>NC_058097.1:122052500-122677500 GCF_020171115.1 Neogale vison | reverse complement strand
TAACAGACTTGCTGAAAGATCTAATGTGGGAGGTGAGGGAAATAGAAGAGTTAAGAATGACTCCTAAAATTTTTACCTAAGTGAGAATGAGAAGACAGAAGGAGCAGGAGATATGAAAGGGGAGGGAAATCAAGAATTTGTAACATCTCGGGACGCCTGGGTGGCTCAGTTGGTTAAGCAGCTGCCTTCGGCTCAGGTCATGATCCCAGCATCCTGGGATCGAGTCCCGCATCGGGCTCCTTGCTCAGCAGGGAGCCTGCTTCTCCCCTCTGCCTCTGCCTGCCTCTTTGTCTGCCTGTGCTCGCTCGCTCTCTCTCCCTCTGTCTCTGGCAAATAAATAAATAAAAATCTTTAAAAAAAAAAAAAAAAGAAAGAATTTGTAACATCTCATGATTATTAAATATCCATTTGGAGATGTCAAGTAGCCAACTGGATATATGAGTCAGGAATTCCAGAGGGAGACTAGGGCTAGACATATGGATTGGGGGATCATCCTCAGGGAGATGGTATTTAAGTCTTGGGAAGAGGGTAGGTAGAGAGGAGAAGGGGTATGTAAGGGGTGTACTAAAAGCTACTGAGTGAAGAAAAGTAAAGTAAATACAGAGAAGTGACTATAGATTTGGGCAGTGTAGAGGTACCTAATTAATGGTGGTGACAAAGGCAGCCTCAGTGGAATGGTGCGGACAGCAGTCCAGCTTGAGTGGGCTAAGAAAGTCAAGACAGTGGCTATTGACTAATCTAAGGCTAGGAGGCAGAGGGAAAGTTCTGATAACATGGGAGAATTTGCTGACCACTAAATGGACGTTTTCTAGGGCATTGTTTAAAGGTTTAGGAGCACAATGGATGCTGTAATGTCCTAATTTGATCCCCTATATTGAACAGGTGCTTCCATCCTCCAGCTTCTCTGGTGGTGGTAACTAATGGCTCAAGTTTTCCATTGCTAGAGAAGCACCCTTGACTGACAGAATCTCTTTGCCAAGAGATCATATACCCCTCCTCCTGGGACAATGACTGCACAGGGATACAAAAGACCACACCCTTTCCTTAAGAGAGGGCAACTTTATGGTGATCTCCTTGGATTAGGGCAAGGCTAGAACTCAGCTGAGACCACATATCTCCTTTTTTTTGTTTTTTAAAAAGATTTTATTTATTTGAGAGAGAGAGAGAACACATGCTTGTGAGCAGGGGGAGGGGCAAAGGAAAGGGGGAGAGAGAGAATCTCAAGGAGACCCCTTACTGAGCATGGAGTCATTGTGGGTCTCGATTGCACCACTCTGAGATCATGACCTGAGCCAAAACCAAGAGTGGGACACTTAACTGACTAAGCCACCTAGGTGCCCCAGTCCATACCCTTCTTTCTCCAATTCTGTCTAGCCTTTCTTACCCTCTTATGTGTTTCTCTTGAGGGTTTTTCTACCACATACCACATGTGCCCAGTTGATTGCCTTAGGCTCTGCACATAGGGAACCCATTCTAAGACTGGCTGCTAGGAGGAGCGCCTGGGTGGCTCAGTGGGTTAAGCCGCTGCCTTCGGCTCAGGTCATGATCTCAGGGTCCTGGGATCGAGTCCCGCATCGGGCTCTCTGCTCAGCAGGGAGCCTGCTTCCTTCTCTCTCTCTGCCTGCCTCTCCATCTACTTGTGATTTCTCTCTGTCAAATAAATAAATAAAATCTTTAAAAAAAGACTGGCTGCTAGGAGACTCTAAGGACGGCATTCTGGTGTTGGGTCATTTGCCAACTTTCTGGCAATATGATTCCATCATGGTGGTGAATACAGTGCTAAGAGTCCCTTTACTCCCCAGGCATGTTCTTACAGCGTAAATGCTAAGATACCACCTGTATCTGCTGAACTGAGACAGAGTTCACGTGAATGGGATGAACTGTAGAATATCGTAGATATCGTAGAATATCTTCTACTTGAGAGATACTGGGAAAAATTATTGAGTGGCTGCTGCAGAATGCCATTGATCCTCTGAAGAGAGAAAAATGCAGGATCAGAGCAATCAATAACCAATTTAAAGTAAAATGCGAGTCAAATGCTTCCTCTGCACCTAGAAAGAGGCTTCATGTCCTGCAGCAGGAGGGAAAACAAAGCTGAAGAGCAAATCTAGGACTTAATTGTGAGACTGGAAGAGTTTTGGAGAAGGCTGAATTTCAGCCTGGCAAGTCTCTTACCTAGTCAGAGCTTTGATAGAGAAGGAATGAGACCTGTAATCCAGAGTGGGAATATACAGATGAATGCATTGGAAATTGCTAAACCTCCAGGTTCCTCTCAAACTTCTGACATCTTGCCGGAAGGAAGAACACCCTCCTTACTTGAAGAACATGCAGATTCCTTAAATGAGGCAGGTGTCTTGTAAGACACTTCCTTACCAGCTACCTCACTGTTCCCTTCTTATCATCAGACAAAATAATAAGGGTCAAACCTCTGGGCAACTGTTGAGTCTGCTGAGAAGACAGGGCTTTCCCTGGAGCCTGGATAATATGCCCTGAGCAGGGATTGAGAGAGTGTGTCTGCAAGTTGATTCAGTAAGGATTGAATCAAAGGAGCCAAAACAAACCAACAACCACCTCCCCCCCTCCACCGCCAAAACATAAAAACATCTCTCTCTCTCTCTCTCTGGGAAAATTTGTTAGCAGGGGAGCACTCTCCCATGACACAGGACTTCACAATCTTGCAAGAGCCCTGGAAGGTGCTTCTAGTAGCTGCTGGAATGATCTTTTTTTTTTTTTTGAATGATCTTGAAGGCTAGATGAATGTGATGGCCCACATGAAGTGAAATAAATACATCAGAACTCGACTGCAGAATGTGGAAGAAGGAATCAAGAGGGTTGGAGAAAAGGGCATGCTAGAATGCACCATTATAGAGAATGAGGAAATCCACTGGCCTGCTTTGTCTTCTGACTGGGTTGGAGGATTCCCGGTTTAACCAGTGGAGAGGAATATGTTGGTGAGAAGGGCACCCGGAGGGATGGGAGGCTCAGCAGTGGCTGTCCTCTGAAGGCTGGGGCTGGTGATTGATCACACACTTTCAGAACAGGATGTTTACCAAAAACCTGTAGAAGGTACTATTATTAATGGTGAATCATTAGAAGCATCCTTTTAAAGCCTTGAATAAGAAAAGAAATAAGGCATCAATTCTATTATGAAATATTGTACTGGAAATCCAACCACTATAGTTGAAAAAGTTAAAAGTATAAGAGGGTTGAAAATTAGAAAGTAAAACAATACTTTCCCTTAGTTTCAAATACTATGAATAGCTACATAAAAAATCCGTGTGCATCTGTGGACATTTAGAAATAGTAGAGTGTGATTGGGTTATGGACATTGGGGAGGGAATGTGCTATGGTGAATGCTGTGAAGTATGTAAGCCTGATGATTCACAGACCTGTACCCCTGGGGCTAATAACACATTATATGTTAATTGAAAAAAAAGAAATAGTAAGAGAACTAAGTGAGATTGCTGGATTTAAGACGAGTGCTATTTCTTTATACTAGCAACAGAAAATATAAATTAAAAGTCACCCTTATAATAGTGATGTCACCAACAATATAATATACATGGGAATAAATCTAACAAAAGATGGGCAAAACCTTTATGGATCGAATGGTTAAAATTTCATTGAAAGACATAAGAAGGGGCACCTGGGTGGCTCAGTCGGTTAAGAGTCTGCCTTCTGCTTAGGTCATGATCCCAGGGTCCTGGGATCAAGCCCTGCATCTTGTTCCCGGCTCAACTGGGAGCCTGCTACTCCATCGCCCTCTGCCACTTCCTCTGCGTATGCTCTCTCAGTCTCTCTGACAAATAAATAAATAAAATCTAGAGAAAGAAAGAAAGAAAGGAAGAAAGAAAGAAAAAGGAGAGAGGGAGGAAGGGAGGAAGGGAGGGAGGAAGGGAGGGAGGAAGGGAGGAAGGGAGGGAGGAAGGGAGGGAGGAAGGGAGGAAGGGAGGGAGGAAGGAAGGAAGACTAAGGAAAAAGCCTAAATAAATGTGAACCACAGATTGAGAGACAAGTATCTCTGTCTCCCTGTGTTGGTGGCTGGATTTTTCCTGATTGTTTTTTTCACTGAGGATATGGTTCTGCAGGGATCCTGGCTTTATGTGGCATGTGAGGACCAACACTCAGCCTTATGTGGGACTATGCCTTGGATCTTGTTTCCAGGTGTTAAAACCCCCCCTCTTTACTTACAGGATTGGACCCTTCCTTCCCTCCCCTGCCGTCAGTTCAGGTCAACCATAGCGTCAGCTTAAGCTTAGGATTCTAGTTTCCAATTCCCTTTTAACTTCTGGCTACTGGTAATTACTAGTACTTTCTTATGAGCTCAGATCTGCACTCAGAAATATATGTGGTTTATTTCATCCAACATCCAAGATTTTTGAGGCAGGAAGCTTTCTAGGCCATCTAGTTAACCTTCATACCAACACTGACAGTCTCCAGTTTTTCTTTGTCTTTGTATGTTGCTTCTTTTCTTTTAAATAGCATATTTATAATATGTTTCTTAACTCAGTCTAATGGTGTCTTTTTCCAAAGGAACATTCAATTCATTTTATTCACACTGAGTCACAACTATTACACTTTCTATATAGCATTCTATCTTATTTCATATATTTTTTTCATTTCATCTTGTGGTCTCCTGGTTTTCCTTTTCTGTATTTTTGCTTGTTTGCTATTTATTTTTTGATTACTACTTATTGCTGTTTTGCCCTTCTATTAAATTTGGGAGTTTAAATATTACTTCCATTAATGATTATGTTTCTTTCCCTAGTACTCAGTCTAGGGAAAGTCTACCTTTCCTTCACCACTATTAAATGGTGACAAATGCCAACAACTCCCCCCACAACCCCGATCATCTATTGTCTGGCTGTTTCCTACATCCTGCATAAGATGAGGCTTTAAAACATTTCACTTTCCTACTTTCCTTTTCCCCAACCTGAAATGATAGCTTTGAATATTTTTTTCTTCTACCTCCCCATCCTAATACATTGTGCTGAGCAAGCTCAATACATTTACTCTAAGCTGTTTCTAAGATTTATCCTGCAATAAGTCTCTTCTGTTTTAAAAATCCCTATTTCTTAGATTATATATTCTCAGATACTCATTTTTAATATACATTTGATTACATGTGCATATGTAGTCAAAATGACATCTAGGTGTGTATTTATTACTCACCACTTTCTTATCTTTATCACTGTCCATCTTGAAGTCTTTGACTTAAAGAAAATTGAGAGTAAGGATTTTCCTCAAGTTTTTTTCTTATATAGGTTCATAGATGTTATAGTGTCTGGATCATGTCCATCTGCAAATACAATTTTTTAAAAATTTTTTAAATAAACATATAATGTATTATTAGCCCCAGGGGTACAGGTGCAAATACAGTTTTTGACTCCTTGTGATAACAACAACAGCAGGGAGTTTTCAACCCTCTTTTGAGGCACCAGAGTGAAGCCTCTCAGCTCTCTGATCATCTCTCACTTTTTTGGGCTTGGGGAGAGAGAACGCTGAACTCATTTGCTCAGCCCTTCCTCTGCTCCTTGGAGAACTGAGAGAACAGGCACAGTCCCATGAGCTATTATTACTTCTCCCCTGGGGCTCAGGTATCTCTGCGCACCAATTTCCTCTCCTGACCTTGCGATATTCTCAACACTTGTGCCTAAGTCAATACATTGCAGAGGAAGAACAAATGAAACCTCATGATAAATCATGAAAGTGGTCAAGATTGCTTGTGAGAACATGGCAAGAGGGATGAGCTGGGGGCCAAGAACAGAATTTTGGGAAACACCATATTTAAGGGGAAGGCAGAGAAAAGGGAACCTAAGAAGCAGACCTAAAAGGACAGGTCAGAAAGGGGAGGAGAACCAGGGAGTAGAAAGTCTCAAGGAGGAAGTGGTCAGTTGAGTCAAAATATAATTGAAAGGTCATATAAATATCATCTATATGTCTTCACAAGCTGGGGTGAAATCACATTAGCTTTCCATTGAAACCAAATATTTCAATGACTCCATGTCTCATTTGCCAAATAAGCTTGAAGGATACAAACATGAATGCTGTGCTCCACAGTCTAGAAAAAGCCACATATTGCCTACATGAAGTGCTGGTTCCTTCTGTTTTAGGTGTTTGTTTCTGTTTCCTGTGAGGACATCTTAATTCCTAAAATTCCAAGGGATAGGGATCAGGGACTCTGCATTTTCTCCCTCTCTTCCTCAATATAAATTATTGTATGTGATTGCATGAGTGAAAGGAGCAGCATCTCAATCCTAAATGTAAATGGACATACGGGGATGGAGATAATAATGAATGATGCTACATTGTATCAATTCGTGTTCCATAAAGAAGCAGATAGTGAGAGTAAGGTTTACTTATAAAGAGGTCGTTTTATAGGTGAGGGAGGGATGTAGGAAGATCACAGTGAGGTAACACAGGCAAAGAGGGCAATTAGTAGCTGACTGACACCATCTTATGCCTGAAGGCAAGAATAGAAGGAGCGGTCACCATAACTGGGAAGGAGAAGGTGTCATATAGAGCAGGCCACCTTGAGAAGAGCAGTGACAAGGGAGAGAGCCAGCTCCAGGTGACCTCACAGGCTTAGAACCAAGAGAATAAATACCATGATCCCCTCTTTTCTATCTCCAATCTCCTGACAAGGATTCCAAGTTGGAGCCAATTAGAGGCCAGAGGGTACAGGAATTCATTGATGTAACCCATATAGCAGAAGCGAGAAGGGAGGAGAGGGGTGGAGGAGAGGGGTGGAGAATGGATGGTGAGGGGCAATCGGAGGATTTCTGGCACAAACGTATCTGCCTACAGAATGTAAGACTGATGTAAGAATGTAAGATTGATGCTCCATGAACAGGCTCTGTCACATAAGATAAGGACCAAAAAATGCATATTGGATTTGGAAATTTAGAGTCCACTGGCAACCTTATTTGAAAACAGGTCTGGGGGCACCTGGGTGGCTCAGCGGGTTAAAGCCTCTGCCTTTGGCTCGGGTCATGATCCTGCGATCCTGGGATGGAGCCCCACATGGGGCTCTCTGCTCGGCAGGGAGCCTGCTTCCTCCTCTCTCTCTCTCTGCCTGCCTCTCTGCCTACTTGTGATCTCTGTCTGTCAAATAAATAAATAAAATCTTTTAAAAAAAAAATGAAAACAGTCTGGTGGAAATATCAGAAGAGGAAGCCAAATTGCAGTGGACTGGGTTAAAGGGGAGATGAAGACATGGAGAGAGTGATAAAGACTTTGAAGAAGCTCAAGATGATAAGAGGAGATCTGGAATAAACTGGATCTGGGAAACATCAGGATATAGTAGATGTCGTCCATTCTTTATCCCTTCTTATGTTCAAAACTTTTGCCATGTAGTTTTCTAGTGCTTTCCTTCTTGAACTCTGGAACTAATCAGGTACCTTGCTTCAGCCAATGGGACATCAGCAGATATTGCAGATATTCAAGCAAAAGCTTGAATGAGCCTGTGCTTTAGGTCTGCCATTGCCATGAAAACATGCCCTTGGTAGCCTGCTGGAAGATTACCGAGACAAAGAGCAGAGTGCTCTAATTGCTCCAGTTGAAGCCAGCCTCTGTTAGAAGCCAGAGCAGATCAACTGATCCCCAGAAATTAAGGTGACTCAGGAGAGATATCTAGCTGACATCTAACAATTCTAGATAGACAAGGAACAAACACTTAACTGTTATATGCCATGGACATTTTATGGTTGATTTTTAATGCATGTGCATATGCATGTGCATATACTTTTTAAGTAAGAAAGTAAGGGAAATAAGAATAGATTTTAGAATTTCTCCTAGATTGGATGACAGCAGCCCAACTTTAAAAAAGCCAGACACATTATACGAGTGTATTTTAAAAGACTTTGGAGATCATGTAAGCAATAAGGAAGAAAAGAATTGGGATTCCAGAGAGAATGGAGCCCTTCTTTTTTTTTTTTTTTTTTGAAATTTTTTTTCTGTATTTTAGAATCTTTTTTTTTATTTCCAATTTATTTATTTTCAGAAAAACAGTATTCATTATTTTTTTCACCACACCCAGTGCTCCATGCAAGCTGTGCCCTCTATAATACCCACCACCTGGTACCCCAACCTCCCACCCCCCCGCCACTTCAAACCCCTCAGATTGTTTTTCAGAGTCCATAGTCTCTCATGGTTCATCTCCCCTTCCAATTTACCCAAAAGCACATACCCTCCCCAATGTCCATAACCTTACCCCCCTTCTCCCAACCCCCCTCCCCCCAGCAACCCACAGTTTGTTTCATGAGATTAAGAGTCACTTATGGTTTGTCTCCCTCCCTATCCCATCTTGTTTCATGGATTCTTCTCCTACCCACTTAAGCCCCCATGTTGCATCACCACTCCCTCATATCAGGGAGATCATATGATAGTTGTCTTTCTCCGCTTGACTTATTTCGCTAAGCATGATACACTCTAGTTCCATCCATGTTGTCGCAAATGGCAAGATTTCGTTTCTTTTGATGGCTGCATAGTATTCCATTGTGTATATATACCACATCTTCTTGATCCATTCATCTGTTGATGGACATCTAGGAATTCAGTAAAGTGTCAGGATATAAGATCAATGCACAGAAATCAGTTGCATTTCTCTACACCAACAACAAGACAGAAGAAAGAGAAATTAAGGAGTCAATCCCATTTACAATTGCACCCCAAACCATAAGATACCTAGGAATAAACCTAACCAAAGAGGCTAAGAATCTATACTCAGAAAACTATAAAGTACTCATGAAAGAAATTGAGGAAGACACAAAGAAATGGAAAAATGTTCCATGCTCCTGGATTGGAAGAATAAATATTGTGAAAATGTCTATGCTACCTAAAGCAATCTACACATTTAATGCAATTCCTATCAAAGTACCATCCATCTTTTTCAAAGAAATGGAACAAATAATTTTAAAATTTATATGGAACCAGAAAAGACCTCGAATAGCCAAAGGGATATTGAAAAACAAAGCCAAAGTTGGTGGCATCACAATTCCAGACTTCAAGCTTTATTACAAAGCTGTCATCATCAAGACAGCATGGTACTGGCACAAAAACAGACACATAGACCAATGGAACAGAATAGAGAGCCCAGAAATAGACCCTCAACTCTATGGTCAACTAATCTTCGACAAAGCAGGAAAGAATATCCAATGGAAAAAAGACAGCCTCTTCAATAAATGGTGTTGGGAAAATTGGACAGCCACGTGCAGAAAAATGAAATTGGACCATTTCCTTACACCACACACAAAAATAGATTCAAAATAGATTAAGGACCTCAATGTGAGAAAGGAATCCATCAAAATCCTTGAGGAGAACACAGGCAGCAACCTCTTCGACCTCAGCCGCAGCAACATCTTCCTAGGAACATCGCCAAAGGCAAGGGAAGCAAGGGCAAAAATGAACTTTTGGGATTTCATCAAAATCAAAAGCTTTTGCACAGCAAAGGAAACAGTTAACAAAACCAGAATGGAGCCCTTCTGAGGAAAGGCGATCACTGCTGGTGATTCTCTCCTCTGGAGGCATTTATTGATTTTAGGACCAGTTCTATATTTAGTCTTGGCCCCCCACAGAAGGGACAATACTGGCAAACAGAAGTCAGGAAGCTTTAGGGTTCGCACAGAGCTGGTGTGGCAGATTGGAAATGCAAGGATCCCCAAATGTATGGTTAAGTTCTCCTAAAAGGATATTTTTCTGATGTTGGTGTTGTGCACAGGAGGATGGGGAAGTAGGCAAGGACTTGGAAAAGGCAGAGGGAAATATTCTATAATCTTGAAGGAGACTAAATCTAGATAGAGAGTGGGGTCTCCTCAAATACAGTCTGCCTTTTCCTCAAGGCATTTGTCAGATTTTGAAACTGTAAGGGGGAAGAAGACTGAAGAACTAAAGTTAAAGTCTTCAAAGAGCTTAAGAAATTTCTAACAGAAAACTATATTGAGAAAACTGGACATGCCAGAAGACAGGGCTAAGGAACCAGAAGCCAGGATAATAGATGTGCAGAGACAAAAAGGAAAAGGGAAAGAAAGGAATGGAGTAAAAGAGACATGTGGAATACAAACAAAACTGTCTAATAGTACATATAATTGGAGGCCCAGACAGGGAAGAGACAATGAATGGGCAGAAGCAATATTGGAGGAGATAATGTCAGAGAAATGTTCTAAACTTGTGGAAGATATCTCACAGATTCAAGATGCTCAATGAATCATAAAGAAAGTAAATACAAAGGAAAACGCACTAGGCACATCATAGTCAATCTGCTGAAAACCAAAGAGAAAAAGAAAAATCTTAAAAGGTTCAGAAAAAAAACAACAACCCAGTACATTATCTTCAAAAGAACAACAGTAATATTAATGACAGCCTTTTCAGCACACACAATGGAAGAAAGAAGACAATGGAATATCTTTAAAGTGCTGAAAGGAACAGCCAACATATAACGCAGTAAACAATGGAATAATTTAAAACACTTGATTTAAAATAAAATAAAGGAAAGGATAAAAAATACATGATACCAATAGAAAAATATTAATCCTAAAACTATCTAAAATATATTGGCTATTGACTTTAAATTGGCTAAGAAACCCAATTAATAAGATAAACATTGTCAAACTGGATCTAAAAACCATAACTAGATGCTGTCTATAGGAGCATATTATATAAGTAAAGGGAAAAGTGGGAAGCAATAAAATTTAAAAATATATACCACAGAAGTACTAATAAAATGGAAGTTCCCAAAACTTAATTAAATCAGACAAAGTCAATTTTTTTCCCAATAAGGAATGAGTTTTATTGGCTTGTTATTGCTTAATCTTCTGCTTTTCTTTCCCCTGAAGTTTTTCATTGGCCTAAACCTAGTGACTTTGAACATATGTGCTTTAATATGTGGTCCATGGCTCCCTGGACCCCCCCTGTAGACTCCAAGAGAGTCTTAAAATTTTTTATGAGGATTTATTTTAATTGGGGGTTTTCCCTTTTTTGGGGGGATTCCCTTTGATCATAGTCTTAAAATTGAATTTTATCATTTTTTTGCATCATTCTGACTCCATATAATCAAATCATGCCATGGAATCCCAATGTCCTTGCTTGTTCCAGTGGTACAGATATAGACAGATTAAGTTAATTTTAAAGTAAGAAATTATTTTTGGTCATTAAAGCTATTTGATGATAATAAAGCGGGCAATTTATTTTTATTTTTATATTTATTTATTTATTTAAAATATTTTATTTATTTATTTGACATAGAGAGAGACACAGTGAGAGAGGGAACATAAACAAGGGGAGTGGGAGAGGAAGAAGCGGGCTTCCTGCTGAGCAGGGAGCCCCATGTGGGGCTCAATCCCATACCCTGGGATCATAACTTGAGTTGGAGGCAGACACTCAATCATGAAGCCACCCAGGCGCCCCCACTTTTTTATTTTTTAATTAACTACTTTATTTGTCAGAGAGAGAAAGAGAGCACAAGCAGGGGGAGCTGCAGGCAGAGGGAGAAGCAAGCTCCCTGCTGAGCAAGGAACATGATAGGGGGCTCCATCCCAGGACCCTGAGATCATGACATGAGCTGAAGGCAGATGCTTAACGGACTGAGCCACCAGGCACCCCTAAAATGGACAATTTAATAGGAAGATACATCAATGCTAAATCTGTGTGTATTTAATATCATACTTTCAAAATGTATGAAGTCAAAACTGACAGAACTAAGATTAAAAAATATGCAAACGCAATCATAGTTGGAGATTCTAATATATTTTTCTCAGTAGTTTATAGAACAAGTAAGGAAAAATTAGTAAAGATTTAGAATAACAGAACAAATGATCAACTAACTTGAACTAATTGGCATATGTAGATCTCTACACTCAACAACAGCAGGGTACATATTCTTTTTCAGTGCTCATGGGTCAGTTACCAAATAGACTATCTATTGGACCAGAACACTCATCTTGTTAATTCTGAAAACCAGAAATCAGAGTAGTTCTAGAGTGGAATTAAATTATAAATTAATAATTATAATACTTCCAAAAGTTTTTCAGTTAAGGGATTCTAAGTAAACCAAAGTTCAAAGAAGAAATCACAGTATAAGTCAGAAAACATTTTGGTTATATAATAATAAAAATGTTTGTGAAATGCAACTAAATTGATGTTCTGAGGGTAATTTTCAGTTGTAAATGTATACATCAGAAAAGGAAAAAAGTTGAAAATCAATGATCTGAAGCACGAGCTTTAGAAGCTAAAACAATAACAATGAGCTAAACCTAAAGAAGACAGAACAAAGGAAGTAATAAAGGTGTGTGTTATTGAAATTTAACATAGCTACACACATGAAAGTTGACAAAAGATAGTTATTTGAAAAGATTAATAAAACCAACAAACCTCTAGCAAGACTGGTGAAGATAAAAAGACAAAAATAACAAATTAGCATTAACAGGATTCACATCAAATTCACAAAAAAAGTGGAATTCCCATCAAATTCTAAAAATATTAGAAAGATGACAAAAGAATATCATTAACACCTTATGCCAGTAAATTTGACAACTTAGATAAAATAGATACATTCCTTGAGATACAGCAAAATTTACACAAGCAGAAAGACAAATCTGAATAATCCTATATATATTAAAGAAATTAGTTCTGTAATTAAAAACTATCCAACAAAGAAAACTCCAGGTCCAGATAGATTCACAGAAGAATTTCTCCGAACACATATGGAAGATATAATCTTATGTGAATTGTTCTAATGAATAGAAATAGGGAGCGCTTCTAAATTCATTTTATGAATTCGGTACAACATTGATAACAATATCTGACAAAAAATATAAGAAAGAGAAATTATAGGTTAAATCTGTTATTGTCATAGATTCAAAAGTTCTCATAAGACTACATATGTATATATAATGTGTATACCATGTAATTTATATGATATGTATTATATGCATGTGTGTATATGTATCTATATCCTGAACAAGTGGGGTTAGCATAGAATTTCAATGTTGCTTTAACATTTTAAAGTCAGTTAGTGGAACGCACTATAATAATAGAATAAAAGAAAGCCCATATTATCATCTCAATAGACGCAGAAGAAAATTGGTAAGATTCAACACACTTTCACGCCAAAAACTCCACAAACTGGGAGTAGAAGGAACAATATTTAATTGGGTGAAGGAATTTACCAAAGACCTAACACCAGAGTTAATTATGAAATAGTGACCATTTTTCTTTTAAAATTAGAAACAGATTATTTTTACCAGTTCTATTTAACATTTTACTGAAGATACTAGCTAGGTCAAGAGGGGAAGCAAAAACAAAACAAAACAAAACAAAACAGAAAAACAAAGAAACCCAAAAAACTCCAAAACCCCAAAACAAACAAACCAAAAAAATCCCATGACTTCCTACTCAGAAAATCTAAAAAAAAAAAATCTGTATGTAATCACTATTAGTAAGTGAATTTCACAAGTTTACTGGATACAGGGACAACATAAAAAACTTCTCTTTACTGCCAAAAATTGGCTGAAATAGAACCAAAGTAGAAAAGGAAATACAATTGAAAGCTCTAAGATATCAAATATCTAGAGATAAATCTAATGAGAACTATACAAATTCTCTACACTGAAATATATAAAACATGTTGATAAAATTAGAACTTACATAAATGAAAGAATATAGCATGTTTAAGGATGGAAATCTCACTTTAAATAAATGCCATTTCTCTCCACTTGAGCTATAGATTTAATAGAATACCAATCAAAATTCCAGAACCATTTTGTGGTAACTGACAATTTAATTTTAAATATTTATGGGAATGCAAAGACCTAGAAAAGCCAAGATAATCATTAAGAAGAATGAAAAAGCAGGACTCACGCTACCAGATACAAAACCAACAGTAAGGTTAAAAGTAAGGAAGAGTGCTGTTGATGCTAAAGAAGAGCAAGGAGGAGAAAGAAGGAGGAGGAGAGGGGAAGAAGTAGGTAGATCAGTAGAACAGAAAAGAGAGTCTAGAAATAGCTCTGCATCTGTGCTGCCATCTTTTTTATGACAAAGGCATAATTATCATTCAATGGGATAGTATAAACGAATCTAGATTTATAACACATCACACAACACACAAAATTGATTTGACATGGATCATAGATCCAAGTATAAAACCTTCTAAAATGATAACGTTTCTAGAAAAAAACCTGAGTGTGTCTTCATGATTTTGGGGTAGAGATATTTCCTTAAACATGAAAGAAAAGCATAATATAAGGGAAAAAGGATAAATTGACCGGAGGATCTGGGATATTGGTAATCCTGCCTGAATTGGGTTGTTTTGGTTTTCCATTCACCTTAATCAAGGCCAGTAATAAGATACATCCTAGTAGATATCCTACATTCCAGACATACTCACTTCATAGCAGTCCAAGTTCCTCTTGGTAATCAGGATCAAGTACCCCAGCTAGTATAATTCAAAGGCATGAGGGACCCAAAATGCCAAGGTGGCAGTATTAACTACCACTTGATCAGAATCATTGTAGTGTCCCCTGGTGGAAGCATTCCAC
Source organism: Neogale vison (assembly GCF_020171115.1). Taxonomy (NCBI): domain Eukaryota; kingdom Metazoa; phylum Chordata; class Mammalia; order Carnivora; family Mustelidae; genus Neogale; species Neogale vison. The sequence goes on along the minus strand of NC_058097.1, from coordinate 122,662,969 downwards.
CCTTTAGAACTAAGGTCTCTAAGATCAGTAGAGCACAAGGTCATGGGGATAGAAAGCAAATTTTTGGTACTGGATAATTAGGGGTAATAGTGAGTAGTGCCACAGCCATTTCCATTCCTTGATTCCTGGACCTGTGAATCCTGGTTATGGGAGAAATAGCACAATACATTGGACCCTGATATAGAACATGTACCACTTCCTGTAGAATATTGTTTCAGCCCTGCAAGGTATTGCCACCTAGCTGGCGCTATAAATGAATCTTCAAAAGGCCATTCCACTGTTCTACCAAACCAGCTTCTCTAGGGTGGTAGGGAACGTGGTAAGATGAATGAATATCATGAGAATAGGCTCATTGTTGCGCTTAATTTGCTGTAAGGACCCTTGATCAGAAGCAATGTTGTGTAGAATACTATGATAGTAGATAAGGCATTCTGTAAGTCCACCGATGGTAGTTTTGGCAGAGGCATTGTGTTTAGAGGAGGCTAATTCATATGCAGAGTAAATATCTGTTCCAGTAAGGACAAAACATTGTCTCTTACATAATGGAAGTAGGCCAGTATAATCAATCTGCTCTCTGGTAGCTGGCTGATTACCTCAAGGAATGGCACCACAGCTGGGACTCAGTATTGGTCTCTGCTTCTGTCAAATAGTCAGTTGTGGCTTATAGGTCAGCCTTGGTGAGTAGAAGTCCATGTTGCTGAACCCATGCCTAGCCTCTGTCCATTGCCACTTTGTTCCTGGGCCCATTAGGTGATAATAGGGATACCTGGGGAATGAGACTGACTAGTATCTACAGAATGGGTCATCTTATCCACTTATTAATAAAATGCTCCTCTGCTGAGGTCACCTTTGGTGAACATTCATATGGGACATGAATATCTTCACTTTTTTCTCCCCACCCAGAGAGATCTAACCACATACCTCTTTCCCACACTTCCTTGTTACCAGTTTTCCAATCATATTTCTTCGAAGTCCCTGACTCTCTAGCCAAACCATTGGCTATGACCCATTAATTAGCATACAGTCATGAGTGGGCCACTTCTTCCAAGGAAAATGAACAACCAAGTACACTGCTTGAAGTTCTGTCCTTCAGAACTTCAAAGGAAGATTTTTCTTCACTAACTTTCCTTTAGGGATGTCCCAGAAAGTAGTGTTGTAACAGTATACTTCCCGGTTTTGAGGATATATTATGCAGATTCATCTGTAAATCAGGCCTCAGTCTTCTCTCTGTCAACTGATCATATGGAACTCTGCACAAGGCCATAGGCATGTACTGGGAGCAAGAAGGTAGTGTAGCTGGAATAGGGAATGAGGATATTTGGGCCACTTCCTCATAAAACTTTTTTGCAACTTTAGGGCCAGTATGTGCCTGATTTCAACCCTACCACTTCCATTTGTTGGTACTATACTGCTGCATGCACACAACTTTATGGTGCAATGGGTCAGATAACATCCAGTTCATAAATGGCTGCTTAGGTTGCATGGTAACTTCATGGCCCATGGTTAAGCATTCATTCTCAAAGGGCCTTGTAGTAAATAAAAAGCTGTATATCAAAAGGGGAATAGTTATCTACAGAGGATGGCACAGCTTTGCTCCAAAACTTAATGGTTCCCACTGTGATTTACATATGGAGGCCTGCTATAGGTTTCATAAAACATCTCTATCTGCTACTGACACTTTAAGCACTATCAAATCTACTGGATCATATGGCCCAAGTGGCAGAACTACTTCTGGTGGTTTTACTAGAAGATATTGAGAAAAAAGCATTTGCTGGATACATCTCTATGTATTACATACCATGTACAAGGGACTGTTATAATTTGCTCAAGCAATGAAACCACATCTGGAAAAGCACCTGCAGTTGGAGTCACCACCTGGTTAAGTTTATGATAATCCATTGTCATTCCCCAAGATCTTTCTGTCTTCTGTACAGACAAAATAGGCAAATTGCATGGGGATGTGGTGGGAATCATCATCTCTGCATCTTTCAAGTTCTTAATGGTGGCACTAAACTCTATAAATCCTTCAGGAATGTGGTATTGCTTTTGGTTTACTCTTTTCCCAGGTAGAGTGTTCTACTGGCTTCAACTTAGCCACTTCTACCATAATAGTGTTCACTCTACAGGTTAGGGAAGTAGTGTGGGGAGATTCTCCGTTGCTGAATATGTCTGTTATGCATTCTCGAAGTACAGAATCATAGAATGGGTTTAGGGATGAACTGGGTTCTCTGTGAGAGAGACTTGAGCTAAAACTTCATTGATCACCTGACCTCACTAAGCTGCTCTGAATTATGGTCTCCTAGAATTAGTATATGTTCAGAGCCAGTATCCAGTAATCCCTGAGAAGTTTGTTTCCTTTTTCTCAACGTACAGTCACCCCAGTAATAGTCTCTAAGTCCCTTTGAGAAGGGTGGAAGAAAGATTAACACTATGCATTTTTGGTAATGTATCAGCGTTCTTACTCAAGGAGATCTAGATTGTCCTTCATTCAAAAGGTTCTGGGTCTATACATTGGAATTGGTCAAAGGGCCATGACTGTTTTAATGATTAAGTTAGATTTCTGTTCACTTGACCTAGAATTCTTCCTCTCATATAGATCAGGCAAGAATTTAGTAGACCACCCATCTATTTTACCTCTAACCAGCCAACACTATAGATCTTTGGAGTCACACTCTTCTTATTACTGCTTGGACTCCACTGTCTATTATAGTAACCATGCCCACCTTACTTTTGATGATTAAGGCTGCTGCATGGCCCCTGCTACCTGGGTTCTAAATATCCCTATAGCTTTTAGAGTCCCTACATTAAATGGCAGCAGTTCCCACTTTAATTTCTGACCTACAGAGAAGAGTGAACCCAGAGCTCTTCAAGGGGTTTGGGGTTCCCTTCATAAATTTATTTCTTTCAGTCATACCAGAAATTGTGTCCTCTGGATCCTCCAGGAGTGGGTGTGCATGACTTACATGATAAATACACTCTATATCATTCCAATCTTGCTAAACCTTTGGATACCTTCCTCTATAATATACCAAGGCAATTCTGACATTTTAAATTCATTTAGTGTAGGTCATCTTTTGATCCATATTTCAGCTGAAGAACCAAGCAAACCATTAGAGCCCTTTCTAACTCCCTGAACTCCCATATTATATGTAGAATCTCTGCATAGTGGGCCCATATCAACAAATGTGACCAGATCAAGCTTTATATTCCTTCCACCATTATCTTCTATCTTTCATATTCACCCTCAAACATGTTCTCCAAAATTATGCCTGCATAAATTGGAAAAATCATGTTGTTCTTTTAGAGTGTAGTGCAACACCTCATCAGTCACACTTTGTAACTCACCTCTTAGGGACTGCTGAGACTTGAGTGTAGTTATAAATCCAAGAGCCAAGTGGGGTAATGAGGATGTGTCTTGGAGGAAAATCAACAGTGTCTTTAAAGGTAAGTACTTCAGGCAAAGCAGGATCAGTCTCTACAGATGGGATGGAAGGACTGCTTTTACTGGCAAAGAAGAGTAAGAATTATTTAAATATCTCTAGCCTTATTAGGATCTTTCCATATGTCTTCATACTAATTTTCAGGATTCCACTACTTCTCAATTAAGACCTTGATTTTAACAGCAGAAAACATAACCTTATATGCAGAAAATTCTAAGGAAACAAAAAACTATTATAAGAAATGGGTTCAGCAACATTGCAGGATACAGATTTATATTAAAAATCTAATATATTTCTGTACACTAGAAATGACAAATCCAAAAATAAAATTAAGAAGATAATTCCATTTACAGTATCATCAAAAAGAATAAACTACATAGGAACAAACTTAACAAATGAGGTGCAAGACTTGCACATTGAAAACTATAAAGCTTTGTTGAAAGATATTAAAGAAGATATAAATAAATAGATAAACACCTCATGTTTATGGAATGGAAGATTTAGTGTTACAAAGATAAAAATACTCTCAAAATTGACCAACAGATTCAGTGCAATCCTTATTAAAATATCAACAGGTATTTAAAGTTATTTTTAGAGAAACTGATAAGCTGACTCCAAAACTCCAGTGGAAATTCCAGAAACTAACAATAGCCAAAACAGTCTTAATAAGAACGAAGTTGGAGACTCACACTTCTCAATGTCAAAACATACTACAATCAAGTAATCAAATAATCAAAACAGTGTGGTAGGTACATATATGAATGGAAAAGAATTTACAGTCCATGGGGCACCTGGATTACTCAGTTGGTTAAGCATCCAACTCTTGGTTTTGGCCTCTGGGTCATGATCTTAGGGTCATGAGAAGGAGCCCCACTTTAGTCTCCATACTCAGCATGGCGTCTGCCTGAGATTCTCTGCCTCTCCCTTTCTCTCTGCCCTGCCCCTCACTCATGTTCTCTCTCTCTAAAATAAATAAATAAAATCCTTAAAAAAAGGAGTTTGCAGTCCAGAAGTTTTATATTTATGGTTAATCAATTTGTGACAAGGGAACTAAGGCAATTTAATAGAGAAAGAAATTCTCTTTCTCTGGGGCTGGGACAACTAAATGCACATGCAAAAAGAATGAAGTTGGATCCCCTACCTCACACCATATCCAAAATTAATGAAAAATGGATGATAGACACAAATGTAAAAGCAACAATTATTAAATTATTAGAAAAAAACCATAGGAATTAATCTTCATGACTGTGTAATAGGTATATCTTAGATATGGCCCCAAAAGCATCAAAAGTAAAAATAGATAAATTACACCTTATTAAAATTTCAGTTTATCATTTTGTGTGATAAAAGGTAATTTCATTTCTTTCCTTCAAATGATATAATCTAGAAAGTGAAAAGACAACCTACAAAATAGGAGTAAATATTTGCTAATCATATATCTGAGAAGATACTTGTACACAGAATATATAAATAGCTGTTACTTAAAATTCAACAATAAAAAGATAAATAATCCAAATCAAAAGTATCTAAATAGATACTTCCCCAAAGAAGATATACAAATGATCTAGCATGTGAAAAGATGCTCCACATCACTTATCATCAGGGAGATACAAATCAAAACCACAATGAGATGCCACTTCACACTTAGTAGAATGGCTAAAATTAGAATGACGGATAACACTGTTGGCAAGGTTGTGGGGAAATTGGAACTCTTACACATTTATGGTGGAGATGTAAAATGGTGCTGCAATTTAGCATCTTGACAGTTCCTCAAAAATAGAGTTACCATGTAACTCAGATGTTTAACACCATTAACTGATTAATTATTTACAAATCAAACTATCCTTGGTTACCAGTTTATCTCCACTAATCTGGCTAAATAATAAAAATGCCATGCCAAGTAAACTTAATTTAAAAAAAAGAGAAGAGGATAGAATAGGGAGGAATACACAGGGGATATAAAAAATAACAATAATGTTCTTTTTCTTTAATGGGTATCCTTGTATTGTTATTCTTTAAACTGTACATAAATTGTACTTTAATTATTATTTCATATGGCTTAAATATTCAATAAAAATGAAATACCAAGTGTTGGCTAGAAGTTGAAGCTACTGTTCCTTTCATATATTGCTCATGGACTGTAGCAGGTACAAGCACTTTGGAATACACTTTGGTAGGTAGTAATACTAAATATATGTAAAGCCTACGACCTTGGTATGTATATACTCAAGCTTTAGTGCTTATGTCAACCAAAAAAATAGCTGTAAGAGTGTTTATAGCAGCATTAGTTTAAAAAAGCATCAAAGTAGAATAACATAAATGTCCATTAATAGTAAATTTGATTAATAATAATGTGTTCTGCTAATACAAAGGAATACTAGGCAAAACTTACCTTTGGTAATAGAGATGAAAATGTTGGTCACCTTGTGGGAGGGTCTTACTTGGGTTTGCTGGGGTACTGGAAGTGGTTCATTATGTATATATGTACTCACACCCACTTAATTTTTCTGAACTGTACATGTGTTTGTATATTGTCCTGTATGCATTTTATAACATATTAATAAAAGGTGAGAATATATTTATGTATATCTTTCATTTTGGAAACAAACACAAGAGGTATATCTTAAAAACTTATGAAAATCTTACTTCTGAAGTAAGAACAAGGTTGAACAGAGAAGAGATAGAACTCCCCTGAGTATTCCTTCTCATTTAGTTTTAACTTTTGAACCACATTAATAATTTTTATATTCAAAAAATTTTATCAATACAGATTAAAACATAATTCTTAGGGTATAATGGCAGAAACAGAGATGTTGACAAGTAATTTCATCTTCTGTTTTTCAATTTCAGTCCCCCTGGGAGTTAGGTTGGGGTCACATGACTAATACCGGCCAACAACCTATAAGAAGACGACTTTAGGCTGAAGCAGAAGGGCTGATTTTGTTTCACCATATGTTTTCTCTCCTTGCTTTGGGAATCCTGGAGATGATATCCAGAGACCCTGGGGCCACAGGATTGAATTCTTTCCAGATCTCTAACTCATCACATGGAGCATGACTACCCTGAAGAACCTCTCAGATACTGGAGCATCTGAGAGTGAGAAGTGAACCTTTTTTGTTGTTATTTTTTTGTTTTAATTTTTAATTCTAGTTAGTTAACCTGTAGTGTTACCTTAGTTTCAAGTGTATAATATAGTGATTCAACACTTCCATACATCACCCTGTGTAAGAAGTAAAACCTTTTTGGGGACTAGTTTGTTGCCTCAACAAAATCTAGAGTATTCCGATCAATAAAGATGTAAAATTGAGGTGATTTGTTGAGAGGGAAGAGAAATAGTAGCTATATGAGGAGAATAGGGGAGGGAGATACTCTTTGATACTCTTGGAAGAATGAGAATGAGAACATTTATAGAATATTAAATCTAAAAGAAAACTACAGACATTATTCCATTCTTTTCATTTTGAAGATGAAGAAACTAGAATGATTTGAAGAAGAAGAAACTAGAATGAAACACATAATGAGTTAGTGTAAAGACAAGATTGCAACCCTGGTTTTTAGGACCTTGAGAATGGTCTCAGAGTTAGGCTACTGTTACTTTGGGAGCAGCTGAACATTTGTTTAGTATCCTTTAGACATTCTGAACTTCATTCAATTTTTTGGTGAAAATTCTAGATAGGAATAGCAGCAGCCACTTGAACTATCAATGTTTTCCCCCAACACTGAAGTCACAACACAATCTCCTTTCCACTTCCACTTTACTGTCCTTCCATTGAAGCAGTCCACTGGAAATCATTAGGAAAAAAATTTTTTAATAGGAAATGGCATGTATACTTTTTACTCTATACCTCTAATTGTTTGGATTTTTTTTTTAATTATTTGAATCACCGCTGTAAACAAAGTTAAAAAAAAAAAAGAAAGAAAGAAAATGTCCTTGGTGAGAATTTTGTTCCTCCATCTTTGATTTTTTTGGTGGGTGGACAAGTTCTTTCTTCCCCCACATGTAAGAATAAGAAGTATCTGTGGCATTGTTTGAATCAACTTCTTGGGGGCCTGGATTATTTTGTGACAAATTTACTCTTTTGATTCATAAAAGATCTTTCTGCTTCAGCATTCCTTAAAACCAGGTGACAAGACATACTCCCCCTTCTCCAACCAAATCTCTATAATTTTGGTAATTTCCCCCTGTGTCTTCCTCAGATTTATATTGGTTGTTCCTTACTTTTTGTTCCCATCCCCCTAACTCTCCATTTCTGAGCTATGGCCATCACTAAGGCAGATACTTCCTTACCTTTTTTCCATCTGAACCCAGAGATTAAAGGATGCCATTGTCACATCATCATTGGCCAGCCAATCAGGTGGGCACCTCCTAGCAATGCCTCCTTGTTCCAGAGGAATTCTCAGGCAGCTTCGATGGAAGGAGGGAGCCAAGAAGGAGTCCTGGCATAAGTTCAAAGATGATAATTACAACATGGATTGTGTACATTCTTGCCCGGAAAGGTGCAGGGTTCCCCTTCCCACCAAAAATCAGTTCAGTAAGTAGAGCTAGCGGTAGCTACCTGTAATTGTTTCTCATCTATATGCTCCTTTCTGAGCCCCCCACTGCACTTCCAAGAGATCTTTATTTATATATATGTATATATATATAAAGATGTATAACTTTGGATAAGAATGAAAGAGGGCTGTGTCTCTAGGTATTCTGAGGGCATTAACTTAACAATTTTTTGCAGGACGTTGAAGTTGTAGAAAGCGAGGCTGTATCTGTAGTACAGCACTGGTTGAAAAAAGTGAGTAATATTCCTCTATGACTCAGGGTACCCCAAATTCTAGAGAGCTGGCCTCCATGGGTGCAGGAATCTAGACTCCTTACCTTTTAGAATTGGGAAACTCAAGTACATTGCTAAACACCCAGCCTAGAGTTGTGTCAAATTCACCAAATGTCCTAGAAGACCCTGGGGCTTATGTGCTCTTTTGGCAGAGATGTGTTGGAATCACCACTATCCCCACCTGCTTCTTCTTTTTTTTTTTTAAAGATTTTATTTATTTATTTGACAGAGAGCGATCACAAGTAGGCAGAGAGGCAGGCAGAGAGAGAGAGGAGGAAGCAGGCTCCCTGCCGAGCAGAGAGCCGGATGTGGGACTCGATCCCAGGACCCTGAGATCATGACCTGAGCCGAAGGCAGTGGCTTAACCCACTGAGCCACCCAGGCGCCCTCCCCACCTGCTTCTTAAGGACACTGGGTGAGGGGTTTCAGATATGTCATTCCCAGCTACAGGACATCTCAGGAATACCTTGAGATAGGGCCATGGACTTTAATAAGTCCTCTGGAATTCTACAGGAAGGTAGTAATAGACATGCTTATGGCAGGAACTGTAAGATACAGAGTATGTAAATGAGGACACGTGGGATGTGTTTTGTGACAGAGGGGAAAACAGGGAAAAGGCAGAAGAGACAGACTTGGACTCAGATACAATTTCAGGGGAAATTGCTCGCCTTTCAGACTGAAGAAGAAGCGTCCCAGGACATAAAGGAGAAGATGTCTGCCAGCTGCCTTCCCACCCATGGCCAAGATGTGCATGTTACCAGAGACGTGGTAACTGAGAGTTTAAGATAGTTATCCTAGGGGAGTGGGCAGAGTGGGAGGTGGGCAGGCACAAGGTCCAGTTGAAAAGGGTCTTGGGCAAGTGGACAGAGCTTGTCCAGGCTGGGCTCCATCCTGGCCACGGTGTCCTTGCCGAATAGTAATCACATGTACATTACCTGGATTTCCTAGGTGAAGCACCATCTCTCAAAGTCTGATTTGTTGGCAAACCAGAGTCAAGAGGTCCTGGAGGAAAGAACAAGAATCCAGTTCATAAGATGGAGGTAAAGCGTCTCATTTGCCCTGAGTGGAATTGTGGGGAGGGAGGCAAAAGCCCCGCACCTTTGGGATTCCTGGCCAACACAAACATAGCTATTCTTCTCCAGAGATGTTGACTTCTCTGGCTGAGAAATTTTCCCCTTACTTTGGGGTCTTAAGGGAATATTTTTGCTATCTTGAAAGCCCAGCTCATTCCTAAGATTTAACATGACTTGGGGGGTTGCAAAACTGGGCTTGTTCACCATTTCTTCAATGCTTCTGAATAAATTTCAGACTTCTGTTACTTTTGCACTTGATTTGTTCAGAAGTGGCTGCACTTTAAAGAGCTAAAAGAAAATAAGCTCTTAAAATGCAAAAACCTGAGCCCTCATCTGCAGCTGAGGTGAGAGGAGGTTTCTCAGAGCCCGAGGCTAGATTTCTATGCTTCACATTTTGGTGGTTTTGCCAGACTCCTGCCGTGCCTGCAGGAGCACAGACCACCTCCTTCTGTTTTTCTTGGCTCGGAAGGGGCTGAGACCCAATGTGGAGAGAGCTGAGCCTGGAAGCCAGCTCATTCCCTCCGGCGTAAGCTTCCCTATTTCCTTTTCAGGACTGTGTTCACTTGGGGTCTCTTTTCCCAGCAGAAGAATTGTGGAATTAAACTGGTCCTCCATGAAACTGTGGAGGAGCTCTCTCTCTCATTTCTGTACTTTCTTCCCATGCCCCCATCGCCCCCTTTGTTCACTTCTATCAAGGTGGACGCATTTCTCAAGAAATGTATTTTTGCTTTGGGATATCCAGTTTTCTTGTGTTTACCCTTTACGGTGCCATTAGCATTTTACAACAGGATTCAAAAGCTCAGGAAGGAGTGACAAATGGTGGAATTTGAGACCTTCCAGGGAAAGACCTTTTGGATGGGAACCCCATTCTAAAATTGTAAATGTTGTGGACTGTAATCCAGCCAGCCTCACACGTGGGAGCCTCTCCCTGCCCAACATGGCTGCACTGGATGGGAGCGGTTCCTTGCGGCAGTTCCTTGGCCTGGATAATACGAGTATCATCTTCAAACATTTAGACCTAGCTGTATGGCACAAGTAGGTTAAAGCTTTGGAGACAAGCTACAGGAATCACAATTATCCATATATAATTTTTCCACTCTGGACTTTCTGTGGACTTTTTAAACCCATAAACTGTGCCTGTCTCCCCCTCCAATCCACTGGTTTGGCATTCTTTTATTAGTTTTAGTAAATACGTAGTCAGGGAATACATACCCCTTCATTAAGCAACAAAAGATACTCATTTATTTGGTAGATGTTTTCTAGGTCATCTAAAGATGGAGCCCCCAGTTTCAAAGGGATAAAAGCGAACTAGATGAATAAGGTGTGTGAATGTTAGAGAAAATGGCAGAAAAGTCACGAGGAATGCAAGAGCAAGAGCATAGTCTGAGGGACCCCGCTTTTTTAAGTTCTAGGCATTGCTGCCTGGGAGACCCTGGAAAGGTTTCTAGCAGGGCATTTACTTGGACTGACCCATGGGCTGGGCAGGGACTGAATAAACAGGAGTGGGGAGGAAGGGGCTTCCACAGGTCATGAGAGCCTTGGTAACTTGGCCAGTTCCATCAGGCCAGTGTGCAGGGCTGCAGCCTTTTCTCTGAGGCCTACCCCTTTCTGCCTTGGGCTGGGAATAATCTTTATTCTTTCTTACCCCTCTCTTTGGGCACTGACCTAACTTTACATTGAGGGAGTGACAAATGAGCACATTTGTCACCTCCAGGCTTCAAGCCCTTGAGGCAATATCAGTGTCTTCCAGTGTCTTCACACTGAAAGCCCCAGAGCACCTAGAACAATAGAGGCAAAATTGAGGGATTCAGTGGGCAGACTGGTTTTGCTGGAATGGAGGGTTTGTGGGAGGAGAGGGGGATGGAGTTGAGGAGGACATGAGCTGGACCACAGAGACAGAGGCAAACTGGCATGGTGAAATAAAACAGAAGAGCGGTGATGAGGGGCCTGCACCTTCCTTGTGAGAGAATTTTGCAGAATTACCCCTAAACCATAGTAAGTATGGCATAATGTAGGTGATAAAGAGGTGATACGGAGGCGGAGAGGAATTCGGGGTGGGGGGGCGGTGAATTCCACATCTTACAAGATCACTGACCTGCTGTGTAAAGGCACTTAACCTCTCTGTTTCTTCAACTCTTCTGAGGACCATTTGCTGCCAGCCCAGGATTACTGGGTGGCTCAGGGGTACTGATGGTAAAAAACAAAACAAAACAAAACAAAAACCGTTGTGTGCCTCATGCAAGAGGAGTGAAGGACCAGCTCAAGAGTTCATGGCGACACGGTCAGAACTATCGTTTGTAGGATTCCAACCATTCACTATGCCTAGTGAAAGAGAAACTCAGGAACCCCAATGTTTAAATGGTGTTTTGCAGCCATACCCGTATCTTCCAAGTGCCGAGTGAGGTGAGGACTGACATTGTGCGAGAACGAATAGAGCAGGTGAGGCGAAGGTAAGCTGCGGGAGATTATCTGATTCGTACACCTAACAGGGTCGGGTGGCGGAGGGCCGCGGCAGGGGGGAGGTCTCTCTTCTGCAGGTTCCCTGATCGTGTGTGGAGCGCTTCGTAGGACTCTGCTCCAGGGCCTGAATGGGGCAATGGCTGCCCAGGCAGCCCAGATCCACACCAGAGCTGGGCAGGCTTTGCCATCCCATCTGCCTTGCTCCTCTTCTCTATCCCTGCAGCATATGCAGCCTTACAGATGAATCATCTCAGGATATTCACAGCAGAAGTTCCTATGCAGAATGCTGAGAGCTACAGGTGAGAGGGCCGACCGGTGAGGAGCTTGGCAGAAGAGATAGATGTGTTGGGTGTGAGACAGGACACTGGGGTGGGAGCTTGATCATAAGGTTTAGCCTTTCCTTTGGTGAGGGGGCCTATACTTGGGGCCAGTGAGAGTGGGGGATAGGGCAGCTGCCTCAGGGTCCTGCAGTGCCTCTCTTAAATTTCTGGAAGGACTCTAAGTCAAGCTCAGATTGGCCTGACTCTTTTAGCTGTGGTGTCACAGTGAGTACTTCTCAATTACGCACAGGCCAGGGACCACCTGGGGATCTTGTGTTAGTAGGTTGTGGGGGGCCTGCTGCTCTGCATTTCTAACACTCCCAGGCATTGCTGCTGTAGGTCTACTGACCCCACACTGAACCACAAGATCACAGAGCACTGCGGTCAGGAGTGAGGGCACATAGATTTTGGCCCTGCCACCAATTAGGGCCTTGACATTAGCTCCTGTGACTTCTTGACCTGTCCTGGGAACCAGTGGTCACAAGTAGCTATTTATGTGGCCCTGGGAGGTAGAAGACCAATGACATGGATATACTACAGAGGCCATTCATTCAGGAAAACGTTACTGCACCCTTCCCAGGTGTGAGGACTGAATTGGCAGTCACAGGGGGCTGAAGGAGTGTTTTAGACCCAGCCAACTCCTGACAGGCTTAAAGGAAGGCCGTGGAGATATAGTGCTGGCATTTATGGAACACTTACTATATCCCAGCTTTAGCATAAAGCATTGTCAAGATTTTTCATCTTGTCCAAAAGAACCTTAAGAGAAGGGGCACCTGGGTGGCTCAGTGGGATAAAGCCTCTGCCTTCAGCTCAGGTCATGATCCCAGGGTCCTGGGATTGAGCCCCACATCGGGCTCTCTGCTCGGCGGGGCGCCTGCTTCCTCCTCTCTCTCTGCCTACTTGTGATCTCTGTCTGTCAAATAAATAAATAAAATCTTTAAAAAATAAAAAAAGAACCTTAAGAGGAGGGCATTGTTCATGCCCATTATACAGATGGCAGCGGTTAGGCCAAGCCTTAGGAATGGACACTCTTTCAGTCCAGCTCCATCCTGGGCAAGTTGAGTTATGCCTCTGTGCCTTGATTTCCTTAGACTTCAGAACAGTGTCCTGAGGAAAATGGCTATCAACACTTTGTAAATGACATGATGCGCCATGTCAACTGTTTCCTAATATTAAACACATGAGGAATCAGGGTGCTTGCATGGTCTTCTGAAGTTTGAAGAAGCAGATCCAGGTCTGTCTGGTGCACCACCATCCTTTCCTGCTGTGGGTTTTCTGGTCTAACACAGATCTAGGAATGTCGGGAAGGTGTGATCTTCAAGCCCTTTAGCCATCCTGCATTTCTGTGACATGGTCCCTGGGTATTCCTCTGCTTCCTAGGTTCATGTCCTTCAGGGTCAAGGAACAGCCTTTGTCAAAAGAACGTCTATCACCCCTTGACCAGAGGAGTGACCACACCTGGACAAAGAGGATCTGGCGGCCGAGCCCTCCTTCCTTGTGACAGTGGCACCACTCGAATCTTCCCGCTGAACTGCTAATAAAGAGACAAGCTATTTAATCACTGTCCTGGCCTCTGGTGTGAATGCTTTCTACTCATGGACTTGGCTCTGGGGACACATAGATGAGAGACACATGGCTTCTGGGGAGAGAGACACCAAGCCAGCACAGAACTGTGTCAGTAGGCCTTGCTGAGTGCTCCTGGAACACTAGAAGGGGTGCTGGACTAGGCCGAGACAGGAAGACTTACTGGGGAAGGTGTGGTTTGTTTGTTTCACTCAAGTATTTATTTTATCTTTATTTCTTCTCTAGCTTGCTTCCTGTCTTTATGTAGATCCAAGCTTTCTTTCTTTCTTTCTTTTTTTTTTTAAGGTTTTATTTATCTGTCAGAGAAAGAAAGAGAGTGGGCACTAGGAGGGGGAGTGACAGGTAGAGGGAGAAGCAGGCTCCCCACTGAGCAGGGCCCCGGATGAGGAACTTGATCTCAGGACCCTGGGATCATGACCTGAACCGAAGGCAGACGCTTAACCCACTGAGCCACCTGGTGTTCCTACAGATCCAAGTTTCTGACCTATATTCTTTTCCCTCTCTGAAGAACTAACAGTTCTTGCAAGGCAGGTCTACTGGAGACCTTTTCATTTGATTTCTGGCTGAGAAAGTATTTCTACTCACTCTTGAAGGACAATTTTGAAGGACATAACATTCTAGGTTTTTTTTCCTTTGACACGTTGCGTGCCCCACTCTCTTCTGGCTTGCATAGTTTCTGAAGGGAAGTCACGTAATTTTTATCCTCACTCCTCCTCAGGTAGATGTTTTTTCTGTTTCTGGCTTTTAAGATTTGTTCTGTGTCTGATTTTCTGCAGTTTGAATATGCCATGCCTAGGTGTAGAGTTTTGGGTATTCACCCTGCTTAGTTTTCTGAGTTTCCTGGATCTGTTTTATGGAACCCACCATCGCAAAATTCTCAACTACTATTACTTTGAATATATATTTTTTTCTGTTCCCTTCGTTATTCTCCTCACGCGTATGTTACATCTTTTGTAATTGCCCCCACAGGTTTAAGATACTCTGTTCCATATTTTTTTCTATTCCTTTTCTTTTTTCTTTTGTTTTTTGCTTTTCAGTCAGGGAACTTACTATGGACCTTTTTTTCAAACTCACTGATTCTTTCCCTGGTTGTGTCTAGGCTACAGATGAGTCCATCAAAGTCATTCTTCATTTCTGTGACAGACTTATTATTCCTGGCATCTCTTGTTCACTTTTTCATAAGGTTTCCATTCTCTCTGCCGACATTGTCTATCTATTCTTGTGTGTCACTCACTATTTCTATTCGATCTCTTTGTATATTATTTATTACAGTTTTAAATTCCCAATCTGACAATTCCAACATCTCTGCCTTATCTGAGTGTGGTTTTGATGCTTGCCTTGTCTCTTCAGACTGTATTTTTACCTTGTGTCATACAGCGTCATGTTTCGTTGAAAGCCAGATAATGCTGCAGGAGGTAGAGGAGTGGAGGTAGAGAGTGTGAGGTTTTATATTTCTCTGGTTAGGAGTTAGGCTGTATTTACTCTCCCCAGCAGCTGTAGTTTCAGAGATTAACATTTTTTTATTGTGCTCTTGTTTTCGTCTCCCTTGTTGCCTTTAGGTTTCCCTAGAGGTTCCTTCTTAAACAGGGTCCGAGGCTTTTACTTCTTCCAGCTGAAATCCTTGTGGTGGTGGGGCCTGAGGGGAGAGTGGAGGGTCCTCTGATCAGGCCCCAGTCTCTTAGTGAGCCTGTGGCCTTGAGCTGTGTCCTCCTTGCCTTTTCCCCCTTCATTGCCCCTACTTTGGGAGAGACAGGAAAGTCAAAGGGGGCCAGAATTGAATGTTTTCCTTCCCTCAAGTTAGGTAGGCTCTGAAATAGCAGTCTGTCTTGAGGGCAGGCCTTTGTTAGGGAGAACCAATTGCTCTGGATATATTTCTCTTTTTTTCTTTTCTTTTTCTTTCTTTCTTTTTAAAAAAATTTTTTTTGACAGGGATCACAAGTAGGCAAAGAGGCAGGCAGAGAGAGAGGAAGCAGGCTACCTGCTGAGCAGAGAGCCCGATGTGAGGCTCGATTCCAGGACCCTGGGATCATGACCTGAGCCGAAGGCAGAGGCTTTAACCCACTGAGCCACCCGGGTGCCCCATCTCTGGATTTATTTCAAAATGGCTATTTTCCTCTCCCCTTGCTGAAGTGGGCAGGAGGGTGGGGTTCTCTGATCTTCACTGTGAGAACCTAATGTGGCTCTTGGGGGCAAAATTCAGGAAGTTGGGGGCCTTCTAACACTGGGGCCTCTGGACTTGTTTAATCTCAAGCTTGTCCACATTCAGCCACCAGCAATTCTCAATTATATTTAAGCTTCCCTACTTTGGTGTTGTTTCCTCAAAGTTTGTGTGTCTGCAAAGTTGTGATTCTCCATAATAACCTGTCTGTCTCTCTGATTCTCAAATCAGTGTTTTGCCCTATTTTCTAAATTCTCTCATGGATCTAGGTAGTATTGTTGGTTTTTGGTTTGTTTGGCTTTTTTTCTAATTGTAAAAATGGGAGTGAAACTTCCAAGCTCTTTACATATCAGACCAGAAACTGGAAGTCTTATTCAAGTCTTCATTGAGTGTCTGCTAGAACAACAAACAGCGTGGACTGAGCACCTATTGTGTGCCAGGTGGAGCTAAGTAGGTTCTTACCCACCCCACTGCATTATTCCCTGAGGTCAGGGAATAATGCAGTTTCCCTCTCCAGCATCTCTCCCTGCCAGCCAGCCAGCCAGCCTTTGTCTGCTTGCTCCAGGGTGGGAGGCAGGGGAGGAAGGATGCAGGTAGGAGTCAACCAGCTAGGGGACAGGGCACAGCCCTGAGCAGAGGCAAGTAAGAGGGCTCTGGAATGAGGAGAGGAGCATGATGCAAAAAGGCCACTCTGGCTGGATGGGAGCAGGAGGAAGAAAGGTCAAAGAGGAGGCTGTTGAAAGGGGGCCGGGGCCAGGCCATGTGGGCTGGGAGCCGTGACTGAGCAGAGAGGGAAAGTGCAGGAATGTTGGGGACAGAAGGGGATCACACATGTGGAGGTGGGCTGTGGCACAGAGTGGAAGCAGGGACCCCAGGAGGGGACTCTTGGGAAGGTGAGGGGACAGAGAAACCAAAGGATTTGAGACATGACAAATGTGACTTGGTGATGTGTGACAACTGGAGAATGGGGGAGAAGAAAGATCCTGGGCAGCTGGACATGAGCTGCCATTTGCTTACAGGGAGGTCTCAGTTGGGGGAGAGGAGTTTGGTTTGGGTAATGATTTAGGTCTCTGTAGGATATCACAGCGGTGATGTCAAGCAGGACAGACAGGACTGGGCTAGCAGGTGGGAGTCTTGGTAGAAAAGGGGCCCCGGTGGCAAGGAAGAGCCTGTCCTTCTTGGGGGTACACTTGCAGGAAAAGAGGTAGAGAAGTAAGAACCCTTTCCTCAGCAGTTGTAGAAGTGACCTTGCTTTACCAAACCCTCACTCTAGTTCTCAAGAGGCAAGGAGTGGCATGCATCTGGCCAGAGCTTCCCCACAATCTAGTGAAGGCACAAAGCCCTCTTCGTTACCCAGCTGAGACGCTGTTTTGCCAGAAACCACCAGATGGCGCCATTTCCACACAAAAATCATTTTCTGAAGGCAAACTAGGCGGCGTTTGCAGGGCGGGATTTAAATTTTAGCACCAGTCAGGAAGCCTAAACAGATGGAAGGCCTTTGAGTATCTTAATGATGAATACAGTTCGCATCCACATACATGAACTACAGAGGGGCTATTCATTCAAATAAAAGTTATTGAGTGTTTACATCCAGCACTGACTCGAGTATGGGGATACCCAGATGAATATTCTGTCATACCCTCAGGGAGCTCAGAGTGATGGAGGGGCTGACATGCAAACACATTTTTAATGTGTGTAAACAAACCGAAAGCGTATATGTATGGTAGTGCAGAGGAGGGAGTGATTTTCCCTGCTTGAGAGGAAAGGTGCTGACTTCCCAGCAGAGGGGACATTGAAGCAGAGGTTTGCCAGGCTGTGGCAGCAATGGAGGGGTCTTCCAGGGAAACAGAATACCCACATAGGAAAGCCGAATGTTCAGGGGGTGGGGTCTGGGCCTAAATGTTTAGAAATCGGGATACAGTGAGGAGAATAGCAGGCCAGGAGGTTGAGAAGTGCACAGGTAGGGATCCTACAGGTGAGTGCAAAGTAAGCCCATGAAACCTGGCTGCAGGACCCCAGGGGAGCTGAGCCAACCCTGCAATGCTGGCTAGGCAAGGCTTCTCAGGAGACAGATGTGCAGAGGTTTCCAGGCACTTGGAAGAGGGGGAGCCCACTGCACTCAGAAAGAAAGGGAGCCCTACAGTGTTGGGCTCTGACTTGGGAGGTAATGGTTAAGGAGCTCACAGGCCCCCACCGGTTTGTTCTCTCACACACAAACATCTGGAGTTTGGGGAGAGAGGGACCTACATTAGTATTATAGCTGCAGCTCCTTCAAACCTAGGGTGGAAATGAAATCATTAAGTGGCTCAAATGGAGTTTTGTTCTGTGCATGATTAACCCCAGGAGGGGAGTTTGGGAACAAATATGCCTCCTCTACCTGTATTACAGGGGGACTGAGCCATGGTAAATTAAAAGAAAATCACTGGCAAATTTGGGATCAGTCAGCTGTGACCAAGCCATTTGTGTAGTTAAATGGAGCTGAAAGAGCTAATAAAGGCTTTGTGGGTCATGGATCTTTCTGTGAGGGGAGGGCATGGGAGATGGGGGTGGGTAGGTGGGGGGGGCTGGTCCAGGCTGATGCTTGTAGAAGTCTTGCCTGGTGGTGGTGGTGGTGGTGGTGGGGGATGTTGGCTTCTTCTCATCAGGTGTGTGTCAAGACCTAATGGGGAAGTTGCTCATTCTAGACAGAGACAGTGACACAAACCCAGTCATATCTCTCTCAAAGAAGATAGCCTTGGGACACTAGGGGATAGGAACCAGAGTTTCCTGACTCTGTCACTGCAGAGTGAGGCACATGTAGGGGACTTAGGACCCACATGATGTAAGGTTCAGCACTAGACGTAGGGGATTGCTGGACGAAGACACAGCCATTGTCCACTGAGAGGCGGGATGGAGCTCTGGTCCAGCCCCAGAGGAGAATGGAAGGCACCCAGCCAAACCAGTACATGAATTGGGGTGGGCTGGTCTGGGAGAGCCAAGGGTGCAGGACAGAGGGCAAACCCAGGAGAGGATGCCTGGCAAGTGGGCTACCCTAGAGCAGACAGCGGGAGGGCTTGGGGAGGAGGAGTGCAGACAGCAGGGAGGTGTTAAAAAACAATTCAACCTAGTCAATTAGAAGACTTAAATGTCTTCATCAAACTACTGGGCAGCATACCATCTAGCTAATAGAGGAGATCTTCTGAAGAGTTGTAAAAATGGAAGGTTTTTATTGGAGAAGGGGGTGAGGCAAGGAAGTTATTAACAAAAGAAAAGGATTGCTCCTCTTAAGGAAGAACAGGGGCTTCTGTCATGCAGATTGCCTCATCTTTGGGCGAGGGGTGGGGGTGGTGGGAGTGGGGTTGGGCTCTGCAGAGTGTCCAGGTAGCAGATTACCTCAGTGGCACGGATAGGGAAATTCCTGACTGATTAGGACACCATTTCTGGGGGAGGTTGAACTGCAGGGAGCCTGGGTTTGAGGACTCCATGTGACGCCGGTGGTTTTCCTTTTCACAGAGGAACCGGTCTCCAGCCTCCTGCAGGCACCTTCTTCCGACTCCTGAGGCTGAACACCAGGGTGTGGCTGCAGGTGTGAGGAGGGGAGGGCACACAGTCTGGAGGACAGAGTGGGGTCTGGGCTGACTTCTGCTCGACTTACCAGGGGATGCTAAAGGCAGGCCCCGCACCGCGGGGACTGGCTCTGCTACTGTTTACCTCCCTCCCCAGGTGATCTGCCACCCGTGCCCATGCCCTCTCCCCCTCCTCTCCTCTCTACCTCGCGGCCTGGGACGGCGGGGGCCGACCCGGAGACCTCCGCTGAGCCACCAGACACAGTGTTCGACATGCTTTCCCATTACTTGGCAGGCTCGGCAGCGATGCTCGAAATTCATTTTCTATCCTGAGAGGGGAAAACAAAGGCAGGGGAGACCAGCAGCTGCTCTGGGCCAGCTTGGGAAACTTTGCTCGCAGCCAGGCGGAACTGAGCCAGCGGGGCGGGCCAGGCGGCAGGGGGCGCTGTCGGACCCCCCCCTCCGGCCTCGGCCCTGGCCCCGCCTCCCGCTCCCCGCGCCTCCGCGGGTCCTCCCGTCTCCCCCGCCCCCAGACCCCCGCCAGGACTGCCCCTAGTCTCTCCCCCACCGTATCCCTCCCCCTCTGTCTCGTTCTCTTCCTCACCGCCCCATTCCCTCTACACTCTACCTCGCTCCCTTCCCCCCACAATGCCCCTCTTCCCTACCCTCCTCTTCCCCATCTCTCCCCCACCGCACCTCCTTCACTCTGTCTCATCTCCCTTCACCCGACCTGCCTCCTCCCCAACCCCTCCTCCCACCTTGATCTCTCTCCACTGTCTTTCCCTTCGTCCCGGCTCCCCTCACTCCTGCTTATCTCCTCTCCCTAGCCCCCCTCCTCTTTTCCAGTGGTGGGACCTGGGGACTTCTGTAGCATGACCAGACGGGGTGCACTCTGCTACTCTCAAGGAGGGTGGACACTAAAGCCTAAAGCCAGGAGTCCACAGTGAGTGCGCTTGGTCGGGGTGAGGGAGACCATGGAGGGACTTTGAGGGCAAGGTAGCAAAGCAGCAGCTGGTAAGTGGAGAAGGTCCAAACCAACAACTTTCTGAATAGCTCTCTTTGCATAACCCTGACCAGTTTCTTTACCGACTGGCTCCTTTCGAGCTTGCACCTGCAGAGGGTGGGGTGTGCTTTCCCTGTCCCCGCAGAGTGCCTGATACAGGTACTCAGTAAATCCTGATGGAAGGAACACCTGCCTGCAAGGTGCCCTCCAGGATTCGTGTTACCATTTTCTTAGCGTGCACCTCGGTTCTAGGGCCTCCTCCGCCCTTCCAGGGCCCATTTGCTGTGCCCCCCATAAGCCACGTGTTGTGGGTGGGCCTGGGAGTCTTGCAGATGAAGGAATGAGTCGTTGCGAAGTGGTCTGGTCTGTGAGAGGCCATCATAGAGAGACCAGCAGCTACAGCAGGTCGTACCGCATAAGTGGAAGGCATGGCAGGCCGGGCGACAAGCTACATGTGGCACACTTCCGGTAAAGAGACTGCATTTACTAACTGGGTGTGCACATGGGTGCTTTTTCAGGGAGGCAATATTGCATGACTGCTGAGACTAAGTACTAGATCGCTTGCACTGGAATTCTGGTTCTGCTATTTGTTATGCCCCAATAATGGGTCCATGATTAAAGGAGCGAGACTGATACAAAGCGAAGGTCAAGCAAAGCTTTATTTCATGCCAAGCATCAAGAATCTAACCGAACATTCGGGGCCGCACCTCTTGCAAGAGAGGGCGATCCCTCTCCGCTTCACAGACTAGCTTTTAAGGGCAAAGGCCATGCGGTCAGGTCTGGCCACGCACAAGTGGCCAATGAGATCGTAACACACACAGGAAACTCCACAGTGATGCTAGGTGACCAATTGAGTTACAATTTACCCTAGTAGACATTTGAACCAGCCTAGTACACCTTGATTGGGATTGGCGCCAAAAGGATTCCCAAAGGGCGGGGCCCATACTCCTTGGTAACCAGGGAGACAGTATGCATGCCTCCCGCTGATCAGATGTCTCCACCTGGCCTGACCCACCTTTGTATCTGGGCTTTGTTACCTGTAAATCCCCTGGGGGAAGGGGAGCAGGGACAGTTTCTAAATAGGTCCTTACACTACTCAGTGGTGGTCTGCCTTTGAGCAAGTTGCTTAACCTCTCTGTGATGCAGTTTCCTTGAATCTTTGGGAAGATCTAGTGAGACCATCCCTGTACAGAAGATGCCAGGCACTTGGGAAAATGCCAACTGTCCAAACGTGGTGGCCGCGATGGTGATCATCCCCAGGAAGAGGCATCTGTCCCCGTGCAAGCCTTTTCTGACAGTGATGGATTGGCTCTTTTTCTTCACATTCGTAAAATACTCTCCTCAGCACTTTGGAGTGAGAGGTGGTGATCTAGTCATTCGGTAAAGGAATACTCAGTCCGTGGCCCGCAGGAGCTTATACTGGAAGGTGAAAGATTCTGGATACATCTAAGGATGCTGGGGGGACTACAGACAGTAGGTAAAAATAAAATTGTTCATAATGCATCTAGGAGCCAGTGTGTGTTGGAGATCTACACAGAATCAGGGCAGGTTCTGCATCTCTTTAAGGGAGGCGGAGTTTGCCTAGAGGAACCAAGTCCCAGCTCTGCAGACTCTCAGGACATGTGCTTTTTTTTTTTTTTTTTTAAAGATTTTATTTATTTATTTGACAGAGAGAGATCACAAGCAGGCAGAGAGACAGGCAGAGAGAGAGGAGGAAGCAGGCTCCCTGCTGAGCAGAGAGCCCGATGCGGGCCTCGATCCCAGACCCTGAGATCATGACCTGAGCCGAAGGCAGCGGCTTAACCCACTGAGCCACCCAGGCGCCCAGGACATGTGCTCTTGGGGAGGGGCTGTACACCATGACTCTCCCCTCATACTCTGGGGAGAAGCGTCTCTTGGTTAGTGTGCCAGCTGAGAAAAGGCACTGCTTCCTCTGAACTCAGGCTTACTTGGGATCTGGGGAGAGAGGCCCCCACGTGGCCTGGCCCAAGAAGGAGGGGGATGTGGCATCTTGTGGCCAGCAGGTGATGCTGTTGATCCAGTGTTACCAGCTGCTGGTCCCTAGATGGTGCCGCCTTCTCCCATTCAACCTCAAGCTGTGAATTTCTCAGCTGTGTCCACCGGGTGCACCATACAGGGAAGTCGTTGCCTTGTTCCCGACTGCAGGCAGAGACCTGGGGAATGCTGTCTCCTGGCCACTCCACAAAGTGGCAGCCCCTTCCTGCACACCGCTCCGAGCTTCTGGGATGCTCTGAGAGAAGGGATAGGATGGGGGTAGGGGTATGCAGGGTGTGTGTGGACAAAGGAAGGAGAATCACTGTGAATCAGCCCTAGGGTTTTGGAGCCCCTTTTTTGACCTAAGTCCCGCTTCCTCTTTGTGCAGAGCGGGAAGTAAATGAGTGTTTCTCCAACTTTGGTGGGCAGCAGAGTTCCACCAAAGCACCAGGACACTTGTTAAAGATGGAGATTTTTGAGCACCACCTGATTTATTTGGATGGGTAGGCTTGGGATGGAACCCAGGAACCTGAATTTTTATAAGACCTATCCAGTGATTCTGAGACCGCTGTCCTCAGCCTACACGTTGAGATGCACAGGGATTAAAATCACTACCTGCCTTTTCTTAATAGAGGAGAGCTTGGGAACTCCAGGGTTAGCACCAGGAGGAGAACATTCTGCTCAGTTTGGCTGCTTCCTTTACCTGGTCTTTGGTGGCATCTTTTACCAATCACCCTGCATCCACCTCTGGACTTTCTCTTCTGCTTTGTCCAATAGAGTTAACAAAGGGAAGAGAAGCAGAGAGAGAAACAAGTCCTGGAAAAGTGGGTTTATTTGTAATCTTATTCAACTTGAGCCCATGAAATACCCCTCTCCTTTCCTGGATCCCTCCTCTTTAATCTCTCTCACCCAGGATCTCTTGGTTTCCAGTTTGTTCAGAGTCCTTCCTGAAGGGTGTGAGTGTGTGTGTGTGTCTGTGTGTGTGTGTGTGTGTGTGTGTGTGGTGTGCATTTTGCTTCCCTGGGTCTCATACTGTTAGCATCAAATAACAACTGATGAGGCAAAGGGAGTGAAAAGGATGCTTTTCTTCGTTTGCACTGTTTGGACTCCCTTTTCTCAGGACCCTTGGTTGACTCCCGGGAAGCTGTGAGAGAGGGAAAAGAGGCAGGAGCTCTGCCCATTGCTGATTTGCTTGTACCAGCTGCATGAGTGAGGTTGAGCTACCTAACTTCTCTCGACTTGGGTTATTGCCAGCTGTAAGATAATAGTATCCTTCTTTCAGTGTTGGTTCAACACTAGGTGAGGCAGCATGTGTGAAGTCCCCTGTGTGGTGCTGGGCAAGGCAGAGCTGGTGTTCAGTGGTGTCACCTACCCTGACCTCTCCCTACGCTCCATTTCTTCAGAGTTCAGAAGGGCAAACCTTTAGGAAAATCATTCAGTGTGTCCAGACCCAAGTTTACCTGTCTGGAAAATGCGACTGTTGGAGCACCTGCAACCAGAATTGATCCTGGCTGAATCAGTGGAGTGGATAGATATTTCACTCCCTCCTGCTTTAGGGTCCTGGCCAGGACCTTGATGTCTGCCAGCTCTTTGCTCTGTCCAGTCTTCTGAGATCTGCCTGTACCCTTATCCCAGCCTGGCTTGGGCAGCCTGGCCTTGAGAGTCACATAGGATTGTGGCCCAATAAATTGTGTCGAGGGAATCAAACTTTGGTTTGAGTATGTGGCCTTGGGCTCATGGGTAAAATGGGAAAGATACTATTTACATGGCAGGGACAGAATGAGTGTGTGTAGAACTTTGAACAGTGCCCTGCATACTTCCTAAGTGCCCACATAAATGTGGCTATGAAGAGTGTAGCTCTGAAGGATGGCCTTTCCTGTCTCCACCTCTCCAAGGACTTTTTTTAATCAAAAAAGCTGTGTTTCTGGGGTGCCCCGGTGACCCAGCTGGCTAGGCATCTGCCTTCAACTCAGTTTATGATTCCAGGGTCCTGAGATAAAACCTCAATGGACTCCCTGCTCAGCGGGGAGTCTGCTTTTCCCTCTCCCTCTGTCCCTCTCTCCTCCTCCCTACCTCTTCCCCCTGCCTCTCTCTCTGTCTGCCTCTCTCTCTCTCAAATAAATAAATAATTTTTTTTTAAAGAAAATCTATGTTTCTATCTAAGCACACCTTACCCTATGTTTTGAAGGGGTGGAGAAAAGCCTCAGAATGTCGCCAAGGAGTAAGGTTTAATTCCTGATGGAAACACATCGTTTTCATTTCCACAACAGGAGAGGAGAAAGCCACAGCGCAGTTAAGGCTGCCTCTCAGCCAAATCCCCAAATCTGAGATCTGTCCCACTTTCAACAGCCCAGAGGGTTTGCATCAGGAAGTTCAGTTTGGGCAATTAATTTATGTGCTTCCTTCATAAGTAGTTATGGGCAGGGATTGCACGTGTGTAATTCTCCTTATGATGTTTGTGCATCTCTGGACTTCCAAGAGTTATTTTATTTTGTTTAATTTTTAAGGATTTCTTTATTTGAGAGAGAGAGAGAGGGAGAGAGGGAAAGTATACACATGGGGGGGCAGGGGAGCAGAAGGAGAGGGAGAGAAACAAACTCTCCTGTGAGCATAGAACCCTACACAGGGCTCATTTCTGTGACACATGAGATCATGACCTGAGCTGAATCAAGTCAGACACCTAACTGAGTTATTTTTGATGATGAGGAAGGATCTCCAGAGGTCATTGACCTGTGTACCCAGAGACCCATCTCAGGTAGGTGCAGATCCGTAAGCTTCATTGGTAGCTTATTCCTCTGTCCTACAACTCTGCGTGAATCTTCTATTCTTCAGGCTTAAATGCCCTCATACCTCCATTCTCTGTTTTGGACTTTACACTTGCCTTTGAGATCTCGCTCAAATGCCACCTAACCTGTGAAATGTTTCTCTTGTTTCCTTGCTCCAAGCTTGCCAACAAGGATCAAGTTTATTTTTGCATCTCACTGTCTATGTCTCTGTTTAGCATATTTTTTTATATTATATTTTTAAATAGTTTTTTTTTTCTTTGTAATGGCTTTTTCCAGATTTGCTAGATTGCAAGATTCCTTAGGGCAAGATCTAGGTTTTGTTCATCTTTCATAGGTGCTCAATAGAACCTGATTTGATGCAGGGTGGTCTAAACCACCCCACTGAAATGCAAACTGATTTGCTTGTTATGTTCTGGGACCCATGCTAACAACACTCTATCTGTGTTATTAAAACTTGGATTTTTCCATGGCCCATCCCCCTCACCTCCGATCAGTGTCTGCAATCTGATGTGCAAACTGTGTTTCCTTCCTTGAATGCAACCCTGGCCTGGGTTAAATGAGGCTCCCCAGAAAAGAACCCTAATTGTGAAAGCATCTTTCCAAATTCCTATAGTGATTAGCAGCCTCAGGGATGATCTTTGGGGACTGCTGTTTCTATTTTGTACTGAACACACAGGTCTCTCAAGGAACCGGAAGACAGACAGAAAGGATGGACATAATGCAGTTTTTGCAGACTTACGCCCCTTGTGGGTCTCTCTCTTTCTATCTTTCCTCAAATCTCACCTTCAGCATTGCAATTCCTAGCTGGATGCTTGCTTCCCTGCGAGGAGTGAACCCTCTCACCCCTTCTTTGTGATCAGGGTACAAAAAGAATAATTACAGGGTAATCTGCCACTCATACAGCTGTATTTGGCAAAAAGACTGAAGAATTTCTTAAAAGAATGACCTGAAGGAAGGGGTCCTGTGCATTTTGGCCGGTTGGTGATGATCCTCTGAGTATGAGCTCTGTCCTATTCTCTCAACTCTAGGTCACCCCTAAGTGTTGCCCAGACATGAGAGACTGACTGTAGGAGAAATGGCTTCCTGGATCATTGCAGGTTGTCCTTGACCATAGGAGTCCTCTTTGTATTGTCAGAAGTTTCTAAGTTACACAAGAAAACCAATGAATCACTCCAGTAAGAATTAGTAAAAGTTTATTGTGCACAAGCAAAGAAGATAGTTTGTAAACTGGGAGCCCTCAAACCAGAACATGGAATGAAGCTCAGGAATGTGTTGTTATAAAACAGCTTACATAGAAGGCAGTGAATTTTTTTCTTCACAGCGATTGTTTATAATATTAGACTTTTCTTAAGTAGTAGAGAGTTGGTTAGTGGTTATATCATATCAGCCTTGGGAACCAGTTTAACTCTTGCTTACCATTTCCAGAGACAGAACAAGAAATGACCCAGGTTAGGTTAGTCTTGCAAAATAAGCTCAATTAAACTTTGTTTGACCAAATTAGTTTTGTCTTCTCAGAGAATTTCAAAGTTGGTCTCCAATGGTTTTGGTTTTAGCAATTCCTCTCTTTCCATTGTAGTGTGATTCTCATTGCCATGGATGATGTAGTCAGGCCCAAGAATCACACATTCACTGATTCCATTATGTGGCCACTGTCTCTATCACTTCTGTGGCTATTGTGGATTTCAGGCAGTTGTCTGATCCTGATGGATACCATGTCGCATGTGGGTGACTGCTGATAAGTACTGAAAGCTCTTGAGGGTATACAAGGCACAGAGAGGACAATAGGATGACTATAAGGAGGCAGAGACCAAGGACTGAAATGTTTCCTGGAGCAGAGAGTCTCAGGAGCCAAGATTTAACAAAAAATAAATAAATAAATAACTCAAGTGAGTTGTATTTATTTTTAAAGTTATTTACATGTGCATAGCATGATATATCATCAAACATGTATTTTTCATATATGATGAATGAATAGGACAGAATGAATAGGAGCATGTTTAATTCAGGAGGGGGTAAGAAGAACGTGAATGTCCACCTAAATTAGGGCTCTATATAATGTGAGCAACCAGGTGCATTTCTGAGATGCATTTCTGTAGGAATAAAAGAAAACAAAGGTCATTATTTGGAGCTAATTATAAATTAAGTTTCTAAGTTTGGAGAGCAGCCATTTGAGAAATCTTCTGGATGTTGGGTTCTAAGCACCCTTGGGTAGAGTGAGGACAACCAGTGACCATCACATAGATGTTCTAGCTTATAGTGTGAATGTCTGGGAGTCTTTCTGAGAGGCCATACAACAGTCATCACAAAGGTTGTCCACACAGGAGCTATTGTGGTGACATCTCTGAAGTTTATGACATGCTCTCTGGCTTTAGCTTGTGTGGCTTCAAGAAAGGGGCAGTGTTAGTTTCATAGTGATCCCAAGTCAAAAGAGCAGGAGAACATTGGAGATGTTAGTTTGGAGCATTCTAGCCAAATACTTGAGGAAACTGGAAGATTCCAGGATTCAGTCCAGTTTACAGGCAAAAAGCAAGACCTCAAAGACAATTAACAGCACCAGAATCTGACCCACTAAGGTGTGCTACTTTTTCCCCTATAATCTTTGCCCTTGCTATCACAGATAACCACTGTAAGACTAATTTGCTTGCAAATTAATCTAGTTTCAATAAACTTGGCCTGATTATTTACTCAAGTGCAGCAAGAATAACAATTGATCTAATGGGTGCTTTTAAATCTGCTTTGCTGGAGCTTTTCATAAGGAATCTCAGATTAAACTTTCAAAAGCCTCTAGAGGCTAAGAAGCCAAGCCAAGGACTTGTCCAATTGTGTCCTGTTACAAGGAGAACAGATTCTTAATTGAACTTATGCAAATACATATATTGTCATGAAAATCAAGAATATTAATAAGAATTTCTGAATTCTGGAGGGATCAGGTAGGAAGAAAAAGATAAATGTTTCAACCTTTGTTGCAAAGAGACACTTTACCAAATTGCTGTAAGTTATAGATAGCTTAAAAGAGAGGACAAAAAGGGGTCCTTTAAATCTGAAAAGAGGACGGTAAGAAACCAGCTCTGTTTTAAATGAAGTCATACAAATTATAATCATCTTTATCAGTTCACTCAGTCTGATGTAATTAATTCTTACTTTGCTTCATCTTGGCTTAGTAGCTTTATGAATCAATCAAGTTTTCCATCAAAGTTTTAGAAATTTTTCCCCAGTTTACTGTTGGGATCTTAAAGTTATCAGAAACCTGCATTTTAGAGTACTTGCAGGGTTTTCCATAAGTCCCTTTGAAGATGAAGTTCTTCTGCAGGAACACTTCTATGAAAACATCACTTCTGTGAAAACACTTCATGTGAAAACATGAGCGGAACAATAAATGTCCATACCAGAAAGACTTAAAAGTAGCTATGGTTAAAAATCTGGTGAGATTTCACAATAACAAAGGATGCGATTGACAAGTATGTTTGTTTATTTTGTGATATACAAGATTTTAAGATAATAGCTGAAATCATGATTGGTAACATTATACCAGGATGTATCCATTTTTTCCTAAAGAAAGTTTAATGACACTTCTTATTTGGCAGTGCTTCCCTATGAAATGTAACATGAGCAAAAGTTACATAGTTATTAAAAAACTTAGATCTTTTGAGAGAGAAGATTCCATTTTCTTAAGTAATCGGAGACCTGGTAAAGACAACCCATGATGCTTTGTTTTCTAGTAGATCACATTAAAGGTAAAGAAAAACCTGTGTCCGTAATCTCTTACTAAGAGCTGACCAACAATTTAAAAATATTTGTGATTTTAATAGAGAGGAAATCAAATTCTTTTACACCCCTATACTTTCGACATTAACTTCAGTCAATCTATTCTAATCTTAGCTTTATCACACATAAAATTCCTTTCTCAAGATTCTTACTCCACAGACCTTCCAGAATTTTCTATATCCATTCAGCTTTTGCCATTTTCCTTTTCTTATTCTGGAAAAATCATTTTATTTTAAGACAAAATCCACTTTTTTTTTTTAAGCACAAAGCAAACCCATGTCCTTCATATTTTTCCTTATCCAAAAACAAGTTCCATTTTACTTATCCATTTTTAATATACAGTGATTTTCTTTTTACCCCTACTATTTCCAGTAGTTTTATTTTTACAAATTAGTTACACATTTTAACAATTAGTAATTTTTGCTTCCCAGCAAAAACTGGGAAGCAGGCAATTGTGAACTATCTGTCATACATTAGCAAATTTGTAAACACATTTTATAATTTTTAGAACTATATTCTTCCTTAAAGTAAATTTTTCTATGTGGCATAAAACATGCCTATTAATAGACCCAAATGTATTTTGTCTGTTTGTAAATTGTCAAAAGGCTAAGAGCAGATAAACTTATGTTTAACATCAAATGTCTGTCTTGTTTGGAAATGATTTTAATATCAATGAATATCCATTAATTAATTAATATCCATTAACTTATTCATATATATATAACATATTAACTTATTCATGTATATTAACTTATTCATATATATATCATATATTAACTTATTCATATATATATATATATATATATATATATATGTTTTTTTTAAATAGAAAGGAGGTGAGAGGGGCTGAGGGAGAGGAAGAGAGGATCTTAAGCAGGGCTCCGTGCTGGAGCCCAACATGGAGCTCCATCTCACAACCCTGAGATCATGACCTGAACTGTAATCAAGAGTCAGTTGCTTAACCAACCAAGCCATTCAGGAGCCCATATTCATATTTATTTTAAATTACTTGCTTTTAACAGTTACACTTGGGTTAGATATCAAATAGCTAATTGTCATCTTAAGTTACTTTTCTTGTCAAATTTTGAGGACATCCCTGCTTGTATTAAGCCAACAAACTTAAAGTAACTCTTATTTCCATAATAAGAAAGAGAGGACAAGGTGGCTGGACAGGGAACAGGTAGTGTGGGCTACAAGTCCTGGGGAGACAAAGGTGTATGTGGCTGTGGGTGGGGTGCAGAGTGGGGTGAAGCTAGGAGAGCCGTCTGCTCCCTGTGCCATTTGGGTGCTCTCTATTTGACTGGAAAAGGGGAGTGAGGGGATTGAAACAGGAACTCTGTCTAGGGGAGAGATGAAGGGCTCTGCTTCCAGCTGTGGTAGACACTTATTCTGTGACTTTGTTCTATGAACTTCACTGAGCCTTTTAAAAAAAATGTTTTTAAAGCATCATTATATTTATTGGGACTAACTCACAGGGTTAACACTCATGATGATGATGGTGACAGTTGTAATAAAGTCATTGGTCACGTGTACCAAGCACTTGCTATGTGTTCAGTTACAATATTTACTTCTCGAAACAACCTTACGATGCTGGTGCCATTCGTATCATCACTTTACAGAGGATAAAACAGACAGAGGCGTTAAGAAGCTGGCATAAGATCATATAGGTTATAAATGGAGGAATGCAATTTTAGCTTATACTGTCTGGCTCCTAACCTGTGTGTTTAACCGTTAAACATATTGCCTCCAGGTAGCTGAGATGATTGTGAGATTCTTGTGAGTGAAGTGCAGTAATAGTAATGATCACTGCTGCTGTGTGTTGAGGACATTGTATTTGCCAGGTACTCTTATAGGACCTGAAGTTATGGTAGTGGGTAAAAGACATCCTGACTCTTCCTTCTAGTGAGGGCAGAGCACATTGGTAGGTGATTGATCGATCGATTGATTGATGGAGAAATAGAAGAGCTGGTGGTAGTGTATGCTTTGAAGGAAAGAAGCGGAGGGAGGACCCAGAGAAGGCCTGGGAATTGTTCATCTGTTTAACATGGTCCCGGATGGGAGTGCTGTAGAGGTAAGATCTGAGGATGGATTGAAGGAAGTGATGAGTGAGCCGTGGATATCTGGGCAGAGGGGGCGGTAAGTGCTAAGGCCTGGAACACATGTGCCAGGCCTGTCTGAGAAGTGGGTGCTGCGGCTGGAGCAGAGTGAGCTGGAAGGATAGAGGGCAAGACGTTGCCCCATGAACGGAGGACTGTGCAGCAACATGGACAGACAGGGCCGCTGGGCGGAGCAGGAGGGCCCCGCAGGCCAGGAGGGGAGCAGGGAGGGTGTCCTGGTCAGGCGAGGGGGGCCTAGGCTCTTATTGTGATTCTGGTCTGCCTCTTTCCTAAAGGAAAAGTTTAGGGCAGCCGCAGAAGGGCATGATCAGCTTTGCAGCTTGAAAGATCTCTGGGTGTCACTGTCATCCAGTTTCCTCATCTCCTAAACGAGGACATGAGAGCTCTGCCGCCGAGCCTCGTAAGACATTGTTGAGATGATGAAATGAAAAGTTTGCTAGGGGCTGCTTAGAGCCCTGACATCCGATGCAAAGGCAGACTGCCGTTACGTCAGCTAGGCCCTCTCCAGACTGTTGCATGGCTTTCTGTTTCTACAGGCTTAGTGGCCAGACAACAGTCTCAAAACTCAAAGAGCACGTTCCTCAGAGAGGATCTCACGTAATCTTTATAGTCCATCCGGAGTGGTTAAATTCCTTATTGTTCCCATTTAATGGGAAAGAAAACTGAGGACTGAGGCTCAGAGAAGTCAAGAGAGGTTGCTGTTACACAGCCAGTCAGCACTGGGAGTGTGCTTATGACCAATACCTTCTGATTCAAAATTCATTTGGCCCTCAAAAGGTGTTAGGTGTTTGTACAGGTGGGATGTGGAGAGGTGGGGTGGGGAGGTCAGGTATTGATTTAAAATTTGATTGGATGTGGGCAGACATGGGCTTATTTAGAGTGATAACTGTTGTTTTGATCACACTCACAGTCCCTGGAAAATAATACAGCATTATAGACAGCACAGATTAATACACAATAAAAATTGCTGAAAATACTCCAAGCAGATGCTCGCTATAACACAGAAAGCTTAGGAAAATAAGGCGAAATCATAACATACCAGCTGATGGCAATTAAATACAGACGACAAAAGAACAACACAGTTCTGCTAAGATCTGAGAGCCTTTCTCTGAAAGTGACAATGTCCCTGAGAAGATCAAGGAGCACAGGGGAGCTGGGTTGGCAGTGGTGCTTCCACTCACCAAGAAATGCCCCCAGCCCCAGCCCTGCCAGGAACACTTCTTAGGAAGCCAGAGGAGCCAGGAAGGAGTGGCAAATAGTCTCTAGGAATTTCACCCCCAAACCCTAAAGTCTACTCTATAAACTTTAAAGGCATGCCTGAGGTTCTTTGAAAATTGCAGTCTATAGGGCTTTTGCTGGTTTTGGAAGTGCCAGCACTCATGGGAACCCTGCAAATGTCCCACACCTGATGGGCAGCTTACCAAGGAACACTTCAGAGAGGTCACTTAGGGCAACCCTCAGCTTCCAAGCAAGACAACCCTTTATTAGAGCCAACGTGCGACTTTTGCATCTTCAGACTGTAGAGAACCAACTTTGGTATGTAGCCTTGATTCTTTCCTCCTCATCTGAAACGTCTCTGCCGAAATGGAGGCTTAGTTCTTCCTCTCATTCATTCTCCATCTCTTGTCCTGGCTTCCGTGGTTCTCAGACAAGCTCACTGATGCTGAGTTTGTGTATTTATGGGGAGCAGAAGTGAAATAGTTTGGGTGAAGAGTGAGAGAAGGAGGGAAAGGAGAGGAGACCAGCTCTGGTTCTCAGGGGCTACAGGGGTGGGGGAGGTGTCCCTGGTGTGCTTTTATCAGTGTTCCCACGCACTATTCCCAGCCTGCTTTGTCTTTGCTTTGCATTTTATCAATACCACCAGCGGATCCTGCTGTCCCCTTCTGTGGGTTTATTAATATTGCCCTCTGATCTATGGGTAGCCGCCACACTTTATATTCCAGCCCCATCCCGGCTTCTCCAAACTCAGACACCATATTTAATTAGATTTTCTCCCTGGCTCAGGCAAACAGAAATTGAACTCCCAGTATATCTCTATTGCTCTGGAGCCTGCACCTGACAGAAGTAGACGGCTCTCTTTCCCTCTCTGGCTTTCTCTGCCTTGTCCCCTCCACTCCCACCTCTGACATTAATATTCCAACCCAACCTCATTTCTGAGTTCAATCTTTGGCTCCAAATTCTGAAATTCATCCTCACGTAAACCCCTGGCATTCAAAGGAACAATTGCCAAAGGGTTTTGGGGCTGTGACTTTTTGACTGCCCTCCAGGTTGGCCCACCTGAGTGTTTGCAGGTGGTAGGGAATGGGGCGCTTCAGGGGCTGGAGGGTCATCTCCATCTGTATTGCGAGGGTTGGTGGGAGTTCTGCCTGAAAACAGGAGACAAATTAAATGTCCTTTCAAGATGATGACTCCATCCTTGGAAGAGTCTGGAGGAAAAACCACTTACTTTTTCTCTGTTACAACTTCTCTGTCCATAAATTGGGGGGAGGGAAACAGAACAGGGCTTTTATTGAAGTTACGAGAAAATGGAGACCTCTGATTTCACTTTTTGTCAACAAAATGTGGAGAAGGAAGGGGTTAAAGAAGAAATTTGGAAGGAGTTGGTCTTGGACCAGCTCTCCTGGGCCAAGGAAAGCCCCTCAGGCATTGGTGGGGGGTGGTTTGGACTGCTGGGCTCCCAGGCAGGCCTTAGTAGTCCCAAGATCTTGTTTACAGAGCCTGCGACCCAGCAGGGCCTCCACCATTTCTCCAGCCACCGCATACTATTTCTCAGTCTCTCAAAACATTCATTTAATATATTTGAACTCCGTTTCCTTATCAACTAGATGGAGATAATGGCAGCTGTGCGGTGCATGGCTCATAGATGTGAGAAAGAAAACTGGACTTCATAAACTCCGCTGCTCTTCATTAGGATCAAACATCCCCTTCTCAGTTAAATATTGATTCGCATTTGGTACTGGGGGAGAACAGGGGCTGGGCCCCATAAAATAGAGGACAGTAAAATACAATTTATTTGGCTTTGAAGTGATTTTTATTTCCTTTAGCCAGGAAATTAACCAGTATAATTAGCATACATTGTCTGAGCACTTAGACTGGTATCAGGGATTTAAGCTGAAAAAAAAAGAAAGAAAGAAAGAAGGAAAAAAAGCAAGCAGTTATGCAAACAGTAGAGAAGGTATTTACTGGATCCCTTGGATAATGTTTGAAATGGCTTCATACCAGTCTGTAAAAATATGTACATTTACTTTATGTTATAGTGGTTATTTAAGAAATGTAAGTGAGCCAAGCTGAGGAGCAGGCCTCAGAGCTCTGGAGGAAGGACCTCACCTGTCCACACACTCGGAGCATCGACCTGACCCTCACTCCCGCCATCCTCAGAGCAGCTGCAGGGCAGTGGGCAAGGAGAGCTCATCCCGATTTTGGTGGCCGTAAGTGCAGTGAGGGGTACATGGCAGCAGAGAGAAGACACAGCACATATCCTCACCCACTGAACAAATAGTGAAGTGGACATGGCATTGGGTTGGAGGAAAGGCTGTAGAGTCAGATGGACATGGATTGGAATCCTGGCTGGGCCACTTACTAGCACTGTGACTTCTGGCAGGTTATATAGCTCCCTGAACCTCAGGTTTGTTGTTGTTGTTTTTAACCTGCATCAAAGGGAAATGATGCCTGTTTCATGGGGATGTTGTGAGGATTAAATAGAGTCGTACATTGGAGGCATCAACATGATGCCTGTCCCATGCTGCCTCTGGCCTCTGTGTTAGTGTTTTTGTTGTCTCCGTGTCCGAGCTCCCAGAACCCCTCCGAGGCAGGGCTCAGGGTCATAGGTTGGGACATGCTCTGATCAGATTTTCAGAGAAGCCACATTTGTGTTTTGACTGTGAGTTTTAACTGGCTGGCAGCCTGGTGTGAGTGGGTCAAGAGAGGGTAAAAGGATTTGAGTGCCATGGTAAAAATAAACGTCCTCAGAGATTCCCATGGAGCGGGGACCTCAAACTTTATTTTTATCAACACATCCTTTAAGATGTCATTTCTCCAAACAAAATTCTTACTTGAAAAACAACATAGACCCAACAGGTAAAGGTGAGATGATTCTGTGTGGTGTTGTCTGGAGCCCCAGGTGCTTAGCCTGGGAGGTGCTGTGTGGAAGCCCTGAGCGGGGCAGGCCTTCTAGGGCAGACCTACACTCTTAGGTAAAGTGACTTGTTTGGGAATAAGGGGATGGCTAATGGTAGTTCTGACTCTAGAACCAAACCATAATCCAGGACTATCTCATGACACCTTGAGGTGTCGGCAGAGAAGTTCTTGTTATTCCCTGTTGATTGGATTGCTGCATATATTAGATGAGATGATGCTAGCTGATCCAAAATGTCCGGCTTTAGTACAACTAGAGGTTTATTTCTTGTCCCTGTAACACTGGGATGGAATTCCTGATCAGCAGATGGTGTTCCGTCCCATGATGACACAAGAACTCAAGATCTTTCATCTTGTGGTTCTTTGATTTGGAAAGTCTTGATGCCCCTCTATGTAGATGGCAGAAGGGGAAAGAGAGCAAGGTGGGGCCATGGGTACTTCTTAAAAGCTGTGGCCTAGACAAGAGACCCACCACCTTCACTCATGTTCTGCTGTTAAGAGCTCATATATGAGGCCACACTTAACCACCAGAGAGTAGGAAACATGACCTAGCTGTGACCCCAGAGAATAGAAAAAAATTGGAAAACTGGATATTGTGAACAGCTGGGAAACTCTACCACAGGTAGTCCTTCCAATTGCCAAGTGTCTGCTGGTACTCTGCTTCCAATATAAAACACTCAGGCACTGTGGCCTCTGAGATCTATGGTCTCTCCTGTCAAGCTTCCTTGTACCTTCTCAAAGGCCAGCTACCTATGAACTAGAAAGGCAAACTATCCAAGATACAGTGGGGGAGCGAGGACGAGATCCTCACAAGACCCTGCCCATTTGGCCAGTGCTAATTGGCAGCCACACAGCAGCCATGGAATGGTGAAATCTTGCTGGGCAGGCAACATGAAGATGCTGACCCTGACCTGGGGGCGTTCATTCCTTGATAACACCCTCCTTAAGCTCTCTGCGAGAGGTGTCCCTGTCGGTTGCTCTCTGAAGCTCCTGCTCAGCCCTTTGTCTGTCACCCTCCATGGTCATATCTGAAGAGGGTGCCAGGGAGATTGTCCTCTGGAGAGCTGCATAAATTTCACAGCTTGCTTCCTGCGGGTCCGAGTTTTCCACTCACTGGTTCTCTTAGGCCAGGTAGTAGTTTCTTCTGTGTTCAATCACCCTAAAAACTTGGGTAGGTTTCTGAACAGTTAGCTTCCATTCAGTTCCAAATGCTATTAACAGCACCCAGAGTTCTTCTCAATGTATAATTCTCCAGTGCGCTTGTTGTTTCCTCTTTGCCCCTGCCTCCTGCCTTCCTCCCTCTCGATTTCCTAACAGCCGCCACGGGCATGGGAAACAGGCTGGGCAGGTGTATTCCTTTGCCAGGGCTGCCCTGAAGCAGATATCACAAACAGAATGACTTGAACACAAGAAATGGGTCGTCTCACAAGTTTTGGAGGCTGGAAGTCAGAAACGAAGGTGTCGGCAGAGTGGTTCCTTCCCTGTCTAGGAGGGCAATCTGTTCCGTGCCCCTCTGCTAGCTTCTGACTGTCTGCTGCCAGTCTGTGGTGTTCCTTGGCTTCTGCTGCATCACCCCAGTCTTCCTTGCATCTTCACACGGAGCTCTTCCTGTGTGGGGGCCTCCTGTCCAAATGTCTCCTTTTCATGAGGGTGCCAGTCACGCTGGCTAGGGCCCCCCACTCCGGTGGATCTCATCCTCCCCGATTTCATCTGCAAAGGACCTTTTTCCGAATAAGAGATATGGGGGGTTAAGACTTCAACATATGAATTTTAAGGGAACACAGTTCAACCCCTGGCAGGACAGGCAGCTCCTTCATTTGATCTTCATTACAGGGCTGAGTTCCCTTCCTTGAGAGGATTATTAATGGGCCTTTGTTACTGAAAGCTCCTTTGATTTCATCTCTTTTTCATTCCCCCTTCGCTGCCCCCTGTAGCTACCAGTCTGTTCTCTGTCTACGAGCTCCTTTTTCCAATTGTTTTGTTTTTAGATTCCACATAGAAGTGATATCATTTGGTATTTGTCTTTTTGTGTCTGACTTACCTCACTTAGCAAAATGCCCTCAAGGTCCAAGCATGTTGTTGCCATCCACAAGCAACTTTTGAACCACATGCTTCCTCCCTAACCTTTTCAATTCTTTGTCCAGATGTCAATTTCTAGGTGAGCATTCTCTGAACACTCTATTTAAAATTATGCTGCTCCAGCATTTCTGAATTCCCCTTTCTTGCTTTTTTCCCCGTGGCACTTATCCTCACCACCTTGTCACAGGGTATGTCATTTTCTAAGTTTTATGTTTATTGTCTGCCTCTCGGCAGTGCATGTATAGTCCAAAGGGACAGCAGATGCTTGCCTGCTTTTCTCAGCATAGTGCTCTCCGTGCCCGGAAGAGTGCTGGACACCTAGTCTGTGTTCAGTAAATAAATGCCTGTTGAAAGGCTGAATTGAAGGTATCTGGTTGTACCTGCAAGCCTGGGGTCAAGGGCATGTCCCCAGGGACTGAATCAGTGTTTGGGGTCAGCAGGTGGGCCAACCCAGATCTGGTTTGAGTCCTGGGTCCATGATTTCCCACGTGTGAATTACTTCATCTCTGTGCTCTCTAGTTTCCTCACTGGGAAATGGGAACAGGAATACTTCTGTCTTGGGATTGTTTGGAAGGTCAGTTGGCAGAATGCACAAGGAGTGCTGTGCAGAGGGTCTGGCATGCTCAATAAATGTTAGGCTTTACTTGTTATAGTTGTTAATAATACCAGTTCTCACCAAAGAAAACCTCTCTGCCTCTTCTCATGCCTTTTACACTGTTGATGTATTTTTGAATTCCACCCCTTATCTCAGACATCATGAAATGATAGCTCTGTAGGTAAGGACGCAAAGGATGGCTTTTGCTGTGAAATCCTGTTTCATCCCACTTTGTTTCTCCCTGGGCCCTCGGACAGAGATTCAGTCGTATGTACGACTGTGAGACCGTTGGACTGGCCAAGAGCAAACCTGGTCTCCAGGTACTGCCCTGCCCCCACCTGACTGGACCCCTTCGGTCCTGAGTCTTATCCTGTCTCTTGCCTCAGTTCTTCCTTTGTGAAATGAAATGGTTTCTTTGTGGGTAGAATATTTGTAGCACATTCTGACATTCGGGGCTCCTCAGGGTTGTCATACAGATGGAACTAAAGGGGCTCTGAGGAGCACAGACCCAGTAATAAATTCAGTTAAACTAAGGGAACCAGATGATGTCCAACGTTCCTTCAGTCCTAACTTTTCCTGCTATTATGGTTTAGCCAGAAATATTTATCCACAGTGACTGTCTGGTTGCCCAAAAGTAGATTCTGATGTTTGTGTGCCTGCCCACTCCTTGTCTTCTCCTAATGCCCCCTGGACCTGATTCTTCTTTGGCCTCGGGGAGGTCCTTCCATTAACTATCCCAGACCAACGGGATAACCTTTGATTCTGCAACTTCAATGTGCAGTTTTCCTTCCATGTAGGAGAACTGGTGCCAAGTTCCTCTCAGTCCAGGAGGGCTGGGATGTGCTGGGATGTGCAGAGACAGGGTTGCAAGGAAATGGGCATGTCAGAGGGAAAAGTCGCTAACTCATCCTATTTTCTCTGCCTTCCCTTTAGCACATGGGAGCTAATTCAGGGACAGGGACGATGGGACTAGACAATTACATTTAGAGTATGTGTTTATTAATGAAGGGAGCAGACAGTAGAGGAAGTGTAATGACATCATAGTGTGTCTGATCTAATTATGCTAATGGATTTTTACGGCTCATCACAGGGAATCCCAGTTGGGCTCATGTCAGGAATTCCTCAGAGGATCTGGAAAGACTGTTGGGAATCTCCTTGTGCTCTTCAGGCACCTGGGCCCCATCCAGCCCGATGGCTGGGAGGTTTTGCCCTGGAGGCTGAGAACAGCCCTGCAAATTTAGAAATAGGCCTGCAGGAGCCAGGAGAGCCAGGGACTCCAGCAGCTATGGTTCCAAGGGGAGCTGCAGCGGCCTGGAGCTGCTGGGTGGGCTGCATGCTTGGTACCATTCCTCTGCAAGCAGGAACGGTGACCTAACCACAAGGCAATGGACTGTGAGACAGAGGACTTTGCCCTAGTGGCAATGCATGAACTAGGCCACAGCCTGCTCCTCTCTGCTCTCTTCCCAGCCGTAAACTTTAAAGCACACTTTTTACCCCCCTTGGGTTCATGTAACCTAAATAATATCCGGTTCTATGTCTGTGCCTTCAATTCTGACCTCTTTCCGGCTCTCTTCTTTCTCCAGCCCCTTCTCTTCCCTCAAATGCGTGTATGTCATCGTGGTTGGGCTTGACTTCATTCGCAGGGGGGAAGGCAGCATATTGTTTGTTCAAGGCATCCTGAGAAAATTCGGAAACCCTCATAATATTTCTCTCACCTCACCAGCTGCCTGAAATCTCACACTTCATTTTTTTTTCTTAAATTATAGATTTATGTTAAAGGGGTCCATCTTCCATGGGCTTCTGTAAAAAACGTGTAGTCCTTTAAGCTATTATCCGCCATGTACATATCCATCATATCCATCAAGGGAAATCATTTTCAGATCCTTTCCTGAGGGGAGATACTGAAGATGGTAGGAGGAAGGGGTGCTGAGAGCCTTGTGGGGCAGGAGGGTGGCTTCTAAAGAGAAGAGGGGGAAGAGGAGTGAGACTGGGGTGACCATATGACCATATTTATTTATTTATTTATTTATTTTGCTGAGCTCTGCAGGGCTCCATCTCCAATGGTCACTTGGAGGATACATTGATGTCCGTGGGGAGCCTGGGCCTGCTCTTCTCCAGAGGGCTCTGTTCAAAGACGTGCCTTTGGACAGAACAGCAGCAGAGCCTGGCCAGCCTGTGTATCTGCCCCAGCAGAGGCTGAGCTCCAGCAGATCAGGGCCACGACTGACGGTGTGTGCACAGAACAGTACTCAGACCCAGTACTTGCTGACTTCAGGGCAGCTCGCATAAATTCCAGAGGGCTAAAGAGAGTAGGGTGTGCGCATAGCAGTTCAGAGTTCTGGTAGAGTTACCAGATTCAAGTTTGAAGACCATGGAGTGTATTTCTGTGGAGCACGGGATGCTACACACTACTGAGAGATTAGACTCAGAATTTTGTATTAGTTCTGTATTAATTCTGTATTAGTTTTCCATTGCTGCCATAACAAAGCCTCAAGAACATAGTGGCTTAAGAAGCAAATTTGTTTTTTGACAGTGTTGTAGGTCAGAAGTCCAACCTGGGTCACACTGAGTTAAAATTGAGGTGTCAGCGGGGCCTCATTCATTTCGGGATATCCTGTCTGCCTCTGCTTGCCTCTTCCAGCTTCTAGGGTTCCTCGGCTCATGGACCCTTCCTTTGTTTTCAAAGCCATTGTCATTCATTTCTCTGACCCTTCTTTCACTGACATGTCTCGCTCTCTGACCACAGCTGAGGGAACTTTCTCTGCTTTCGAGGACTTGTGCCATTAGATGGGGCCCACCAGGATCCTCTCCCCATCTCAAGGTCCTCAACCTTACATCTGCAAGTGAGGTAACATATTCACAGAATTGGGGGATGAAGACATGGACATCTTTGGGGCCGTTTTCCTGATATCACCCTGGTGGTACCTAGACAAACCTTGAGCAAGTCTATAAGAAGAAGCTATGGGGAAGACCGAGCAGAGATTGTAGGGAGAGGGGTCTGTCAGAGCGCGGCACAAATGTAGCGTTGTACGGTTGTGCCTGCGCTCTCTGACTGTGGGCACAGAGGAAGAGACTGGCCAGCTGCCCATCAAACCTGTTTCTTCTTCCTGGGGCACAGCTGAGCCATGCAAGCTTTCCCCATAGTTATGTGGGACCATAGGACCGAGTTGTGCCAGTCAGGAGGGAAGTGAGCTCTGCTACTTGCAGGCCTTGTCACGAGACAAACTACCTGTTCTCCATGCTGCAGGCGCAGAGTCAAGCGGAGTCGGACAGGCTCCCCCACCTCAACGTACATCAGATGTGATATGAGTGACAAAGAAGACTTTAAAATGTTAAGCTGTTGAATTCTGGAATTCTTTGTTACAGAAGTCAGTCCACCCCGAATCATATAGAAACTGGTCCCAGAAGTGGGTACTTCCATCACAAATAGTCTAAACATGAGACATTGACTGTACGGCCAGGTGGCAAGAGGCGAAGAGACACGTGTGGAGGCAGAAGGCTGGAGAGCTTGTGTTGCTGTGGCAAAGCATTTGAGAGAACCTCACAGTGATAAAGTGGAAAGGAGACCATGCACTCCTGAGATGCAGCTCTGGGAGCAGTGTTTGGAAGCTAGAATAGCAGCAGTGTGTGCATGTTTATGTATGGTGGGCTTCTATTAGAATGTCTTCTTTGGCAAGGTATCACAAGCAAAAGGAAGTTAGGAATTAGCTGAAGTTAGAATTAGCTGGCTTGCAAGAAACATGAAAGGGGATGGAGAAAATATGGACCTTTGGTCATCCAACACGTCCCAGCTATTACTACTGTGTAAGAAATTATAGATCTTCCTCAACTTATGATGAGGTTACATCCAGACAAACCCATCATAAATTGAGAGTATCATTAAGTCAAAAATGCATTTAATATGTCTAATGTACCAAATCTCAGAGCTGAGCCCAGGCTCCCTTGCATGTGCTCAGAACATTTACATTAGCTCACATCAGGGCACAATCATCTCCCATGAAGCCTGTTTTATAATAACGTGTTGAATGTCTCACGTAATGTGTTGAATTCTGTGCTGATAGTGAACAACGGGATGGGTAAATAATGGTTGCAAGTGTACTAGTTGTCGACCCTTGTGACCGTGTGACTGACTGGCAGCTGTGGCTCCCCTGCCCAGCACCAGTATCGTACTGTGGATCAGTACTGCATACAGTATCGTAAAAAGGATCGTACTGCAGGCTGCTAGCCCAGGGAAGACCAACATGCAAAACTCATGTAGAAGTATAGCTTCTACTGAATGTGTATCACCTTCACACCGTAGGATGTATAGTCAAAAAATTGTAAGTTGAATCACTTTAGGTAGAGGACCATCTGTACTTGAAAACTTAGTGCTGTAAGCCCAAGCTGACATTGAGCTTAAAGATTTATTATACTCAAAGAGTTTGTGCCTGAGGAATTCAGGCAGGGACATCTTGTCTCTGCTCTGCAGTGTTTGGGGCTCAGCTGGAAGACCTGAAGGCTGGGGCCTGGAGTCATCGGGAGGCTCACCTGCTCATGCCTGGTGACTGATTCTGGCTGTGACTGGGGACTTCTTTGCCACTCCACAAAGGCCTACTCCATTTGGTCTCCCATATCAGTGAGTCTGAACTTCCTTATAAGGTGGTGACTGGGTCTCCAGGTGGAAGGTGCATCATCTTTGTTTCATAGCTTCAGAGGTCATGCAGTGTCCCTTCTGCCTCATGCTCTTCATTTTTTATCAAATCTCTAAGGTCTGCCTGTACTTGGAGGGATGGGAAGCCGACTCTACGTCATGATGGCTGCGGGTCAAGTTTCTCGGAGAACATGTGACACAGGCGAAACTACTATGGCCATGGCTGTATTTGGGAATGCATAGTCTGCCAAAAAGGGTTTGGAAAAGCTGATGGCTTTTAAACAGTAGGAGGTAGGACTGAGGGAGTTTGTGTGAGAGAGTGACCCATCAAAACTTTTCAGTTGCTCCGTTCACCGTAAGACCTCATGACAGCTGCTGAGAAAAAGGCACGAGAGTGACAGAAGAAACGAAGAAATCACATACATTTTAGAATTATATTTAGGAAAGAACCCTGAATATGTGTGTGTTTGTGTATTTTAATAAATGAAACTGACTGGAAGCAAATGGAGCAGACGCTACTAAAGTTTTGAGGAATTTTATTGCAAAAAGCAAGGGAGCGAGCAAGCAAAAACCCATGAGCCTCACATCTCTCTTTTGGCAGGAACCAGCAGTGCGTGTCTCCCAGAATCTGAGGAGGCATAATCCCTAACATCTAGTTAACATGTGGCCCAGAAGGATGGTCAATGGGGAACAACTTCCTGATGGTCAGAGGTAAGGGTCATGGGGAAGATTTCTGCCCAGGTTATATATCAGATCTGCTTCAGACTGGTCTCCCATTCCACTTTTTTTTTTCTCGCAGATGGGACAGTTTAATGTGTCTGTTGTGGTTATTGTAGTCACCTGTCCCTATTTCATTATTTTAAGTAGGGTTTCTGGATGGCAAACAGCTTACCTTTACTTCATAGGCCACCACTCACAGGAGCCATAGCCACCCCAGATGGAGAGGGCTTTGAGGCAGGGAGTGTGCTGGTCTACCTGGGAAGGGGGTGTCTATGTGCTCTAGGCATGGGAAAAGGAATGAAACAAGAAGGTGGGCCATAGCACACACTAGCCAGTGCTTAGCAAAGCCTTTTAGTCTTCTCAGTGGTCCATGACTAGGCTCTGTGCTCTTACCTGCCTTGTGGTTAGCTGTGGCCAGGAGCCTGTCAGTGAAGGGAATGTACACCACTTCCAGATTCTTCCCTAGTCCTTTCCTCTCACTGGCTGCCAGCTGGGCTCAAAAGGTCCAGTTCAGGACTCTAAGACCCTGAAAAGTAGGGAGACTATAGATGGAAGGGTGTGTGGTCCCTGAATGGCCATAGCAGCAGTGTCTCCTGGCCCCTCACTGCCACCACTCTCCCCCACCCCACCACACTGGTCTAAAGTAGACTGGGAAATGAGCAAGAAATCAGCCTTTGGGATTTTTGTAAATAGCAGTTAGTCTACCCTGACTAATACAGGCTGTTTTCCTGGCATAGCCTT
Organism: Neogale vison; assembly: GCF_020171115.1. Lineage (NCBI taxonomy): Eukaryota > Metazoa > Chordata > Mammalia > Carnivora > Mustelidae > Neogale > Neogale vison. Next base: position 122,619,001 of record NC_058097.1, on the reverse strand, counting down.
TGAAGAAACAGTAAATAACATTTGTAAGTAAGTCCATTTCTTTAATGGACTGGCACATCAATTCCCGCCAGCCATGGCTGACTACTTCCAGGGTGTCCAGATGACATAAACTGAGTCAGCCAGATCACCTACCCTAGGCATTTGGATTGGGAGTTTAGTCAGTTGGTGTTACGCATTACGGATGAGAGAGGTCCAGCAGGGCAGCCCTTGGTTACTGCTGTGCCCAGAAGCAGGGGACTGGGCTGCAGAGGCTGACACTCGATGCAGAGAGAGCAGAGATAGGGCACCATGTGCCTTAGCGAACTGTGAGCTGGCACTGGCCCCTCCTGTCCCAGCTGTCCTTTCCTGGGTTCCAGGAGAGACTCCTGATTCATAGAATAAATCTCCTTTGATTCTAGTTATACTGGATTTCTGGGGCTTTGAACAACTGTGGACTGAGAAGCAACGTTGTGTTTCAGGTGGAGAGAGTGAATCACAAAAAGATCGTATGTGATGAACTTGTGACAATAATTATATAAAGAATATGGAATACACACTGACATAAACAGTGGCTTTCTGGAAGACAGGGAGGGCAATGTAGGTAATTTTTAAACTTTCCCGTGCTTTGGTATTTAAAGTTTCATACTGCCAGCTCATTCTACTCCCTGCTCTGATTGGCTTTTCTGATAGTTGGCCAGATTTGAAGGCTGCCTTGTACCCTTTGGTTCCTGTTGAATTCTTTGGCTTTTGTTCCAGCCTTGTCCTCTCTGGCCTGGCCATATCTTCCTAGGAGCCAGGTGGCTTGGATTTATCTCGTTCCCTAAAGCAGGGATGATTGTCTTACTTCAGCCCCATGAATGTTCATTCTCCTTCCAGCTTGTCTCTCAGAGGCTTGATACTTCAGAAGCCTAGAAATCACATTGCAAAAGCAGCAAACTCCCAGCAGGAGAGAAGGAAAACAACAACAACAACAACAAAAAAAAACACAACAACCTGAGAAAGTGCCCTCTTCTGGCCAAATCCCTGGTGGTCCCAACCAGACTCGCTCCTAGAAGGACACAGGTGGTCTCCCTGCTTCTGAGGACTTAGGATGTTTGCCAAAAGGGAATTGTCCAACTTCCATATACAGTGCTGTTGGTTGAAACTTTTATTTTGAAAATGCTGATAAATTTTTCATTTTATTGTTTATTCTAATTGTCATGCTCTTATTGCCTTGCAGCAATGTTCCTTCCCCCTGCAGGGATTGTAGCCCAAACACAGCTGCATCCTTGGGTTAGTGTGGGAGAAGGGCCAGAGGAGTGAAACAGACTGCAGGCAGGAAATGAGTTTAATTCTCCCAGTCTGCAAGGGCCCTGGGTTTGGGAAATATCCCGACCACTAAAATGAACAGCCCCTGAGAGTAAACACCAAACTTCAAGGAAAAGGTAGATGACCAGTGCTGTAGAAGCTACCATATGCAGGCTCAGAGATGATTGTCCTCAGTTGTACGTGGGGATGTGTTTTCAGTCTTCCTTTTGGGAGACAGGGGATTTGTTTAGGAAATTAGAAGTTGCAACTGTGCAGGAATGCATAGTTCATAGTCACTGAAGCACAATTCAGAAATGACTTTGTTGCTTTAAATGATATCTCTGTTTACACACGAGGCATCTTGTATAATTCATGAGGATTTTCTATCATTTACCAGTAAGGATCAACAAACATGGCTTTCACGTTCTTGTAATTTTGCAGGTCCTACTGATGATGCACTGCCTTGCCTGACTAGGGCAGTATTTTGTGATGACGAGGACTTTGTGATGAGCATGGTAGCCTCTCACAAATCACAAACACCATTGATAACAATTAGTGGCCTCAAAATATACCAAAGAATTTGACATTACTCCCATCCATACCCTTCTTTCTGCCCCAGGGAATCGACGTTCTAAGAACCTGAGTGTTTTATCCAAGGTTACAACATTGTGGGGCCTGCAGTAAAACTCAAAACTGCCTCATTCCCAGGTTTGTGGTATTTCTCTAAACGCAGGGATAGTGGAACCCAAAGCCACAGCAACACAACATAGCACCTTGTTGCTTCCAGTGTTGGAGAGACAATTTCCTCCCCTGTGTGGTAGGAGGTGTCTTAATGCTTCAGTTTCCTAGTCTTCTTGGATTTACTCTTTGACCTAGTTAGCCGGTGACTTGGCGAGGAGGGAGACATCACCTAAGTGTATCCAAATCCTCTGAATATTTTGATACTTATTTTGACATAACAGGATTTGGTAGGGGCTTTGCTAGGGAAATCCTGGGTTGGTATGTAGCAGTGATTGTCAGAACTTGTAATGTGTGATGGTGCAAGAAAATATCAACAAGGATTAAGTCAAAACACCTTGAGTTTTTCTTAATGGAATTACTGTTCAACACTTATCCCTCCATTCATTTGGTCAGTGTCTTATCTTTCTGAATCCCCCCTCTCCTCATAAATTCCCCCAATTCTCTTGTGGGTGGAGTGACACTACTATACCCATGCATTAACAATTTCAGAGCACATATATAGGAATGTGTGCTTAAGGCTTTCTCTCTTTATGGATTCTTTGAAATTTCATTGTCTCATCAGAGGATTGAATCCAGCGAATCTTTTACAATTAGGTTTCTACGGATCAGAGATGGAGAGAAATACCAGTATCACAACATTCACTTGCAAATATCACTTGTTAATCTGACAAGCCAGGGGGATTTAGGACGTTCTGAGTCAGACACTGAGAGACTGAACATTTTTAGTCTCCAAAGCTCAGGAACTGGGCCCAACAATCCAGCAGGATCACTTCCTTGCCGTGTAAATTTGTGGTTTAGCCGAGGGTCCTTCTCAGTGCAGGCAGAGGCCTCTGTCAAAAGGAGGCTGGGTATGGCAGCTGGCCCAGGCCTGGCTCTGTTCCCTTCCCTCCCCCGCTCCTCCTTTCTCGTGCGATTTTCTGTGGGGCTGGGACCTCTTGGGACTTATCAGGTGCACCTCATTCACTGGGCTCCACTGTATGAGATGGGGCTCAGCTGGAGGCAGCAAGTGTAGGGGGAAAAAGGGCTGATTGAATTTGCTTTGGGACCAGCTCCAAGTCCTGCAAGGCTTGCAAATGTTTGGGGGGTGATTTCCATATCACTCTAAAGTTGCTTGTCTCTCTCCCAAAAGCAAAGGCTGCTGCCAACGGTGGAGGACTTAAAGCTGGAGGCTGCCCTAAAGATGGGGAAATGAAATAAACTCCATTCCTGGAGCTCACAGTGTGTGTGTGTGTGTGTGTGTATGTGTGTGTGTGGCAGTCTTTGGCTCCTTGCTAATTCCCTATAATAGAGATCACAGTGCCGAGGAGAAGCCTAGGGCTTTGCTAGGCATTTGGCCAGTGACAGAGGCACAGTGTGACACCCAGAAAGGGGATTCTTGGAAGAAAATGGGATGTTGTAAAGTGCGAATCTTGGATACGACGGAAGGACATGCAGGGCAGGTTGGCGATGAGTTGAGAATGACCCTCAATGAAACTATGCAGATGAGGAAATTAAGCAGAAGGAGCCAGAATGAGTATATTTGTAGTTGGATCTGTTGGGAGTCTCTTTAGACAAGTCACTCGCTAGCTCCGTGCCACATAGTTTCTAGGTTGTGGACAAAGATAATCATCTTTTTGGAACTCTCTAGTTAGTGGTTCTAGAGAGGAAGGAGATACCAAGATGAATAAGCTGCTGTCCTTGTCCTTGAGGAGCTCCCTGCTGCCTGGGGAGACAGGTGCAAAATTTGGAACAGGCTGTGAAGTGTGTGATGCGGGCATTTGGCAGCAGGCAAGATAGGTGACTTCTGGGTCCTTTTCAATTCTAAGATCGAGTTTCTACAGAGCCAAAATGGACATATCATTGATTCATTGGTCTCTTTATTCAGCAGTTATATATTAAGCATGTTTAATAATCCACACCCTGGGGATATAGTGAGAAAGAAGACAGAAGTGTCCCTGCACATATGGAATGTAGAGTTCTAACAGATGTTGACGAGACAGTTGCAAGGGCATTTGGTGTAAGGAAGGAACAATTTATATGATACACAGATTTGGGATGACCCTCTTGTTAGGGGTTTTAGGATGTGGCTTCTCAGAGCAAGGGGATGTTTAACTGCTAATTGACAGATGATTGGTTAGATGATGGGGGCTGAGGGGAAGAGGACAAGAAGAAGCTTTTTTGTTGATGCAGGTGCTGACACATGGGAGAAAACAGCATTTTCATGGATTGGAGAGGTGTCCTCATCGCTGAGAGGGGAGAGCTAGAGAGAAAGAGGAGGTAAAGTTGGGCAGGAAGGGAAGCAGAAGCTGAACTGTGCCTGGCTTTGCCATGGATTACATTTATCCTAAAAAGGGGGGATAATTAAAAGTTTTAAGTGACTGTCAGTTTTCAGTCAAAAGTCATTCTTCCTGAGAGAAGGCCTGGCCAGTTGCCTCAATTTACATTAGGTTTCCCTAGTTAAAAAGTCTCAAAGAACACAGCTCTTTCCCTTCAGAGCCCTTACCCAACTTTTAGTGATTTTAAGGTTTATGTTTTTAATGGTTCTTATCACTAAAAATGCAAGGGCCACCATGGCTTTTCTAACCAGTGCATACACAGTGCTTATACTTCGGCTAACGCATGGTGGGCATGTTAGAGATGATGATTGAATGAAAACATAAATCACATTGCTGGTGTTTGGAGACTCATTCACCAGCATCATGGGCAACTCTTGCAGAAGAACAGGTGAGATGAAAGAGGTGGGAGGTGTCAACAAGAAATGGGAAGCGTGGGCAAACACTGAGAAGCACAGGGGGTAGAAACAGTAGGATGTTGAGATGGGTTAGATGAGAGAGAATGAAAAAGGGTTGCTTGAGCTTCTGGTTAAAGCAATTAGATAAATAGCAGTGCCATTTATTGAGATCATAGTTCTAGGACAGGACCCCAACGGGTGGGAATAGTGACTTCAGTCTGGGGCTTGGCTCTCCTAAAGCTCATCTTTAGTGTTAGGTTTGAGTTCTTATTCACATAAGGGTCTGCTCACAGATGGAGAAATTTCTCTCTCCCCATTCTCTATGCCATGCTACTTTTCTGCCTACCTCTCATTTGTTCATTGAGTCTGTTGTCCGTGCAAAGAGTCTAATGTGAGGAATTCTCTTTTTTCAACTTTTCAGATGGCCACTCAAGATGTAGTGTGGGAAACATCCACATAAGAATGCTTCAGTGTCATATATATTCTTGAATTCTGAGCAGACTCCTGTTCTAATTCCATGTACTTTCCTTCCAACTTAAACTGGATTGTTGAACTGGCCAGAAAAGTTTGTGTACTTTTGTCAAACCTTGCTTGAGATTATGTCTTGCCCACAACCCCTAGGGGGGATTCATGTTGATCATAGTCTTCTCTTCTGTCAGGTGAAGCTTGTTGAATTAGAAGTAGACTCTTGGTCCAAGGCCAGCTGTCCATAGCAGTGGTCAGTCAGATTCTTTCAGGAATTTGAACTCAGAGATACAGAAGGGACATTGTAGGTATATGGGCTAAAAAGTCATTTAGTTTTGGGACTGGGGTGCTTTGAGGGACCAGGAAGATATAAGGAGTAGATAACCTGTGGTGAAGAGACAGAAACAGGAAATAGATGGAGCAAAGACCAGTTGGAGGGAGGGAGGGAAGAGAGTGGGCTCCCATTTCTAGAAGGTCCAGCTGTACTGTTTCAATGGGATTGACAGACCTTATTCCCTTTCTCCTCACATATCAACTGTGCAGCTCACAGAGGATGGGAATTTTACCTTTTTTCATGCAGGAGCAAGCTGGCGAGGAAGTCTCCAGTACTCCTTTATATCTGCTAACTTTTCAAAGAAAATTTAAAAGAATTATGAAATGTTTCAGATATACAGTCAGATAAAGAGAATGATAGAGAACATTCATGTATTCACCAACCAGACTTACCAAATCTTAACATTTTCTCTCTTGCTGTATTTAGTTGAGATCCATTATACTCCCCCCCCCAATTCCATTCTTTTCCCCTTCCTCAGAGGTACCAATGCTCTACATTTGTTGTTTTTCTTTACTTAACAGTCAACAAAACTGAAAGACAACTGACAGAATGGGAGAAGAATTCACAAATGACATGTCAGATAAAGGGCTAATATCCAAAATCCATAAATAACTTATCAAACTCAACACCCAATGAACAAATAATACAATCAAGAAATGGGCAGAAGAAGAACCATAAGATACCTGGGAATAAACTTAACCAAAGAGGTAAAGGATCTGTACTCGAGGAACTACAGAACACTCATGAAAGAATTGAAGAAGACACAAAAATATGGAAGCCCATCCCATGCTCATGGATCAGAAGAATAAACATTGTTAAAATGTCTATGCTGCTTAGAGCAATCTATACTTTCAATGCCATTCCAATCAAAATTCCACTGGCATTTTTCAAAGAGCTGGAGCAAGCGATCTTAAAATTTGTATGGAATCAGAAGAGACCCCGAATTGCTAAGGAAATGTTGAAAAAGAAAAAACTGAGGGCATCACGTTGCCTGATTTCAAGCTTTACTACAAAGCTATGATCACCAAGACAACATGGTACTGGCATAAAAACAGACACATAGACCAGTGGAACAGAGTAGAGAGCCCAGATATGGACCTTCAGGAAAAAATGTACAGTGGAAAAAGACAGTCTCTCCAATAAATGGTGCTGGTAAAATTGGACAGCTATGTGTAGAAGAATGAAAGTCAACCATTCTCTTACACATATACAAAGATAAATTCGAAATGGATAAAAGACCTCGACATGACCAGGAATCCATCAAAAACCTAGAGGAGAACATAGGCAGTAACCTCTTCGACATTGGCCACAGAAACTTCTTTCAAGATATGTCTCCAAAGGCAAAGGAAACAAAAGTGAAAATGAATTTTTGGGACTTCATCAAGGTTGAAAGCTTCTGCACAGCAAAGGAAACAGACAACAAAACAAAGAGGCAACCCACGGAATGGAAGAAGATATTCGCAAATGACAATATATACAAAGGGCCGATATCCAAGATCTATAAAGAACTCCTCAAACTCAACACACATAAAACAGATAATCATGTCAAAAAATGGGGAGAAGACATGAACAGATACTTCTCCAATGAAGGCATACAAATGGCTAACAGACACATGAAAAAATGTTCATCATCACTAGCCATCAGGGAGATTCAAATCAAAACTACATGAGATACCACCTCACACCAGTTAGAATGGCCAAAATTAACAAGACAGGAAACAACAGGTGTTGGAGAGGATGTGGGGAAAGGGGAATCCTCTTACACTGTTGGTTGGAATGCAAGTTGGTGCAGCCACTTTGGAGAACAGTGGGAAGATTCCTTAAGAAACTAAAAATAGAGTTTCCCTATGACCCTGCAACTGCACTACTGGGTATTTACCCCAAAGATACTGATGTAGTGAAAAGAAGGGCCATCTGTACCCCAATGTTCACAGCAGTAATGGCCACAGTCACCAAACTGTGGAAAGAACCAAGATGCCCTTCAACGGATGAATGGATAAGGAAGATGTGGTTCATATATAGTATGGAGTATTATGCCTCCATCGGAAAGGATGGATACCCAACTTTTGTATCAACAAGGATAGGACTGGAAGAGATTATGCTGAGTGAAATAAGTCAAGCAGAGAGAGTCAATTATCATATGGTTTTGCTTATTTGTGGAGCATAAGGAATAACCCGGAGGACATGGGAAGATGGAGAGGAGAAGGGAGTTGGGGGAAATTGGAGGGGGAGACAAACCGTGAGAGACTATGGACTCTGAAAAACAATCTGAGGGTTTTGGAGGGGCGGGGAGTGGGAGGTTGGGTGAGCCTGGTGGTGGGTATTATGGAGGGCATGCATTGCATAGGGCACTGGGTGTGGTACATAAACTATGAATTCTGGAACACTGAAAAGAAATTAAAATAATAAATAAAAATTTAAAAAAAAAAGAAGAAGAAATGGGCAGAAGACATGAACAGACATTTCTGCAAAGAAGATATCCAGATGGCCAACAGACACATGAAAAAGTGCTTAACATCAGTTGGCATCACCGAAATACAGACCAAAACCCCATTGAGATATCACCTCACACCAGTCAGAATGGTTAAAATTAACAAGTCAGGAAATGACAGATGTTGACGAGGATATGGAGAAAAGGAAACCCTCCTACAGTGTTGGTGGGAATGCAGGCTGGTGCAGCTACTCTGGAAAACAGTATGGAGGTTCTTCAAATAGCTGAAAATAGAACTACCCTATGACCCAGCAGTTGCACTACTAGGTATTTACCCTAAAGATACAAATGTAGTGATCTGAAGGGGCATGTGCACCCGAATATGTATAGCAGCAATGTCCACAATAGCCAAACTATGGAAAGAACCTAGATGTCCATCAATGAATGAATGGATAAAGATGATGTGGTGTGGGGTGCCTGGGTGGCTCAGTGGGTTAAAACCTCTGCCTTCAGCTCAGGTCATGATCCCAGGGTCCCAGGATCGAGCCCTGCATCAGGCTCTGTGCTCAGCAGGGAGCCTGCTTCCCTTCCTCTCTCTCTGCCTGCCTCTCTGCCTACCTGTGATCTCTATCTGTCAAATAAATGAATAAAATCTTAAAAAAAAAAAAAGATGTGGTGTAAGGAATGGAATGGAATACAACAGAATACTATGCAGCCATCAAAAAGTGAAATCTTGCCATTTGCAGTGATGTGGATGGAACTAGAGGGTATTACGCTATGAAAAATAAGTCAATCAGAGAAAGATAATTATCATATGATCTCTCTGATATGAGGAATTTGAGAGTCACGGAAGGGGGTTGTTGGGGGTAGGGAGGGGTAAAATGAAACAAGATGAGATTGGGAGGGAGACAAACCATGGGAGACTCTTTATCTCACAAAACAAACTGAGGGTTGCTGGGGGGGTTGGGGGTAAGGATAGGGGGGCTGGGTTATGGACATTGGGGAGGGTATGTGCTATGGTGAGTGCTGTGAAATGTGTAAGCCTGATGATTCATAGACCTGTACCCCTGAAACAAACAATACATTATATGTTAGTTTCTTTTAAAAAAGAAAAGAAAAAAAAAATCTGTACATCCAACATGGGCTCAAAATCATGACCCTTAGATCAAGAGTTGCATGTTCCACTGACTGAGCCAGCCAGGTGCCCCTCATTTGTTGTTTTTACAATATAATTTTACTATATTTATTACATGTGTTAACATCATAAATGATTGTTTTCCTTGGTATTAAATTTCATAAAATTGTTTTATTTGTAAAAAACAAATACCCTTTTTGGTCAATGATATATATTTTAGATTTGTCTGTGTTACTAACTGTAGGTCTATTTTTTTTTCATGTGGAATTCTTTGGTGCATGATTATATCATAATGTATCCTTTCTTCGACTGCTGGTCTCTCAATTGTTTCCCTGTATTTTTCCAGTTACAAAAAATGTTGCAATGAATATTCTCATGTATGGTCCTAATGCATACACATGGGGTTTCCCTGGGGAACATAGTTAGAATTGCAGTTGCTAGACTTTAAGGCTATGCACATCTTCAGCCTAATGGGATTTAGCCAAATTATTTTCTGAAGTGGTTGTACTAATTTTGCTTGCTGCTAGTTCCAATTGCTCCACATTCTCACTATCATTTGATATCATTAGACATTTTAATTTTTGTCAAATCCATGGATATGAAATGTAATTTACATTTCTATGAGTGTAAGTTTGTAAATATGAGGTTGTCTGTATTTTCACATTTTGGCCATTTCCACTTTAATCCCCCTATAAATTGCCTGTTTCTTCCAGTTGCCAATCTTTCCATAGGATTGTTTGCGTTTTGCTTATTTAGTTGTTTTTATTTGTTCTGAATAGAAATATTTTGTTAGTTATATGTCTTACATCTTTTTCTTATCTGTAGTTTGTATTTTCAACTTGCTTATGATAACTTTTCATGTTACAGGTTTTCAGTTTTAATGGGAATTTTATAAACCTTTTTTATAACTGGTGCTTTTTGTGCTTTAAATAATTTTTCCCTACCCTGAGGACATAAAGATATTCTTTCATTTTCTTCCAAAGTTTTTTTTTTTTTTAAATTTTATTTATTTGAGAGAGAAAGCAAGAGAGAGAGATTGAGAGAATGGGTGTGGGGAGGGGTAGAAGGAGAAGCAGACTCCCTGCAGAGCAGGGAGCCTGATGTGGGATTCGATCCCAGCACCCTGGGATAAAGACCTTAGCCAAAGGCAGATGCTTAACTGAGCCACCCAGGTGCCCCCTTCCAAAGGTTTTTAAGAATTTGTTCTGCATTTAGTTTTTAGATCTGTGTGGAATATATTTTTGGTATGGAGTGAGGAATATATGTTTTTTGCCCCACATGAGTGCTGAGTTGGGTGAACACCATTTATTTATCATTTCACTCTTCCCTCAGAGACCTATGTCATCACTCCTTTAGGTAATGAACCTTGGTCCATTATATTGAAAGTTTTATCTCTGGACACTCTATTTTGCTTTCTTTATTTCTGTAGTAGTGCCACATTATTTTAATTATAGCTTTATAAGTCTTGATATTTAATATAATGATTATGTCCTTAGGTTCTTCTTAAAAATTTTTGGTCAGTTTTTCATCATTTTGATTTTATGTACACATTTTAGCAGTGGCTTTTCAGGGTTCCTGAAGATTCTTGTCTGAATTTAGTTAAATAACACAAAATATTTAGATTAATTTGAAGAGAATAGTTTTATAATATCACCTTCTCACTTATAAACACAGCTTTTCTTTTATGTTTTCTTTAACATCTTTCAACAAATTTTATAATTCAGACATATGATGTATGGCTTTTTTATTATTCCTTGACATTATTATTTTTCTATTATTTGATCTATTTAAAAATTTTAATATTATTTTAAGATATCTTTGTATGTAGGAGCACAACTGATTTTTAGAAATTGATTACCTCTGTAACAAACTTGTCAAACTTTCTTATTGGCTCTAATTTTTGTTTTGTTTTGTTTTTAAAAATATATTATTTATTTATTTGACAGAAAGAGAAATGAGAGAGAGCACAAGCCGGGGCGGTGACAGAGGGATAAGCAGGCTCCCCACTGAGCAAGGAGCCTGATGCAGAACTCAATCCCAGGACCATGGGATCATGACCTGAGCTGAAGGCAGCTGCCCAGTGACTGAGCCACCCAGGTATCCCTAATCTTTATTTTCTATATATATATTTTTTAGTTTTTTTATTATTATCATTATTTAAGTTCTGTATACTACGTTGTTATTATTTTCTATATTCTTGCTATTTAGGTATTTTTCAATCTTTATTTTCTAGTAAATGCATTTATGGCTATATATTTACCTCTAAATACAACTTTAGCTGCATCCTGTAAGTTTTAATATATAAATGTAATATAATGTGTATAATTTTGCTCAATTTTAAATATTAGCTAATGATTTGCTATATCCAAGGATTATTTAAGAATGCATTGAAATTTCTAACATATGTATTTCTTAAACTTTCTTGCTTAGAATATTTGTTCTATATGTATTTACATATATGTATGTATTTATACATATATGTATAAATATATGTATATATGTATATAAGATATTAAACTATCTTGCTTAGAATATTTGTTCTATCTGATGTTGATACTTTTAAAATTTCTGAGCTGTCTCTCTGTGCTGGGTCAAGTTAATTTTTTCTTTTTGGTTCAAGTTAAATTTTTATGCATGCTCCATGGATAGTCTCTGTTGGTGCAGCATTCTTTTTTAAATTAATTAATTAATTAATTTTACTTTTAAAAAAGATTTTATTTTTTTATTTGTGAGAGAGAAAGAGCATAAGCAGGTGGAGCAACAGGCAGAGGAAAAGCAGGCTCCCTCTGAACCACTCAGGTGTCCCATTGGTGCAGTATTCTATATGCAAGTCTTTTTGATCAAGCTTCCTTACATTGTTGCTTGAGTCTTCAATGTCTTTAGTAATTCCATGTACTTGCTTTATCCATTTTGGATAGAAATATCTTAAATCTCCAAGTATGATTTGAAATTTTCATTTTCTAAATGTAATTTTGTCAGTTTAAAAATATTTTGAGGTTTAGGGGCGCCTGGGTGGCTCAGTGGGTTAAGCCGCTGCCTTCGGCTCAGGTCATGATCTCAGGGTCCTGGGATCGAGTCCCGCATCGGGCACTCTGCTCTGCAGGGAGCCTGCTTCCTCCTCTCTCTCTCTCTGCCTGCCTCTCTGCCTACTTGTGGTCTCTCTCTGTCAAATAAATAAATAAAATCTTTAAAAAAAAATAAAAAAAAATAAAAAAAATAAAAATATTTTGAGGTTTAAATAATTATTTGCATGAAATGACAGTATTTTTATAACAGGTGAATTGTTTTCTTGATCATTCTGCAGTGGTCCAATATGATAGATAGTAGTATTGTTAAAATATTTACTCTCCCAACTAAGGTAAGATTTTACTTCTCTTCCCCTTGGCAAGATTTTGTTGTGTGACTTGGTTTGGGCAGTGAAGTCAAGTGGAAGTGAGAAGCATTACTTGCAAATGGATTTAATAGCCAACACATTGTTCATAATGTCTTTTTCTTTCCTTCTGGCTCTGACACCAGCAGTTTTAGACAGAGACTAATCTGTTAGTCTGAATCCAAGGGGTGGACGTATTATAAAGAAGAGTTGGTCTCAATCTGTGATAAACGTATTGCCGAGTGAGAAATGAGAATTTTTTTTTTTCCTTTGGAAGTTACTGCAATTTTTGGGTTGTTTATTATTGCACCATAAACTATCATGATTAATACTTCCAACTAATTCTTACTAATGCCTTTTGCCTTAAGGTTGATTTTGTCTGTTATTAATTTGGCTGCTCCAGGTTTCTCTGAAATAGGGTTTGCTGGAATGTCCTTTTCAGTCTCTCTTTCTTCAAACTTTCTGAATCTTATAATTTTGGTGTGTCTTCTATAAACCACATTTAGCTAATTTTTTTTTTCCCATTCTGAGATGCTCTGGCCATTTAAATTTATTGTTTTTATGATGTATTTCTTTCATCTTATTTTGTGATTTCTGTTTACCAGACCTTTTACTTTTGCCTTTGTCCTCTCTTTCCTCATCTATAAACTGGTATAATAGGCTGAATGATAGCCTCTAAAAAAGGTATGCCCAATTTCTGAATCCCAGAACGTATGAACATTACCCAATATGGCAAAAGAGTGAGTATTAACTTATTGGGCAAAAAAAATGTGATTAAATTAAAGATCTTGAGAGATTTTTGTCCTGTTTTATCCAGGTGGGCCTAAGTGCAGTCATGCATATTTTTATCAGACTGACAAACAGAAGAGGAGGAGGCAGTGTGACAATGGAGGGAGGATTGGAATGAGGTGGCCACAAGTCAAGGAATGCTGACAGCCACCAGAAGCTGGAACAGGCAAAGAGCAGTTTATCCTGTAGAGCTTCCAGAAGGACTGTGACTTTGCCAATACCCTCATTGGGACCTCTGGCCTCCACAGTTGTAAAAGAATAAATTTCTGTTGTTGTAAATCATTCAGCTTGTGGTGATGGGTTACAGCAGCCACAGAAAACTAATACAAGTGGAATAATAGTGTTCTTATTCCATAGGGTCATTGTGAGAATTATATGAAATAATACAGGTAAAGAACTTATCTCTCCGTGTCCATTCTACATTAAGTGCTCAGTAATGTTTAGACATTATTTTAATCATTAGTACCAGTAAAAATATGTTTTAGGTAGAGTTCTCTAGAAGAACCTGAGATGGAGATTCTTTTTTAATTAAAAAATTTTTTTTAGTTGGATAATTTATTATTTATTTGACAGAGAGAGAGAGACATAGTGAGAGAGGGAACACAAACAGAGGGAGTGGGAGAAGGAGAAGCAGGCTTCCTGACAGCAGAGAGCCTGACATGGGGCTCAATCCCAGGACCTTGGGATCATGACCTGAGCTGAATGCAGATGCTAAACGACTGAGCCACCCAGGTACCCCTGAGATGGAGATTCTTGTGCAACTTACTTACTGAAGGGACAAAACCTGTAAGGGAGTGAGGGCAGTAAGTTAGAGCAAGGGAACAGTCTAGAGTCTACTTGTTAGACAAGAACTAAAGTCTAGTCTTAGTCCAGTCCTTGGGGATCAATGAATGGCATCCAGAGGTGCGATTTCCACCTTGAGGCAACAAAGCTATGCTTCTCTACTCCTCTAAGTCAGTCATTGGATGAGGCACAGGGAATGGGAGAAGGAGGAAGAGGGAGTGAAGTATGGGGGTAATGTAGCCTCCTTGTAATTTCAGGGTAAGCCAGCTCTTCTCAGCCAAGGGCAAATCTCCTGAGAAGGGTGTAGCTGTGACCTGTTAACAACAGTCCTCACAGCAGCTGGAGAATAAGCACTAGCTCAGGTAGAGGATGTGTTGCTGGGACACACATATTGTGTCTATTACACAATGGAAGCTGAAAGACAATGGGGTAGTATTTCAAAGTTCTAAAGAAAAAAAATCACTGTCAACTCAGGAGTTTAAGCTCCAATTCAAATATTATTCAAGTGCTAGAAAAAACACAATAGAGTTTTCAGACAATAGAGTTTTCCAATCATGCCCTCACAAAAAGATGTGTTAAAGAATGTATTTCAGCAAGGAGAAAAGTGAATCCAACGATGAATAAGTGGAATTTGAAATGAAAAACACATTACTGTTTGGAGTAGCACTCCCCAAAATGAAACATTTAGGTATAAATCTAACAAAATATATACAAGATCTATATGGGGAAAACTACAAAACTCTAATGAAAGATATTAAAGAAGAACTAAACAAATGGAGAGATATTCCAGGTTTATGAGTAAAAGGCTCAATATCATCAAAATGTAAATTCTTCCCAACTTGATCTATAGATTTAATGCAATCCTAATAAAAATGATAGCAAGTTGTTTTGTAGATATCTCCATAGTTTATATGGAGAAGCAAAAGACAGTCAACATATTCTTGAAGGAGAAGAACAAAGCTGGAAGACTGATGCTACCCAACTTTAAGACTCACTGTAAAGCTACTTTAATTAAGACAGTGTGTTATTGGTGAAAGCATAGATAATAGATCAGTAGAATAGAGAGCCAAGAAATAGACCCAATAAATAAAACCAAATGATCTTTGGCAGGGGAGCAAAGGCAATACAATGAACTAATGGTGTTGGAACAACTGGACATGTGCATGTGAAAAATGAATCTAAACACAGACCTTGCACCTCCACAAAAATCAGTTTAGAATAGATCAGAGACCTCCATGTGAAGCACAGAACTATAAAACTCCTAAAAAGATAACATAAGAGGAAATCTAGATGAACTTGGGTATGGCAGTGACTTTTTATATACAATATCTAAGGCATAATCCCCAAAGGAAACAACTGATAGGCTGGACTTCATTATAATTAAAACTTCCATGCTGTGAAAAACAATGTCAAGGGAATGAGGAGCAAGCCACAGACAGGCATAAAATATTTTTTAAAGACATATCTGATAAAGGCCTGTTATCTGTAATATACAGAGAGCTCTTAAAACTTAATAAAAATATGAAGAACCTGATAAAGAAGTGACCAAAACCTTTAAGAGACACCTCACCAAAGAAAATATACCGATGGAAAATAAGCATATGGAAAGATGTTCCACATTATATGTCATTAGAGAATTATAAATTAAGATAACAATAAGATACAACTACACACCTATTAGAATGGCCAAAATCAAAACACTGACAGGACCAAATGCTGACAAGAATTTGAAGCAGCAGGAACACTTACTACTGATAGGAACGTGAAATGGTATAGTCACTTTGGAAGATGTTTCAGATGTTTCTTACCAAACTAAACATGCTTTTGCCATACCATTCCAGTAATCACATTCCTTGGTAGTTAGCCAAAAGAACTGAAAATTATGTCTACACAAAAACTGTGTATGGATATTTATGGCAATTTTATTCATGATAGCCAAAAATAGAGGCAATCAAGATATTAATTAATTAGTTAATAAAGATTTTATTTATTTATTGACAGAGAGGTCACAAGTAGGCAGAGAGGCAGGCAGAGGGAGAGGGGAAGTAGGCTCCCCGCTGAGCAGAGAGCCCAATGCGGGGCTCGATCCCAGGACCCTGAGACCATGACCCAAGCCAAAGGCAGAGGCTTAACCCACTGAGCCACCCAGGTGCCCCCAAAATGTATTTTAGTAAGTGAATCAATAAACTGTGGTACATCTAAGACATTGAATATTATTTAGCACTGAAGAGAAGAGAGCTATCAAGCCACAAAAAGACATGGAGGAAATTTAACTACGTATTACTAAGTGAAAGAAACCAATCTGAGGTGACTGCATATTGTATGATCTCAATTATATGACATTCTACAAAAGGCATTTAAGACCTATGGAGACAGTAAGAGGATTGCCAGAGGCTAAGTGGAATGAAAGATGAATAGGCAGAGTACAGAGAATTTTTAGGGCAGTGAAACTATTCTGTATGATGCTGTAGTGGCAGATATATGTCACCACACTTTATTAAAACCCACAGAAGGTACAACAGCAAGAGGGAACCCTACTGTAAACCATGGATGCTGAGTGATAATGATGTGTCAATGTAGTTTCATTGACTGTAACAAACGTCAAGGTGCGATGAGGGATGTTAATAGTAGGGGAAGTTTCATTTGTGTGTGATGGGGGTGGAACACGAGGCTTATGCATTGATAATGTGTTCCAATGCAGAACAGCATACAAATATGAATCCACATCTAGATACCGCACAGTAAAATAGCAACATATCAAGGGAAAAAAAAGATAAAAATTAATTTAAATTTCTCTTCTAAAGAAAGAAATCTGATTACTTACAGATGAGTTAAATTAGAACAAGGGCCCTTTTGTTATCAACAGTGTTTGGTATGGGTAAAGGGATTAAAAAAAAAGAACAGAAACTGTGTGTGTGTCTGTGTGTGGGTTTGTGTAAAGTGTTGGAAGGTCTAACGTGAACTAGAAATAAGAGGGTGGGAAAGAGGTTTAGTGGTATAATGATTTACTGAACTTTAGATGGGCTGAATGTGAAACATTGAGATCAAGGGAATGGCAGAAATGGAAGCAGGTCAGATATGACCACAGAGCCAACTCAGAGTGAGGATCCCATGGCCAGCTGTGTGTCCCACAAATGAAGAAGGCTGGTTGCATCCATGCTTTGAACTACCACATAGGGTCCTTGGCCCTGTTCATATGAGTTCTCAAATTGCTTATGGCTCGGCAAGATCTGAAATAATAGGGGCAAGTGAACTAGAGTTCAGAGAGTATAAAGAGCTTAACTCCAAAGGTGGGGATGAAGAGAAGGAGAATAGCAACTGTAGAGGCCAGGTAACTGGGAATTAGAGGTCAAGTGGGGCGACCATTGATATTAGCGAGTCTAGAGGACATAATGCCTTCCCAGTGAATAAATACAATGACAACAAGATCCAGTCCTGCTTAAGGAGAGTTGGCAGGAGCTAGGAGAGTGTCAGATTTTGAGGTGTAGACTAGAATCCAGTGTATGAAGCTGTATGTGGAAATGTGGGCAGATTTGCTTGTCTGGACTGGGAAGGAGAGTGGAGAGAACTGTGATTTGGGTGTAGAGAAAGATACGTGTGTTCTTAGACTTTTCTCTTAGCACTTCTGGGTTTGTAACAATTAAGTCACTGTCTCCCTCACTGTCCCCCTTACTCCCACCACCTGCTTGCTCTTGCTCAAATGTGACAGTGCACACCAGACCTCTTCCTGCAGCCTCCGTGTGGGAGAGCGCCGCCATCTTTGCATGGCTTGCTTGCTTCTACAGCTCAGGTCTTGGCTCCAGTGCCGCTTGCGTAGAGAAGCCGTCTCTGACATCCAACTTAAAATGGTTCTCACCTAATCTCTATTACTTTATCCTGCTTTGTTTTTTCTTCATAATACTCATGATCTGAAATTATCCTGTTAATTTTATTGTTATTGTTGTCTTCTCCCCTAGAATAGAAGTGTCTGGAGGGCAGGAGTCTGAACTTGTAGTACCTGCCACATACTGCATTTTCAATAAATATTGAAGGAGTGAGTATGTGGTGTTCCTTCAGTTGATCTTCTCAGAGTGAAGCTTTGTCCGTGCCACATCCTAATGAAGTGGATTGTTCATTGCCCTTCAATATGCTTCAAAACCTTCTCCAAGCTCCTTTATATTCTTATGCTGTATAAATGTCCCTTCATATCACTTGTACCCTACCCCAAGTGAGCTGTATGCTGTTATCCAGATACTCTGCTGTTTGTCACCTTTGCGATTTTCTTCACATCAGTTTCTCTACCGAGTGTATCATTCCCCTCATGCCCTCACTTTTTCTTAAAATAAAGCACATTCCATTGTTTCTTCTTTTGTAACAGTGTTGCTCTACTATATTGCTCTGCTTAAGGAGCTCTTTATTTGTTAAGTTTTTGTTCTAATTTCAGGTAGACAATGTATAGTATTACA
Source organism: Neogale vison (assembly GCF_020171115.1). NCBI lineage: Eukaryota > Metazoa > Chordata > Mammalia > Carnivora > Mustelidae > Neogale > Neogale vison. Next base: position 122,600,532 of record NC_058097.1, on the reverse strand, counting down.
TTAGTTTCAGGTATACAATATAGTGATTCAACACTTCCATGTATCACTTGGTGCTCATCACAAATGCCCTCCTTATTCCTCATCATCTCTTTTCTTCTCTATCCCCACGTCCTTCCTGGTAACTATCAAGTTTGTTTTCTGTAGTTAAGAGTCTGGTTAAAAATCTTTTTTTTTTTTTTTCATTCTGAATTGAGACTTTAGTGCTATAACTTATAGCATTTTACTTTGTACCTGTCATAATCATTCATAACAATATCCTGTGTATCCAACATTTGCCTCATAGTAGGTACCCACTACATATTTGTTAAGCAGATATTAGAGTTTTGTGCATCTCTATCTTTTCTAACTTTTTCCAATTTTGAGATACAATTGACATATAACATTGTTGTATACAATGTGTTGATTTGATACACTCATATAGCAACATGATCCCCACTCTAGTTTTAGCTAACACATCTGTCAAGTGACATAATTACCATTTCTTTTTTCACATTCTAATGTATTATTTTTTATTTTTTGATGGAATACAATGTTCTCATGCTTTTATTTGTTTTTTTTTTATTTCTAATGCATTAAAAAATTTTTTTGTTAAATTCAATTTAGTTAACATATGGTATATTATGAATCTCAGGGATAGAGTTTAGTGATTCACCAGTTGCGTATAACACCCAGTGTTTATTACATCAAATGCCCTCCTTAATATCCATCACCATTTACCCCATCCCTCAACTCCCACCAACCCTGGGTTTGTTACATATAGTTATGTGTCCTTTATGATTTCCCTCTGTCTCTGTGTCGTCTTATTCTGTTTTTCCTTCCCTTCTCCTATGTTCATGTGTTTTATTTCTTAAATTTCATATATGAGTTAAATAAGATGGTATTTGTCTTTCTCTGACTGACTTATTTCATTTAGCTTAATGCCCTCTAGTTCCACCCACATAATTTCAAATGGCAAGATTTCATTCTTTTTGCTGACTGAGTAATATTCCACTATAGGTATGTATGTGTTTATCCATTCATCTCTTGATGGACATCTGGGCTCTTCCCATAGTTTGGTTATTGTGCACATTGCTGCTATAAACATCAGGGTACATTTGCCTCTTCAAATCACTATGTTTGAATCCTTTGAATAAATACATAGTAGTGTAATTGCTGGTTATAGAGTAGTTCTATTTTTACCTTTTTGGGGAATCTCCATTATTGTTTTCCAGAGTGTCTGCATGAGTTTGCATTCCCTTTTCTCCACATCCTCACCAATATCTGTTATTTCCTATCGTGTTAGTTTTTGCCATTCTGACTGGTGTGACGTAGTTTTTCCTTGTGGTTTTGATTTGTATTTCCCTGATGCCGAGTGATGTTGAGCACTTTTTCATGTGTTTGTTGGTCATTTGTATGTCTTTTTTGGAGAAATGCTGTTCATGTCTTCTGCCCATTTCTTGACTGACATTTTTATTTTTTGAGTGTTGAGTTTGATAAGTTCTTTATAGATTTTGGATACTAGCCCTTTTTCTGACATGTCATCTGTGAATATTTTCTCGCATTCCATAGGTTGCCTTTTATTTTTGTTGGCTGTTTCCTTTGCTGTGCAAAAGCTTTTTATTCTGATAAAGTCCCAATAGTTCATTTTTGGTTTTGTTTCCCTTAGCTTCGGAGATATGTCTAGTAAGACATTGCCGCAGCCAAGGTCAAAGAGGTTGATGCCTGTGCTGTCCTCTAGGATTTTGTTGGATTCCTGTCTCACATTTAGGTCTCTCATCCATTTTGAGTTTATTTTTGTGTACAGGGTAATAAAGTGTTCCAGTTTCCTTCTTCTGCTTTGTAGCTGCCAGGTTTTCCCAACACGATTTGTTGAAGAGACTGTATTTTTTCTGTTGGATACTTTTTCCTGCTTTGTCAAAGCCTCATTGACCATAGAGTTGAAGGTCCATTTCTGGGTTCAATTGTTCCATTGATCTACGTGTCTGTTTTAGTGCTGGCATACTGTCTTGATGATTATAGCTTTGTAATACAACTTGAAGTCCAGAATTGTGACGACAGTGGCTTTGGTTTTCTTTTTCAACATTACTTTAACTATTCGGGATCTTTTCTGGTTCCATACAAATTTTAGAATTGCTTGTTCCAACTCTGTGACAAACGCTGGTGATATTTTGATAGGGATTGCATTGAATGTGTAGATTGCTTTGGGTAACATAGAATTTTAACAATATTTGTTCTTCCAATCCATGCACGTGACATGTTTTTCCATTTCTTTGGATCTTCCTCAATTTCTTTCAAAAGTGTTTTATAGTTATCTTTTACCTCCTTGGGTAAGTTTATTCTTAGGTATCTTACAGTTTTTGGTGCAATTGTCAACAGGATCAATTTCTTGATTTCTCTTTCTGGTGCTTCTTTGTTAGTGTATAGAAATACAACAGAATTCTATGCATTGATTTTATACCCTATGACTTTGCTGAATTCCTGTATCAGTTCTAGCAATTGTTTTTGGTGGAGTCTTTTGGATTTTCTACATAGATTATCATGTCATCTGTAACGTGTGAAAGTTTGACTTCTTTGCTGATTTGGATGCCTTGTATTTCTGTTTGTTGTCTGATTGATCAGACTAGGACATCCAGTACTATGTTAAACAATGGTGGTGAGAGTGGACATTCCTGTTGTATTCCTGACCATTTCTTTTTTGTGGTGAGAACATTTATGGTACCCCTTAGAAACTTTCAAGTATATAGTATAGTACTGATATCAATAACCACAATGCCATTGCAGTAGATACCCAGAATTTATTCAGCTTCTAACTATAAGTTTGTACTATTTGACCAACATTTTCCCTTTTCACCCATCCCCCAGCCCCTGTTACCCATCTTTCTACTCTCCATTTCTGAGTTTGGCTTTTGTCACAGAGTTGGAACAAGCAATTCTAAAATTTGTATGGAACCAGAAAAGATTCCGAATAGTTAAAGTAATGTTGAAAAAGAAAACCAAAGCCACTGTCATCACAATTCTGGACTTCAAGCTGTATTACAAAGCTATAATCATCAAGACAGTATGCCAGCACTAAAACAGATTAGATTCCACAAAAAAGTGATATTATACAGTATTTGCCTTTCTGTTGGACTTACTTCACTTGGCGTAATATCCTCAAGGGCCATCCATATTATCACAAATGGGAGGCTTTCATTCTTTTTCATGGCTGAGTAATACTCTGTTGTATGTAATACAATGTATGCTTTATTCATCCATCCATAGATGGACATTTAGGTTGTTTTCATATCTTGGCTATCAGGAATAATGCTTCAAGGATCATAGGAGTTCAGATATTTCTTCAATAACCTGCTTTCATTCTTTTGAATACCCAGAAGTAGAATTGCTGATCATATGACAGTTCTATTTTTAAATTTGTTGAGGAACTTCCATACTATTCCCACAGTGGCTGTACCAGTTTATATTCCCACCAACAGTGCACAAGGATTCCCTTTCTATACATCCTCATGAACACTTGATATCTCTTGTGTTTTTTTTGTTTATTTGTTTGTTTGTTTTATGATAGCCATTCTAACAGGTATGAGGTGATATCTCATTGTAGTTTTGACTAACATTTTCCTGATAATTCCTGATAATTAATGATGTTGAGCATTTTTTATGTCCCTGTTGATCATCTGCATGTCTTCTTTGACAAACGTCTGTTTGGTTTCACGACACATTCTTTAATTGGGTATTTTGATATTTATTTGTTTATATATTTTGAGTATTTTGGATATTAGCCCACTATAAAATATTTAATCCCATTATATAGGTTGCCTTTTTTTCCCCAATTTATTTATTTTCAGAAAAACAGTATTCATTATTTTTTCACCACACCCAGTGCTCCATGCAAGCTGTGCCCTCTATAATACCCACCACCTGGTACTCCAATCTCCCACCCACCCCCCACCCCACCCCCCCGCCACTTCAAATCCCTCAGATTGTTTTTCAGAGTCCATAGTCTCTCATGGTTCACCTCCCCTTCCAATTTACCCAAAAGCACATACCCTCCCCAATGTCCATAACCCTACCCCTCTTCTCCCAACCCCCCTCCCCCCAGCAACCCACATGGGGGCTTAAGTGGGTAGGAGAAGAATCCATGAAACAAGATGGGATAGGGAGGGAGACAAACCATAAGTGACTCTTAATCTCACGAAACAAACTGTAGGTTGCCTTTTCATTTTGTTGATTGTTTGTTTTGCTGTGCTGAAGTCTTTTAGTTTGGTGTAGTTCCACTTACTATTTTTTCTTTGTTGTTGTGCTTTTGGTGTCGTTGCTAAGACATATGTCAAAGGGCTTTTCCCCTATGTTTTTTCCTAGAAGTTTTATGGCTTAGAGTCTTATATTTAAATCTTTAATCCATTTGGAGTTAATTTTTGTGAGTGGTATATAATAGGGGTCCAATTTAATTTTTCTGCATTGTTATTCAGCTTTCCCTACACCATTTATTGATAAGACTGTCCTTTCTCTATTAAGTACTTTGGGTCACTTGTCAAATAGTTAACAGTATATGTGGGTTTTGTTTCTGGGATCTGGATTCTGTTTCAGTGTTCTATATGTCTATTTTTATGCCAATACTATACTGTTCTTTTTTGTTTATTTATTTATTTTTAAATATTTTATTTATTTATTTGACGGACAGAGATCACAAGTAGGCAGAGAGGCAGGCAGAGAGAGAGAGGGAGAAGCAGGCTTCCTGCTGAGCAGAAAGCCTCTCATGTGGGGCAGAAAGCCCCATATGAGATCATGAGATCATGACCTGAGCTGGCAGAGGCTTAATCCACTGAGCCTCTCAAGCACCCTATTTTTTTTTTTTTTTTTAGAGAGAGAGAAATGGGGGAGGGGTAGAGGGAGGGAGAGAGAGAGAATCTTAAGGAGGCTCCATGCTCAATATGGAACCCCATGTGGGACTTGATCTCATAACCCTGAGATTATGAGCTGAGCTAAAATCAGGAGTTGGATGTTCAACCAGCTGAGCTACCCAGGCACCCCAGTACTATACTGTTTTGATTAATATAGCTTTGTAGTATAGTTTGAAATCAGGGAGTATATGTGTTTAGCTTCATTCTTCTTTCTCAGGATTACTTTAGCCATTTGGGTCTTTTGTGATTTCTCGTCTTTTTAAGCTGCAAATGTCATGGGATGCCTAATATGTTTATTGAATGAGTGAATGAATAAAAGCCATTATTCCCAATTCCAGGGTATACTTCAACTCAAATGCTTAAGAAATCTCCCTGTTGCACAGAACATTCCTTGACATTCTCCTCTCTGGGTGTATTAATTTGTTTACACCGCTATGAAACCTTTGTTCAGAATAACGGAATTAGCAATTGGTGATTGAATTCTAAGGTAATCTGCCAAGATTCTTGGCCCCTGGTTTACCCATACATTTCCCCAGTTATTCAAATGTTGAACTAGATATGGCTGTGAAGAATTGCAGACATAATTAAGATCTCAAATCAGCTTGCTTTAAGATAGGGAAATTATCCAGGCAGGTCTGCCCTAACCATCTGAGCCCTATAAAAGCAGAGTTTTCTCCTGTCACAACACAAAGAAGTCCGAAATTAAAAGCATGGGGGATCTGGACACAAGAAATTTTCTGTTGCTAACTTTATTTTTTTTAAAGATTTTATTTATTTACTTGACGGACAGAGATCACAAGTAGGCAGAGAGAGAGGAGGAAGCAGGCTCCCTGCTGAGCAGAGAGCCCAATGTCGGGCTCTATCTCAAGACCCTGAGATCATGACCTGAGCCAAAGGCAGAAGCTTTAACCCACTGAGCCACCCAGACGCCCCTGCCGCTAACTTTGAAGATGGAGTGGGCTGTGGAATAAGGAACGAGGGCAGCTTCTGGGAGTTGAGGGTGACCCCATAAAACAGCTAGAAAGGAAACGAGGACCTTAGTCATACAACTGCAAAGAGCTGATTTTTACCAAAGTCTGATTGAGCAGCAGATTCTGTTCAGACCCAGAGAGAACCACAGCTCTTTTCAACATGTAGATCTCACCAGGTCAGACCCAGAGTGTAGAGCCCAGCCATGCCATTCATGCCCAGACTTTTGACCTACAGAGACTTTGTGATAATAAGTTTAGGTCATTTTAAGCCGCTCAGTATGGTATTTTATTATACAGCAATAAGAATATAATACAGGGATGACGATGATGATGATGAAGAAGAAAAATAAACTTTAGGAAGGGCTGGAGGAAAGAAATAGCCAGGGAAGCTCCCCCCAAATTTTCAGTCTCAATCTTATGACCCGGGCTCTCCCTTCTTTAAGTGCCAGAGCGACTACAGGTCTTGATTCTGCCCTGGGCCACTTCAGGCAGGCTCCAGAAGAGAGAATTCAGACATGATTAGTGAACGAATGTCTTCCTTTTGTCTGGTTTTTCCTTTTAGGCTTAGAACAGAGGCACACAGTGTTTTTCCACTGATCCCCTCTCTAATAAGTGTACCGACCTGAAACAATTGACCTTAAAAAATAAAAATAAGTAAGCAGCCCCCAGAGCCCTAGCAGGCAGCATTAGCATTCTCTAGTCTCCCTGGTTGTGTCCTGGGAGTCTCAAAGAAATGAATCTTATTATTAGTCTGCTGCTAGTGACGGCTCCTGATGGCTCCTTCTTCCCAGCCACAGCTGCTGAGCCTGGCACAGGTGTCAGAAGGCTGATGGCTCTGCAGGGAGGAGGTAGAGGCACACGGAGCCATCAGTCCCAAGCTTTGGGCAGGCTGTTTGGGTTTCCACATGTCAGAGGAGCCTCCAAATCTGTGTTTCTAGGACTTTTTCAAGCCGTTATTATGAATAGTGGTAAGAGAGCACCATTCAGAGGTCTTCACTCCCTTCTTTTTTGTTGTCAGATATATCCTTTATACAGAGGTGTGCATACAGTTTAAATTTTTAAAAGCAAACACCAGTGTGAAAAAGAAAAACAGACATTGCCAGCACCTGGTAAATCCTGTGCTTTCCTATCTCCATACATAATCTCTTCTTCCCCCACTCCCTGCCCCCCACTATCTTGAAGTTTGTGAAAACCACTTTCTTGCCTCTAAAAAAAAACCTCTACTTTTTTTTTAATACCGTTGTATGTATCTGTAAATAGGAACAGCCCAGTTTTGCCTGTTTGCAAACTTTATGGAAATGGAATTTGTGTACCCTTTTTACATCTTGCTTCTTTATGTATTATGTTTTTGAGATTCATCCATATTATCATAGGACCATAGTTTGCTCATTTTCAATGTTGATCAGTATTCCATTTTCTGAATATACCACCATTTATTTATTCTCATCTTGATAGACATTTAATTTAGATTGTTTTTAGCGTCTGGCTATTTAAGCCACACTGCGATGAACATTCTTATACATATGCACTAGGCAGGAGTTTATCTAGGGTATGTACGAAAGCTCAGAATTGGATGGACATGGTGAATGTGCATCTTCCAACTTGCCAGATAATGCCAAACTGCCTTCCAAATGGAATTCAAGTACATTCCCATTAACAGTAGGGACAATTTCCTAATTCTCTACAATTTTGCCAGCACTCAGCATATTAGTTTCCTATGGCTGCATTAAAAAAAAAAATGTTACAGGTGGTTGGGTTATGGGCATTGGGAAGGGTATGCATTATGGTGAGCACTGTGAAATGTGTAAGCCTGACGATTCACAGACCTGTGCCCCTGGGGCTAATAACACAATACGTGTTAATAAAAATAATGAATAAAAAAAGTTACAAACATGGTGGTTTAAAACAACTTAAATGTGCTACCTTACAATTTGCATGAGTCAGAGTCTGGGTACAGATTAATAGGGTTTTCTGCTCAGGGTCCCTCCAGGCTATAATCAAGGTGTTGGCTTGGGTTGGGGGCTATCTGAACCTTGGGTTCTTTTCTGAGCTCTCACAGTTGTTTGTAGAATTCATTTCTTTGAAGTTGTAGGACTCATGGAGGATTCTACATCTTCAAGGCCACTCAAGGCCTCTCTGACACTTCACCTTCTTCTAAAGGCAATGCTGATTAGGTCAGGCTTATCCAGGATAAGCTCCCTTTTGATTAACTGAAAAGTCAGTGGGTACAAATATAATCATAAGGCAGATACTATATTCACCAATTTTGCTCATACTCAAGGGGAGGCATTATATAGCATGTGTACATCAGGGGCCTTCGTGATCATCATAAATCACTTGCCGTATTTGGTATTGCCAGTTTGTTTAATTTTTAACTAATTACATTATTTAATTTTTGAACATCTAAGGTTAAGTAATTTTTCATTTGTCTATTGATGACTGGTGTATCTTGGGGTATTTTTTTTAATATATTCTTCATTTGCAGATATTTCTCTGATGTGGTTGAACAATATTCTGTAATAATAAAATACCATGATATAACTTTTATTGAATGCTTAGTCTTTGTGAGCCATTTACATGAACTGCCTGTTTTTACATAGTTAAAATTGTTGGAATAGGTCCTACACATTTTAGAGATGAAGAAATTGAGGCTGAGAGGAGTCAGGCAACCTAATGAGCTCCTATAGCTAGTAAGTCAGTGATTTGGGCTTTGAACTGGATCTGTATGACTCTGGAATCTATGTCCTTAAACTCTAAGGAAATCTTGCATACTTGACGTAAGGAGCAAGGAGACTTGTTAAGGGGGAAAATGGTTTCTTATACCTTTTGTAATGAAAATACTGTTTTATGGATGAAAGAGTAACCCTTTATGTTTGCTAACTTAAGCCCTAATTTCTTTCTCTTAGTACTGTATTTCCCTAGCTAACTTCTTTCCAATCTGTCCTATACATGGTTGTTACATCAATTTCTTCCAATTTCTGAGTTCATCTTTTAGATTCTGCCCCAAAGCCTTAAGGGATCAGCTAAGAAGCTGACATCTGAATCCTTTCTTCCTTTCTTTGGGAGTCTGACTTCAGACTCCTTCCCAGCCTCATCCCCCATAAACCTCTCTGTTCCAGATAGGACTGGAACATCTACAGGCTAGTGTTTTACTCAGACCAGTACCTCTAATTGTAAACTCTAGTTTCACTTTTCCCCTCCAAATTCTAATCTTTCAAGTCCCACTTCAATTCACACCTCCTAGATGAATTACCCCTTAACCTCATGGTCCCAAGAGGTCTTTTTCTCTCTCTTTTGAGTTCCTATAGCATTCATAATTTCTATCATTTTACCCTTAGTTAGCCCCTTCATTATAATCGTACTTAATTTTTCACATCTCAATAAAATCATATACCTAATTCCTAGTTGGTAAATCCAGTGAATTGTTCTTGGTTTTTATCTCACTTGAATTGCATCTAAGCAAGGAATCATTCTTGAAATTTTCTTCCCTATTGGTTTCTATGAAATCTTTATATCTTAGTTTTCTTCCTACTTTGGAATCTCATCTTCACCAATACCCTAAATTTCTGTTCTATGGAATTCTGTCTTTGGCCCTTTTTTCTTTCACCCTGTACTTCTATGCATAGCTTTTTATACCATTGCTTTGTTGAACTCTCTCTTCCATTGGACCATTAACTCCCTGAAGTCAAGGGCAACATCCTGTCTTTATTATATCCCCAGGGTGTAACCCAGAAACTAACAGAATACATTACTTGAGAATGGGTATCTTGTTTATGTAATTTGTGAATTCTCACATTTGCTCTGACACCGCAGTGCTTGAGGTGATGCTCGTTGAAGGAGGAAAGCAGAACTGTTGCTCATGGATGGCTTAGAGAGGATCTGAAATGATGGAACCAAGATGGAGATATAGTGCTTTCTGGAGAAGATCTTCTTTTCTGCACTTTCCACTTGAAGTGTGTCTAGTCTATGTAAGGAATGCTAGCTGTCTTCAAATATTTAAAATAAGTATTTTAAAATATTAAAATTTAAAATAAGTATTGAGAAAGCTCTCGTGCCTTTAGTTCAATTCACACGCTTTAAGCTCACTCAGATCTATTCTGGTCCATTGTATCTGAGATAACTAGAGCTGTATATCTGACTTGGCTCCCAAAATCAGACATAGAGAGTTAAATCAGATAACTCATATTTGGACACAGATTTTCTGTCTTCAAAATGTTTCTACATCTCATTTGGTTTTTATTAGAATACCATGTGTATGAAATCATTCATTAAAGATATTCCTTGATCTAGGCACTTTCCATGGTGCTGGAGGAGCCACAGGGAACAATTCCTGGCTTTCATGACATTCTGACATAGTGCCTCTGCCCTTATTCTCATTTGAAACTGAGGAAACTGAGGCCACGGCAAATTACAAGGTTTCCCATGGTTCCTCTGTTGGTAAATGGAGGAGGTTGAACTTGAGTCTAGACTCTCTTACTGCAAGCATATATCCTGTCTGTTATATCACCTTGCTAAGTGACCTTGCTAAGTTACCTGCTGTACTCCGAAGTTCAATAAAAATGTACTTTCATTGTGTGCAAGTTTTGTCTTTTTTTTCTGAAAGAGAAACACCTTTCTGAAAGGAGCACCAAGGATAATATTTGAAGCAATGCTTACCTTTTTCTTTCAAGTTCTTTAATGTTTGAGTGGCCCAGGTTCCAGGGTGATTTTTCCAGTAATAATTCCAAGACTCATCCAGGCCTGGGGGATCTGAACAACCTGAGCAGCTCTCCAGACCTCTTGGCCTCTGATTGTAGGCATACTTTCCATGGAGAATGGGCAGAGGTCAGGAAGATGTAAGAATTGTGCCCTACCCTACCTAGCTCATATACTTACTGATTTTCTCTTAGTCCTGGGGGCCCAGGTGCCTGGGTCTCCACCCCCACCCTCCTAACTTTCCTCAGAAGAAAGCAAAGGTTAACTGAGATCACACAGCCAGGTGGATGCCCGGATTTGCTTTCCCTGGGGCTAATTATGGAACTACATTAGATAAAAGTCAACATATGTTGTAAAAGGCACTGTGTATCACTGCTTGACAGTTTCTAACAATGTGCTCATGTAACAGCTGTCAAAGGCAGTGCTAGAAAATGAGTAATATGTTGATTTATGTATATCAGATCTGTCCTCTCGCTCTGCGGTGGAGCAGACCAGGCAAGCTCAGCTCTGTGGGTGGAGAATCTAGGAGGGCGGTGAAAGCAGGAAGGAAATTCCCTCATCTTCAGAAGCGCCTGGAAGGCATGGCTGAAGCCTGTAGCAGCTGTTACTTTCTGAGGTCCTTTGGAGAAAAATTGCCTAGGGGACATCTGTTCCCTTTCTACAACAGTGGGAAGAGTAAAATCCAAGTCTCCTAAGGCAACGGGGGCTGCTGAGGTAATCTGTGCCATTCTTGGCCTCTGGATAGAGCTAAGGATAACACCACAGGTCCCCACTCTAAATGGTTTTGGGAGTTTCTCTCGAAGGAACCACTCTGAATTTTCTTTATAGTCAGGGCATGTTTTAATGACCAACTCAATTTTCTTATTTGTTTTATAAGTATCTTATTTTATTTCCAAAGTATGTTAAAAGAGGAAGTAGAATGAGTTTTTTTCGTGCATTTCAAAAGCTGTCTGCCTGTGCTGTTTTCTCTTGAGGCCATTAAAAGCCCCTCTGGTCTCTGAAAAGATCTGGTTATTACATAGGGGAAATCAGTTTGATATTGCCTTGGGAATTTCCACTAGTTTCCACATTTATGATTGGCTCCTCTCTCTCTGGCATCCTCTCAGTTCTCATTCTCTTTGCCTTGGCTATGCTGTTTGCTCAGTTATAATATTCCTCTTTAAATAGTAAGAAGTGACTTAATAAAACGATTACGTCCAAAGCACAAAGCCAGCCCCTGAATGTTCGCAGCAAATCCAAGTTCTTTCTTTTTTAAATTAATTATTTATTTGAGAGAGAGAGTGCACATGCACACAAGAGGGGGAGGGGCAGAAGGAGAAGGGGAAATGGGCTCCCCGGTAAGGAGGGAGCCTGAATGGGACTCCATGCCAGGACGCTGAGATCATGACCTGAGCAAAAGGCAGATGCTTAACCATCTGAGCCAGGTAAACCGCAAATTCAAATTCTTTTTTTTTTTTTTAAAGATTTTATTTATTTATTTGACAGACAGAGATCACAAGCAGGCAGAGAGGCAGGCAGAGAGAGAGGGGAGGAAGCAGGCTCCCTGCAGAGCAGAGAGCCCGATGCGGGGCTCAATCCCAGGACCCTGGGATCATGACCTGAGCCGAAGGCAGAGGCTTTAACCCACTGAGCCACCCAGGCGCCCGCAAATTCAAATTCTTAAATAATCACCATTAAATTGATAGTTTCTGGGGAAATCTTTCACTTATAACCACATATAAATAGTTCTGTTTACTTGTTGGTATTTATTGGGACAAAAGTAGAAGTTCTCCACTTATTTTATAGACCCCAGAACAGTATCCCTGCCGTAAGATGTGGGGATAGATTGCAGAACACAGTTGCCTTTTTTTTTTTTAAAGGTGGGAAACACTGATCAATGTAGCAGGCTTGAGGGCTTTCACTACAGGTCTGAGGGCATAGCAGACAGGACAACCTTTTCTCTCTTAGAGATTGAATTCTTCTGGGTTGTGGCACTAATTGTGTTGACAAAGGTACACTGCTGTTCCATTGTTTACACACACTGCAGCTACCACATATGCCCTGGTGGATGGCAGATGCCCATGGTGCTCTCCATCCCATGCAGAAGCCTTGGATGCTGCCACCATGGAACATGTCTTTTTTAGGAAAATGCATCTTCAACTGTAGATTGGATATACTCCCATGAGCTCATGTCCAGCCAAACTCCTGCAATCAAGTCAACTTCTAGCAATCTAGTTAATGGAGAAAGCCATTTACAAACTTCTACTCTGATCACTAAAATGTTGTAGAGAACGTTGATTGCACACCTAATTAATGAAAGCTTTGTGGGCCTTCCATATTTATCAGGCCAAAGATTTAGAAAGAAGTTAAGATTAACAATCGGCCGAGGGTAATTAATGCAGCCAATTCAAAGTTTAAATCTACAAAAGCAGGTATCTCTCCTCCAGAGATATGTAAGGATCCATTAGAGCTTTTGGTCAGGGATCCAAATCTATTCTTGGAGGACTGTTTCCTTTGGGGACAGCTGTTTCTCTATTCAACCCAACAACCTACAATGATTATGAAACTTGATTAATAGGTTGGGATGAACATAACCTTTCCTAAGCATGAAAGAATTTCAAGAGCAATTATGAGAAATCTAATGTCGTAGTCTTTTTAAACATTATTTTTCCCTACTAGTGGCTAGCAAAAATATTTTAGATAAAAAAAGTTCCACTAGTTTAAGATGGGAAGGTAATAGGGGTAGTGGAAAAAATATGGAATTTAGAATTGAAGAGTTATGGTACTGGTTTATTAACTATATGATCTTGAGCAAGTTAATGTCCTGGAGGCTCAGCTTTTTAATCTATAAAATTAGAATAATAATCATAGTGCCTTATAAAATTGTGGTAGAATTAAATTAGAAAATGGATATATAAGAGCTCTTCAAACTAAGTATAAATTTAAGTTTACAGTGTTTTTTTTTTAAGACTCATTTTTTTCCTATGCCTTAACATTTCTAAAATGAATGTATTTCTTATAGTTGATATGTACATTCTTTGTGGTAGTTGCTTTCCTTTTCCACCTGGAAAGTTATTAAATTGATGGTATGTCTTATAATCAATGGCTTCCTGAGACATGAAAATATGGTAGTTCAGTCAAAAGAGGTCAGATTAGCTATTTTTTATTTAGGTATATAGAGTCACTATATTAATATGATATAGCCACCATTTAGTAAATGCATTTTGTTATTTGCAATAAAATATTACCTAGTACAAATATTTTTCTATGAATTTCCACTTCTTTCAAATTATACTTGAAATCGTAATTGGAACAACACTTGCTTGTCAACATTATTGATTGGCAAGTCGAGGGATGGTTATTGTGGGGAACCTGCTGCATGGCAGAGGCCACTCTTACTGATGGAAGGAAGATGGAGGATTTTGGACAAACCCTCAGTTTCTGGGGGCATTGTCTACCCCATTCCAGCTTTTGGCTGGTAAACTCATAGAGACTCTAAAGAAAGATCCCTATAAAGTGGAAATTTTATTGTTATTAAAAGATAAGATTACGTAGGCACCAAAATAGAGCATGTTTTCTTCTAGATTGATTTTTATTAACTTGAATGCAGACTCTTCTTTGTACCTGATTGTACCATTCTATTTTCAAATACACACAATGTATTGACAATCTTATTCCCTCATTGAATTTTCTGCAGGTCTTTGTTGTCTTTTATGAGGCTATTCCAGTGAGGGAAAAAGTTAAATGGAATTTATGGCAATATATTTACCTGGCTAGGTTGTAACTATTTCTAAAATAAATAAAACTTTTAAGACAACAAAACTGAAAAAGCTCAGATATCCATTGAATACTTCTCCCTTTGGGAGGGATAAAAATGCATCCCGCTTACAGCATGCCTTTTTCTAAAGGCCTTTCTGGTTTTCCCAAATAACCATTGTCTAAATAGAGTAGCTTGTATGATACTGTACACTCTGTGGGTGGTCCTATAAATATTCATTAGTAAAATGTACATAAGGCACTGATCCATGGGTTTTTTATTCAAAGATATGGTCTTAGCAATAAAAAGCACAGTTTTGATCTACTGGGTAGAGTCAATGTAGGCCTAAAAAAATTATGATCCCGAATACCAACCCTCACCCTTCCAGAACTGGAAAAAAAAAATATTAACAAATTTGGCCTAAAATGAAGCTGGGAAGACAGGAAAATGAAGCAATAAATGTCGTTAGATGCCAAGTTCAGAATTCATCTGCTCCTGTTGAAGGCCTCATGGTGTTTGCAATGCAAATCTCCGAGTCATGCCTTAATCATTACCTCAGGGAGACAATTAGGGTTAAAATATAGATTTCTAGATAATGAGAGCAAATAGTAGAGAAATAAATACACAAAACAAAGCGAGCTAATGTGACTCATTTATAGCAAAGCTTCATTCAAGGAGGCTTGAAAAGTTTTTCCTAGCCGGGAGATGGGCTTTCTAGGTGTGATAGTGTGTGTGATTTGGCCCAAGACTCTGTACTTTACGAGGGGAGGATGGGACTATCCTCTCAGGACCTTGGGTTCACGTCAAGGACTCCTAAAATGGAGGCACTCGAGTAACTTTGTGCTTTCCATTTTATACTCTCTTGGTTGAAAACTTGGACACTCAAATATGACAGACCCATGTTTCACCCTTAGCTCTCAGCCAGGTAAGCTCTCTAACCTTGAGCCAATTACTATACCTCTTTAGGAGCTAAGAGTTTAAGTTTCCTCATCCAAATGGTTCTCAGCCTCACTGGTTTCTTGTAAAAACTGAATGAGAGAATCGATGTAGAACAATCCATCTCACCTGCTACTTGCTGTGTCAGTCACGTGTCCTCTTTTCTCCTGAGAGAAAACCGTGCTTGCTGACCATTCTTCATTCAATCTTCTTTCCTAATGAGAACATTCCATGATTGATTGCTGCTTCTCATGACTATATATCTTGTGGGTGAAGTTGGATGTCTGTGACTGGGAGATCATGCTACACTCCCCTCCTCTCTGCTGTGGCAATAACAGACTTTTCTGGAGGCCATCCATCAATCCACTCAGAAAGCAAGATTTTCTGAGGGTCTACTAGGAGCACAGTACCATCACTGGACTAGAATTCAGGGTCATGGGGTTCTAGTCTCGGCATGACCACTTGACCACTGACTGGCTGCACTGTCATTGTCATGTCACCATACCTTGCGGTACTTTAGTGTTTTGTTCGCATGTTAGAGGAGTTGTACTAGATCTGTGGTTCCCAACCCTATCTGCATAATAAAATCACCAGGAGAGCTTTAACGAGCACACGTATTGCATGGAGCAATGAGTGTGGTGCATAAATGATGAATTTTGGAACACACACATACAATAAAATAAAATTAAATTAAAAAAAAGAAAAACATTAGTGCTCAGGCTCTACCTCAGTCTAAATAAAGTAAAATCTCTGGGGTGGGGTCTAGAATTGATATATTTTTAAAACGCCTCCCAAGTAATTCTAACCCATAGCCAGAGAACAGTCATTTAAAGGGATTAATGGTTTCAGAGTGTCATGATCTCAGGGTCCTGGGATCGAGTCCCACATCAGGCTTTCTGCTCAGTGGGGAGCCTGCTTCCCCTTCTCTCTCTGCCTGCCTCTCTGCCTACTTGTGATCTCTGTCTGTCAAATAAATAAAATCTTAAAAAAAAAAAGGGATTAATGGTTTCTTGACTGTGCTTCTCTGGAGTGGAGGGAAGCAGGCACCACCAACTCTGAGGGTCCACTCTTACTCTAAAGAGCAGTTGTATCCTGGCCATATATAGAGGTTTTTTTCTTTCTTTCTTTCTTTTTTTTTTAAATATTTTATTTATTTGACAGACAGAGATCACAAGTAGGCAAAGAGGCAGTCAGAGAGAGAGAGGGAAGCAGGCTCCCTGCTGAGCAGAGAGCCCGATGTAGGGCTCGATCCCAAGACCCTGGGATCATGACCTGAGCCGAAGGCAGAGGCTTTAACCCACTGAGCCACCCAGGCGCCCCTAGAGGTTTTTTTTCTTAAAAAAAATTTTTTTTTTAAGATTATTCATTTATTTGAGAAAGAGAGAGCACAGGCAGGGAGAAGAGGAAGCAGATTCTCCGCTGAGCAAGGAGCCCAACATGGGGCTGGAGCCCAACATGGGGCTCCATCCCAGGATCCTGGGAACATGATCTGAGCAGAAGGCAAACGCTTAATCGACTGAGCCACCCAGACGCCCCTTCTTAAGGTTTTGTTTAAAAAAAGCTCTGCTGCTACAAACCAAATCAAAATCTTTGAAAACTTACAGATTCAATTGTCTTTGATGTTTTTTGGCATTGCGCTTATAGTCTGGAACTCAATTTGTTCTGGAAGCTACATTTTTTTTTTTTTCCCCCATTTCTCATCACAGAGTTTAATGAGGGCTCTTTACATTTCATGACTTATCTTGGAAATATGCACTTAGTAATAAGATAATGGAGCTTTATTTATTTAATCATCATTAAAAGAATCAATGTGGTATACTAACATTTAAAAAATTGAACTCCTATCCTGCTATATGCATATATCAGTTATTTACATATACCGATTGAATAAAGAATTTGAAATTTATAACAGATGTCCTCTTATCATATGCCAACTGGAAATAAGGTTGTATTTACATATAAGTGACATATCCATATATCTATATATGTGAATAAAAGTTTTTTATCTTTCAGTTTCAACTTCTGTGCATCCATCCATGTGTGTATTCTTTAATTTCTTCCTTCAAAAATTCTTACTGAATATCTGCTTTGTAAACCCTTTGTGCTATGGAAGACTTTGTGTGTGTGTGTGTGTGTGTGTGTGTGTGCAAGTATGTGTTGTGTTTGTGTATGTATAAGAAATAATGATACACATTTACAGATATATGTAAGAACATATCCACAGTCATAGATGCCAATTTATATCTAGATATTATGGACTTAGTTTCCTATTAACTAGAAAAGAAATAGTTTCCAGTTATCTTAACTACCAAAAAGGTTTTAAAAAAACTTAGTTTGTACATATTCTTAGTTCAAAGTATCTGAAATACTTGGTTAAGAAAGCATAAAATCAAATGAAAATGCAAATTTATTAGGAACCTTTCTGAAAGAGTTCATGAGAATCGGAGTGAACAACAACAACAAAATATATGAAATGAGGACCTGATGCTAATAAAAGGAGGTGTCAACTCATCCAGAAAAATGTGTCCACCATGGGAAAGGGAAGCAGAGGTTGGATTTCAGAGAGCCAGCTGTTTGGGTGAATTCTGATATACTGTTCATCAACTCTGGGGTTTTTAAAAAAATTAACATATAATGTATTATTTGCCCCAGGGGTACAGGTCTGTGAATCATCAGTCTTACACAATTCACAGCACTCACCATAGCACATACCCTCCCCATTGTCCATCACCCAGACACCCCATTCCTCCCCTCCAACGCCCCAGCAGCCATTAGTTTTTTTCCTGAGATTAAGAGTCTCTTATGGTTTGTCCCCCTTCCCAGTCCCATCTTGCTTCATTTTCCCCTCCCTTCATTCGCAGGTCCCTGCCCTGCTTCTCAGATCCCTCCTATCAGAGAGATCATATGATAATTGTCTTTCTCTGATTGACTTATTTTGCTTAGCTTAATCCTCTCTAGTTCCATCCACCTGATTGCAAACAACTCTGGGGATCTTTTAAACAATATTGATGCCTGGATACCCAACCCAAACCAACCAAGTTGGACTGTCTAGGCATGAAGTTTGGTTTTCAGTGATTAAAATATGCTAGGTGATTGTAATGTGCGGCTGGAGTGGATGAGAACTAAGCCACCCATGGTTTCTGTCGTCAGGCACACTCCACACCGGAGTTAGGGCTAGATGCACACAATTTTTGCAAGAAGCAGGCAAGTTCTACAAGGAGTTTCAGTGTCAGGGGAGGTTAGTTGGTCTATAATTGGCTCTAATTGGCTCTCCCAGCAGCTGAAACATTCTCTACCTGCAGCTGAGTGACACTCCAAAAGGGGAGAGATGTGCTCCGACCTTTGAAAACATCAAAGGAGTCACTTCCAACACGGTTCTTACACAGCCCAATGCCCTACAGCTCAGCAGGGTCGGGGCCAGGCCCAGCAACGCTGATAGGGAACAGCTTTTGCAGAGTCAGAGTTTTATCTCTTCCCGAAATCAGCAGTACCAGAAGACACGCAGCAAAAGGACTGGGGTGCTGAAGGAGGAGAGCAAGGACTTAAAGCAGGGGTCCGCCCCTTAACTCGTTTTGCTGCCCCCAGCATCTTTTGGGCTGCTAATTTCCCTTCTGGTGGTGAAAGAAAACTCTACGCATGTGTATTTTAGTGTGCACGAGGAACACTTAATACATGAAAAGGTTTTTAAACACAAGTTACTGTAATAGGCAATTAACATGGCTTCTAAGGCGTCCGGGGCCTGATGTTTACTCTCCCCAGTTTCATCTTTTACAACTCCATGTGCCAAACATATGGAGCCATTTCTCTTTCCTTAAATAAGTGTGGTGTGCCCATCTCTCTCTCTCTTCTCTGCCCAGTTAGCGCCTATGGACAGGGACCTTTGCTATTCTGTCAAACACGGTGCCTCACACACAGTAGGGGCTCAAATATTTGCTGAATGAGTAGAAAATTGTGATTAGGCAAAACGATAAGATACCGACTTGATTTTCAAGTGGCCCCAAATCCAAATCAGGATTAAAAGATTCAAAGACAACATGACCCCTGCCCTTGGTGGCTGTAATCTAGCATGGGATCAAACGTGTTGGAATAACTACATGGTGCACTGTGGGTGCAGAGGAAGTGTCTTTTTCCTTCTGTCCTGGGGTAGACCTGATAGAGAGCAAGGCGGGTGGAGGAGGAAGAAATGGCTGAGCCTGGGCAAAGTCCTTCGTGGTGGGGGAAGGAAAGGACCAGGGTTGGCCCAGGTGTGCCAGTGCTCTCTAGTGGCCAGAGAGGAGTGGGGCCAGAAGGCCAGTAGTGTCATGTCTAAGGGAAAGTACAAAGTATTAAGAAGTACAGCATATTTGCATCAGAACCCAGGCTAAGGAACAAAGTGAAGAGTGGACTAAAGTATGAGGGAAGTTAAGATGAGGAGGTAGGAATAACAGAGACCTACTGCCGTGAGCTTCCTTTTATGAAATGGTAGTCAGGAGAGCATGGGGAGACTTGATTTAAGTCTTACCTCTGCCACGTACTCATTGTGGGTGCCTGGACAGGATACTTTACCTCTTAAGTCCTATAGGCGTGCTGCTGCAACCACACCTCAAACTGGGAAGCAAGGGTCCTGTCAAAGGACGGGAGGATCCAAATGGGGGCAGGCTCAGGTGCGGGATCCTCACGGATCTGCCCTCTCCTTGTGCTGCTTCCCCTCATGTTTGTGCGATGGTCACCAACATCGACTTTCACAACCAGCAGAAGAAGAGCGGCTTCTCCTCAGAATTCCTGAGCTGCCTTCCTCTCATTTGTCATCATCCCAAAGTGGCCAAAGACAGATGGATTAGGTTCCTGTGACTGCTGTACCAAGGGACCACAAACAGGAAGTTTTCAAAAGTCCAAAAATCAAGATATGGACAAGGCCACACTCACTTAGAAGGCTCTAGGGAAGGCTCTTTCCAGTTTCTCTCCCAGCTTCTGGTAGTTCCCTCTCTTGCGGCAGCCTATCGCCACTCTGCACATGGGGTTCTCCCTGTGTGCCGTTCCTGTGCCCACATTACCCCTTTTTATAAGGACACTAGTCATCCTGGATTAGGGTCCACCTTAATGACCTTTGTAATTTGATTACTTCTGTAAAGACCCTGTCTCAAGTAAGGTCACATTCCAAAGTACTAGGAGTTAGGATTTCAACATATCTTTTTTAGGGGGAATGCAATTGAACCCAGAACGGCATATTTAGGAACTAAATACGCAAAGGGAGAGACATGTCATAACTGGCTTAAGCCATCCAGGATGGAATGGGTACCCAGGAGTTGTCTGCAGTACTCACACCCTGTCTTCATGGGGTTCTGGGAGAGCAACAGGAACTCAGCACCTGGCAGAGATCAGGCACTCAGACCCTGGACTTGGAGACTGTATATTAGTCTGCATGTGGTCTGGAGCAAGGTCCCTAGTTTGTCTACGCTATAAAAACAAAGGTGGGGCTGCCTGCCTGGCTGGGTGGCTCTAGGAACTAAATGCAATGGTTCATATAAAGAGTTCCACATGGTGCCTGGCCCCACAGTAAATGCCCCACAAATGGGACTATCACTTGTTGTTATTATTATTACCAAAATACCTTGCTTCTGGCCATAGTGGAAGGAGCTGTCTAAGTTGAGTCATTAAAAGAGGCAAGCGTGTCACCAGAGGAACAAGGGAAGTGAAAGCATTTGGCCTTGGAATCTTTGAAATTGAATATTTCAGAACGTTCATGGGAGGATCTCTGTTGAAGATACAGGCCTGAAGCTCTGGAGAACACTGGAGACTGACAGCTTTGTCATCGGTTGACTGTAAATGCTATGACTGTAAACAAGCTAGCTCAGGGCAGACTGAGAACACAGACAGAAGGCAGATGCGGACAAAACTCTGGGGTGCTCCCAGACTTAGGCAGGGACTGGCTGGAAAGATAATGGGGATCCCGAGATCCTGACAGCAGTGTCTCATTTGACAGTGCAAGGTGCAAAGGAAAAAGTTGTAATTGAGTAGCATAAGCTCCAAACAGGGAGGAGTTAATGGAATCAGTCACAGGCCAGCTTCCAGTCTCGGCTTGACTCTCTACCTCTGCTTCATCGCATGCAAGGAATAGAGGAAAAAACTGAGCATAGGGAAAGGAGAATCAAGTAAGACCTTGATTCAAGGATAAAGCTGAATAGCATGTTGGGCAGCATATTGGGTTCTAAAGCAATGCAAGGGCAGAACTGGAAACATGGGCTGTTTCCTTGAACTACAATAAAGTGACTATGCACTGCAGCCAGCATGGAGTCCGATGTGGTCAAGATTCAGAGAGAAAAGCCAGACTGGGCAGCCTCCTTTGGGCACGGAAGCCCTGGAGGAAGGAGGAAGCTCCTCAGGCTCTCAGAGGGTGTTAGGGCATTGTGCCCAAATTCTGCCCCAGCAGACACAGTCCAGTCTCAGTGTGCTGATGAAGCTGTAGGGGTTCTGGCCCACACAGATGAAATGATAAGAAGGCACAGAAAGCTAAAACTGTAGATGCATATTCGGGACTGGGGGTGGAGAAGATGACTACGTAAAAGAAATATGCTATATAAGCTCTAGGTTTTTTCCCCAGTAGTCTGGACCAAGTTGAAGACTCTGCAAGTTTTATAAACCAAAAAGAAATTTCCCCCAACCTGTCACAATATTTTGATTGGTTAAATAATTGCATACTGTAATTATTTAGTGGTTTATGTTTAATTTACAGGGTGAAGCTTCTTGCTTTTGTGATGCAGTCTCTGTTTATGATTGGTTTACATTTCCATTGTCTGTTCTAGCATGTAATCCCTTGGGAAAACAGGAACCAGTTCTGTGTCAATATATTCTGTACTATCTGGCAAAACTTAAAACTAAAAGTCAAGTTAGTATATTTCTTTTGGTTGCTCATACTTCAAAGCTATGAAGCCCAGTGAAAAGACATTCTTTTATTAATAGAAAATATGGGACGCCTGGGTGGCTCAGTTCATTAAGCATCTGCCTTCAGCTCAGGTCATGATCCCAGGGTCCTGGGATTGAGTCCCGCGTTGGTCTCCTTGCTCAGCAGAGAGCCTGCTTCTCTCCCTCCCTCTGCCTGCTTGTGTTCGCTCTCTGTCAAATAAATAAATAAAATCTTTAAAAAAAAAGAAAGAAAGAAAGAAAGAAAAGAAAATATTTCCACTGTGGGAAGCAGTGGTCAAGTATTAATGTATCCATGCTCTGCAAGTGAGGTCTGAGGGGGCAATAAATGAATTGGCATTAAAATCCTTGGTTCCTGGTTTCCTGGCTATGCACTAATGTCCTCTGTTAAGAGAGTAGTTCCCAAATTTTGGTGCACATTGGAATCACATGGACATTAAAAAAAAAAAATCTGAATGCCTTGTTTCCACCTTTGATTTCATTGACACAGCGTACAATCTGAGTATCATTATTTTTATAAGCTCCCCAGATTAATTTTTTTGAGATTTATTTATTTCAGAGAGAGAGAGAGAAAGAGCAAGAGCACACATGAGCAAGGGGAAGCACAGAGAGAGAGGGAGAGAGAGAATCTCAAGCAGACTTGAGAGTGTGGAGCCCAACGTGGAGCTCGATCTCAGGACCCCGAGATCAACCTGAGTCAAAACCAAGAGTCCAAAGCTTAACTGCACCACTCAGGTGCCCTTCCTCAGCTGACTTTAATATGCGGCAAAGTTTGGGAGTCACCAACCTATGTGCTACACTGTGGCAAGTCAAGTGAACAATATCATCATAGCATCTTTCAGAACACAAATAATAAAATATATTAGAAATCTGTATGATTTCTGAATCAGTATTATAAATAGAGCATCATAGTTTATAACATCTATAATATAGAATAAATCAATATAATAAATAGAACATGGAATAGACTAAATGCTTAGATTTAAATATATAAATATTCAAAGATATAGAACGAAGGAAGACTCACGGATTGGTGAAGAAAGGGACTACTATTAAGTGGGAAATGTTGCTTAGCTACTTTTTAAAAAATATTAGAAATTTTGAAATTTAGGGTTTTTAATCAATAACGTCCTCTCACTACCTACGTTCAAAATGAATTGAGAGATGGAAATAGAGTCAGAAAGATGGAAATCCGTATGGTAAAGATGAGTTGAAGAATGTGGGTCTAGATCTTTTGGAAAACAAGACTTCCTACACTTTGCACCTGGGCTGATTAAATCTGCCTAGCTAAGTTCCTGGTAGCTTCAGGTCATCTGGGGGCAGGTGGGGACAGGTTGTCTTGTGGAGGAGGAGGCCAGAATTAAAACTCTCTGTGCAAGAGCAAAACCGAGGAGGACAAGGGGAAGAACTGAGCCTTCTCCCACATGCACCAGTTGAATTAAGTCATCATATGCAGTGAGGATTTGGGCAGAAGAGCAGGAGGAAGAGAACAGTTCACATGGAAGCATTAAATGGGAGAAGGAGGCTCCTTCCCCAGCAGAGAGACTCTCCCACATTCACTAATATCACAGAGATTACAGAGTTTAATGTAAGAGAATGAATCCTTGAAAATACAATAATATTTAGGTGGCTATGTTTCTGTCTTTTGAAGGAGGACAGTCTTAACATTGGAATGGTGAAAAGAATCACAGAGAAACAGATCAATAACTGACTACACACAATTTGGGGTCTATCAGATTATTAAAGATTTTTTAAAATGAAGATAATACATGTTGTGGGAGTATAAATTGAAGCAACCTTTCTGGATATAAATTTGGCAATTTATTTTAAGAGCTTGAACATCTTCACATCCTTTGACTCAATAATTCCACTCTTAGAAACCCTAGAATGTAATCAATGATAGGGTCAAAGATTTATGTCCAGAGATGTTCATTCCAGGTTATTCATTATAATGAAAGAAATGGAACCACCTCAAAGCCCAACAATAGGGCAATGATTGAATAAATGAGGGTGACTTTATACTATGGGAATATTATGTTTCAATTTGAAATGAAGATTTCGAATACTTTTCAATGAGGAAAATGCAAAAAATTTAAGTAAAAATACAGAGTACAAAAATAAATACATGTATAATCATAATAGTGCAAAAAATAAATTTTATTTTAAAATATTGGAAGAAAATGCATCAAAATGTTAATAGTGATTGGGATTATATTTTTCTTTATGTTTTAAAAATAAGAATTCTAGTTTTTATATTATTTTTAGGTGGATGTTTATTAATAACATTTTTTGTTTATTTTTTTAAAGCGCATATTCTTCTTTGAGACCTGAATGTCAACATGCCAGTCTGGCAGTTTGGGACCAAGGATTAAAACTACCTCCAGATGGGGCGCCTGGGTGGCTCAGACGGTTAAAACCTCTGCCTTCGGCTCAGGTCATGATCTCAGGGTCCTCGGATCGAGCCCAGCATCGGGCTCTCTGTTCAGCGGGGAGCCTGCTTCCCCGCTCTCTCTGCCTGCCTCTCTGCCCACTTGTGATTGCCGTCTGTTAAGTGAATAAATAAAATCTTTAAAAACAAACAAACAAACAAAAAACTACCTCCAGACCATGTGTGAGTGGAAAGAGAATGTGACGGCTTCCCTGCCCAAAGCTATGAAGCCCAAGGATGAACACAGTGCATGAAAACGGAGTGAGATGCTTGCTGTCACTGATGTATGGACAGACGTGGTGTAGTCACACAGAGATTTTGAAAGAATAGATGATATTTGTTTTTCCAGATTTCTTAAAAGAGGTTGTTGGCCAGTTACATATAAACTCAAGTTAGGACTGCTAGGTCTTAATGGAGGTTACGCCCATGGTAGTGTCTGGGGAAGAGCACTTTGGGAAGAGTTGTGTGAGAGAAATCAGGGCTGGGGTCTGGCTGGGGGAGTGTGCAGTCACAGAGTTGCTGGAGCAAATCCGGGTTCCTGATGCACCTGATGTGCTGCGTAGGGGCACCTGCTGCTAGCGATCGGGCCCAGGTGCGCTGCCCGCGGAGGACCAGACCCCCCCCTCTCTCAGCACAAGACAGCTCTGCTCCTTTAAATGGGACATCCACAGTAGCCCCGGTTGGCCTCTCTGCACAGAAAGCCAGGCGGCTTTGCATGCAAATCTAGCTCATAAAATTCCTAAGCATGCTATTTCATCCAGGCTTGGAGAGTTTGGCTTGCAGAGATTCAAATATGACTGGAACAGAACCGAACGTTGAAAAGAAAAGACAGAGATTTGAGTGCCCAGTGGGAGCTGAGACCAGTATAAACTCCTGGTGGAGAGCAGAGGTTTCAAAACCAAACAATCCCTCCAAAGTCAGCCTTTTTCTCAACTTTTCCCTTTAAAAAAAAAAAAAATTTTTTTTTTTTTCCTTGAGTGTTTAAGGAAAAGAAAAAAACAACGCAGAGAACAAAAGCACATATACTCAGATGGGGGGTGGTTGACCTTGATGAATCACTAGTTGAAATTAGCAATGTTTAAACATTTTATTTCTCCTTTTTGAAAATGTGTCCCTTTTTGAGTTTTGATATTATTAGTTAAAAAAAGCTGGAACAAGCTTCTTTCTTTGTATTAAGATCTCTGTGTTTTTAATATAGCACTGAGCTATATTGGACAGTGACCTTGAAGGAGTAGAAAGAGAAATAGCTGATCTGTTACATTTTTTTCCATATTTCCTTAGAACTGCATTGCCCTCTTTTCTGTATTTTATGCTGCTGAGCCCAGTCTAGTTTGAAATGTCTAAATTATTAAATGGTACATGAGGTAATTGATGCAGGATTAGGAAGTTAAAACAACGTGCAATGATATGAAACGTGAGCAGGAGGGTGGGGAATTTTACAATTTATTCCTGAGAGACAGAGACAGAGAAAGAGGCAGAAGGAGGAGCAGGCTCCCAATGAAAGATCAGAGATACGAAACCAAATAGTCGGTGGTACCATCATGCTCCTCCAACTGCCTCTGATGGGTTTTCACCTTTGTCCTAGACAAAGATGTTGTTCTGTCAGCTGGGCTCTGTAGTTCTACCTTGAGGGCAGGTCCCTCCTTCTAGTTATGGGTGTTTTCTGTAGAATCAGGATCATGTTGGATTTGGCAACTAGAAATGGGAAATGTTTCATGTCTCAGAGTCTCATCTGCCTTTCCCCACCAACTCCAGCAGGCACGAGGACCTAAAACCAACTAGGGAACAGTAGGGAGGAGTGAGGGAGAAGGAATCAATCTGTTCTGATGTCTGTCTCCCTGATCTTTGGAACGGAGGGATGGTGTCACCTCTGAGCCCAAGTGTTCTTGTATGGGGAAAGCGTCCTTTTAAAGAATTAGTCTTCAGCATTCTGTCAATTATGGCCTCCAAATCTGGCTGAGTAATTAAATGCCAGCTGACAGTAAATATCAAACTGCTTGGGAGCTGTAGCGAGATATAGACAAGTGGATTCTGTGTGATTGCTTTGGTAATTTGCTTTTTAATCTTTAATACCAATTAAATGCAGGGGAGCTGAAGCCCGAGCTTTGCCCAGATGATACAGCCCATCAGCTGATGCCGTGAGCTGTCCAGCATGGACTTCTTGGCTCCTCTGACTGCACCAGGTCTTGGGAGACAGGGAAGTCTGATTGGCAGTGAGTAGTGGACCCTGCACCACCCACCAAAGAAGCCCTGCCTTCAAAGCACTGACAGTGCTGTGCATCCTCAAAGGCTATGGTCAATTATCTCCCCTATACTTTCTCCCCTTGGGTGTCCCTAGCACCCTTGTGGGTCTGATTTAAAGCCTGATTTTTTTTTCTTTAAATTTCTTGTTTGGAGGAGTGGGGACAGGAGGAAGAGAAGCAACACTTACTGGACCAAGTGTACAGATTGCTCTTCAGTGGTTCCTACTGAGATACCAATCTAGCATGAGTGTAGGCTCATGTCTTCAAAAGAACCTCTAAGGAACTTCAAAGCAGTGGTTCTCAGCCAAGAATAATTCCCTTCCCTCATCTCCCTGACCCCCACACATACATTCCCAGGGACCTTTAGCAATATCTAGGAACATTTTTGGTTGTCTCAGCTGGGGAGGAGATGCCACTGGCTTGTAGTGGGTGTAAGTCAGGGATGCTACAGGGATCCCACAATGCATAAGGCAGCTTCACATAACAAAGAATTATTTGGCCCAAAATATCAGTGGTGCTGGGGTGAACAGACTTGCTCTAGACTGAAAATAGGAAGTTAAAGAGAAAACTATAAGAAATTTTTGGGGTTATAGGGGATTTTTTAAAAAAGATTTGATTTTTATTTATTCCTGAGAGACAGAGACAGAGAAAGAAGCAGAAGGAGGAGCAGGTTCCCAGCAGAGCAGGGAGCCTGATGCAGAACTCAATCACAGGGTCCTGGGATGATGACCGGAGCTGAAGACAGATGCTTAAGCAATTGAGCCACCTGGAGTTCCCCAGTTATAGAGGATTTTTGAACTTGAGAGTGTGTGGAAGTGATAGCTTTGATGTTTGATCTTTCCCATGCCCATGGGAAGATAAGAACTGCTTTTGAGGCTGCTTTTGCTTTCCTTCTATCATTACTTGAGGAAGTGTAGAACCTCCCCCACACCTATAGAAATGCAAGGTCTAGCCCAGGTCTTCTCAAGAATAAATTAGTACAGCATAAAAACTCTGTGCTTTTAGGAGCTGACAAAAACAGGTGGGGACTCAAGTACTTTGGGCAGTTGCTTCTTGCTTTTTCTCATCTAACCTTCCCCACTCCCCTCATGATGAATTATTATTTAAAGAGTTTCCTCTCTAACTGTTGTTTCCTTTGGGTTGACAGAAAGTAAATCTTGACCTAGGGGGTTGATTTTTGGAGCAGGGGTGATTGACTACTGGTACTTAAAATTCTCCAATCTGGTCTTCATTCATCTGAGCTAATTAGGTTAATATTGATGGGGTTCTGACGTCCTACAACTCATTACTTGACAGAGAGCTGATACTCCTAGGAAAACGGAGCTCCCTAGCCAAAATAATGAGATTTTTTAGCTCTTTCAGAAAGAAAATGGCACTAAGAATAGTGTCTTACAGGGGTGCCTGGGTGGCTCAGTGAGTTAAAGCCTCTGCCTTCGGCTCAGGTCATGATCTCAGGGTTCTGGGATTGAGCCCCACATCAGGCTCTCTACTCAGCAGGGAGCTTGCTTCCCGTCCCCCTCTCTGTCTGCCTCTCTGCCTACTTGTGATCTCTCTCTCTCTCTCTCATCAAATAAATAAATAAAAATTTAAAAAAAAAAAGAATAGTGTCTTACAGATTCCATCAGAAGCAGAAATTTTAGAACATATTGACCAGGGTTTGAGAACAGCCTAACAATAAATATGCTAAAGGAGATAAACGTAAAACAAGAACAGGAAAACATCAAATGAACAAAGTAAAAATTTAGGTATGAAATACATAACAGTTGGATATTGATGGGTTATTTGCAAAAAAGGTATAGCTGAGGAATGGATTACTGATTTGAAACATCAGACTTAGGACACTTCTAAAGAAGAAAATAGGAAGGACAAAGAAATGGAAAAACTAAGAGATATGGGAAAAGCAACAGGAGAGTGAAACTCCAGCCCTTGGGGGCACCATACAGCCAGCAACACAGAAGAATCTAGGGGTATAAGAAATAAAAGTAGGAAAGAAAATCTCTTGGAAGAAATAATGAGTTTAAAAAAAAAAAAAGGTCTCAGTCTGAAATATAGTGCCAAAATTGAGAAAGAGGGGACAACACCAAACCTTACTATGATGAAGGGGAGATAGTAACCTTGTAGTGAGGAAAGCTTGAAGATGTCACTTTAAGCAAATAATACTTATGATAGATGATGCATTAAGAAGGGCATATCACTTCTGTGATATTCTTCCCCAAATCCTACAGTCCCAATCAAGTTATTAGAAAATGTCAGACAAAGCCAAATTGAGGACATTCTACAAAATGCCAGACTAGTATACATCTAAGTATACTGAGAAGTCTGTCAGATTGAAGGAAAAGGAGGTAAAGCATCTAAATGCAATGTGGGGTCTTGGGTCAGATCTGGAACAGCAACAGCAAAATAAACATTAGTCCAAAAACTGGTGATACATGAATAATGTCTCTAGTTTACTTAAAAATATTGTATCACTGTTCATTTATTAATTTTGTTAATTTTACCACATTTAGGTATAGTGTTAAGTTTAGAGAAAGCTGGGTAAAAGGAATGGGAAACTTTCTTTGGTTTTTTATGTAACTTTCTACATGTGTCAAGTTCTTTTAAAAAAGAAGGCTAAAAAAATCCTAATCCATTATTTCCAGTATTGAATTACTTGATGATAAAGTAGTTATTATATGAGAGTTCCAGTGGTTCCACATTCTCAGCAACATATAGTGTGGGCAAGCTTTTTCATTCTGAACATTCTAAAAGATATGTAGTAGCATCTTGTCATGGTTTTGATTTTCATTTCCCTAATGACTAACGATTTGGGGCATCTTTTCACATGCTTATTTTATATCCACCTGGAGAAATATCTGCTGAGATCTTTTGAATTTTTTAATTTGGATTTTTTTCATGTACTTTGAAGATATGTACTCATGTTTTATTGGACATTCTGTGTAAATAACTAAAGGAGAGATAGGATAAGATCTCTGTGACCTTGGGTTAGGCAAAAAGGTTTCAGATAGGAGTGCCTGGGTGGCTCAGTGGGTTAAAGCTTCTGCCTTCGGCTTGGATCATGGTCTTGGGGTTCTGGGATTCAAGCCTCTCATCGGGCTCTCTGCTCAGCGGGGAGCCTGCTTCCTCCTCTCTCCCTGCCTGCCTCTCTGCCTACTTGTAATCTCTGTCTATGAAATAAATAAATTAATTAATTAAATCTTTAAAAAAAAAAGTTTTCAGATACACTACCAAAAGCACAATTCATAAAATTAAAAAAAAAAATAGTTGGAGTCTACTGAAATTAAACTTTTGGTAATGTATTTTTTCTGGTTTTAATATTGTTAAGGCAATGCTGGTTTCATCAAATGAATTTGGAAGGGTTCACTTGTATTTTCTGGTAGAGATTGTGCAGAAATTTGTATTATTTCTTCATTAAATGTTTGGTAGAATTTCCCAGTGAAACCATATGGGCCTGGAGTTTTCTTTTCTTTGAGGGTTTGACTACAAATTTAATTTCTTTAATACATACAGGGCTATTTAGGTTATCTCTTTCTTTCTTTCTTTCTTTTTTAAAGATTTTATTTATTTATTTGACAGAGAGAGATCACAGGTAGGCACAAGAGGCAGGTAGAGAGAGAGAGAGAGGAGGAAGCAGGCTCCCCGTTGAGCAGAGAGCCCAATGTGGGGCTCGATCCCATGACCCTGAGATTATGACCCGAGCTGAAGGCAGCGGCTTAACCCACTGAGCCACCCAGGCGCCTCTATCTGTTTCTTTCTTTCTTTCTTTTTTTTTTTTTTTAAGATTTTATTTATTTATTTGACAGAGATCACAAGTAGGCAGAGAGAGGAAGGGAAGCAGGCTCCCTGCCAAGCAGAGAGCCCGATGCGGGGCTTGATCCCAGGATCCTGGGATCATGACCTGAGCCAAAGGCAGAGGCTTTAACCCACTGAGCCACCCAGGCGCCCCATCTATCTGTTTCTTCTTGAATGAGTTGTGGTAGTTTATGTCTTTCAAAGAATTGGTCCATTTCACCCAAGATGTTGAAGTTCTTGGCCTGAAGTTGTTCTGAATATCCTTTTATTATTTTGATGACTGTATGAAGAACAATGATGGCCCCTTTTTCATATGCAGTATTAGCAATTTGTGTCTTTTCTGTTTTTTCATTGGTTGGTCTAATTAGAAATGTATCATTTCTACTGACTTTTCTCCAAAATCCAGTTTGAGGTTCCACTGAAATTTTTTCCCATTATTTTTCCATTTTCAATTTCATTGATTTCTACTCTGAACTGTTTTTTTTTTTTTTCTTCTTTCTTGTTGCTTTGGGTCTCATATGCTATTTTTCAGATGTAACCTTAGATTATTGATTAGAAATCTCTACTCTTTTCTAATATAGGCATTTACTGCTATAAATTTCCACTAAGCACTGCTTTAGCTGTTTACAAATGATGATATTCAGTATTTTCATTTTTATTCAGCTTAAAATATTTTAAAATTTTCTTTGAGATTTTCCTCTTTGAGTGATATGTTATTAGTAGTATGTTCTTTAGTTCTAAGTATTTGAATATTTTCCAATTATATCTTTGTTACTGATTTCTACTTTAATTCCTTTGTGGTCTGAGACCTATACTCTATACATTTCTATTCTTTTAATATTTAAAGCATTGTTTTAGGTCCAAGAATATAATATATTTTGGTGAATGTTCCATGTAAATTTAAGAAGAATGTGGATCATGTGTCAGTTTGGTCAATTTTGGTTCATAGTGTTGTTCAGGATTTTTATATCCTTAGTGGTTTTCTGCCTACTCATTTTGCTAATTACTTTGAGTGTTGAGGATGCCAACTATAATTGTGGATTTGGTTATTTCTGTTTCAATTATATAAGTTTTTAGTTCGTATATTTAGAATCTCTCTTGTGGGTTGCATACACAGAATTATTATTTCTTCCTTGAGAATTGAACCCTTCATTATTATGTCATGTCCCTATTTATCCCCAATAATATTCCTTGTTTGTGAGTTTACTTGGATATTAAAATATCTATTCTAGCTTACTTGTGGCTAGTGTTTGCATGGTGTGCAGTATGGAATTAACATGGTAGGTTTGGGGTTGCTATACTTAGAAAGATCTGTGGGAAAGGTTGGGTCTTGGCTAGGATCTGGGAATTTGGATTTGGAATTATTCCTACCACTGCCTCACTAATAAAGGAGGCTCAGTGTGCTAAGACTCTGTACAAGCAGTGTGGTTTATCCTGCACATTTGCTTTCTCTCAGGGAGTCTAGAATTTTGGTACACACTAAAGCAGAGGGCGCGTAAAGGAGCAGCTCCAATTAAAACCTTGAATACTGGGTTTCCGTTTGGTTTCTCTGGGCAGACAAATGGTGCACATGTTGCATTTCCATTGCTGGGGGAAGAGTGTGTTCCTGGGAGGGAGAGCACATCTAGAAGCCTTTGTGATCTGCTGTGTCCTTACTACCTAATATAATAAGCCTTAGTTGTAAGTATAGTTGTATGCTGAGTCCATGAGTTCTAGCAAATATCCAGGTATGTAGTGGTCTTGGGGACCCCAACCCACATGGTATGTTATTGTCACCCTTTATTGTTGTTACTTTCATATTGTTTTATTTTGTTAAACTTTTTATCTTGAGATAATTATCAACTACTTACAGGTAGTTGATAATAGATAACTCAGAGAGGTCCCATGTACTTTACCTAAGTTTCTCTGATGACAACTTGCTAAGTCATAGTTCAGTATCACAACCAGGATAATAACATTGATACAGTCAAGATATAGAACAGTTCCATCACTAAAATAATCCCTCATGTTTCCTTTTTCTAGCCACACCTACATCCCTCCTGTGGTCACTGTTGGCAACCACTAACTGGTTCTCCATTTCTGTAATATAATTTGTCATTTCAAAAATGTATGAGTAAAATCATACATTAGGTGACCTTTTGAGATTGCCTTTTCCCTCTCAGCATAGTCCCCTATAGATCCATACAAGTTGTTTACAGTAATAGGTTGTTTTTTTGTTTTTGTTTTTGTTTTTTGCTGCAAAGTATTCTCTGACATGGATGTACCACAGTCTTTATTCAACTGTTGAAAGACATCTGGGGTTTTTCCAGTATGGGACTAAAATACAGATAGGTAGATAGATGATAGATAGAGAGGATCTTTTTGTTTCAATGTATTTATTTCTTTACTTACTTTTTTAGAGAAGGAGAAAGATGGTAGGGGTAAAGAGAGAGGGAGAGAGGGAGAATCTCAAGCTGGGCATGGAGCCTGGTGGGGGCTTGATCTCACGACCCTAAGATCATGACTTGAGTTGGAATAAAGAGTCAAACACTTAATGGACAGAGCCACCCAGGTGTCCCCAGTTTGGGACTATTATGAAAAAAATATTCACGCACAGGTATTGGTGTAAATGTAAATCTTTATTTCCCTGAGAGAAATGCCCAAGAGAAGAAATAAGGAGTCATGTGTATGTTGTATGTTTAGTTTTTTAAGAAACTGCCAAACTTTCCCAGAGTGGCTGTATTATTTTACAAGCCCACTAGCAATGAATACACGATGATCCAGTTTCTCTGAAGCCTCACTAGCATTTGGTGTCGTCGTTTTTTAAATTTTAGCCATTCTGATAGTATAGTAATAAGTCATTGTGGTTTTAATTTGGATTTCTCTGATGGTTAATGATCCTGCATATCTTTTTATGTGCCAATTTGCTACATCTCCTTCAGCGAAATATCTCTTCATTATTGTTATTATTATTATTATTTGCTCATGTTCAACTTGGATTTTTTTTTCACCAATTCAAGAGTTCTTTATATAGTCTATATACTAGTCCTTTGCCAAAAACATCATTTACAAATATTTTCTCCTAGTCTGTATCTTATCTTTTATCCTATTAGTAGGACATTTTACAGAGCAAATTTATTAATTTCTCAGTCTTGTTTTTTTTCCCCCTCATTTCTCTCTGGGAGTCCAAAACATAAATGTTGGATTTCCTATTTAGTTTCACAGAGTCTTTAGTTTCACTGAGTCTCTGTATACTTTTATTCCCCCCCACCCAACTGTTTTATTTATTTATTTTGGTTATATTGGGTAACTTACCTCATTCTACCTTCTAATGCACAGATTCTTTACTCTGTCTTCTTTTTGTCTTCTTTTTAGTCTACTCATTGAACTTTTTCCTCCCAGTTATTGTATTTTTCCCTTCTAAATTTCCCATTTGGTTCTTCTTATATCGTCTGTTCCTTTGCTGAAGCTTTCTATTTTTTTATTTATTTCATCAGTTTTGTGATTGTTTGTGGAAGCATTTGTCATCATGGCTGCTTTTAAATATTTGCTAGATTATTCCAAGATCTCTCTTATCTCAGTGTTAGGATCTATTGTTCATCTTTTAAAATTCACTTTGAGATTTTACTAGTTCTTGGTATGATAAGTGATTCTCAGTTGATACTTTGAATATTTTCATATTTGTGCTATTAGACTCTGAATATTGTTTCAACCTTTTAGGCTTTTTTTTTTTTTTTTTTGACACTGTTTCAATGCCAGTATCCTTGTTGTGATACCAGTTGTGATATTGAATTTTTCAAGGTGTCTGAAAAGGAAAGGGGGATTTGCTGTCTTATTATTGCCAAGTAGAAGCAGAAGTCCAGGTTCCCTACTTAACCTCCACTGATGCCCAAGGCAGGAACAATTCATTGCTGCTGGGCTGAAATGAGAGTTCTGGCTCTCCATATGGTCTCACTGGCACTCCAGTGATGTGGTTTTCATACTGCTGGGTAGTAGTGAAAGTCCTGACTCTCCACTAGGTTTGCTTTGACATTACTTCAGTGAAAATGGAGGGAAACCTTTTTTACTGATGGGCTAGAATGGATGTTCAGACATCCCATATGGTCTCTGTGTTGGTTGAGGAGTTTTCTTTACTGGCTGGTGAGGATCAAATGCTGACTCCCTACTTGAACTTTCCTGACACCATTTCAGCAAGAGTATTGAAGTGACTTTGTACAGCATGGGGAAGGTGAGAGTCCAACCTCCCCACTTAATTTTTGCTGGCATGGGCATGAGCACAGTCACAACCTTTTCTGTAAAGTTTGCTTGCAATAGAGTGGTTGTCATCGAAAAGTACTCTGTCTTGACTGAGTGGTCCTGGTCCTTTGACGAGGAGAGAGCAGGCTCTTTGGAGGGCTTATTTTGTCTGCGTCTGTTGGTGTTTCTGCTTAATGGCTTCTTCATTTCCAAGTCTGAGATATATAAAGCAAAAGGAGAATACAGGGAACTCCCCATAGTGTGTTATTCTTTCTTTCTTTTTTTTTTTTTTTTAAGATTTTATTTATTTATTTGACAGAGAGAGACACAGTGAGAGAGGGAACACAAGCAAGGGACTAGGAGAGGGAGAAGCAGGTTTCCAGCCGAGCAGAGAGCCTGATGCGTTGGGCCTCAATGCAGGGCTTGATGCAGGGCTTGATGTGGGGCTTGATGGGGGGCTTGATCCCAGGACCCTGGGATCATGAGCTGAGCCGAAGGTAGATGCTTAAAGCCTGAGCCACCCAGGCACCCTACCATAGTGTTATTCTTTAGGTCCTAAGTAAATAGCTGGTCGGTCCTCTCTTCACCTTTATAGTGTTCTAAAGTTTGATTTAGATATAATTTGGGGGCTTTACTGCAAGAAAGAGGAAAAGTACATTTACAAGCTCAGCTTCCTGGAAGCATAAGTCTCATATTTTTTATTTTTATATTTAATGTAAATTTCTCAAAGATAGCATATTGTCGGGCCATGCCTTTTTTTTAATCCAATCTGACAATTTTTGTATTTTAACCGTTGTGTTATGCTCTTCACATATAATGTGAGTGAATGTAATTATTGATGTTTGCATTAATTTTACCACCTTGCTAGCAGTTTTCTATTTGTTCCATCTGTCTTTCATTTCTTTTTTCTCTCTTTTTCTGTATTCATGGGTTAATTGGGCAATTTTTATTCCACTTGTGTTCTTTATTGATTTATTTAGACCTCTTAAAATTTTTCTTTAATAATGGACCAAGGTTTACAATACACAAATTTAAATAATCAGAGTCTGCCTATAAATAAAATGATACCTCTTTGTGTGCAGTGTAAGAACCTTATAATCATATTCTCAATACCTCCCTCCTATTCATTGTGTTATTGTTATGTATTTTACTTTCATATATATTAAAAGTACTTAGTACATTGATACTATTTTTGCTTTAGACCATCAATTATCTTTAAGAGTAAATAAAAATAAGGAAAAACTTAATTCTATTTTACCTTTGCTTAATCCTCTTCCAGAGCTCTTAATTTCTTTGTGTAGATCCAGGTTTCTGTCTCATGTAATAATTTCTGCCTGAAAAACTTTCTTTAATGTTTTCTATAGTGTAGGTCTGCTGGCAGCCAATTTTCTCAGTTGTTGCCTAAGAAAGACTTTATTTCTCATTTATTTCTGAAAGATATTTTCGCTTGGTATAGAATTCTGGTTGAGAAGTTTTATATCTTTAGCCCTTTGAAAATGTTACTCCAATTGCTTTCTAGCTTTCATGATATTTGAAAAAAAAGTGTAATTTAATTATCATCTTTTTCCTTTATATGCAGTGTGTCTTTTTTCTCTGGCTGCTTTCAAGGTTTTCTCTTTGTCTTTTGTTTTCAGCAGTTTGACTATTTTATGACTAGGTATGTTTGTTGTTTGTTTTGTTATGTATTCTGCTTGCTATTCTCTGAGATTCTCAGATCTGTGGTTTGGTATCTGTTATTGGTCTTTTAAATTTTTTTGACAATTATTTTTTAAAATATTTGTTTTGCCCTGTTCTATCTCTCTTTTCCTTCTGGTATCCAGTTGCCTGTTTGTTAGGCTATTTGATTTGTTCCTAAACTCTTGGAATTTCTTTTTAGTTTTTCTTTTTCTTTCTTTCTTGTCTTTATGTTTCAGTTTAATTTTTTTGAAATTTTCAAATTCTTCAGC
The DNA here is from genome assembly GCF_020171115.1 of Neogale vison. NCBI lineage: Eukaryota > Metazoa > Chordata > Mammalia > Carnivora > Mustelidae > Neogale > Neogale vison. The sequence goes on along the minus strand of NC_058097.1, from coordinate 122,563,796 downwards.
TTCTTGAATCTTTTGATATGCCAGTTGAAGGCATTTTTCATCTCTGTTATTGTGCTTTCATTTCTAGCATTTCAATTTTATTATTTCTTATAATATAATATTTGCTGATATAACCCATAAAATCTTGCATTTAGTTTACCTTCTCCATTAGCATCCTTAGCATATTAATTATACTTATTTTAAATTCACTGTCATATAGTTTCAACACATATGTCATATTTGAATTTGTTTCTGATGATTACTTTCTTCTTGGGGGTGTGTTGCTTTTAATTGCCTTGTTGTATGCTTTGTAAGTCTTTGTAGGAAAATATACATCTTGTGAAGGACAGTAGAGACTGAGGTAAATATTTTCTATGCCTGAAAAAGAGACATATTTTTCCTTCTGCGAAGACTTCAATACAGCAGTTTGAGTCAATCTAATTAGGAGTTGGACTGGGTTTGAGATTCGTTACTACTATGACTAAGCAGGTAAGGGCTTGTTTGACAGAGAATATTTTTCAATATGTGATTCATCCTCTGGCTTGAGGTTCTCACTGTGCTTTGTACCTAAGAAAAGATATGTGTCTTGGGGTGCCTGGGTGGCTCAGTGGGTTAAGCTGCTGCCTTCAGCTCAGGTCATGATCCCAGGGTCCTGGGATCAAGCCCCGCATCGGGCTCTCTGCTCAGCGGGGAGCCTGCTTCCTCCTCTCTCTCTGCCTGCCTCTCTGCCTGCTTGTGGTCTTTATCTGTCAAATAAATAAATAAAATCTTAAAAAAAAAAAAGAAAGAAAGAAAAGGTATGTGTCTTGCAATTTACTTGTTATTCCATGCTTCCCAGCCTAACCGTAGGGGTATAAGGGTGGGGTTCATTCTCTTTTGTTCTGACTAAGCTTCCATCTTTGGGTATTTGGCCTTTTCCTTGCTGATCCCCTTCCCTGGGATGATTCCCCTCATCTAGGAATAGAGGGATTTTTCTTGTCTGTTACCTTTTCTCAGCTCCAGAGGGTCTTCATTAGTGCCCTAACAGAGTTTGTTGTCTTTTCTCTCACCCTGTAAGTCTCCCCTCCCTTCCCCCACTGAAAGGATATGGAGAATAAAGGTACCAGTGGAGTTTTTACCTTTCTTGCAGAGTTTGTTCTTCCCCTTCTTTAGGTCTGCACCACAGAGAGACTCAGAAATCTTCCAATCTTTTCTTTGAGTACTCAGTAGAGTTTGTAAAGAAAAAGCCAATGATAGTGTGTGGACTCCCCCAGTTCCGCTGCTGCCTACAGGTTTAATCATCTATCACTAGGTCTCTTTCATCCTCCTCCACCAATTTGCCAATTCCCTTCATTGAATTTTTCTTGCTAGTCTCTGGATGCTCTTGTCAAGGAAAACCAGGTCTTGCATCTCATCTCTCCTGTTGGCTCATGTCTCTAGATTTTGGGCTTGTTGGTTGCCCTGTGATTTTAATGTTCCAACTGGTTCAAGAAAAATCATGAACTTGCTCTTTGTGCCACTTTTTAAAAAATGTTATTGTAGAATTGGGATTGTCATTCTTTCCCAATCTCTGCTTGGGAAAGCAGTTTGAGACCAGAAGTCTCAAATAGTACTTTTGAAGTTTTGAAAGAATACTTTATTCTAGAATATTTTCAGCCAAGTTGCTATTCAAATATGGGCGTATGATAAAAATATTCCCAGACATATAAGGCTTTGTCACACAAAGCTCCGCACTGAAAACAGTTTGGATGAAATACTTAAATAGTAGGAGAGAATAATCCAGAATATTTTACCAATGTAAAAGAAGAGAAAGTAAAATTAAAAAAAAAAAAAAAAAGGAAATTTATTAATGATGATCCAGAATTAAAAGTCTAGAATAATATAAGTATGATAAGTTTTGGGAAGGAGATCAAAGAACCTAAAAGCAAGCAAAAATTCCTGTTTAATTAGGGGAAACAATAGTATTGTTTAAAAGGCAAAAATAGATTTTAAAAGGGGAGATAAATTTAGAAAATAAATTATATGGTGAGAACAGATTCAAATACATTGTTATCACAATAAATATAAATAGATTAAACTGCTATTTACAAGATAAATAGTGATAGTGTGGATTAGGAAATATCCAGATATATGCATAACTGCAGAATTTTCTCTGTTCAGAATTTCTTGGTAGAAAGTTCTTTTTACTAGCCAAACTTTACAGAACATATACTTCCTAGTGCAATATTTTCATCCAATGTTTTAATGGGGAAAATTATATTTATACCTACCAAATTCAATTCAATTTTTGGCAAAATGATTTCAGGAAAAATAACAAGTTATGTTATAAATACAATTGGTGAAATCATGTGTAGAGATTTTGAAAATTTTGACAAGTGTTAGCAAGGAGGATGTTCATCTTGGGTTTTACTTATAAGCATCTCAGAATCATTCTCAGTTGAGCAATTCTCTGCCATTGTACACTTGTTCTGAACATATTTCTATGTTGCATTTCATATTTAGCTTAATGTTATAAAACAAGTCCACAGGAAAGTTCAGAAAATTGTGGAAAGGGAAGTGAAAGGAGTAAGAAAAGTGAATGAATGGATGAGCTATTACTGCAAATGAGTAAGCTTTTTCTAACAACCATGTTGGTCTTGGGTGATGAGGATGGATATTTTAAATATGTTATGATCTAACAAGTTTGTTACTGACATATAAGCATTTTACTGTATTTATTTGTGTGTTATAAAATAGATCAATGGTTTTGGTAAGGGCCTATTTAGTCAGAGCAATGCTATCCAGTTAAACAGTGATTTTGTTGTTTATGCAGTAAAACTTAAATTGACCCCCCCCACCCCACCCTGGAACTTAATTAAAAGCAAGTCCGGGAAACCAGTCCCAGATAACAAAGCCCAAATACAAAGGTGGGTCAGGCCAGGTGGAGACATCCAATCAGTGAGGCACGCATACTCTCTCCCTAGCAACCGGGAAGTGTGGGTCCCGCCTTTTGGGTGCCAATTCTGACAAGGTGATAGGCTAGTTCAAATATCTACTAGGGTAAATTGCAATTTGATTGGCCACCCATGTGTGACCTAGCATGACTGTGCAGCTTTCTCTGTGTGTTACAATCTCATTGGGCACCTGTGTGTGGCCAGGCCCAACCACATAGCCTTTGCTCTATAAAAGTTAGTCTGTAAGGCAGGGAGGGGATGTCTCTTTGTACGAGATGGCCCCGGGCCTGTCGGTTTGATTCTTGATGCTTGGCGCAAAATAAAGCTTTGCTAGACCTTCGCTTTGTATGAGTCTCATTCCTTTGACCATGGACCCAACAGTTTTGAGTGATGTGCAGTGAGTTATTAAAAAAATGAAATAAAACAGATTAAGTTCCTGATTATAGTTTTCATATGAGATGCTTGATTATCAAGAATAAATTGTGACCTTAACTGGAAGTTGCCTATATCTGAGATAGCACATAAAGATTAAAAGTGAAAGATATAAGACAAATCAGGCAAAATAAGGTTAGTGAGGCTATCTTAATATTAGATAAAATGGATTAAAGCATTTTTAGGGATGGAGAGGATCACTACATAATAAAACAGTGTTCCCTTAACCAAGAGGTTATGGTAGTACTTAATGTATATGCACTTACTAAGAATCCTTCAAAATCTATGATGTAAAAATTGATAGAACTCTGGGAGGACATAGTGATTCCTACATACCTTTTGTTTATGATTGCTAGGGCAAGTGGAAAAAAGAACAGCAATGTATAAGAGGTGTGTATAAGAAAATTGTATAAGAGATTTCAATAATATAATTAGTTCTGAATATGAAGCTTTATTACCTTTTGCCATATCATTGTCAAAGGTGTATTCTGCTTATCCTTGAATCATCTTAGGTATGACTGCTTGTCAGCATTTCCTTACTAGATTGGAAAAGCCTTCCTTGTCTTGTGTCTCAGTCTTTTCTCTGAGGGAGAAAATTAAATGTTTCTTTGTTCTCCATTGGACCATGTAGAAAAAGTGTATTCTTAGGAGTGTGATGTGGAACAATGTGTTGTGAGTTCATCTTTTTATATGGTATAAGGTGAGGGTAAGAGGTTATTTCTTTCACTTTCAGCTGTCCCAGCACCCTTTGTTGGACAGACTGTCCCTTCTCCAATAAATTTCCTTGGCACCATTGTCAAAATCGGTTGGTTATAAACATGAGGTTTATTTCTGTTTAATACTCTTCTGTTGATCTGTATTTCTGGTCCTATGTGTTTGGATAACTGTAGCTTTATGGTAAGTTTTGAAATCTGAAGGTGTGAGTACTCCAACTTTGTTATTTCTTAAAAATTTTGTTTTGGCCATGAGAGACTATGGACTCTGAAAAACAATCTGAGGGGTTTGAAGTGGCGGGGGGGTGGGAGGTTGGGGTACCAGGTGGTGGGTATTATAGAGGGCACGGATTGCATGGAGCACTGGGTGTGGTGAAAAAATAATGAATACTGTTTTTCTGAAAATAAATAAATTGGAGGAAGAAAAAAAAATTTTGTTTTGGATTTTCTAGATGTTTGGCATTTCCATATACATTTTATAATCTGATTGTCAGTTTCTGCAAGAAAATGCCGCTGGAGTCGAGGGTGGTTTGTTACACAGCAAGAGACAACTGACCGATACCGTTTACTCAGAGTCAGCTTATCATATATTATTGTCTAAGTCTTCCTCCTGTGAGCTGCTTTAAAGACATATATTTTTTTTAATCCCACAGAGTGATCTCTCTCTCTTTGACCCATGTGAGGTACTTCACCTTTCTTAATCTATTACACTGTGTGTGATTGATTAAGTTTTACTCATAATTTCAGTTAGTCAGCCACTAATTTGATCATGCGCTGTTTTTTTCTGTCTCTCTGCATGAGTCATTTACAGATTCAGAAACCATACTTGTGTGGTGCTTTATGCAAGCACTAAATAACAGTTGTTGAGCAGACAAAGAGAAAGGCCTGGGCCATGAAATCCAGTCTCCAGGGGACCCCGGGCTTGATTCCTTAAAGCAATACTTTAGAAATTGTAGAAAACAGCTGAGAAACATCAGGGAGAATGAAATTGTATGGGGGGGGGCAAGCTGAGGCCTTCTGAAGAACTTTTTATTTTTTGTCTTTGTAAGTGCAGAAAATTTCCATCCCTTTTTCATGAAGAAAGAATTCAGGGATATGTTTCCTTCACATCATAAAAGATGACGTTGGATGAGGTCGCCAAGCAGAGGAGTGTACCCTCCTTGGAAATGCCAGCAGACAGGCAAGGTACTTCCTTAGCGGAAGGAAGCCAGGAGCGAAAGGCAAGATCACAATAAAAGAAAGGCCTTGCTCCCACAGTGCTAGAAAAACCGCCCAAGGAGACTCAGGCAGTCTTTTTGTAGTTGAAATTATATTCAGGGAAAAAGAGATTCAAGAGAGAAAATTGACCCACTAATAAATGAGAAGAGAAAATTAATGCTGACTCTCCACTGCCTGGGATTGTGAGCGTACTTGGCAAATCTGTTCCCAGCAAGAAAAACAAAGCAATGTGGACAATTAGAAATAATGAAGACCTTGCAGAACTAGCAACTGACAGGAATGAGGTGATGTTTGGGAAAGTGAGACATAGAAAACCTGAATATATGAAAAACTTGCTTATGCCTTTCTCTGCCTTAGCAGAGATACTCTTTGGATACACCATTTCTCCATGGGAGAATCACAGAGATTATGGTCTCTGGGAGTGAGGCTTGTCAAATCTGACTCACAAAGTTGCCTCTAGTGTAACCTGATGAGGAGTAATGGGACAGGAGGGAGGAGTGCTGGGTTTCTCACAAGTCGCTAGTGATGTGATCTTGGGCAAGACACTTTACCACAAGGGGATCCTCATCTGTGAGATAAGAGGTACAGAGGTTATCTGACCAATATCTTTTATGCTCTCCTTGTGGTTACAACACTCACCAACCCCTCCTTTGGGGAACTGTTCCTTCTCCATAACATAGGCTTTCTGTGGGGCTGCCAGTCAGAGTGCCCAGTTTTGCTGAGTACAGGAATAAACTCAACCCAAGCCATGTCAAACTACAGCAGATAATCTGCTTTAGATAAGGGAAAGACGAGGGACAAAGACGGTCGGAATGGAGCCATCTAGGGGCCACACCAGAGAAATGCCCCGAGTCATTGTGTGGCTCCCAGGCTCTCCCCAAGGCTTACTTCAGGTAGTGAAGCCAATATCCTTCCAATAAATACTTCTTTTTCTCTTAAACTTAGTTAACAAATGGCCATTTAGTTGTTTTTAACCAAAGAAGTCTATCAGATATCAGGGGAGAGGATGCTCCCATGATGAAAAGGGAAAGCTTCAGGCAGAAACATAAGACCACTTCAATTTTGATAGTTGAGATGGGGCAGCAGCTTCTATCAGTGATCGAAGATTCAGTTGTCCAAGTCCCTGTGTAGGTCCTGGAATGGCAGTGGGACCCAAAACGTATGTTTGACTGCGCTGAACTTTAGTTCCCTCGTTTACAGTTCTGGCTCTTTGGCTGTCTTCCTGGGATATTTTTAGAGTAAATAAAATGTAATGAAGTGCTTTGATGATTTTGGAAAAACGATTAAAAATTAATCCAAGATAGTGTGAAAATCTGGGCCTAGCCCCTTTAGCCAGCCCTAGGGATCTCAAAATATCTGGCAATTCATATGAGAATGATGCTTCTTTGCATTTCTTATTCTGTCACACTCCTCCCTATTGATTTGCCAATCTGGGCTAGAAAGGAAGGAAAACACACAAAGACAAAAACCCTCTGCAACTAATTAATTATTTTGCCAGTTTGAGAGGGACGTGGCAAAAAAACCTTTAAAACCAAATAACAATAATTTTTAAAGGAATCCAACCAACACATTTCCATAAAGTGAATATGTTGGGCCTGGTAGGAGGTAGAAGGCTCACTAGGATGCTAAAACCTCTTCAAATTTGCATATATTTTTAATAGGGGTTGATAAAAGCAAATATTCTAACACAAATAATTATAATATTTTAATTGCATTTCTTCAGGGCTTTAAAATTTTTTAAAAAATAAACATATATAAGACAAAGTCAGTGTTACTAAGTGGCAAGGATTCTGCCAGACCCAGTTGTTTTTTTCCAAACTACACGAGGAAAGGAAAGTGCAAATATGGTTTGCTTTCCTTTAAACAATTTTTATTACTGAAGTATAATTGACATGCAATGTTATGTTTGTTTCAGGTGTACAGCATAGTGATCTGACAATTCTATATATTATGCAATGCACTGTTCGCCACATGGAGTTTGCTTACCTCTTTGAGTTACAGAACTGCTCGAGATCTAGATCTGGTGCTCTGAGTCCTGTTGAGAGGAGAGTCATAATTCCTCTTTGGTTCTTTAGTGTTTCTGTCACTTACCCACTTGCCTCTCACTCACTCTGCATAGTCCGAGGCATATCACAGGTGAAAGATCCCCCCGGGGCTCCAAGCACCCCGGAATGGACCCCTTCTCAGGAGGAGAACCCCGGACCCAAAAACCGAGCCGAGTCCACTGGTCAGATGCAAACAGCACGAGGTTTATTGAGTAGACACAGGTACCTGCAGGCGGTCAAGTCTTAGGAGGACTCGCGCGCCAGCCCTTTGTTCAGGGCCTTTTTATGGGGTTTGGGGAAGCGAAAGCATACGTACAGAAGCAGAAGCATGGTTACAAGGTTTTCATTGGCTGGTTTGAATGTAAAGGCATACTTGGTGTTTGTAGATTGGCTAGTTCAAATGTAAAGGCATACTTGGCGCGCGGGAATACCCCTGATTGGTTCGCTCAGCATCCTTCATTTACATAGTGGGAAGTTACTTTCATTGGTCGTTAACAAAAGGGAAACAGACAGTATTGGCTAGATTTCAATCCTTCATTAGCATGTAGACTGACCATCGGCATTGGCCAGACTACAATCCCTTATTAGCATGTAGACTGACCTTTCAACATTCCTTGTAGTATCTTATCACTTTTTACAACATGGGAGGATTGTTTAAGGGAGTGGGAGAAGGGGGTGTTGGCTAAGCAAAGAGAAGGGGGAAGGAAGGGGAAAGGGAGGGAGAAAACCCTTTTCACAGGGAGGTCAGCCTCTTTGCATGGAAATCATGTGCCAGCACATTAGCTGCAGCATCTTACAGATTTCATGGATCTCCGAATACCAGAGATGGAAGGGGCCCCGAGAATTTGGTGATACCTCAGACTAGAAGGAAAAGCCATCGTCAAATACTCACCCTCTTCCAGGGGGTCTCAGTGAGCTAACTGGGACCCACGGGGTAGGAGAGCCACCTCTGGTACCATTCATCTGTGGCTGGTGAGATTTCCCCAAGGAGGGCACCTCCTTTCTCCTTTTCTTTTTGCTTTTCAAAGTCACCCCCAGATTAATCTTTCCTTGCGTTCTAGGTCAAACTGTGGACCCTTTGATCACAGGACCATATTACCAAGAGGAGACTTTCAATAGCTCTGTTTAATCCTATTTCACTGGAAGTGAAAAGAGGCTAAGGAATCCCCTGAGCCGATGAATGCTTTAATGTCATAATTTATAGGTAGGACTTGGAAAACCATGGCTCTAGTAGTTTTGAAGTAGCAGGTTTTGAAGGAGTTCCAAAATCTTGGGCAAAAGTGCAGTATCAGGGGAATCCTTAGAACCCAAGTCTACCTCTGCTCTTAAGCAGAAGAGATCTTAGGCCTTTGCTGTTCAAATGTACTGGTTCTGGCCTGGAGCCACATAGGATTCTGTCTGGGCTTTGTGTGTTACTTCCATCTCCAGGAGCAAGGCCTTCCACTAGTGCCTGCCGTTTCTCTCCTGACTTTGTCTCTTTCTCTAAAACTCTTATTCTTGGGATAAGATAGACCTGGGTTGGAGTCCCAATTCTGCTCCTTGATATGTGTGACTTGGGCAAAATGATAGCATCTCTGAGACTTGGTTTCTTCTTTTGCAAGGTGAGGCTAATAATATAATTTTATTTTTATATTTTTATTATTTTATTTTATTTATTTACTATTTTTATTTTATAATTATAATTATAATATTTCATGGTGATATTGTGATTGTTGGTACTTAGTAAAGAGTTTGGAAGAGTTTGAATTGTCATAAGAGAGGTGTAGAAATAATTACTGTGGAAATAATTGTTTATTACTCTCTTTGGCCTTCCTTAGGAAGTCTCTACCTCCTTTCGCCAGTCTTCTTTCTGAGTTGGAGTACTGTTCTGGTCCACAGTCTGACAATGAGTCCTTGGTCATACTGGACCAACTTCCAGTAACCCTAACCCTAGACCAACTCTAACAGCCAGCTTCTCTGGACTTCCAAGTACGGTGAGCTCTGATTTCTCAGTCACTGGCTTTCCCTCATCTCCCATTCTCTATTGTGTGTCTTGGATTCTTCCCTATGACTGCTTGCCTAAATTTGGCCTGATGTTGCCATTTCCCTTAGGTACCTCTCCAGGTGCTAGCTGCTTCTTCCCCATGGCCTCCCATTTGTCCAGCTCTCGGTATGGATTTCTGAGGCATATACCAAAAAGGCTCACTAACCTGTGCTTGATTTAGTGATAGTCCCTATTATGTGTGTCTGTCCTCTGGCCCTCTTCCCTTTGTCAGTCTTCCCATGGGTTAGAAAGGAGAAACATCTGTTTGCAGTCCCCCCATCAGAACGGCTACCCAACTAGATTTAAAAAAAAAAAAAAAATCTGCGAACATTGGGTGTGGTAGGAATAGAAAGAAGAAGGGCCCATCAAAGGTCATTGAGGCCTGCTGTCAGATTTCCTGGTGGTGTGAGCATGAAAATTCATGAGGAGAGCAGAGAGAGGAAAAGAAGCAGTGTTGAGGTGGGGGTGGAGGGAAAGGAGGAAGGAAAGGGGAGGGAGGGAGGGAGGCATTAAGAGAAACAAGGAGAGGAGGACCAAACAGTGCTCAAAATTTGTTCAATTTATTCTTTTATTCTTAAATGCATGAAAAGTTACTGAGCCTGCCTCTGCTCCCTTTACGAATGCAATTGTAGTATTCGTGTATAGAGTTGACACTCCTGCATCTTCCCTTTGTTCATCTGTTCCATATGTAGTTTGTGTTCTGGTTGTTTTCATATGTATATATTTTAACTCTCCGGCTAGATGCCGAGGACAGTCCTTTGTGGCAAGTGAAGTGTTTCATGAACGCTGAGCAAATCAACGTCAGACTCTGCAGCTGTCCTCCTGCCCACTAGCTGTATTCTCTCTGACACCTTGCTCTATTAGCAAGTCCCCTTACTTGCCTTACTGGCCAAAATCACACTTCTCCTTGCTCCTTCATCACTTAAAATCCTCAAGTCCTATTGTTCTCTAAAGCTTGTTTTGTATCCACCACCTTCTTTTTACATCTATTTCTATCATGTCAGTTTCAGCTCTCATTACTTCATACCTGGATGATTGCAGTTGTCTCTTGATAATTCTCTTTCCTGGTAAACTCTCTACTCACTACCCACTTGCTGAAAGGAAGTTTATTGCCACAAGGCATTACTCTACTTAGGAGAAGTCCTTGCGTCTTCTCAGTAAATGCAATCTTGTGTCACTGGCCTTGAGCGCCAGGGCCCCGTCGCCCCAGATGTCTGCAGCATTGTGCCTGCCACTTTTCCCAGTACGTGGTTCATCTTCTCCACTGTGTGTGGCTCACCCTCTGCAGGGCACACAGAACCATTCCCAGTTAGCACTGGCTCATGTTGCTTTCCCTGCTGGGGCATTTGTTGCTTTTCTTTCACCTACCCACATTCAGGGCTCAGCGATGGTCCTTTCTCACACAGGAAGCCTCATTGACCAGTCCAGCCTGCAGAATTCTTTGATCTCTGTGGTACAGATTATTTACCTTGGGATTTAACTGCATATGCTCATGGAAAAGTGCTCAGTTATTTCATGTATTTACTACCATTCCAACACAACTGTGTGCCTTTTATGAACAGGACCATGTTGTGCAGCAGACTTTCTGCCCAAGGTCAGGCAGTATATTAGGTGTTGGATGTAGAGACAAATTGGCAGTAGCTATCCAGTAGTCTGGATCCATCCAGTAGTCTAGATTGGTCTTAGTAAGACCTGAGGTCAAGTTCTGCTCCACCACTTACCAGCAAGTCATGTAGTAACTTCAGACTCCATTTCATCATAGGTTAAATGGGAATATCTATTTAATAGTGCTGCTATAAAGATTACATGGAATATTCTTATCATTATGATCAACACATAGAAAATTATGAGTAGATATTATTTCCTTTTCCCTCTGATGATCACAGAGTTACTTTCATAGGTGCCTTCTACTGTTAAGTGTTCTCTACTTAATACCCACACAATAAGAGGACATGGAACACAGAAAATCACAAGCTCTAGTTTTGGTTTTACGTAGAACTGAGATAACAGGCCTCTGTGGGCCTGGCTCCTTGGTTGAAGCACATAAAACATAAATCTGCTGGAGAGCAGTCTATGTAATTGTAGACTTCCCATGTAGGACTGTAGATCAACCATTTGGAGAGGCTTATGACCCCTTCACTGCTTTTCTTGCCTGTTTGCTCACCCGGAAAACCCAAGCACATAGTAGCCCCCTCATACATACTCACCAGGTGGAATAGGTGGAGGCTTGTTCTGGTGGCAGATTGGAACACTGAAGAAGTGGAGCATGATGGGTTGGTGCAGACATCCCCCAGAGGGAGGTACCATTGGGCGGGGGGCTGGAAGTGGGGGCTGCCTCCGCTTCTATGCAGTCAGAGCTGACTTGCCATCTGTTTTTGCAGCTCCCTGCTGTTTCTTCCTCCTGCCTTCGTCCCATCCTGCCTGCCATTCTGGAGGCCTCAGTCAGTGAGTGCCGCCCTCCGGACCCTGTGTGACCCTGAGAGGGAGGGATATGGCCAGACAGGAGGGTGTGGATATGTGTGTGAGGAAGGGGGAAGAAAGTGTGTGGGGGAGTGTGGAAAAATGAGAAAAAGCAAGGCAATGGGAGGGAGAAAGGAAGTGAGACAGAAAGGGTGAGAAAGGCAGGCGGCAGAAAGGGGAAACCGAGAGAAATGGAGCAAGAGAGAGGCGGCGAGACGAGAGGGTTGGGAAGGAAGAAAATGTGTGTGTGTGTGTGTGTGCGCGCGCACGTGCGTGTGTTTGAGAGAGAGAGAGAGAAAGAGTGCTATAATTATATGAGCAAGAATCTGCATCCCACAATTGGGATTGCAAGGCAGAATGGCAAGAAACTGAAACCAGGACACAGCAGAAGCTGAACAGCAGACTGAAGTAAGTTTGAAATTGCCAGGAACGTTGGAAGAAGTATCTGGGAGGGAGTTATCTCTTGAATCAGAGATGTCATCCTCTGGAAGAGCCCCGAGTCTCTCAGCCTTTGGATCCATGTTGGGTACTTCCCCCTTCCCTGTGGGATAGGTGGTAGGGAGAGATTGTGAGCATGCAGTTTCCTGTCATTTGGGAATGGGGGTGGAGAGATGTGTTGATGGAACCATTATGACAAATGGGCCAATCTCTCAATAACGGTTGTTTCCAAATTCTCCTCTATAGTGTGGCCCTATAGCTGCTCTCCATGCAAATGTGGTCCTCAAAGAGGTTCTAAGAGTTGGACACTTGGTCTTTTCTCCTGCCACTCCTTCCCTCTGGAGGCTTCTTCCTGCTAGGCCTAGGGGTGCTCCTTGGACAGTTGCAGGAGCACCTGACTTACCTGCTCATGAAGTTCCCAGGAGCCAGGAGATGGCTAATAGAAGCTTCTAAAGCTGGATTGGAGTCTGGTGCCAGTGGAGTTGATGTCATGAGACATCCTCTCCTTCCTCCCTCAGAACTTTGAAATTGCCCTGTTTCTCAGAAGAGCTCTGTTCCCAAGAAACTCACTGTTAATTCAAAGAAGGTCCCTAACCTTACCTCAGTGATTGTGCTTTGCGGAGCTAAACACATACCTAACATAGTTGTCTTCTGGATTTGGAGAGGGAGATGTGTGAGGTCCCATCTGGGTCCCAGGAAAGGTTGTGGTAAAGAAATAGAAAAGTTAACAGGACCAAACTGGAGACCCGAAGGTGAGATGATGGTATGAGCACCTGGGGGCTCAGGTTTCCTGATGTGGGGCTAAAAGACATATTTAGTTCCCATGGTGTCTGAGACCTGGCCAACTCCCTTCTCCTGAACTTTCTGTGGTTTCCTGGACTCAAAGGAGGCTCGCCCCCTGCCCCTTGCTGTCAGCTCTAGAGACATTTGAATAATGAATTCTGTTTAAGACTGAAAACCTCGAAGTTCCATCTGTAACAAGACTCGAAATAATTACAGCTGATGATTGCCTGGTACACTCAGCCAGAAAAAACAGAACAGCTTTTGGCCGCCAGCAATTACAAGCAGCACCGGCTTCAGCACAGACAGAACTTTTAAATGAATACATGAATACATTGCTGAAGATCAGAAGGCAAGAGAGACTGTTGGAGCTGGGGTTGGGGGTGGGGGAAATGAGTTGGCAAAAACTGAGTGACTTCACCCACCATATGAGGAAAGGAGGGAGAGAAGAAGGGAATGAGGGAGGGACAGAGGGAGAGAAAGAGAGAGACTCCTAAATAGAAAAATTAGCTTCTACTTTTTCTTATTCCTGTGGTGGTAGAGGGAGACAGACCTCTCTGCCCAACACTTTGCCCAACTTAATTTATAATAATGAAATAGCAAAAAGAGTTAACATGGGGTACCATCCGGGGCGGGGGATGGGGGTACTGTGTTTTAGGATTTCTCCATTTTAAACTCTTATCATGGGAGACAGTGAGATGAAGCAGTTTGCTTGCTGTGGATGTGGTTTGGAGTTATAGAACATGGTGTATTCTTTCTTGCATGGTGTGGGGGAGATAATGTAAGATTTGGAATCAGAGCAGTTTGGGCCCAAGTGCTAGTTTTGCTACAACTGTTATCTTGCTTAGCCACTGAACTACTCTGAGCCTCAGCTTTCTCGTCTGTGAATAGCTTCTTCATAGTGTTCTCATGGGAATGAAAGGGGATAATGCTTATAAAGCATCTTACCCTGTTGTCTGGAACGGAGTAAATATGCAGTAAATGTTATTCAGTGGTCTTCACCCATCTATAAAGTGTTCCTTATTTCTTTCCTGTTGGTTTTATCTTACGCCTTTAATACTTACTAGCATTGACTGAAATTACCTGATGCACCCATTGATTTAGAATAATCAGGATGTTTAAGACTCCCTAAAATTAATTTTGGATAGTCATTTCATTAGAGGATTTTAAAATGAAACTGCACACCTTGTGTTATTTGCAGCCTTATTTATAATAGCTACAATGTGGAAGAGGAATGGATAAAGAAGATGTGGTGTATAAATACAATGGAATATTGCTTGCTCATAAAAAAGAAAGAGCTATTGTCATTTGCAACATGAATGGGCCTAGAAGGTATAATTCTAAATGAAATACGTCAGTCAGAGAAAGACAAATGTCATATGATTTCACTCATACATGGAAATTAAGACACAAAACAAATGAACAAACAAACAAATAAGGACAAGCAAAAAAGCAGACTCTTAAATACAGAGAATGAACTGGTGGTTCCTAGAGGAGAGGTGGGTGAAGGGGATGGGTGAAATAGATGAAGAAAATTAGTAGTGCACTTATCTTGAGGAGCACTGAGAAATGTATAGAATTGTTGGATCATTATATGGTACACCTGAAACTTCTTTAACAGTATATGTTAGCTATACTTCAATAAGATAAATAAGTAAACAAATAAAGTAATAACACGACAAAGGTGGGAAAAATAAGTTGAAAGTGTAAGAACTTCTGAGCCACAGCAGAAAGGCAGGGCAAGGCTCTGGAGAGGAGATTTTCAGAGCTGAATTCTTGCTTCCTACTTCCCTGACTTCTCATTTTATACAAGGTTGCTTTGATTTCCCTGCCTGATTCACACATCTGCGTTCAGTGGCTAATTCCAGCCAGGATTAGAAGTGGGAGCCTGAACTCTTGGGACTTTAAAAACTAGTACATGAGCCATCAAAGTCTTGGTAATCAGAGCACTAGAGTGGAGATTTTCAACCTGATTTGAAGACTGTGATTTTATTGCATCGCAACTCCTTGCCAACCTCTCTGACTCAACCCTCCCACTCCCATCTGTGAGTTCAGGCAGGGTTTAAAGGCTGCTTCCTGTCCTCATACGCTGGAACCATCTGAGTGGGAGTTCACAGACCAGCCTCTATACAAATCTTCTGACGCTCTCCAGGGAATTATTTCGGCAAGCCCAGTGTGGCTGTTTCCTCTGCAGAGTAGGGTTCCCGACTTGCTTCCCTTCTCCCTGTCCATCATCTCCCCCTTATTTCCTATTCTCTCATCTACAGGCATATGCATGAAGCTCTGCTGTCCTTAATGTATTTCCTTCTTTTATTTTATACAAGAGACATCCTCAGTGGGCCCTGGCTCTATGGATTTTCCTGACAACACTTCAGTTGTCAGAGCATCTTTCTGATCTGATCAGTTGTTTTGACTTTGCTCAGAGCTGGGCTTTATGGTTAAGCATGTTTCAGCCATTCAGAAGCTGCAATGCTTCTGGTCCTTTCTCTTCTGACCTTTGCGCCATCTCATCACTCCTTGGTGCTTGCACCTAGTAGGGCAAGTGTAGGGGAACCATGGAAGAGAAAATGAGGCCAGAGAAAGATACCATAATTTCAAGTTCAGTATGTGGAGGCAGCAAACACCAGCAGAGAAACCATAGACCTGGGATCAAATATCTAGATTGG
Source organism: Neogale vison (assembly GCF_020171115.1). Taxonomy (NCBI): domain Eukaryota; kingdom Metazoa; phylum Chordata; class Mammalia; order Carnivora; family Mustelidae; genus Neogale; species Neogale vison. Next base: position 122,548,130 of record NC_058097.1, on the reverse strand, counting down.
AATTTGAAGTACTTGATCTTGAGCAAGTCAGGTTCTTCCTTTGTATAGTGGGGTTGCCAGGAGGATCAGACCTAATGAGTCAAAGTGTGTGAAAATGATGAGGGGACGCTGCTTCAGATTAAATCATCCAGGTTTTCCTGCTCCTCCCAACCCCCCACCCCCTGGGGGACACAGGAACTTCATTTTTATCTGTGCTTTTGGGAATTTAAAAGAAGCTATGGCAGGGATTGGTGGACAGAATGACTTCCATGGATCTGTAAAGGCTCATACTCTTTCTAACATAAATGCCTTCTCCTGGGACTACCTAATAATGAGAACCTTCCCTCAGAGTTGCTTTGGGAGTGGTGATGCACTCTCCCAATCAATCACGCAGGTTTCTGTTGAAACTCCACCTCCTCCTTGAATCTCCCATAAAGGTCCTCAATCTTAGGCTCCAGGAAGCCCTCTGTGAGAGTAAATGTACAGGCTTGGATGTCAAAAGCTTTGTTTACACCAGTAGCTAACTGGGGTTTAGCCTATTTAAACTCTTTTCAGATCAGGTTTCTGTATAAACACACAAAAAGACAGTAATTCGAATACTTTGTGGTGCTGACAATTTGCTTAATCTTGCTGAGACTAGGTTTTTGTTTTGGAAAACTTTGACTATTGAAAAAAATCAGCTTGAGTTCATTTGTGTTTAATCGGTTTAAATTTTACACTTTGCCTTATCTATCTGTATCTATCTGGTAACATATCTATTCTTTAGATGAACTCGAGGTTCTTTGAGGGTAGAAATGTGTCACAGATATTATAAAACATTTGTTGATTATTAAATCATCATCATTGAGATGATTCTGAAGCTTCCAAGTTGAATGATACATAATTCCTACACTCTATGAATTCAGAAGAAAGAGAAAAAAGGCAGGAAGAGGGAGGAAGCACTACATAATAATAATAAATAAATAAATAGCTTTTCTTTTCTTTTTCTTTTTTTTGTTTTGTTTTGTTCCTATGATGGCATCTTCCATATGGTATGTGAATTTTTCAGTCAATACTTCTAAATAAGTATTGACTGATAAATAAGCCTAATTCCCTCATGGCAGCAAAGAATTCTGTGAATTTTAAGTAGAGTTAGTAACCAGTACAACTTTCGGTTGTACTTGGTGGTGTGAACATATGATTTCATCTTGATTCCTCCTCCAAAGTTCACTAATATGGTAGTAAAGGATTAAAAAAATAAAAAGAAACATCAACTAATGCAAAGAGATTAAGAAAAGAGACAATAGCACGTGAGAGATGATTTTATGTATTAGGAGCTGGAAAGTAGATGAAAGAAACTGCCTTAAAATGGATAAGCTAAAACTTAAGCTCAGTGTACCTGTTTGTGTGCATGTGGGTGTGTCGTCAAGCAAACGACAAAAAATGCAGAAGTCCTGGACCTTGGATTTGGATGCTCTAGCTACCTCTGTGGTTGGAAAGAGGTCGGAATGCTGAAGAGTAGTAAACCCCTCAGCCTGTGTAGATGTGTGTGACTGCTCTCCCCGTCCCAGCAGAAGCTGGGAGGTGTGCGCAGAGGAGGAAGAGGTGAGACATTGTTCTGAAAATAAAGCAGGGCTAAGTGAGAGTTTGCATACTAAACTGCAAGGCTTCCAGTCCCCTTCTCTCACTCTCCTCCCAAACCGGGTAACCATTCTTCCTAGCAGGACACTGAATGATTCCTTTTTGGGAAAACTGACTGGAATTTAATACTAGATTTTCAGATATTGAGCATAACCTAATCAAAGTCAGGCTGTTTTAGCTGTATGTCCTTCATTGGTTGGCCAAGAATTCTGCTCTGAGTTGTCCTCCCCCTGGCACTCAACTGAATAGCTCTTATCAGGCATGCTGGCCACCATTACAGCCGAAGGAAGTAATACTGTGGATTCTGCACAGATCCCTTAAGTTCCCTCTAAAAGTGACACATATCATTCCCACACAATTTTCATTGACCAGAGAAGTCATATGTTTAACTTTAAAGCTGGTGAGGGAATGAAACTTGACCATGTACCCGGAAGGAGAAGAACTAGAATATTTGTGAATAACTTGGACAACAGTCTTCCCATCTGGTTCCTAAACATTCTATGTACTCTTCTTCCACATGCAAAGTACGCTTATCTCTTCTGGAGGTAGACCTTTCTACCATCTCATAAAGCTCAACCTCTAAAACAGAGGTACATGTTACTAGTCTGTTGAAGGGGTGGATACTTGGGAATCTCTACTTCAAAGTCCATAAGTGGATCCTAGCAATCTGGGGAGCCAAGAATTTAACACAGTAACCGTCCCCCGCCCCCTCACCCTGCAAATAAAAAGCAAAGTAATAAAATAAACGATTTGTTTACCTCCCCTCCATCTTGCCAATGTAGGCTTATGGAACACAACAGAATAACTCCAATAAGCACTCTTATTTAGAAAGGGGAAGGAGGGGGTCATGCAGTGGATAGTGGTGAATCCCCTGGAAGTCTTGTTTGGGTCCCCTGTTCTAAGAGGGGAAAATGTTCTTGATTATATCTTGATTCATTTTCCTGCTCTTGTTCCTTCCTATTGTGTTCTGTTGTTCCTTGCTCTGCCTTTTTCAATGTTCTTTCTTTTTCATTATCCTCCATTGCCTCATTTAAGGTAGATGTTGGGGAATATGCCTTCCTTTGGAACCGAGCAGGCTTTTATCCTACTTCCTATCCATAGATAATGGGAGCTCAGGGGTCATTTTAAGTTTCGAAGAGTCTCAGTCCAGGCTGATAGTTCTTTCGACAATATAAAGCTCTCCAAAACATAGTTAGCTTATTATTTATTTAATTATCGTCAGCTCCATGAACGAATAGCCACATACAGTTCTTTTATAGAAAAACTTCTTAAGTGTGTTATATTTATTTGCTCACTTGCTCTTGTGTCTCTTTCTAAATTTAATTACAGGTCCTTTGAAAAAATCTGATCAGGCTTTGGTGAGAGAGCCACAGCTTTAGCCTCTTCCTTAAACCATATTTTCATTTGAAAGGATTTTCTGGATGCCATATCTTTGTTTTTAAATGAGTATCTCAGTCCATTTGGGAGTTTTAGTACTGGTTATAGTGACCGTGCTTTTGTGGTTCTTTAAGATTGATGTATAATTTTTTTTTTCTCATGGGCCTTCTCAGTTTTTTCTATTATTATTTGGGAAGAGGTACTATTACCACTCTTCCAACCATGAAAGTCCCCAAATTATTGACTCTGTTGGTCTGCTATCCTACTTGGATACCCACAGCTCTTTTCTTAGCTCATTACAGTCTTTTATATTTATATTTTTTATTTATCTTTTTATTTATCTTTATGCCAAATGCAACTAAAGTCAGTAGATGCACATTCCTAATGCTAATTCCCTAGCACCACAAGTGCACAAGGTTCTTGTATTAGGATTCACCAGGGAAACCAAACCAATAGGGTGTCTCTCTCTTCTCTGTGTGTCTATATTTAACATATAATCTATATATAGTATCTATCTATCAATCTGTTATCTATCTATCAGCTAGAAAGGGAGTCTAGAGGGCTGAGAATCAAGAGAGCCAAGATGTAAGTTCTAGTCCAAATGAAGTCTGAAGACAGAAGACCTATGTTCCAGCTCTAATACAGTCAGGCCCAGATAAAGAATTCTTTCTTATTCAGTCTTTTGTTCTATTCAGGGCCTCAACAGATTGGATGAGGCTTACCCACTCTAGGGAATGCAATCTGCTTCATTCAGTCTACCAATTCAAATATGACGCTTGTCCCGAAGCACCCTCACAGACACACCCAGAGATAGTGTTTAACCAAATACCTGGCACTCTGTGGCCTAGTCAGGTTGGCACATAAAATTAATCATCACAGTTATTTCCTGTTTCTCAAGGTTATCTCCAGTGAAAGTTCTGCCAAATGCTTCCCATTGTCTCATGTGGATCGCTATGCCTCTAACCCCTGATAAATTTTCTTGTTGCCCACTGGCAGACCACGAAGCTGAAGCCACATGCGGCAGCTCCCCATTCCATGTGTAGATTTCTGTATCTTCAGGATAGTATAGGTTATTCTATAGTAGCAAGCAATTCTAGAATCTTGGTGGCTTATATATTTTTTTAATTTTAAAAATTTAAGTTCAATTATATTAACATATAATGTATTATTATTATTTTCAGAGGTAGAGGCCAGTGCCTATTACATCACGCGCCCTCCTTAATGTCCATCACCCAGTTATCCCCCCACCCCTCTATAGCAACTCTGTTTGTTTCGGATGGTTAAGAGTCTCTTATGGTTTGTCTCCCTCTCTGATTTCAACTTGTTTTATTTTTGACTCTCTTCCCCTATGATCCCGTTTTGTTTCTTAAATTCCACATATGAGTGAGATCACATGGTAATTGTCTTTCTCTGATTGACTTATTTCGCTTACCATAATACCCTCTAGCTCCATCCACGTCACTGGAAATGACAAGATTTCACTTTTTTGTTGGCTGAATAGTATTTATATATATCTATCTATATATAGATTTAGATACACACACACACACGCACACACCACATCTTCTTTATTCATTTATCTGTCAATGGACATCTGGGCTCTTTCCATAGTTTGGTTATTGTGGACATCACTGCTATGAACATTGTGGTACAGGTGCCCCTTCAGATCACTACATTTATATCATTGGGGTAAATACCCAGTAGTGCAATGCTGGGTCACAGGGTAGCTCTATTTTTAACATTTTGAGGAAACTTCATACTGTTTCCAGGGTAGTTCTATTTTTAACATTTTGAGGAAACTGCATACTGTTTCCTAGAGTGGTTGCACCAGTCTTGCATTCCTAAAGAATCTTAGTAGCTTATATTTACCAAGTTTATTTCTTAATCACAGTAACTGTTTCTTGGGGATTGCTTAGAGGTTCCACTCTGAGTCATCCTTACATCAAGACAAAAGCTGCTGTAGCCACCATCTGGAGGTTTACTACTTGCCCTGGGAGAGGCAAAGAGGACATGCCACTGTACTTACATGCCATCAGTCAAAATAAGTCACATGGTCACAGTGAATTTCAAAGGCCACAAGTCCTACCATGTGCCCAGAAGGAGGAGTACCACAATCCGTGCATAGGCTCTATGGTCATGCAAGTCCAGCTCAAGCACACAAAATATCCATTTAGCTTTTTAGTGTTATTCTCTTAGAAATGAGTGGAGAGCCAAGGAGCACAAGACACATGACAAAAGCCATTAATACAAAAAACAGAGACCAATCCAAACATGATTTAAAAAATGAACTGGGAGAAAAAAGACAATGCAAGAACAGAAGAAAACTTTAAAAGTCCTCCCGTTGACCTCAGAATAAAATGTTTGCATCCCTAAAAGAAGAACAGGGTGCTATGAAAAGGAACGATAAAAAAAGAGATTGCCCTTGACAACTGACCATATGATAAAAGGAATTTTAAAATTCAGTGGAGGGGCTTGTAGATAAAGTTGATGAAGCAGAACAAAATATCTAGTAGGTCAAATATAGAAAGGAAAAGATGTGGATTAATCTGGAAAATCCATTTTTTAATTAATGGGAGTTACACAGAGAGAAGATACTTTTCAAAGAAATATTTCCTGGAATATACCAGAACTGAAGGCAAGAAGATTCTAGCAAACCTGGCAAACCTGTGACTGTCAATGTTCAAATACTAGTGACAAAGAGAATCTCCTACAGACTTCCTGAGAAGAGAGCAGTTGTGGGTGACAGGATGGCAGACTATGTGGGAGGGGTCAGAGTGGGCCTGGTCTCACCAACAACATTCTAGCTTGGAAGCTAGAATGATATCTTCAGATAAAGACTTGGGTTTAGAAGACTGTTGGATGGAGGTGACAGAAATTTCCATAAGGAAGTGGATAAAAATTATAGCTGTGCAGCAGGTTCCAGAAGCAAGCAGCTCCACTTGGAGCTGGGGAACAGAAGCCTCCAGGGGTGAGGGTGAATGACTCTGAAGAGTGGGGATCAGCACTGAGGAGGTAGGGGTAGAAAGCTGCCCATTTGCATCATAGGCCTTTTAGTGTTTTAAAATATTGTTTATGTGCATTCGTTTGTTAAAATAAAATCCAAAATTTAAAAAGTGCCTTGGTGTAGCAGTGGATTACAAGTTGAAAAAACCATGAAATCAATTTCTGATTCTGATGACTAACTCAATGTGTGACCTTGATCAAATCATTCAAACTCTTCTGTAAAATGTTTCTTATTTCTTCATGTACAAAGTAGGGCCGTAGCCCTGGAAGACTTCTTAAATTCTTTCTGGCCCTTATGTTTCAGAATTGAACAGAGCTACAAGTGTCACAGTCACTAACAGGATGGCTTCAAATTCCCAGGTTGCCCCAGAGCTGCCCTCCCCTCTGGGGGCTGATGTATTCTTGAGTGTGCCTGACTCAATTTTCTTTCAGAGACAAGACCAAGCCTGGGGTAAGGATCTAAAATCCAGGGCCAAGTGCTAGTGTGGGTTGCATGGGAAGGTAGCTGGTGCATATGGTTTATTTAGATGATTTTAGTTCTGTATCCTGGGGACCCCTCTGTGGCTCCCTGCTGTGTAATGGGGCTGGCTAGAAGCTGATCTGGCAGCTCGTTAACACTCAATTAAAGCTCTTCTCTACAGTATGGCATTAACTTTTTAAAAATTTATATGTGCAATTGAAGGAATTAAAGTGCGACTGTGGTTTTCAAAGTGGCTCATGTGAGGGAGGCTGTGAAATTGTTCTCATCTGCCCAGTATTCAGTTTTCAAATTTATATGTGCAATTGAGTTGGAAATTAAAGTGCAATTTTAAGGTGGGTGTGAGTATCTAATATGGTACTACATTAACCATTTTAAATTTATAAATGTAATTAAAATGGGATTACTTTGGAATTAAAGAATATAGGAAGGAGAAGAGGCATGCTCTTTCTTGGGAATATGCTGCTTTCCCCCCTTCCTATAAATCTAAATTCTTGATGAGTGTATTGTCATCAAAGTCTTAACTTCTGTAGAATAGGGAGATAAAATTTCCATGCCAGAGTGGTAAAGATATCCTTGTCATATCGGACATCAACCTTGCTTGTCTCTCTTCCCCATATTGAAACCAGGGGCTCTACTTCCTACAGGATTTTGGAGGGCGTACGCTTGTGCACTTGTCTTCCCAGTCCTAAGAATATATATTTACCTTATTGATGTTAGGTTGGAGATCCACAGATTGCATTTTCCAGTTCCTGGAGATATACATGAACCGATTTTCTGGAATTAAGGGAACAAGTGCTGTGGACACCACCCTGTGAAGTCACAATGCCAGAAGCCTCTTGATTTCATCCCTAGGTTGAGCATGTTGCTTTTTCAGATGGGGCAGCCCACGTACAGAAGGCACTTTCTGGCTCATCAGGAGTATGCAAGGATTGGGGCAGATGCTGGTGAGAAACATGGACCGTTCCTCATTCTTCCATGGATCCAAACAGCATATTTTAGAAAATTGGAGAATTCTTCTGATTATTGTATTTTCTGACTCCTATGACATTGTCAAAAATTTCTTCAAATATTATTTTCCCTTCTGGTTTAGGCTGGTTCCTTTAAGACCACTAGCTCTTCTAATTATATGTTTAAGACATATCTGAGTTATCTAGAAAAGGCCCATGGCTCTGGAAAATTCCGAGGTGCACCCTGCTTGCTCTCTGAGATGATGAGACATAGGTGATGCACATCTGTGTGGGCTCAGCTCCAAATGCTTCGTCTTCCCTGTCCATCATGACTCCATTAAGGCAGGGGCTGGTCTGTGTTCTCCTGTTGACCCTTCCTCTTTCCTCATTGCCACTCAACTGGCAATTCCTCTGCCTGTCCCAGAACAGTGCTTAGTGCAGCAGGAGAATGATGAGTGGCTTTGATAGGCAGTTCTCCAAGGAATCCTGAATCCCCAGGCATGATTGGCTTTCTTAGGCCAGGCGCAAGCTGTCCCACCTTGGGGGTCTTAACGTCTTCAAGGTGCTGAGGAGGAGAGGGGGGAATGAGTGCCACCTCATTGTGTCTGTAATCTAAGCCCCTTTATCATTCATCCTTGTCATTTTCAGAAGTCTTTGAATCAAGACCCCTTTCTTCTTTTCTCCCCCTAATACATTTGCATGCTCATTGAGGCGAAAAATTACATGATTTCAAGATTGCACTGAGTCTTGTTTCAGACCCCGGGCCTGCTTAGCCGAGCCATCACTCCACAATTAGACTGGGACTCACAATCCTTATTTAATATTCGTGCTGCTCCAACATGAGTATCTGCTGCTTCTCAGCCTCTGCTGTGCCTCTGTCCCATTCAGAGTTGTCCATGTGGTTTATACACTCCACTGAATGTGGGTCCAGGAGAACCACTGGGTAACCACACAGTGCATCATGGTAAATGGAATAAATGAGTGGACCTATTCATTGAAACAGTTCAGTTTTAAAAGTTCAGAAGCTAGGTTAGGCCTTCATCTTTGGCAAGGAAGTTAGTCTTGATATTAAAAACAGATTAAAACAAAGAGGTGGAAATCATTGACTGCTTTATTCTGTATGACACATCACCAAAGATTTGTAGGAACCTCCCATCCAAAAACATGTGAATAGGCTTGAAATTGAAGACTTTTGGGTGAAGAGAAAAGATAAATGAGAAAAACAATAAGCCCCTTCCCATTTTTGAAAAAGAAAAAAAATGTGTCATGATCGCCAACTGGAGAAATACAGACAGCCATACCTACCCACATTCAGGGCAGAGCAGATGGCACAGACCCAGGAGGGCACTGCTAGGCCCTGCTGGAAAAGAGGAGCAGGCTGGTGGCGTTTGGATGCATAATATTCGCTTTGGCTACTAGGAAACATGGAGCCAAGTGTGCAGCGGACCTGCGCCCCAGATGGGTCCATTTTATATGTATTTCTGTAAACTAATTGCCACTGTAATTCATTATATTCTCATCCCTCTTTTCTCCTCACCCCCAATTCCTCAATTATTTTGAACTTCCTGAAAATCTGTGGTGACTTCAGGCACAAAGTAAATCAGTCAATGAATTAGGAACTATTATGGGGTTTACTCAGAGGAGGAGAGAAGCCACTTATTATAAATCTTACTAAATTAACCTAACTGAAGAGAAGGCCAGAATGAATTGTCTGATTTAGTAGACTTCATTTGTGACTATCTTTACCAATTTTCAATTCATTTAGTGAAAATTGACTGCATACGTACTTAGCACATGACCCTGGTTTAGGGAGTCTTTTGGAGATACTGGGAATAACAACCTAGACAGAGTCCTTGTCTCTTCTGGACCTTACTTTTTAGAAAAATGTGAGGAAAATGCACTTTCCAGATGTTGAAAAGTTAAAGATAGAAATTTGTGGGCTGTGAGTCTACTCTCTCTACCCCAGTGTGCATGTGGTCCTGCCAAAAATGAGCCCATCTGAAGAATCAGGAGATCTTGACTTTGTAAATGGTTTCTAGAACTACAGATGCCTCTTAAATAGTGGGAGAAGCTCTGAGTATAAAAGAGTGGAGAGCAGCAAGCACTGAGACTCTCAGCTTGGGAGTATGGAGCTCCAAGCTCTCCATATCTGCAGGGAGCATGTTATTGAAAGCTGCCAGACCCCTCATCTGCTACCTCTCTTGGTGGCCATTTCTGTTCCAAGAAGGTGGAATTTGAAACAACTTAACCTGACTCCATTGTTCCTGTGTGTTCTCTCCCTGCCAGTCCAGAACCACTTTACAGAAACACGTTACGCCAGAAACACTTTACAGGGGCTCCTGGGTGGCTCAGTGGGTTAAGCCTCTGCCTTCAGCTCAGGTCATAATCTCAGGGTCCTGGGATCAAGTCCCACATGGAGCTCTCTGCTCAGCAGGGGGCCTGCTTCCCTCTCTTTCTCTCTCTGCCTGCCTCTCTGCCTACTTGTGATCTCTCTCTGTCAAATAAATAAATAGAATCTTAAAGAAACACTTTACAGGGAAACTGATAATAAATATATAAGTAAACAATGTAATTCAGAATGATAAGTGATGTGAAGGAAAATGGGAGAGGGTAGTAGGGTGGTCAGAGGTATGTTCTTAAAAGAGTGTTACTGGGAAAGAAATGGCCAGTGGCAAAGCCCTGTGACATAGCCTCTTCAGGGGTGCTTAAGGAACTGGGAAAGGGACTGGAGCCAGGAGGGTATAGGGGAGCAAGGTTGTTGATGAGTTTGGCGAGGTTCTCAGAGGCCAGATCATGAACAGTCCTGGAGGCCTGGTAATGACTTATTCCAAGTGTAATAAGAAGCCACTGGAAGGCTTTCAGTAGAAGAATGACATGATCTGGTTTATGTTTGAGAAGTTCTGACTCCTTCACCAAGAATGGATTAGAAGGGGATGTGGGATGGTGGGTAAGAGTAGAAGCAGAGAAACCATTTTAGGGCTTATCTCTACAGTTCAGGGGAGAAATCAGGGTGGTATGGTGGTGTCCAAGATATCTGGCCAAGTTCTGGCCAGCTGTGCTGGGATGTCTTCCCACCATCACCATTACTGGTTACATTCACTAGGTCTTTATGCCTTCATTTTATACTGAGTCTCTTAGAGCCTCACTATATACTTTCACAGGTAGTGTAGTGGATTTCCATCCTGTAGTTTTTTCCCCCTAATCCAGATCGTTTAATTAACTTATGAGTGTATCTAGGGCAGATGATTATGCTCACAGCTGGGAATGCCTGCTTAAGTTATAGGTCCAGGGGAAAGGCACAGTTGGTGTGGGAATAAGTGTGCATGTATGTGTGTATCAGACCTATCTCAAACTGGCTTCCAAGGACTCAGTTTCCTTTATTCCTGTGATTGGGACATTAAACACGAGTAATGAGCATCATGGAGACATTCAGATATTCTGGGAAAGTCTTTTTACTCACTCAGCCTCAATTTCCTTATCTGTAAAATGACCCGTGAGATCGAAAATACCCCTTCCAGGTTGAATGAAACAAAGAACTCTGCTTCTGGACTTGAACACACAGTATCTAACGATTCCACTTGACCCAAAGAATTAGGACATTACTGGTGTGTATGTGAGTGCCTATTGCTTATTTAAATCAGCTTGGCTCTCCCACCATAATAACATTCTTTCCCCTCTTATTTGTCCCATTATTTTGCACAGAATGCCTCTCCACCAATTCCCCCCCCCCCACCGCACATCAATGTAAAGGTAAGCTTCAGTCTAGATAAATAATCAGTAACAGCACATGAGTGAGGCTTTACCCTGACCCTGTTGGAAATAATTGGCTACCAAACGGAAGCCAGACCTCTGATGAGGCTGGAGTCCAAACCCATGACAGACTCATTGCCTTGTCTCTCCTTGGCTGAAGCAACTTGCAGGCAGTGTCCTTATTTCTGTATCTAGTACCATGTCTAGCCTACCTGCAGGCACTTAACACCTGTTTTTCATTATCACGGAGACTGACAAATAATGGAATCCCTCCTGCCACCCAACATGTGGAAAAGTAATTGCCGCTTGGGCTGGTATCAGTTCAGACCGCACCACTGCAGCCGAGGCAAGAACTTGGCCTTATCTTGCAGCTGTACAGCTACTGGAAATTGTACGCCGATGTCATTCGCTGGCACTCTAACTCAGCAGCGGTTTTCAGCAACCACGTCGAACTCTTAATGGGGTTTGTGAAAGTAAAACTCCTGTTTGAAGCGAGAAGGAGAGAAACAAACAGTTATCATTCCATGTCTCTTCTTTAAGAGAAATCCTCTTAATTTGTGGGGAGGGGTCGAGTGCCATGGGAGTGGGCACAATGATTCCTCAAAGCAGACAGGAGTCTTCTTGGACAATCAGCCTCATGGTACCACTATTTTGCCAGGGAGCTGTGTGGATAAAATATCAAGTGCTAGGGTAGCAGTGATGTGGTTGCACAGACATAATTAGATGAGTAGTTAAAGGTCTGGCATTCTTTAGGGAAACAAATGATTGATCAACCCTGCAAAAATAAATAACCTGGCTCTTTGGGTCTATGTAGCAACTTTAAATATTTAATAAATCCATATGTGTATGAAGGATTTGTCCTCATCCCGCTCTTAGTTGGCTGTGATTTTTGGATGATTTATCAAACCTGCTGTTTTAGGGACTTCTGATCGAGGCCATGGATATAGGAAGTGCCATTTAAAATTCCTGCCCCATCCCTTTCTTGGCAGAGTGCTCATTGGAGGCTGTGAAAACGTGCAGCTGTTGGGGAGGCTGTGCTTTTGGAGGATGGTGTTGGGGGTGGGGGCCATCTGGGACATTGGCATACCTCACAGGCATCAATCATAATGTGTATCTGCAGCTGGAAAGCAGTGCATTGAACCCAAAACATGACACAGTTCAGAAAAGTAGCTGGTTCTTCGCTGACAGCTATTTATGGCTGTGAGGATTTCCAGCCTGGAAGGCCTGGGATGGGGAGGATGGCAGGGCAGGGCCCCCAAATCAGCCTTTGTGGTTCACATCAAGCCCCATGGGAGATTGTGGTTCTATTAGAAGGTGCTACCCAGCATTTAATGCTAGAGAGCCCTGGTGCAAGAAAGCAGAGATGTGGCTTAGCATCGTGTATAGGGACAAGCAATTGCTCAAGGAGTGTTGGAGATGTGTGGGGGATCCACTAGATTTGCACAGGCCTTGGTCGTTGTACTAAGTGTGCCAAAGGGCAGAACATGGTGGAAGCTGCAAATGTGGATGTACCTACAGGGCTGCCATTGCCAGAGGCCTGTTTCTAGTCACCTGGTGGCTGTGGGTGAGTTAAACACTGTTAGGTGATAGCTATTGCCTGGGTGACTGACTGTTGGAGGGACCTTGGCATCACTTGGGATGGCTCTTTTACTTAGGGACTGTCAAAGAGGTGTAGTCTTCTTTAGAGACAATACTGAGTTTTCCTGAATCCAGAGATCCTTAAGGCTGTGATAGAAATTTCTAGGAAGGTATTGGGTTTGGATTCATTGAAGGGACAAGATGTAAACTCACTGAGACTTTTTACTCCCCACACTCTAAGTAATTAGACAATGGTGTTTGATAAGGAATGATTTCATTTATTAAAGTCAATACATATTTACTATGTATTTATCACATGTCAGGCCTTATATCAAAGACATGGGGATAAGGGTTAAAAGATGTGGTCTGAGCCCCAAAACAGAAGGTCTCTACCAGAAACATGATCTCATGGGCTTGTGGGTCTTACTGGCTAGTTTTTACAAGAACATTCTTTGGTGAAGAGTGAAAAGTAAGGGTACCTGTGTGGCTCATTTCATTAAGCATCTACCTTTGGTTCAGGTCATGATCCTGGAACCCTGGGATTGAATCCTGCATCAGGCTCCCTGTTCAGTGGGAAGCCTGCTCCTCCCTCTGTCCTGTCCCCTGCTTGTGCCTACATGTGTGCACTCTTTCTCTCTGTCAAATAAATAAATAAATAAAATCGTAAAAAAAAAAAAAGTGAAAAGTAGAACATTTATTTAGGGACAACCTTCATGGTTGTCCCCAGAACTTCAGGGCAAGTGGGAAAAATAGATAAAGGCAAGGTTATAAGGAAATTAAAAGTCCAGTAATGAAACTTCGGAACTTGCAGAAGAAACAAGCTTTGGTGGTAGAGTCCAGATTACTGTCTTTGCATGTGTGCATCTGGGACGAGGTTCAGCAAATCCAAACCGGCATGTGCTAAAGAGAGCAGATGGAGAGGTGGATCCTTCTTCTCGGGTCTTGCTCAACCCTGAAAATGCAACAGATGGCCCCTAACCACCAAATGAGGCCAAGTTGGGGTACAGAATTGGCCTACCGCACTCATCAGTGTGCCCTGGGTTTCCCAATGCCCCAGAGAGGAGGGGGAGGCCAGCTGTGGGGATACGTGGCTTTCTGGGGCTGATCTTCTACTTTGGATAGAAGAAAGGATGGAGTGAGGGTCATGGAGAAAGGGGAGGCGGTAGGGAGACTCTGATGGCTCGCTTTCCTGGAGTGACAGCTGGCAGGCAGCTGTGGAGATAGTGTGTGTGTGTTAACAGCCACAGTGACTGGGTGTTTATTGAATTGCTGTGGATTTTCTAAAAGCAAAGCAAGCATACTAAATTGCTGCAAATTACCAAGGGCTTTCCTAATGTTCGATAAAAATACTGTGAACATTTAAGGACACAGCCTCGGCAAATGGTTCTGAATCTGGTTGTAGGGAAGCTCTTGCTTTGAGAACAAATACACTGGCACTTCAGTACAAATAAATGGAGCTAGTTGAATGATGATCACACCAGAGGCTGGACATTACGGATTCAAGTTGGCGTCCCCTTCCTTTTTCAGGATATGCTTCCATTCATTTCAAGCTGTGTGCCCCTGCCTGGCCTCTGCCAGCCTTGCCCAAGGAGAGATGATTATTTTGTTGTACCACCTTGTGGTGTACCTCAAATCTATTGTGGTAGTTTATCTGCTGATTCAGAGAGGAAAGGAACTGCAGGAGGATGGCTAATTTTTTAATTGTCTTCCTTAATGATCCTCCATTTTTGTCACTTTTCTCGGTATCCCCAAGGCTACTCATCACTTCCAAGAATAGGAATATCTTGAAGAAGGCAAGAGACCAGGTGTTTAGACTAGGACACATTTCCTGCTTGGCAGTCAGATATCTCCACAAACCATACCCAGTTTCCTCAGATTCAGCTTCATTTCTTTTTGTCCCTGGGACCTTGCAGTTTTGCTCATTTTCCTCCCTAAGGTCATGTTCTTTGGACAGAAATGAACAATAATTTTTTACCTAAAGGAAAAAAAGTACCACTAGATACAGAGGTTTGTGGCTTCCAGTCTTGTATTCAGAAGTATAGGAGAGCAGGGCCTCTGAATTAAATTACACTCCAGTTTAAAAATCAAAGGAATAACTGTTTAGGGGCCAAATGTACTTTGGGTTAAATCAGTTCAAAGCATCAGAAAAATCGTTAGAAATATTTGAAGAGCACAGCAGGTGGCTAGGTTTGCATTTCTTAACCTGTGTCATTTGATGTTTTGCTTTTGCAGGGAGGGTATAAGGAATGTCATTGCCTTCCAGCAGTTAAATTACATCCAGGAAACCTACACTAGCCTTAGTGGTTTGCAATAAAATTTCAAGACTTGGATGCTCTGCTTCCTGTTTGATAGTAGTTATTGTGGTGAGTTTGGAATTCTTTAGCTCATGAAATGATCATGTTGAAAACCAAAAAGACTCATATACTTTCCAACAGCTGTGAAGGTTGTGCTAGTGGTATACCCAGGTACGGGTGCTGGAGGTATTGAAGTTTCAATATAGTCTCTAGGAAATTAGGAAAAAAGGCCCACTACTTTTGGCTTAGAATAGATGCTTCCCGAGTCAACATACTAAGTGGGCAAGAAGCAGCAGAGAATACAAGTGGGCCAGAGAGGGATAGGACTAGCAAAGAGGGTGCAGATGGAAAGAAAGCGGAAACCACAGCTGCACACTGCAGAGCCAGGACATCCTCACCTGACCACGATTGGACTGGTGTAAGGGGGAAGACAAATAGAAGACAACCCTCAGTGGAATAAGAACCGCAGATGTTTTCCCTAAAGAACAACTGAGCAGAAGTCATAGGAAGGGGAAAAAACAAAACAAAACAAAACCCTGTTGCAAGCAGGTGGACTTTAGTAGCAGTTTTACAAATTGCCTCTCTCAGACCTATGTGATGGCTGGTGAACCCTTGGGCAGGGCTAATCTCTCCTGATGGGATAAAGGCCAGATCAACTGTCTAGGATAAGCACAATCTGCAGGTGGCCTTCCTGAAGCAAGACTTCTCTGTGGAGGAGCTCTGGGGATGAAACTGAACTTGCCTAGCTGTGATTCCATTCCAGGACTAGGAATCTCATGCCACTGGGTGGCCATGTTTGTAAAGGGGGTAGGGGACTCTCTCTGAGTGCCACTTTTCTCATCCATAATTTCAGGGTGTTGCAGTTCCTGATTCCACCTCTCATGCTACATGCCAAATTCTTTGCGGGAAAATCAAGAGAAGGCAATTGTGCAACCTCCTATGCACAAAGCTCAAAGACATGTGGGGTTTGAAAAGCTTGTCCATCAGTCCTTCTGTCCATCCATCTAATCATCCATCCATTCATCTGTCCATCTGTCTCCCCACCCACCCACCCACTCACCCACCTACCATCTATCCCTCCATCCATCCACCTGCTGATTCTTTGGCACTTTATTCATTCCTTGATTCAGTGAATAACACTGAGCACTCAGTGTTTGGCCAAACCCACCATACTTTAAGCTCTATAGGGGCAAGGTCTATCTCCTATTGTTGACACTGTAACTGTCCCCAGGGCTTGACACATCATCAATGCCAAATCACCAGTTGCCAAATGAATGAGAAAGATACTTACGCTACCTGTTTGACAAGAAAACAGAGTGGGGAGTGGTTCTGCTTCACTCTAGTCCTTTTCCCTAATTTCTTGGCAGTTGTACGTATTTTATTGCTAAATAAATGTTTGTTGAAGGAAGGAAGGAGTCTTTGTGTGGCAGCAGTTGTTTGAGTTCATGGGTCTTGGCCATATGCTTGTGTACCATGTTCTTGGGCAGTGTGGTGTAGTGAGGAGGGCATGATGAGTCTGGAGATGGGGGGGGCTAAATTTGCTTCCTTTCTCTGTTTCTAGCAAGCTGTTCCACTTTGGACAAATCATGTAGCCTTTCTGAACTCTCTTTTCTCATCTGCAAAGTGAGAAGTCTCTTTTGTCTCCTTCCAGCTTTAAAGTACATGATTAGAACATTAGAAGTAAAAATGAAGGCAGAGGGTATGCCCCTAAAAATGATAGCTGTTATTATTTTAAAGGCAGGGGCTTGTTCTCATTACAGGATTAGGAAAGGTTTGTATATCCTTTAAGTGTTCAGTAAATGCTTTTGAATTACAATAATAAAATAATTGGGAAGTATTTACTTAGACACATTCATGGCGCTCGGTAAGAGCTAGGCTCTGTTACACAGGCTTTACAACTATTAATAAATTTCATCTTCATAACAACTAAATGAGGTAAGTAGCAACACTGGCCCCAGTTTGTGTAGCAGAAAACTGGGACCTGAAGGGGGCAAAATCAGCTCCCTGTAGTCACCCAGCCAGGACAGGGCAGAGCCAGCATTTGAAACCAGGTGTTCGGGCACTGAAGCCTGTGCTGTTAACCACCGTGCTGTGCTGTGGTATGCTTGACAACCACATTATATTCTGTGATGGCTAAAACAGAATATGAACCTTAGTCCCTACCGTGAGGTGCTCACAGTCTAATTGGGCACATGAAATATTTAGAGAATGAGAGAGTGGGCAATAAAGCCGCAATGGGAGGTATAGATCATTGGAGAACAGGAAAGCATATAATAGGTACCTTATTTTTATATAACACTTTATGCCTTTCTGAGTGTTTTTACATCCATCATCTCATTTGCTCCCCATAACAGCTATCATTATTTATTGAGAACTTACTATGTGCCAGGCACTGGGCTAAGTGCTTCACTTATATTATCTTAACCAAGCCTCACAGCAGACCTATTATACAGGGACCACTTCTATTTTAGTGTCAAAAACCTGATTTGACTTGTTTATGTCAACAAAAAGTAGAAGAGTTAGGACTGGCTTTAAACACAGCTGGTTCGAGGGCCTCAAACCCTGTCACTGGGATGTGGTCTGTCAGTCTTTCTCTTCCCTCCTGTTCTTCTTCGTCCCTCTCCTTTCTTATTATGGCTCTGGGTTCTTCTACGTTGGCTTCCCTCTCGGATGAGTTCTTTCCTTAGAGTGGCCCCAGACACACTTATTTCAAATGATCCCAGCAGAGAGAGGACTTCTTCTTCTCAACACTTCCTACAAACACCCTGGAACTGAGCTCCATGCCTGTGGCCTGTCTCTGAATGGGTCATTGTAGCCAGTGACCATTGATTGGTCATACCTGGGTCACAAGACAAGCCCTGTACCCCCTGCAAGGACTTGGCCCATCAGACCCCGAAGGAAAACAAAGGTGATATTTCTAGAGTAAGGGAGGATGAATGCTGGGCAGACACAAAAGTTGAAAAACACGTGATAGTTATTTCCCCTATTTTATTATGGGCTCTGGGAAGTTAAATACTTTGGTGAGGACCACCTATCTAGAAGCAACAGAGCAAGAGTTTGTGTGATGCATATCTAGTTCCTCTTATTCATTTTACAGATGGGAAAAGTGAAGCACAAAGTGGTTTAATGCCTTCTTGATATATCTAGATAGAGGGAGATGTTCTAGGTTTGACGGCAGTGCTTTTTGCAGAGCAGCAGTTGACAAAGACAGCCCTGGCACAGACATCTTCACTGTGTTAGGGAGGCTATTCGAGTTAAAAAAAAAAATCATCTGGACAATTGGCATTGCATTCTGTATGAAAATTTGTAACTTAAGCTTTTGGGGCACCTGGCTGGCTCCGTCAATAGAGCACCTGACTCGATCTCAGGTCGTGAGTTTGAGCCTCATGTTGGGTGTGGAGATTACTTAAAAACAAACAAAATTTAAAAATCTGTGACTTAGTCTTTTGAACCACAGCTTATGGTTGCAAACCCACACAGTCCCTAAATTTGGAGTAGAGACACGAGTGGTTCCTGTTGGGTAGCTTCTTTCATAAGCTGGTTTTCAAAACATCATGCTGGTGGTGGCACCAGGCCCGTAGAACTAGAGACTCTGGCTTTGAATTAGAGGCAGCAGACTTGCTAGTGGACCTCCACTAATACCACTGCACACAGACAGAGTGCTCATGCCTGTGCGCTGAGCAGAAGTCTTGCTTTGTGTCTAGTCCTCGAGAACGCCCCTGAGGAGCATTCAAGAATGCTCTCAGTGAGAGATCTGCAGGCAGCATTGTATGGAAGAATGCATGGATGAAAGAGTCAGAAGCCCTAGGTCCAAGTTTTGATTCTGTCCTTTTCAACCGAGTGGCCTTGGGTATCTTAGATGACCCCTCGGTAGCCATTTCCCATCTGTGAGATGGGACCCGTGGGGCAGGTCTCCTTGATCAGGAGACAGGTGTCTTTAGACTGAGATCAGGCCACAGCTATGGAAAAGGCCCCACACTGAAGACAGGGCTCCCCAGCTAAGGAGGAAATGGACAATCCAATAGTTCTAAGCAGTTGTTCTGAGGGAGTGTGCTCAGAGAGTATGCTGTGTACCCGTGGGTGCATGTGACTGCTTGCCAATGGTAGGCAAATGCTCTCCTAGGTTCCTACCTCCCACAGCTACAATGACCTGTACTCCAGCTCTTTGCCTTTATGCTGTCCGCTCAGTCCCTCAAGGCAGGTGAGCATAAACTTGCCTGTAGCTCACTACCCCACCCCCTTGCCTTTTACCCAAAGACTTGAATTCACAGGGGCCAGGAAAAGGATCCTGATATAACTGATCAGGGTTCAAATCTCTGGCCTTAGATGTGTGCACATGAACAAATCTCTTTATGCATCCTAAACCTTGGTGTTCTGACCTGTTCTTATAAAGAATAAACCAGATAACATTCGCAAGTGCTTAGCTGATTATTTTGTCATGTCATGCAGAGACTGATAATGTGACCCTTGAAGACTTAGGGCCTCCATGTTGCTTTTCTTCCCTGATAGACCCAGGAAAGCCCACCTCTGTGTGTCCTTAAGGGGCAAGGACCTGGCCACCCTCCCAGGGCTGAGCGTGGGGTAACCCCTGAGCAGCCGTGCTCCCTTCCAGACCTCTAGTTCTCCCTTCTGACCCCTTTCGCCCAGCTATCAGTCCTGCCCTGGCTCAGTTTTCTCTCTTTATCACCTCACCTACCTCTGTTCTGGTTGCTCTCAGGAGCTATGTATAGCCTGTCAGGTCATAAAGGACCCTCCTTGAAGCAAGTTCCCAGTTCCACACAATGCAGGGCCTTCTCCCCATCCCAGGGGATTTGGTAAAAAGGGAAACCTGTTCCTGGGTCATATCCTTTTGCAAACTGCTCATCCTTAGGACTTTAGGGCAGGCCACTCCCTCTGAAATACATCTCCTCCCTTACCCTCCCTCCCATGTTATGCCTCTGCCTGCTTTCCACATGTTTCCCTATCCTTCTTATCTCTCCCTTAGTGTCCTTATCCAGGTCCCGGCTGATCACCTTCTTCCCCTCCCTCAACCTGCTCTTCCACATCTGTCCTTTCTAGCAGTATGCTCTTCACTATAGAAAGGAAACTATCTCCTCCATCAGCTCCAGGGTGGGGTGTGAATATAGGGAGAAGGTAATGCAGTGTTTTTTCTTCTGTTCTACTTCTCAAGTGTGAAGTTTGTCTTCTTACCCATTCCAGATGTCCTGCTTGTATGCCACCATTGCAAAGGGGATGAAATAGAATTCTTCACCAGCACACCACACTGTTAACCCCTCTTTATTTAACCTTTGTTATTAAGAGCATGCATCAGTAGCTTTGCTCCTCGTGTGCTGACCAAGCAGCCCAGGTCTTTGCCTCAGTGTGGATGTGCAGTGGCAAGAATATGGACCATGGGTGAGAAGACAGCGGCCTCATCCCCAGGTCCTGCTTGTGACCCCAAGTCAGGCAACACTTTAACTCCCTCATTTGTGAAAGGGGAATGATAACCAGGCAGAAGAAGGAGTAGATGACACACTGTACCTTATATGAAAATGTCTTATATGGTACAGATGATTGTATAAATGGTAGTTTTTTAAAAATTGTGGTGAAATACACAACATAAAATTTAACCATATTAAAATCAGTAGCATAAGTACATTTATAATGTGCAACTATCAGCACGGTCTAGTTCCAGAACATTTCCATAACCCCAAGCTGAAACCCATTCCCATTAACAGTCACTTCCAATTCCCTGCTCCCACCCCAGCCCCTGGCAACTAGCAATCTACCTTCTGTATCTATGAATTGCCCATTTTGGGTATTCCATATAAATAAAACCATATAATATGTGGCCTTTTGTGTCTGACTTCTTTCCCTCAGCACAATGTTATCAGGGTTTTTCTACATCGTAGCATGAATCAGTGCTTCAGTTCTTTTATGGCTGAATAATATTTCACTTTGTGGGTACACAACATTTTGCTTTTAAAAATGATAGTTTTAATTTTAAATCTCATCCAGAGAACTATTAGCCATCATGGAAAAGTGGTAATTTGGGATGAGGAGAAAGAGATTCTTAATTTGGAGAAAATGAGCTCTGGGGGGAGTCATGAGACCGGCTTTGAAACATCTCAGAAGCTCTCACAGAAAAGCAGGACCTAGTCTCCATGCCTCGCACTGGGAGGACCAGGGCCAATGGTACACACATTCTGACCCACTTTTGGTATGCTTGAGAACCCGCACCCCTGCACCCCACCCAGCCCCCGCCCCTCCCTGGACCGGCCCTGAGGAGGCATGTTTGGGTGCTTTGGAGCCATTGAGAACTGTGATCTGATAGAGAAGAGCAAATGGCATGAAGAAGCTGTCAAGCCAGAACTGAGGAGGTGATGTGAGGTCCTGGGCCACAGCTGAGCCAAGTGGGGAAGGTCATGCATATGCAGAGAGGCCGTAATGGAGGTAGGAGAGGGAAGGGCTTAGGAACCCAGGGAGGAAAAAACTTGAGAGCTGGTTGTAAGGACTTGATAGCTCATGGAATATCTCTACCCTGGTAGTCACCATCCTAGTTCATTTTTGGATCATCTCTACAGCTTGCCTACAAGTCCCCTGGCCCAGTTCTTTTACTGATTTCCCCCACCTCATTCCTACCCCTAATTCCTCCTTTGACCAGCTAACTCTTGGATCAGGTTTTCGCTTAGATGTTGTTCCTCCCAGAAAACCTTTCCTGACCCGCATCTTCATAACCCACAAAAATATCTTGGCTGCCATCTCTCCTATTTGTCCCCAAAGGTCCCTGCACTTTTTCTTTTGCAGCACTAAACTGTGAGTACCTGTTCTCTGGTGCGTGTCTCTGCAGGACTTTGCTTTCTGTAAGAATGGGAATCAGTATATCCTGTTGACCATTGCATCTCTGACATTGTAGACCAGTATCTGGGACATGGTAGGTGATGTGCATATATTTGCTGAGTGAATGAGTCAACGAATGAAAGAATGGGGCTGGTGCAGATAACAGTTAAGGTGAGGCAGGCTTGAGCTTATTTTTCTGACAAATAACAATCATGGAGTAGAACACTTTGTGGAAAAGTGTCTCCCACAGCAGAAGAGATCCTTTGGGAGTTTGGATGACCATGTCTCTGCTGTATTGTAGTGTATTTGAGCCAGTTAGGGGAATGGGCAGGATAGCCCCCCAAACCCCATCTAGCTCAGTTCCCCTGTGATTTGATGTCTCGAAGTACTGCTGTGTCCTCTGCCTGGGCCATTTCTCACACTAGCAGAAACCTCATGAGAGCCCAGTTGCAGCACAGATGCTGACCAGGATTCTTCAACCTTGCAGGTGCCACTCTTCATAGAATTTAATCAGTAATACACTGTCTCCATGGCATTTCCATTAACCATCCCTCTTGATGTAGAGCCTAGAGTGGAGGCCAGGAGGCCACAGAGAAGAGAAATAAGGAGAATCGAATGTCTTAAGTAGCACTGTTCTGTGCCAGGAGAAGGTACAAGCTGTGAGTAGCATGGACAATGTGGAGCTTTGGGGGATGGAGAGTGTTGGAGAACAGGATTGTGGGCTGATAGTGAACTGTGTTTCCTTCTTGGTGGAAGCAGTGCAAGTTCAAAACCAAATTATTTTTTTCCACCAGCTTTCCCAGAGCTCTTCACCCTTGTTCCCCTGAAAGGTGGCAGAAAACACTTAACTCCCTTGTTGGAATAGTGTTCTACATCCAACTAGTTCAAAGTACTTTCACATCAAAGACTATTATCCTCTCAATTCTCTTGATGTCAAAGGGGGCATTATCGGAATAGCCCTTTTATAGAAAGAGAAACTGAGGCACTGAAAAGTTCTATAGCTTGCCTGGAAACTGGTCTCATTTTGGTATGCACACTATCTGGGCATCTTTAGTAGTAGCTAAAGGACAAAGAGTGATTAGAACTTATGTAGAAGTTGGGGTTTGGTGGTACAGTGACAGGATGGAGAACTAGTAGATATGGTAAAGCAGCTCACTACTGGCATACCTTGTTTTATTCTACTTCACTTTTTATTGAGCTTTGCATATAGTGCATTTTTTACAAAGTGAAGGTTTGTGGCAACTGTGCATCAAGCATGTCTATCAGAGCCATTTTTTCCCAACAATATTTGCTTCATTTGTATCTCTGTGTTACATTTTGGTAAGTCCCACAATATTTCAAACTTTTGATTATTATTATTACATTTTTTTGTGGTGGCCTGTGATCAGTGATTATGACTCACTGAAAACTCAGAGGATGGTTAGAATTTTTAGCAATAAAGTACTTTTTAATTAAGGTTTGTGCATTGTTTCTTTAGACATAATGCTAGTGCACACTTAATAGACTATAGTGTAAACATAACTTTTATATACATTGGGAAACCAAAAAATTCATTTGACTTGGTTTCTTGTGACATTCACTTTACAGCAGTGGTCTGGGTTTGAACGTGCAATATCTCTGTGATATGCTCATACTCTTTTTGATTTCCTGCCAGTGCCCAGAGACCATTTGGTTTTGTTTTTCAGGAATATTTTTACTTCGATTTCCTTCTGCAAAGTTACTTGCCTCACAGGGCCTGTTCTGTCCCTGACCCTTTTATTCTGGAAAGAGTATTCAGTGAGCTATTTTCTTCTCTCTGTCCACTCTCTCCAAGATTTTCCTTCTATGCAATGCATGCAAAGGCCTTTTCCTCAGAGGAGCTGGCCTCACCAACACACACAGAATCTCCTTTTGGTCATTTTCTTTTTTCCCTCTGCACTTCGGACAATAAAAACTGAGAAATGTAGTAAAAGGCCAAAATGTACACAGAGATAAGCTCATGAAGCTCAGCATGGGGAATGGGACAAATTAAATGCCACCCAGCAAGAGAAGGGAGTCTGAGAAGAGAGAGATGGGGAATATAAAATGCAGGTCAGACAAAGCAGGAGAGTGAGAGCAAGCAAGGGCACTCTGGCAGCCCGGGTTTCTGGGAATGAAGGCATAGCATGCCGGTGAAATAATGGTGCCCTCCTGATGGACCCTACCTCATCTTGGCCCGTGGTGCCCAGTTGGTTGTCCTCTGCTAGCTGTGACAGTATTTTATCTTTCGGCGGGAGCTCTCACTCACCGAGGTGGAGAGAAGCTGATTAATTAGCGGAGATCTCACCCAGCCAGCTGGCTCGCTGGAAAGGCCAGAGCACGTGAAGGATGAAGATGCGCAGTGCTGGAGCTCCCTCCTGGTTCTGGCCCTGCCGCCACGCCCTCACCTGCACACAGCCCATGCCCCCAGACCTGCACCAACACTTATGCCCACACCCTCTCTCTACTTACCAGTGCAAAACTTCATTGCTTTCTTTCTTCCTGGGGCTAATTTCGAAGGCACCCGCAATGAGACCTCTGGGAGGAAATGGCACTTTCTCCCTTAGAAAACAGGGTGCAATGGTTGAGGCGACAGTTATATTAAGTGGGCAGAGGGCTTTGTCCTGTGAGCAGGTCTGGGGGTTCAGGGCTTTCTCCTGTCCAGGACAGATGCATCCATCTGGGTGCTTAGCAGGGTGCTCCCCACGTTGCTCAGCTCATTAAAAGAGAGCCTTGCCTTGGAGTGGCGCAGGTAATGAAGCATCGCGGGGTGCCTGCCGGCTCTAATAAGATGGAATGAACTGAGGGGAGAATTAACCTGGTAGGATTAGTTCACTCTGCAGCAAGATGCTTGGAATCACCTCTTACACCCCGTGCAGGGAATCTTAAACACACTCCTGTCTCAGGAGGAGTGCTGGCTGGGGAGGAGGGTGCTGGGCTAGGCTGAGCTAGAAAAGACAAGCCAGATGCTGAGCAGAGGCCTGTGGTGGAGGGGCTGAAATGCAGCTCTTTGCTGGGAGGAGGACTGTTTTCTTTCCTGCCCGTGCCTCAGAATGGTAGGTTGAAGCAGAACCAGTAGACTAGAGGCCCCCTGCTTTGTCCAACTCGGCCCCATGGTGGAGGTGCAGGCTGGGCCAGGGTTGTGAAGGGAGGAGAGAAAATAGCTAAGCCTCTAGGGGCCATGCTGCACTTGGTGATACTAGGGTGCCTAGGGCCCCAGAGAGATGGCCAAGCCTGAAATTGTAGATGTTTGGCTTGCCAATTCTGATCCTAATTCAAGTGTCTCCTGGGTCACAGCAGGAGGTAGAAAGAACAGGAAGAACACAGACCTACAGAACCAAGGGCATCGTCATTCAAAATTCAGTGGTGTGTTTACTCCATGCCATACACCGTGCTAGTTGCTGTGGATGGATATGAATAAGACACATCCTCTGCCCTCAAATTGCTCACAGACTATAACAGAGAGATGAGAGGGCAGCTAGCTTCAATACTAGGCCTAGCTTCAATACCAGACACATATTTAAAGGCAGACAGAAATCAATTATTTCTGCTTGGCAAAAGTTGTAGGAAAATGCCCAGGGGGCCTTTATAGCAGAAATAGGTTTCTTTATCTTCTTCATTCCATATAGGCTGTTGCATCAAATCAGAGGGTCAGTTGGGGCACTTGGGTGGCTCAGTTGGTTGAGCATCTGACTCTTGGTTTCTGCTCAGGTCATGATCTCAGGGTTATGAGACTGAGCCCTGCATACTATGCTCTGCACTGAGCATGGAGTCTGTTTGGGATTCTCTCTCCTCTTCCTTTGCTCTCCCCTTCCACCTCTCAAAACAAAAACAAAAACCAAAAACCAGAAGACCAGAGAACACCAGGGCATGTGGGGTCTCAGAGACCCAGTGGTTCCAATGTTGTGATTCACTCTGTGCCCATGTTAAAAATACAGATCACAGGTGATGCCTAAGACAGACTGAGTGAGAGTTTTCCATAGTGCCTGGGAACATGCATTTAGACAAGTGTCACAGGTGATATTGGTAATTCATTAAATTTGAGATATGCTGAAGTAGACCATTCTCTCCTATTAGAGAGGGGGTAACTTTGGTCCCAAGATGGGGGCTAAGATGACTGGTTCAAGACAATTAGCTGCTACCCAGTTAGCACTAGGCCCTGAGCTCAGATTCACTTTTCTCTGAATTTGGCCCTCTGTTCACTAAGGAAGCTGCATATGGCATTTTACACAGCACAGAGCTGGGACCCACGGCACAGCATTCTGTGTCAGGGCAAAGTCTCCTGTGGGACTCAAAGAGCAGATCCAGAAAAGCAGGGAGAGCTGGAGTGTCTGGCAGATTATCATCGCTCTGCTGGCTTTGGCTAGCTAGATCCCTTGTTAACCCCACCTGCTCCAGACCCCAGCTTGCTTCATTCCTGGAAGGTCATGTCTTCCTGCTTGGAGGCTAACAAAATGCCAGACCAACTGGTAGTTTGCTCATACTCTAAATACAGATGGCGGTATTTAGAAGGGAACAAAGACTTAGCCACAGAAAGTTGCCAAACTCCTGTTTCCAGAGACAACACTATAAGAAAGCCAGGGAGCAGGGGAAAAAAAAAAAAAAGTAAAAAAAAAGTAACTTTAGGGCATAATAGTTTTCTTGAAAGAGCACCAGATGCCTTTTCAATTTTGGGGTGATGCCCTTTATAAAATGTCTCACTTGTTGAACAGGAAGCTGCTGCTGCTTGCTAGCATGTGGCCCTGGGTTGCCAGCCATCTTATAGTCAACATGAAAAAGGAAATGTATTTCCATCAAGTATACGTCCTGTTACATCTAAGCTCAGAGGCCTTCCCTGGTTTCCCAAGGCAAACGTTCTAAGTCTCAGTTTGGCTTTCAAGCTGTGGGTGGGCTGGCCCCATGCCCACAGCTGCCTCACATCCTGTGTGTCCCCTGCAGGCACAACCCTTTGACACCAGCTCTTCCTCTGAGCCCACTAGGGCTCTCTGAGGTATGTAAGGAAGGACTACAGGTAGTATTTCTTCTATTTGACAGATGAGGCAAAAGACTCCAAGAGGTTAAGGACTTTTATGCTAATGCTGTGTAAGTGGTATATGTGAGACCCACTTAGATACCTGGGTTCTAGAACCTCCCCTCCAGACACTGCTAAATCTGATCAGGTGAGTTGTACCACCCCAGGTACATGTCCACCTACGAGACTGTGCAAATGTTTTTCTTTCTGGATGACTTTCCTTTACTTTAACTTTCCATACCCTTCAAAATGTAGCTTGAAACGCCTCCAAGAAGCCATTTTCAAGGACTCTAGCCCTCAATCCTTTCTGAACTTGAATGACACTAGTTAGTGCTTAATTATGTTCCATCATATTGTTTGCTAATTATCTAAAGTGTGCATTTTTCTCAGCACATCTAGTTTATAAATTTCATGACAATGGGTACTCATGATTTTTTATCGTAGTCAGCCCAATGCTAAGCACAGAGTTTAAAACTTTTTGCTGAAAATCTGCATGGAGAAAGCCAGTGTCATTTATCTTCCTAAGGGAATTAACAACAATGACCCCATTTAGCATATCTCAATGTGTTTGGTTTCTCCCCATCTTATTAGCTTCCCAACAGAAGCTATCTGGCTCAGAAAAAGCATCCAGCTGTTCAGAGCAGCTGGAAGCCAAGTAAGGGTTATTTTGGGATGAGTTATTTCTTGCTTCTTAAGCCCTTTCAAATAACATTGTCTGAAATGATGCTGCTTGATGGAGAGGAGTCCCCTCACTCCCACAAAACTGAGATAGAGAAATTGCTCCCGAGAAAGACCAAAGATGGGCTAAGAAGAGCAGAAGCAAGATCACTCCGCTTTGGCAGCCAGATGTTTTAGGTCTTATTTAGTCCTCATCACTGCTTCTGTACAACACCTGTTTCTAGGGGCAGAGAGGGACTGCCTCTCTGTCTCTGATGGCTTCAGAGACTGCAGTGGATCCAAACTCACTTTCATGTATCCCTTCATGCATTTTGGGGTCTACTGTTTGCTTATTCCTTACTCTTTCTCTGCCTCTAAGGATGTCACACTCTCAATGGGGATGTAAAAAAGAAACATGCATATAAAGAAATTCGTAATTGCAATTTGATAAATGTTTGGAGAGAAATAATTTACGTGAAGGGAAGAGTTGGAGGGAGTGAATGGATGGGACATGGGAGCCACTTTTGACAGGATGGTCTGGGTGGTCACTGAAGGCATTCTGAAGAGATTTAACTGGGACATGAGGGGGAAAAGCCCACCAGCCAAAGACTGGGGAAGAGTTCAGAGGAAAGACATGTACATATGCTGGAGAAGCTGGGTGGGGACAGATGGGAGGCCAAAGTTCGAGAAGAGTGAGGCAGGGGAATGTGGAGGAGGCACCCGAAGAGAGGCAGTGAAGAGCCATTTCAGCAGGCTAGAGGGAGGTTGGGTAAAGAGGAGCAAAGGATGGATTCAGGAGCTATAGTAGGGGTGCATGTTGAAAATCAAGTAACCAGGCCTGTGGTGGATTAGATCTGGGGGCCATAGGAAGAGGGGGACTGAGGATGAATCCCAGCTTCCTAATTTGATTGAAGAATACTAGGCAATAAGTCAGGAGTGTGTGCACGTGTGTGTGTGTGTGTGTGTGTGTGTGTGTGCTGTGTACTGGCAGTGGTATAAATCAAGAACTCTAGTCTGGTTGTATCAAACAGATAATAATGGCTATCTGTTATTTATTTAGCCACTGCTCATTGTGCACCTATTATCACCTATTGTGTCAGGCAGGAAACAAAGCAGACAAAACTCCTCTCCCTCACAGAGCACAGTCTGGAAGACAATAATAAATAAATAAAATATATATTGTGCTAGAAAGGAAGCAGTGCCTAGGAGAAAA
This sequence comes from Neogale vison, assembly GCF_020171115.1. Classification (NCBI taxonomy): domain Eukaryota; kingdom Metazoa; phylum Chordata; class Mammalia; order Carnivora; family Mustelidae; genus Neogale; species Neogale vison. The sequence continues at coordinate 122,519,404 of NC_058097.1, read as the reverse complement.
TAGAAAAGGGGAACTCAAAGAGGGTTGAAGTTTTAGATAGGATGTCCAGAGAAATTCTTACTGATGATATGAAATTTAGGCAAAGATTTCAAGGAACTCAGCAGGTTTTGGAGGAAAGCTTTCCAGGTGGGGAGAGGAGGTGGCAGAGACAGTAAGTGAATAGGTCTGAAGGTAGGAGAATACCCATGCTGACTCAGGAGCAGTAAAGTGACCAGTGTGACTAGAGCAGAGTGAGCAGGACTGACAACAGGGATGTCATAGAGATAGGGAGAGGGCAGACTATGTGGGCCTGGCAGGTCAGAGCTAGGCCTCTTGAGGTCACCTGGACTGAGCTGGAGCTCAGTGGAGGATTTCAGCAGAGAGTTGTTAAATGATCTGGTCTTTTTAATGTTGCTCTGATAGCTACACTGAACTATATCAGCTATACTGATAGACTGTGGGTGACAAGGGGAGAGAATGAAGTAGGTCCAGTAGGTCTTGCTGTAATCCAGCATGGATGTATAATGGGGCCTACAGTAGCATGGTGGAAGGGGAATCCAGAGTGGAGAGATTCTCTGTACATGCAAAGTGATGGTGACTGTATTTACTAAAGGATTAGATGTAGGATGATGAAGAGGGAAATATCAAGAGTAACTCCAGTGTTTTTATTCTCACAATTGAAAGGATGAAGTTGCATTAACTGATACTGAGAAGAAAGTGGGAAGAACAGTTTTCACACTGAAAGCATGGTGTTAAGCACATTAGGTGTTGGATATCTCTTAGACATTCTTATGGGACTATTTACCAGGCTGTGTGATAAATGAGTTGAGCTTGGAGCAAAGTGCAGGGCTAGAGATATGAAACTGGAGTCCTTAGCACAGAGATGATATTGAAAGCCAGACACTGGATGATCAAACCTAGGCAGTGGGAGTAACCAGAAAAGAGACCTAAGTCAGACCCCTGGGTCCGAGTTTAGAGGTGAAGCAAGGTAGGACCAAAAGCCAGAAATGACAAGGGATGGTCAGAATGTTGTTGGAAAACAGGTGGTGTGATCCATGGAGCCATGCTAAGAAAAGTGTCTAAGGAGGACAAAGTGATCAGCAGTGTAAAATATTAGTGATAATTAAGAAAGTAAGGACTGAAAATTGACATTGGCTTTAGCAATGGATGACACTGGTAGCCTTGATCGGGGTTGTTGGAAAGGTAGGAGAGGACATGGAAGTAGAATCATTTCAAGAAAGAATGAGAGGAGATACACATTTGGTGATAGGCACAGACAAGCTTTTCAAGGAGCTTTGCTCTAAATAAAGAGAAATGGAGAAAAACCAGAGGAGGAAGCATGGTCGAGGGATTTTTTTAAAATAGGAAAAACAACAACATGTTGTGTGTTGAAGGAAAAAATCCAGTAGAGTGAGAAAAATTGGTGCTGCAAGAGAAAGAGGGGGAAATTGCTAGAGCTCCATCCTTGAATAGATGAGGAGGAATGGATCAAATGGGCCAGCAGAATGCTGGCCTTAGATAGGAGCACAGTCACTCATAGCATCAGGAGAGAAGGAAATGGTATATACACAAATGCAGGAAGGCAGATAGATGGATAGTAGAAGCCTTTGGCTGTTCTTTTCCTATTTTTTCAATTTTCTTAATCATATAGAAACAAGGTCATCGTTAAGAGTGAGGACTGGTGAGGTGCTGTCCACCATTAAAGATGAGAATGCATGACAAAGCCATCTAACAGAGCAGGAGAATGTGCTAGTATACCATAACTATGAATGCTGGTCCAGGATCCCAGGCCTTCTTGGTTGCCAGTGCAGTTGTACATTTTTCTTAAACATATTCAGTATAAGGGGGTGGAACAAGCGACAGAGGAGTGGGAGACCTAAATTTCATCTGGTTCCAGGAATTCAGCTAGTTATCAAACCATTCTGAACACCTACAAACTCAACAGGAGATTGAAAAAAAGAATCACAGCAATTCTATGAACAGAAAAGTGACCACCTTCTGGAAGGTAGCATGTTTGAAGAAGTGAATCTGAGGGAATATTTGGGAAGATAGACTGTGGGGGAAGGGAGTTTCTATAAGCAGCTCCTGGCAAGTAAGAGAGCAGCAGAGCATGAAATCAGAACTTTTAGAAGTCTGCTCTGTGCAGAGGGATGTTGCTCTAGTAGCTAAGCAGGGGGTAGAACCCTTACTGGGATGCTGTGGTCTCAGGACCCTCAGGATCACAAAAAGACCAGTAGTACCTGAATGTGGCAGAGCTCCCAGGTATCAGAGCAGGGAAGCTGGTTGCAAAGATGTAGATGTGAAGTGGGCTTTCAGCTCAGGGTTGCCATAAACCATGATCCAAGGCAAAGTCAGACTACTACTCTTTAAGCAGGGACCCACAAATATCAGATCCCGTGAGATCCCCCCTTCCTCCACCAGGAAGCCAGTGGCATGGGAGTGTACTGCAGGAATATGCTGGGTTTGGAGTCTCCAAACAGGGCTGCGTGGCCAGAGATAGAAATGCTCAGTCACAGGCTGGGTAAACACAGAGCACAGCCAGAGACCAGGGAGACAGGAGTGATTGACTGCTTTTCTCTGAGGGTTCACTGATGAGGGGGGTCCTGAGCTCTTGGCTGCTCTGGGTCCAGAGATTGGGAGGCCACCATTTTCATTCTCATCCTCCGAAGCTGTACAGAAAACTTTCAGGGAACAAAAGCTACTGAGAGTAAACCTGATCATGATGCTTAGCCTGGCCCCTGGCAAGGGCAGAGCAATTCCACCTCAGGCAAAGACATTTGAGAATCACTGCAACAGGTCCCTCCCCCAGAAGATCCACAGAGACCTGGCGGGCCAGAAGGGACAGGCATGATATATTCAGAGCACTGAATGAGAAAAATATGCAGCCTGGTCACAAATCAGATGTCAGCCAGTACCAAAAGATTGGGATCATTTCCTGCGTATTTTCAGACCATAAAACTAGAACTCAACCATAAGAGGAAAGTTGGAAAGAACTCAAATACATGAAGGCTAAGAAGCATCCTATTAAGGAATGAATGGGTCAACCAGGAAATTAAAAAATTAAAAAAAAACCAAAAAGTTCACAGAAGCAAATAAAAATGAAAACACAGCTGTTCAAAATATTTGGGATGCAGCAAAGGCAGTCCTAAGAAGAAAGTATATAGCAATAAAAGTCTATCTCAAGAAACAAGAAAGGTCTCAAATACACAACCTAACCCTAGACCTAAAGAAACTGGAGAAAGAACAGCAAAGAAAGCCTAAACTCAACAGAAGAAGAGAAATAAAGATCAGAGTAGAAATCAATAAAATAGAAACCAAAAGAACAGTAGATCAGATCAATGAAACTAGGAGCTGGTTCTTTGAAAGAATTAATAAGATTGATATCCCCCTGGCCAGACTTATCAAAAAGAAGAGAATGGACCCAAATTAATAAAATCAGGAATGAAAGAGGAGAGATCACAACTGACACCAAAGAAATACAAACAGTTTTAAGAACATATTATGAGGAACCATACACCAGCAAATTAGATAATCTGGAAGAAATAGATGCATTCCTAGAGACATATAAACTACCAAAACTGAACCAGGAAGAAATAGGAAACCTGAACAGACCCATAACCAGTAAGGAGTTTGAAGCAGTAATCAAAAATCTTCCAACAAACAACAGCGCAGGGCCAGACGGCTTCCCAGGGGAATTCTACCAAACATTTAAAGAATTAATATCTATTCTCCTGAAACTGTTCCAAAAAATAGAAATGGAAGGAAAACTTCCAAATTCATTTTATGAAGCCAGCATTACCTGATTCCCAAACAAGAAAAAAGATCCCATCAATAAGGAGAATTAGAGACCAATATCCCTGACGAACATGGATGCAAAAAATCTCACCAAAATACTAGCCAACAGTACATTAAAAGGGTTATTTACAACCACCAAGTGGGATTTATTCGTGGGCTGCAAGTTTGGTTCAACATCCACATTCAATCAATGTGATATAATATATTAAAAGAAAGAATAAGAACCATATGATACTTTCAATAGATGCTGAAAAAGCATTTGACAAGTACAGCATCCTTTCTTGATCAAAACTCTTCATAGTGTAGGGATAGAGGGTACCTACCTCAATATCATAAAAGCTGTCTATGAAAAACCCACAGTGAATATCATTCTCAATGGGAAAAACAGGGCTTTTCCTCTAATGTCAAGAACATAGCAGGGATGTCCACTATCAGCACGGTTATTCAACATAGAGCTAGAAGTCCTAGCCTAAGCAATCAGGCAACAAAATGAAATAAAGGCACCTTAATCATCAAAGAAGTCAAACTCTCACTCTTTGCAGATGATATGATACTTTATGTATCCTATGATACTTTATGTATCCAAAAATGGTAGAACTCATACAGGGAACAGTAAAGTGGCAGGATATAGAATCAATGCACAGAAATCAGTTGCATTTCTATACACCAACTGCAAGGCAGAAGAGAGAGAAATTAAGGAGTCTTTCCCATTTACAACTGCACCCAAAAGTTTAAGATACCTAGGAATAAATCTAACCAAAAAATATAGTTTTCTGTACTCAGAAAACTATAAGGAATAGTCATAAAAGAAATCAAGGAAGCCACAAAGAAATAGAAAAATGTTCCATGTGCCTGGGTTGGAAGAACAAATATTGTGAAAATGTCCATACCACCTTTTAATGCAATCCCTATCCAAATACCACCAACTTTTTTTTTTTTTCAAAGACATGGAACAAATAATCCTAAAATTTGTATGGTATCAGAAAAGACCCCAAAATAGCCAGAGGAATGTTGAAAAAGGAAACCAAAGTTGGTGGCACTACAATTCCAGACTTTAAGCTCTATTACAAAGCTGTAATCATCAAGACAGTACAGTAGTGGCACAAAAACAGACATATAGATCCATGGAACAGAATAAAGAGCCGAGAAATGGACCCTCAATTCTATGGTCAATTAATCTTCAAGTAATATGAGAAAGGAATCCATCAAAATCCTTGAGGAGAACATAGGCAGCAACCTCTTTGACCTCAGCTGCAGCAACTTCTTCCTAGACATACTGCCAAAAGCAAGGGAAGCAAGGGCAAAAATGAACTATTGGGACATCATCAAGATAAAAAGCTTTTGCACAGCAAAGGAAACAGTCAACAAAACCAAAACACAACTGACAGAATGAGAGAAGATATTTGCAAATGACATACCAGATAAAGCGCTAGTATCCAAAATCTATAAAGGACTTGTCAAACTGAACACTCAAAGAATAAATAATCCAATCAAGAAATGGGCAGAAGGCATGAACAGACATTTCTCTAAAGGAGACATCCATATGACCAACAGACACATAAAACGTACTCAACATCACTTGGCATCAGGGAAATACAAATCCAAAACTTAATGAGATACAACCTCACACGAGTCAGAATGGCTAAAATTAACCAGTCAGGAAATGACAGGTGTTCAACGAGGATACAGAGGAAAGGGAACCCTTTTATACTGTTGGTGGGAATATAAGCTGGTGAAGCCACTCTGGAAAACAGTACAGAGCTTCCTCATAAAGTTAAAATTGAGCTACTCTACAACCCAGCAATTGCACTACTGGGTATTTACCCTAAAGATATAAACGTAGTGATCCGAAGGGGCATGTGCACCTGAATGTTTATAGCAGCAATGTCCACAATAGCCAAACTATGGATAGAACCTATATGTCCATCAACTGATGAATGAATAAAGAAGATGTGGTGTAGCTTGCAGCCTTCCCGTTGAGATCAGGAACAAGACAAGGATGACCCCTTTCACCACTCTTGTTCAACATAGTATTAGAAGTCCTAGCAACAGCAATCAGACAACAAAGAGAAATAAAAGGTATCCAAATTGGCAATGAAGAAGTCAAACTCTCTCTCTTCGCAGATGACATGATTCTTTATATGGAAAACCCAAAAGACTCCACCCCCAAACTAATAGAACTCATACAGCAATTCAGCAACGTGGCAGGATACAAAGTCAATGTGCAGAAATCAGTGGCTTTCTTATACACTAACAATGAAAATACAGAAAAGGAAATTAGAGAATCGATTCAATTTACTATAGCACCAAGAACCATAAGATACCTGGGAATAAACCTAACCAAGGAGGTAAAGGATCTGTACTGGAGGAACTACAGAACACTCATGAAAGAAATTGAAGAAGACACAAAAAGATGGAAGACCATTCCATGCTCTTGGATTGGAAGAATAAACATTGTTAAAATGTCTAGACTGCCTAGAGCAATCTATACTTTTAATGCCATTCCGATCAAAATTCCACCGGTATTCTTCAAAGAGCTGGAGCAAATAATCCAAAAATTTGTATGGAATCAGAAGAGACCCCGAATCACTAAGGAAATGTTGAAAAACAAAAATAAAGCTGGGGGTATCACGTTACCTGATTTCAAGCTTTATTACAAAGCTGTGATCACCAAGACAGCATGGTACTGGCATAAAATCAGACACATAGACCAGTGGAACAGAGTAGAGAGCCCAGATATGGACCCTCAACTCTATGGTCAATTAATCTTCGACAAAACAGGAAAAAATATACAGTGGAAAAAAGACAGTCTCTTCAATAAATGGTGCTGGGAAAACTGGACAGCTATATGTAGAAAAATGAAACTCGACCATTCTCTTACACCGTACACAAAGATAAACTCAAAATGGATAAAAGACCTCAATGTGAGACAGGAATCCATCAGAATCCTAGAGGAGAACATAGGCAGTAATCTCTTTGATATCAGCCACAGCAACTTCTTTCAAGATATGTCTCCAAAGGCAAAGGAAACAAAAGCGAAAATGAACTTTTGGGACTTCATCAAAATCAAAAGCTTCCAGGGCGCCTGGGTGGCTCAGTGGGTTAAGCCGCTGCCTTCGGCTCAGGTCATGATCTCAGGGTCCTGGGATTGAGTCCCACATCGGGCTCTCTGCTCAGCAGGGGGCCTGCTTCCCTCTCTCTCTCTCTGCCTGCCTCTCTACTTGTGATCTCTCTCTGTCAAATAAATAAATAAAAAATCTTAAAAAAAAAATCAAAACTTCTGTGCAGCAAAGGAAACAGTCAAAAAAACAAAGAGGCAACCCACGGAATGGGAGAAGATATTTGCAAATGACAGTACAGACAAAAGGTTGATATCCAGGATCTATAAAGAACTCCTCAAACTCAACACACACGAAACAGGCAAACATATCAAAAAACGGGCAGAAGATATGGACAGACACTTCTCCAATCAAGACATACAAATGGCTATCAGACACATGAAAAAATGTTCATCATCACTAGCCCTCAGGAAGATTCAAATTAAAACCACATTGAGATATCACCTTACACCAGTTAGAACGGCCAAAATTAGCAAGACAGGAAACATCATGTGTTGGAGAGGATGTGGAGAAAGGAGAACCCTTTTACACTGTTGGTGGGAATGCAAATTGGTGCAGCCTCTTTGGAGAACAGTGTGGAGATTCCTCAAGAAATTAAAAATAGAACTTCCCTATGACCCTGCCATTGCACTCCTGGGTATTTACCCCAAAGATACAGATGTCGTGAAAAGAAGGGCCATCTGTACCCCAATGTTTATAGCAGCAATGGCCACGGTCGCCAAACTGTGGAAAGAACCAAGATGCTCTTCAACGGACGAATGGATAAGGAAGATGTGGTCCATATACACTATGGAGTATTATGCCTCCATCAGAAAGGATGAATACCCAACTTTTGTAGCAACATGGATGGGACTGGAAGAGATTATGCTGAGTGAAATAAGTCAAGCAAAGAGAGTCAATTATCATATGGCTTCACTTATTTGTGGAGCATAACAAATATCATGGAGGACAAGGGGTGTTAGAGAGGAGAAGGGAGATGGGGGAAATTGGAAGGGGAGGTGAATCATGAGAGACTATGGACTCTGAAAAACAATCTGAGGGGTTTGAAGTGGCGGGGGTGGTGGGAGGTTGGGGTACCAGGTGGTGGGTATTTTAGAGGGCACAGATTGCATGGAGCACTGGGTGTGGTGAAAAAATAATGAATACTGTTTTTCTGAAAATAAATAAATTAATTTAAAAAAAAAGAAGATGTGGTATATATATACCCAATGGAATATTATGGAGCCATCAATAAAACCCCAAATCTTTCCATTTGTAATGACGTGGATGGAACTAGATGGTATTATGCTGTGCAAAATAAGTCAATCAGAGAAAGACAATTATTATATGATCTGACTGATATGAGGAGTTTGAGAAAAATAGAATCATAGGGGATGGGAGAGACAAATGAAACAAAACAAAACCAGAGAGGGAGACAAACCATAAGAGACTATTAATCTTAGGAAACAAACTGAGGGTTGCTGGAGGAGAGGGAGGTGGGCAGGATGGAGTGGCTCAGTTATGGACACTGGGGAGGGTATGTGCTATGGTGACTGCTGTGAATTGTGTAAGACTGATGATTCACAGACCTGTACCCCTGAAACAAATAATATATTATATGTTAATAAAAAAATATTCAGTGCTGGTGCAGTCCAATTTAGTTGGACAAAATGGGATTGGGATTTAGCTGAGTGCAAGAGAGTAAGTGGTTGTAGAGAGGAGGAGGGAGTGAGCACTGAAGTGTAGAGCATAAACACTGACGTGACATTTGCCTTGGCAATGTGGGAAGTTAGAGATGAGAACGGTTGGAAATTTAATGCATCAGAAATTCTGAAGGTGGAGGGGTAAGATGACCTCTGGAATCGGACGAATAGACCTGCAATTTAGGAAGTAGTGCTCAGAATGCAGGATGTCTGAAATTAGGTGTATGGGGAGACTGGAGTTCTTGGTAATGATGAAATCAAAGGTGATTGGATGAATCAGGAGAGGAAAAGCTGCTGGAGCAGTGCAGGTTGAGGTATTTGAAGCAAGATTATTTGTTTATTAAATCAGAAAGTGAAGAAAAGAAGAACGTCAGAGAAAGGTATTATCAGAAGTTACATTCTTCAAGGTAAAAGAAGAACGAGATTAACTGTGACAAAGTTGGGGAGCAGGTGGTTTTGTCATGTGACGTGAGATCCCTCCAAGCACGGCACAGGGAAGATGGGGAGATAGCTAGGCAGATGCATCCCAGGAGGGCCAGAGGCGAACAGAGCCCTTTGAGAGGAATGAAGGGGAAGTTGTGTTCCCAGAAGAGCTGGATTTTCATTTAGAGGTACAAGGTGGAGAAGGTGAGGATATGGTTGACCTTGAGTTCTGGAGGGTGAGAAGTAGGGTGTCAGGAGGAGAGGGAGAGAGATGAGGCGGGAAAAGGTGATGTGCAGAGCCTGCAGGTGCCAGAGTCTGGAGCCCGAAGGCTGCTTTGGTGCCTGTGTATGAACAAGGAGAAAGGTGGACAAACATACCCAAGATTTAGTGGGTGCATTCTATGTGCCACCCTATTTCTAATCTTTTTCCAAGCAATAACTCACTTGATTCTCACAACTACTTTAGGAAGTAGGCGCTATCATATTCATTTTACAGATGAAGAAAATGAAGCACAGAGAGGTTAAAAACTCACCATGGTCACACTGCTTATTGAGTACAGAGCTAGAATTTGAACCCAGGCAGAGAGATTCCAGAACCTATGGTATCCATGACTACTTCATTCTGTTTTCAGGCTAGTGTTTGCACTGCCCCTAATCCATTATGTTGTACTGGAAAAATTGGGTAACCTTTCTGAGGTTAACTTTTTCATATCTGCAAAACAGGGGTGATAACACCTGAATTAGTGATGCTGTACCTGGCAGTTGTAGAAGGGACTCAGAAAATTAGTAGGGAAGGTGAGATATAAGCATATGACTATGATAAGGGGCAAGGTAAGAAATACTATTTTAATAGATGCATCATATGCTATGGAAGCAAAGAAAAAGAAATACAAATTCCTGGTGATTCAAACAGGTGAGAACTTTCCGTTCATGAAAAGTGCCTGCAGTTTAGAGGTGGGAGGAGAGCAGAAGGTCCGATACGGTGCAAGCTACGGCCAGATCTCTGCGTAAGAGGAACCACTCGAGGCTTACCTTACCCAGAACCTCAGTCTCTCCAAATACATGCCTGTTGCCTTTCTTTTGTTTCTCTCTCTCTCTCTCTGTCTCTCTCTCTCTCTCTCTCTTTTCTTTTTAGCAATCATCTAAAGAGTAGAAATGGAGAGAGCAGATCGTGGAGGGATAGAGTGGAAACTGTTTTCTCAGTAATGATATGCTCTGGAGACTGAGATAACATGAATGAAGGTGCTTAGTAAACTGTGACGGGAGGTGTTTTTGTTAAAGAAATGCAGTGTGGTAGAGTGGCATTGACACTGGAAGAAACGTGGGTTTCCAGATGTGGACCAGGTATCTTTGGAAGAGTCAGTCTCGGCCTAGAGACTGATAATTATAGGAAGGCAGCAGGTCCTTTTAGAGAGAATGGAAGACAGATAGACTCTTCCCAAGGTTCCTGTTCTAGTATTGAGCACTAAGTTTGGGCTGGGCTTAGATATAGCTGCTTGCACAGGCAGTCAGAGGGGAGGTGAGGTGTGTCAGTCAGAGCAAAACAAAGTACCCTTGTCAGGTGGCTGCTCATCTCCTTATATAGGGGGTGAGGCTCAGATCGCCTACTTTGTACAATAGAGGCTTTGCATGTTGGCATCACATGAACTAATAGTGTTAAAGTGGACATTGCCCCAAAGCGGCAGCGTCAAAAAACACCCTAATTCACATAGAATGTGGAGTTGGCCTCAGGGATCTCTACGGTCTTTGATATTCCACCTTGTTGAGATTCTCTTTCTAACCCAGGGGTAAATCAGGACTCGTGAGAGTAAACCGTGCTTGGAGCAATAGTGTCTGAAAACTCTGATCACTGACCTGATGGCTAGGCAGTTGGGGCTGGAAAAGTAACCAGACCCTGGAGAAGGGAACTTGAAGACATGAAAATGCTGGGTTTGCTTACTGTAATGCCCCCATTCCCACACCACATTACAAGTACTTCTCTGAGCCAGTACCTCCTGGGATAGAGAGAACGGAGGCACTTCACTGTCCTGTGTGTACTGAGCAACAGAAAGAGAGACAGTGATTTCAGCAGGAAGGATTTGAAGCAGACCCATTCCAGTTGTTTCTCCCCTGTAGCTTTAAGGAGTGGCTATAAGAGATCAAAGTCCAGCAGGTCAAGCTCTCCTCCACCCTTCTTAAAAGTAGATCTGTGGCAGTTGGGGCACCAGACAGGTGGGAGGAGTGAAGGCAGGGACTAAAGGGTTTGGGCTAAGTTAGCCTTGACACAGCACTCCCCCAGAGCCAAGGATAGTCAGATTTTCTTGAAGGTGTTGCTTATCCAACACGCCCGATTGCTAAGCTGGGGGCATTTCAAGCTCCTGTCTTTTTTTTCCTCCTTGGAGCTCCAGCAGGTTTTCTCTCCCTCTGCATACAACATGCATACTAATTGGAGCCTCTCCCTGAGAAGAAGCCTTCTTTCTGACAGATTCTTTAAGAATAGACGTAGGTTTTGAAAAACCCAAGATGGCATTGCCTGTAATTATAAAGTAATTGGTGTAATTGAGAGCTCAGGGTCTTATGCAAATCACTCTCCTGTTTTTAACTTTACATCAAGACTATTTTTATTTTTGAATGCAAAAAAAAAAAAAAAAAAAACCCAACATGTGCCTTTGGGTATGGCACTTGTGCGTTTTGGCCTAGGGCTTATGTGTGCAAAAAATACTAGAGTAGCTGTGGAGGAGGCATTAGCCTTGGATGGAAGATTAAGCCACTTCTGGTCTTCATGTATTTTGCAGAAAGTCTCCAGGCTTCTCTCAGCCCATGTTTTCTTCATCTGTAGAATGGGGAATATAAAAGTAAACTCCCATTGTTGTGAAAATGAAAGAATATAGATGCATGAGCATTGTAAAGTATATGGGGATGTCATGATGCTATTTTTCCCCTTCCCCTTTGTTATGCCTTTCCTCTTCTCTTGCGGGTGGGGTGTGGTGCAGTGGGGAAGGCAGTGCTTTGGACTGGAAGGCTGAAGTGCATGTCTCAGGTCCTGTGTATAAATCGGATAAGTGACCCTATTTTTTCTTTTGTGTACAAAGGAGATTAGGTGGGATCAGAGGAGGAACGGATAGGATCAGTGGGAAAGTGAACTGAAAAGTTCCTGGGCCGTCAAACTACTTGTTTAACCAGTGACCCAACCCTCTGTACTTTGTCTTCACTGAGTACCTATGAGTACTTGCAGTAGTTGCTATGATTCCTGCTGAGGGAAATCCTCCAGGACTCTGGTTAGGGGTGATCTGAGTTTCTTGCAACTGCTCTAACAAATAACCACAAACTTGGTGACCTAAAACAATAGAGATTTATTCTCTCACAGTTCTGTCCAGTAGCACCATGCTCCCTCTGAGAACATAAGGGGAGAATCACTCCACTGACTGCCTCCACCTTTACCTGGCTATCTTCTCCTTCTGTCTCCATAGGTGTCTCCAAGTGTGTCTAAGTAATCTGCTCCTATGTCTCTTCCAAGGACACTGGTCATAGCATGTAGGTTTAGCCAGATAATTAAATGTATCCTCCCCCAAGATATGTAACTTAATTACATCTGCAAAGAGCCATTTTTTCCAAATAATAAAACATTTAGAAGTTCCTGGGATTAAGACTTGATATATTTGTGGGGCCATTATTTAGCTGACCATAGGAGTTAAGTCTCCCTGAAGCCTCCCAGGTTGGAATCATATCTACCATTTTGCATCCCCGTGACCTTGGGCAAGTTATTTCATCTCTCTGCATCTCAGTTTCCTCATCTGTAAACTGGGGGGAAATAATAGCATCTACTTCATGGGGTAGTTGTGAGGATTAAATAAATTAATATACAGAAAACACTTTGATGGGTCCTTGGCTCAAAATATTTGCTATTATTATCTTTGGTTTTCCTTTAATACCTGGTTCTAGATTTTCCATCATAATTTCCTCCAAAATCTTCCAGAACTTGATTGTATTTGGCCTATACAAACATTGTGGTGTGAATTATTTTTTATTTGCTCAAAAATTATTTTTTTCATGTTTAAAATACTTAACAATTTTATGATCTGGTGTATTTGCTTTTACAATCATTTCATGATTTTATAGAATTTCATCATATCCCTCCTTAAAAAATATTTTTTCATGTCTTTGAAGAAACAAAATATTTCTAACTGTACAAAAAAGGAAATTATTGACTCTGATGATATATTGCATTATATCATATCCTGGTTCTTTCTAATATTTCCTTATCAATAATTGTTACATTAACTCCTCTTCCTTGTCACCAAACACCATGAACCACAGGTTTTAAAATAATTTTACTTATGATACAAATATAATTAAGTACCAATTTATTGAACTTTAACCAGTAGAGAAACATATATGCTTGCCGATCAGTTTGTCATCAAGCTGATTTGAAATACTTACATCAAAGGGCAAAAACACTTGTTATTTGGGGCATTCCATTTGGTTTTAAATATTTCTATTTATTATTTATTTGACAGAGAGAGATCACAAGTAGGCAGAGAGGCAGGCAGAGAGAGAGGAAGGGAAGCAGACTTGCTGCCGAGCAGAGAGCCCAATGCAGGGCTTGATCCCAGGACCCTGGGATCATGACCTGAGCTGAAGGCAGAGGCTTAACCCACTGAGCCGCCTAGGCGCCCATCCATTTGGTTTTAAAATAGCAATAGATCCTCAGCATATTAAAGACCATATATGAAAAACACAATTAACATTATACTCAATGGTGAAAGACTGGAAATTTTTCTTTTATAATCAAGAAATAGATAGGGATGCCCACTTAGACCACTTCTAGTCAACAGAGTATTAGAAGTTCTAGCCAGAAAACCTAAGCAAGCAAAAGAAATAAAGAGAATCCAAATTGGAAAGGAAGAAGTAAAAATACCTCTGTTCACAGATGACATGATCTTATATGCAGAAAACCTTACAGGCCATTAGAATCAATAAACAAATTCTATGAAGTTGCAGGATACAAAATCAACATGTAAAAATCAGTTGTATGTCTATGGGTTAACAATGAATAATCTTAAAAGGAGATTAAGAAACTGATATTATTTACAATAACATCAAAAAGAAAAAAATATTTAGGAATAAACTTATCCAAGGAAGTGAGAGACTCAGACTGAAAACTATAAATCATTGATGAAAGAAATTAATGAGGACATAAAAAGGTAAAGGCATCCCAGATTCATGGACTGGAAAACTTAATATTGTTAAGATGACATTATTACTAAAAGAGATCTACATATTCAATGAAATCTCTATTAAAATATATTTTTTTAAAGATTTTATTTATTTAATTGACAGACAGAGATCACAAGTAGGCAGAGAGGCAGGCAAAGACAGAGAGAGGAAGCAGGCTCCCCTCTGAGCAGAGAGCCTGATGCGGGGCTTGATCCCAGAACCCCGGGATCACGACCTGAGCTGAAAGCAGAGGCTTTAACCCACTGAACCACCCAGGCGCCCCTAAAATATTTTTTAAAAAAGATTTTATTTGTTTGTATGAAAGTGAGAAAGAGAGAGAGAGAGCATGCGCGCATACACGCATGAGCAGGGGGAGGGGCAGAGACAGAGGGAGAAGCAGACTCCATGCTGACAGGGAGCCCAATGTGGGACTTGATCCCACTTGAGCCCAATGTGGGATCATGACCTGAACCAGAGACAGATGTTTAAACGACTGAGCCACCCAGGCACACAATCTTTTTCAAAATCTTAACTTATTTGAAGAAATAGAAAGACTCACACTAAAATGCATATGAAATCTCAAGGGACTCTGATAGCCAAAAACAAATTTGAAATTTCAAAACTGGAAGACTTACATTTCTGGATTTCCAAACTTACTACACAGTGGTAGTACACACTGCCTTGAGTGTGGTACTGGCATAAAGATACAATGATGGAAGAGAACAGAAAGTTCAAAACGAAACCCTCACATATATAGTTGATCTTTGAAGAACATAGGGTTCAGGGGTGCTGACCCTCCATACAATCTAAAATCTCCATATACAGCGGGTTCCATGGTGTAATGATTAGCACTCTGGACTCTAAAATCTTCATATAACTTTTGACTCTCTAAAAACTTAACTACTAATAGACTACTGTTGACCAGAGGCCTTACGAATAACATAACGACTTGATTAACACATATTTTTATGTTATATGTTTTGTATACTGTATTCTTACGATAAAGCTAGAGAAAGGAAAACATTATTGGAAAAGTCATTTGGAAGAGAAAATGTATTTACAGTACTGTACCATATTTATAAAAAAAATCCACATATAGGTGGAACCGTACAGTTCAAACCCATGTTGTTCAAGGGTCAACGATATAAAAAACTGATTTTCAACAAGTTGCCAAGACTACCGAATGGGGCAAGGACAGTGTTTTCAACAAATGGTGTTGGGAAATGGGATATTCACATGCAAAAAAAAGAAGTTAGACTTCTTCCTTATACCATATATAAAAATTAATTCAAACTGGATCAAAGACCTATATGTAAGAGCTAAGACTGTAAAATTCTTAGAGGAAAACAGGGGAAAAGCTCCATGTTATTAGATTTGGCAATGGTTTCTTGAAAATGATGCTAACACGGGGTGCCTGGGTGGCTCAGTGGGTTAAGGCGTCTGCCTTCGACTCAGGTCAGGTCCTGGGATCGAGGCCCACGTCGGGCTCTCTGCTCATCAGGGAACCTGCTTCCTCTTCTCTCTCTGCCTGCCTCTCTGCCTACTTGTGATCTCTGTCTGTCAAATAAATAAATAAAATCTTTAAAAAAAAAAAAAAAGAAAGAAAATGATGCTAATAGTGTAAGCAACAACAATGCAAATAGCTAAACGGGACTTCATCAAAGTTAAAAAAAACCCTTTTGTGCATTTGGTGAGCCATCAGCAGAGTGGAAAGGGAATCCAGAAAGGGAGGAAACATTTACTAACTGCATATATGACAAGGGATTAATACCCAGAATATCTGAAGAACTTCAACACAATAAAAAGCTAAACAACCCAATTAAAATATAGACGAAGGAATTGAATAGAGACAGTCCTCTAAAGAGTATATAGAAATAGACACTCAACATAATCAGCTATGCTAAGTATCACCAGTCATTAGGGAAACGCCAATTAAAACCACAGAGAGATATCCCTTTATACCTTTAAGGATGCCTATTATCAAGAAAACCAGAAAATAACTGCTGGCCAGGATGTGGAGAACTTGGAGCCCTTGCTAGCTATCGCTAGTGAGAATGTCAGTGTAGCCACTATGGAAAACAGTATAGTGGATCCTCAAAAAGCTAAACATAGAATTACCGTATGATCTTGCAATTCCAATCCTATTTATAAACCCAGAAGGATTGGAAGCGGGACTCAAACAGATACTTGAATGCCAATTTACATAGCATTGTTCACGATAGCCAAAAGATGTCCATTGACAGAATGGCTAAACAAAATATGGTATATGCATACAATGGAATGCTATCTAGCCTTAAAAAACAATGAAGTATTGACACAGCTATAACATGGTTGGGCCTTGCAAACATTATAAATTAGCCGGACACAAAAGCACATTACAGCACAGCCCATGTCACAAACCTTGCAGGAACTTTCCAGCCCACATCCCTGGTTTTTCAGGCAAGGAAGTAAATAAAGTCTTGTTAAGTTCTTGGTTGGGAAGAAATCATGACCCAACCTTTAGGCATCAGGAGGAAATTGTAGGGCTGCTAATAGGACTGCTAATCAGTAAGAGGGAATAAAGTTGAGGTGGCTTGTTACGTGTTCCTACAATGGGAAAATACAGGTGAAGTTCCTGAAGAATCAAGGTTTCTTGACCGGGGTCTGCATTTTGCCATGCTGGGCACTTGCAAAAAAAAATCAAGACATAATTGATAAGTTTTTTTGTATGTACTGAGCATGGTATTAAGGCAAAGATAAATTCCTTCAAGGAGCTTACAGGCTTGTTGAAAAGATGAGACACAAATACCTAAGTAAAGGAAACATTTAGTATTTCAGGAGAACAATGGCTGAGCTATTGCAGGCAGTTCATGATTAACTATCGAAGCAATTGAAGAGACACTAATTGCTCATGGAGATCATGGCAGGGCTTGATCACTTGAGGTTGGTGGCTGGTAGGAGACATTATTGCCCGGTGGTATGGAGGGGCCAGGTCCTTGGCTCATACCCCAGGATCTCCTGTTCTTGGTGTCTCAGGACCAGTTTCTGAACCTCCTCAGGCCTCTATTTTCTCACCTGTAAAATGGAGTAATGTTATTTGCCACACGTGGTTGTTGTGAAGGTGATGTGAGGTAATGTGTGTAGAGCACTCCGTGCAGCACCAAGCATGTTTAGTACACACTGGAGATGGGTTTTGAAGGAGGAAGAAGAAGAGGGGAAAGGAGATTCTAGGAGTGAACAGCAGTGAGGCGGGTGGCTGGCATGTTTGGGAGCAGAAGTAGTGAATGTGGCTGTAGTGAAAAATGCTTCTTTTTAGTTTTCCTTTCCTGCAGGGAGAGGGTTAGACTTCAGGTGTGCCAGCTACAGCGCTTATAGAGAAAATGTGGGTTTGCACAGTCTTGGAAAGATTGGCTCTGAAGCAGAAAGAAAGCACAGGCTGTGGGCACACTCTTGTTGCCTTTGCTGCGTTCTGTCTCCCTCTGGCCAGTGTTCTCTGGGTCACTTGGTGCCATAATCTTAAGCATTTAGCCTTGGTGCCAATGTACAGACTGACCATAGGAGGGAGCATCCCGCCCTGGTGTGTCGTGCACCATCCTTCAAAGAACTTTTCAATCATTTATTAACTCATCAGAAATTTAATGAGAAGTGGGTAACATAATTTCTGCTTCATAGAATGAGATGGCATTGTTTGCAGGATATTTATGGTCTTTAAATGGTGCGATACAAGCAATAATGTTACTTTGTAATAATGAACTTTGAATAATATTCAATAGATATCAGTGTTACCTTGTGGGGAAATAACAAATGGCTAAAACGATGTTAAAAGTAGGAAAAATGAACCAATATTATCCCATGTGTCTTATGTAGTGACTTATACCAATATTTCCTTGAAATTATGGGTATATGTTGTGATTCTCTGAATCACAAAATTATATGTTGTGATTTTTTTAACTGAGGTCTATTTAGGTAATTAATTAATCTGTGTAGTAGATGTCATAGCTGAATGGTAGTCTTCTTTCAGTTTTCTCAATGAAAATACATTTACCTGCTCAGTGAACAAGGTAACCCAAGAACTTGATCGCCAATTTTTTAGAATGTTTTTCTTTTTCTTAATTGTCCCTTTTGAGATGTGGTTCTATCTGTAATGGTATAATTAGGGTCTTAGAGAGGGGTCAGAAGACCTTCCTCATCCTCCTTGCCTAGATGAGACAGACAACTTTGGCACAGCGTGGGAATTGATAGTGGCGTCTTTCCAATTCCTATGCTGTGCTCTGTTCTGTTTCTTTCTTCCTGTCTCTTACTCTCAACTTCTCTAGCTCCCTTTCTAAACTCCCACTTACTATCCATCTTCCTCTCTATGTCCTCAGCCTTTCAGAGGTAGCTGTGTCCATACTGTGCCATGCTGGCCATAGTGTCATGCAGGTGCTCACCGGAGGCCTGGTACCTGCATATGTTCTCAGGTCTTCTCTCTTCTATCTCCTTCACCCCAAGATTCTCTGCTGCAAGCCTGGGTTGCACTGACTATAGTCAAAGAAGTTCTCCAAAATCTCATTCATACATTATTCAACAGCTATTTATTGAGTGTTGACTCTATGTCAGATAAGCACCTGCTATGTATGAGACAGCATTGAGCCAAACCAAACTCCTGTCCTTATAGAGCTTACCTTCTAGTGAGGAAACAGAGAAGAGGCAAGTACATATGGACTTGTAGATGGTGATGATGGCTTTCAGAAGCATTAAAATTCCAAGAAGAGTAAAGCAGTCAGAAAAGGCCTTTCTACTCAGACTGACATTTGAGGGAAGATCTGAATAAAATGAAGGAGACAGACACACGGATCTCAAGAGGACACACACTGTAGACAGAGGGAACAGAAATGACAGGGGCCTGGGGCAAGAGGCTCCAGCGTGTGTTTGAGGAGCAGAACATGTCCTGAGGTTTGAAGGGGGCTGAGGGAGGAGGGGAATGCTAGATGACTGACAGGCAGGCTGATGGTCTGTAGTTTTTCTGGCAAATTGTTAAGCTGAAAAATACTTCATCTTTCTTGTGATAGAGTCACTTCAACGGATGTCTTTCCATCTGCATTTCAATATTTTTTTGGGATAGCTAGAAGGAGGAGTATAAAGTAGACATCTGTTGCTTTTGCCATCTACCATCCATTTCCCGTTCTTTGACAACTGTGCCCGTTTTTTTTTTTTTTTTTTTCCTGTGGCACTACCTCACCCTCGCACTAGCCCATGTGCTCAGTTTAGGTGCTTTTCTTTGCTGATGGGTGGCGGATTCAGTCTCAGGCTGCCCTGATTCACGTATTGTAGTCCCTTGTTCATTAGATCACAGGACCTGATACAAGCCAATGAGACATGATGCAACTTTTGCTGGGAGTACTGGAAACAAAGTCTGGCTTCGTCCCACTCATTACAGGCTATGCAAGCCTATGATAGACAACGGCGGCAGCCACCTTGCACCCATCCAGGAGTCTGTCTGAGAAGAAGTGCAGCTTCTGTCTGAGAAGAAGGCAGACAGGACCTGAGTTCTGGTGACATCATTGGAGGCCCTGCATCAAACCAGACTTGAAACCAGTAAAATACCTCGTGTTTTCTGTGAGCCATTAAATTTCCTTACTGGCTAAGCCAGCTTGAGTGGGGCTTAAAAATATTTTTGTTGTTACTTGCAGCAAAAGCAGCTCTACCTACTCGACACGGGGGATAGGAGATGGTATGGTGAGGCAGTTAAGACCACAAACTCTGAATTCAGAACTTGCTCTTCAACCCTTAGCCTGTCGAGGCATAAATGTCCTCACCTGTAAGTATGAGTAATTACAGCACCCACCTTAAGAGTGCAGTGGGAATGAATGGAGGGTACATAACTTTGAAGCATATACTAAGTGCTACGGCTATAGTCTGCGGCTATTACTGTTTTTTGCACTTTGTCAAATAAGGTTTCTGAAGATAGACTGTACTAAGTGACTCCCTAGCTACACACAATGTCAGAGCTGCAGCTGAAATTCAACTCCAGGGTTCTCGAGGGGCAGCTGTCAGCAGTTACTCACCCATTGTGCGAGGCGTTTCTGAGTGCCCACTCTGCTCCAGCCCTCTGCCGTTGCTGGACGCAGATTGCAGATTCATCGAGAATGAGGACTGCTATGTGAGTATGTTTATTTCCCTCCAGTTCTAGCACAAGGTTCTTCACCCAGTGGGTGATTAATCAATGGTGTTGACTAACCTTCCCCGACACCACTCAGCCTCCCAGGGAGGAAAGGCATTTTCTGAAGAGGGTTTATTTGGGGAATCAGTGATCCACATAGATGGAAGCCCGGCTCCCGGGGCCAGGCTCTCACGGTTGGCCTGGCAGCACCTCTGCCCTGCAGGGTGGCAGAGCCGGCAGGCTGAGGCGTGGAGCTGCCCTTCTGCCCAGCTTCCCCAGGCATCTGCTTCAGCAACTTGCTCTTGGTCTCATGATAAATTCATTACCAGAAAACGAAGCTGGAGTTTCCTAGTGACATAAAATATTGATGAGAGAAATAAGGACTAAGATAAATTATCGGGTGCTCCTTGCAGGGCTTGCTGCATTCTGTTCTGCCAGCTCTGCATACATTTGTTCTTCTCCCTTTTTGATTTGTTCGGGTGGGGTCTGGTCCTCTTAATAGGAAGCATGTTGGAACACTAGTGAAGTGCTCCAACCCCAACGTCACACCAGAGTGGGAAAAATAGACATGTCTCCTGGTTACTGTCAAAACTATGAAACCCAATCCTGCCACTTAACAACCTTCTTGGCAGGTTCTTGGCACCCTCGGGATAGCGTGCAAAAACACATCGCTCCCCTGCTCAGAAACTGCTAATGGCTTCCAATTGCTGTAGAATAAAATCTAAGCTTCTTAGGATGCCATTCAAGGCCTTCTGTGATGCCGTCCTAGCCTGCCTTTTCAATCTAATCTTGACTGTGTTACCCAGAACGCCTGTGCTTCAGTACATCCAGATTCCTGGATTCTCCAAAGAGAGAGCCTCCAAGCTGCTGTGCTAAGTTTCTTGCCCTGAAATGCCCTTCCTCAACGACTCAGCATACTGAGAACTTACACCCTCTCTCAGCTCGTGTGAATGCCACTTGACTCACAAAATGTCTTCTTTGAACTTCCCTTACACAGAATTAATTCATGCAGAGATAAGACAAAAGAAATGCGCCCAGTGTTGTTGAGAGCATAGAGAAATGGGTATTCTCCTTCATTGCTATGATAGTATACATGGTCAGCTATAGGTTTCAGAATACCTAACCAGGCTCACAAGCTGGCAATTCCACATCTAAAAATTCATATTAAGGAAAAAGTCAGGAAGGGTGGTGTAGAGTTTATTTTGAATATAAGGCATCATAGTGTTCTTTAAGTTTGTGAAAAATTGGATGGAATCTAAATACCCACAAAAAGGGAATTTGTTAAATAAATTGAGATACATCTATATGATAGAATGATATTCATTTACTTAAAAATTATGGTGTAAACAAGTACTTGATAGTTTAGGAAAACGTTCATGATGTTTCTGTAAGTGACAGAAATAGAATGTAAAATTATGTGAAGTTTGTGGGTGGGTAGGGAGAGAGGGAGAGCAAGAGAGATAGAGAAAAAGAGAGAGAGAAAATGAGAGAGAGAAAGAGAGAAGTGTTAAGAGAGATTTGAGCCTGGAGAAAGCATTGGAAGGATAGGTGCCAGAATCTTGAGTTGTGAGACCATAGGTAATGTCTATATTATTTCTCTCTTACAATCCTAGTCAAGAGAATTCTATGAATGTACATAAGCTGCCTCCCATCTTCCTCATTGTTAACATGGCTTTGGCCCCATGGTAGATAAATGGATCACCTGATAATCCTCCTTCTACTTTAACTCTGTGAACCTGTCCCCAGGCTTCTGCTCTTTAGTTAAAGTCACTAACTTGCTCTGACATTTCTCCCATGGGCCTTCTCTTTCCTCTTTTGTTATGTCCATAGCTTTCCTCTCAATCTCTTCAAATCTCAAGCTTAGGTGGTGTTTCTTCTTATGTGGCATGTAGCTTTAATCATGGTCTGACCATTGCTGTGTTCTACAATGCTATTTTCTTATATTTTTATGTCTAACCACATGAGCTCATCCTTACTATTTTTAATGCCTATAAAGGTGTGGCAGGAAATTTTTTCCTAGCAGAGGTTTTCAGCCATCTTCTCTGACACATATACATCCAAGGTGCTTTCGGACATTGTGTTAGGCAGCGTTCTCCAGAGAAACAGAACCAATGAGATTATGTAGGTATACATATACAAAAGATCTTTATTGTAAGGAATTAGCCACACAGTCAAAAGCCCCAAGATCTGCAATCAGCAAGCCGGAGACTCAAGAAAGAATTGAAGTTTCAGGGGAGCCTGGATGGCTCAGTGGGTTAAGCCGCTGCCTTTGGCTCAGGTCATGATCTCAGGGTCCTGGGATCGAGTTCCGCATCGGGCTCTCTGCTCAGCAGGGAGCCTGCTTCCCTCTCTCTCTCTCTGTCTGCCTCTCCGTCTACTTGTGATTTCTCTCTGTCAAATAAATAAATAAAATATTAAAAAAAAAATTGAAGTTTCAGTTTGAGTCCAAAGGCAGGAAAAGACAGATGTCCCAGCACAGCAGTCAGGCCGGAGGGGTTCCCTCTTACTCAGGCTTTGTGTTTCATTCAGATCTTCCATTGATTGGATGAGGCCTGTTCACACTAGGGAGGGTGATCTGCTGTGCTCAGTCCAGCAACTGAAATGTTCATCTCGTCTGCAACACCCTCACAGACACACCCAGAATCATGTCTGAGCGAGTGTCAGGGCACCCTGAGCCCACTGGAGTTGGTGCATGTGATTAACCATCACGGAGCTTTTAAGGCCAGTTGGTGAAAGATGCTCTTCCAGCCACAGGTCAGGCACAGTGACCAATGTCATCCTTTTTTCCCTTGGTGTTCCGAATCCCTGGTGTGTCCAGACAAGGCAAGAACCCCCGAACAAGAACAGCTGTCTTATAAAAACTAGAATCATGGGTTGTCAAAGGTGTGACAATGAGGAACGCAAGGTCTGCAGAATCAGGGACTTCTTCAAAACCACAGGTCTTTCAAGTGGCGGAGTCAGGGCTAGACCCAGGACCTGCATATCCTACTGCGCTGCTGTTTGTTCCTGAGGAGGGCAGGAGGACGGGAAGAAAATCTAGTTCTCTTGGGTCTTGGAAAAGGATCTTACCCTTATTGCATTCCCAGTAACTTGTCATGTCCTTGCTTCCCTCTTACCCTGTTCATTCCCGACTGCAGACTGTTTGTGTTCTGTGCTGATTTCCTGGCTCCGTCAATACTTTCTGACATTTTGACACATCTCTTCCTACAAGTGCAGCTGTGGTGCTGTGTCAAGTTGTGTGGAACAAAATTAATTAGTTAATGTCTGTGAAAGCTATCTGAAAATGAGAAACATGACCTTACACCAGTGCAAGGGGTGCTTCTGCCTACCCCTTGTGAAGCCAGGGCCCGGGATGCTGCTGGGCTCTGGGCACGGAGCAGGGCTTAGGTCCCCTGACCAGTCCGAGAAGGAGGATCTGAAATACAGAGTGCGCTTGTCAAGTTTTCCAGTTTGTTCTATTTGTTTTTTGTTTTTAGGTGGTTTGCTGTGTTCTAGATCCTTTTGTTTTTGTGATATGCTCTCTCCTTTTGAAATCTATGTCCATCCTACCCCATGAGTTCAGTGTTCAGTAACTTTAAAGGTATATCCTTGTTCATACAGTGAAATCTCTTCTGCTTGGATGATCCTTACATCTAAACAGATGGAATGCATTATAGACTGAGAGGACAGAATATGGGGCCCAGAGAATATTTACACCTCAGGCCCCTTAATGTCCCCTTGCACTAACAAATCTGGGTAACTAGAGGTCAAGGTCTTGGCTTCAGTTACTTGGGAGACAAGCATGGTAGCTCCAGATTATGCATATTGGGGCTTTTGCAGTTTTCTTTGTCATTGTTGCTTTTAAGCTCTTTGCAGTTATTCTATCTAGTATTTTCGCAGGGCCTAGTTTTACCCCAGAGTATTACATAAAAACACAAGCTCCTTCTGCCTCCTCCTCACCAGCATTCCACCTTCTTAATTCTTACAGTTAGAAGCAGGTTTGCTCCCACAGCTTCTAGTGCCCAGACCTAGACGGGGAGCAGAGAGCTCTGCATGAGCCCCCACACCCTGCCTCACACACTTCCAGTGGGAGGGGTGACGCGGAGGGTTAGCAGATGTATAGAAAAGGCAGGATAGAGCAAAATAAAGCATTTTGGAACTCTGGAGTAGGAAAACTGGAATCAAATCCTAATTCTAGGTGCTTAGGGGCGCAGCTTCCTAGGTGAGAGCTCCGCGGGCCCTGTGGTGTTTTAACCATATGTCCTCATATGAGCCTTAGGCTAGTGTTCTCGTTAACCCTGGGCTGGGCCGCTCTTCAACTTAGCTGAAACTCAGGGCGTGTGCCGTGTGCCTTCCGGCAGGTAGGGCTCCCCTCTGCATTATTCCCTGCAGTGAAGCGAAAACTGCCTGTGTGACAGCTTCCACAGTTCTGTGCCTGCCTTTGGTGCTGGTGGCCAGAGTCTTTAGAACCATGGAAGCTAATACCATTTTGAATTATTCAATCTTTGCTAGGGTTGGAGCTAGAGAATCTGATTTAAAACCTCTTAACACTTTCTTTAAAAGAGTGCAACTACTTCCAAAGGTGGCAGTTCTATTTGAAAAGTGTATTTGAACGTCAGTCTTTAATACACTGGGACAGTAAAAAAGATGGTGGCCAACATTCTTCAGCTTGTTGCTGCCGCAGGATGTTCTTATAACACACACACACACACACACACACACACAACACACCACACAGATATTCCCTAGCTGAGGATCAGGGCTCGTCCTCTGATCTGGAGCTTTACCCCTCCTCCCCTCCATCCCTGCTTTCCCTCACAACCTATCTCTGCTGATTCTAGTTCCTGCCCAAACCATGTTTGGACTATTAGCCTCAGAAGAGTCACTGATCCTCACTCTCGGTAAGACCTAAAACTAAGACCTTGGGGTTGTTGGGCTCCACAGGGAGAGGGTGTTGAGAGATCCTGTGGGTGGCCAATGAAGAAGACAGTACGGAAGAGCAATCTAAGCAGTTTTCCGAGGCTGGCTGTAATACACTCCTGGTAAGGGCAGAAGCAGCTGGACTGGGTTGGAGACGGGCTGATGTGCTGCACTTCTAGCCCTTGCTTCCATGTACTGAGCACAGGCAGAGCCCCAAATACCAGGGGAGAGCTTTGTGTGGAGTCCCAATCCCACCGAAGACGTACTATTATTATTATCCCACTTCACAGAGAAGGTAAGTGAGGCTGCCATGCCGTTAAATAGCTCTCCTTCAGTTTTGGTCCTACGCTGTGAAGTTGGGATGCTGATTCTTGTATCCAGGAGGTCTGGTACCTAACTAAGCCCCACTCTCTCAGCTATCCAGGCCAAGGATCGGTTGTGCTTTCTGTAAAGGAGCAGATGGTAAATAGTTTGGGCTATGCAGAGTCTGTTGCAGGAGTCTAAACAGGTGCGGGGCTCTGCCTTTGTGGTGGGAAAGCGATGATAAACGTACACACCAGGTGGGCTGGATTCGGCCACAGGCAGCAATGCCATGCGCCATGGCTAAGGGCAAGTACTCGGCCTGCAGAGGGAGACGGATCTGAATTGCGTTCCTCACCTGCTCCTCAGGTGATCCTGGGCTCCAGGTTCCTCTTCTGTAAAGTGGAGGTAATAACAGCTCTCTGGGCACAGCTGTAAAAGGACTTAATGAGATAATATATGTGAAAGAGTCACCCAGTGTCTGGCCCATTGTTACCTCTCAATAAGTGTAGCTTCTTTTTCTCCCTCCCCAAGCGCAGTCCTGAAGGAGGGAATCACAAGATGTAGGGCCCCCGGACAGGAATAATAGCTAGCACTTAGACTGCAGTCTATGGTGTGCACAGGGTGTTCGCAGCACTGTCACATCTGGCTTTCACACAAACCTGAAACAGACCTGCCACATCAGAAGGCTGCTGCCACCTTACAGATGAGAGAATGAAGATGTCCGGCTGTGAGTGATCCACCCGAGTCCACCCAGCTAGAGTCTGGTCCCGGAATTGCACACATTTCATAAACTCAAGCCCCAGCTTTGCAGCTTCCTCTGGGGCTTTGTGTCTCAGTTTCTCTTATATAAAATGGGGATGATAAAGGCATTTCTTCCCTAAGGTGGGAATTACATGATTTAATGTTAACAAATCTCATTTATTATCCTTCTGAAAATCTGATTCACTGCCCCTTTTAGGACTCTCTGCTCGTTGAAGTTAAGTCCCAAGTGCTGCCCCTCTGAACCTCTGGGCCAGCTCTTTCCCCACCTGGTCTGCTGTGCTTTCTCTTCTCTGCCGCATCTCACCCTTTATGTAAAGCCACAAACTATATGAATGGTGGTGGCAGTCAGTGGGAAGTGACCATAACGCCTTTGCAGTCAAATCCTCTACCACTGAGCTATACCCCCTCATAACGCCTTTGTAAGAGCAGATAGGCGTGATAAGCCCAAGGGGTCTGACCTCTCCTGACTAGCAGACACACAGTACACAGGGAGCCCCTTTCTCCTCCCTATCATGGATATGATGGGCTGTATTTTGGCTCACAGGGAAACCAGGGTTGGGCTTGGCCAGACTGGGAAATCTCGCCTTCAGGCAGAGCACTCTTCCTAGAGAATTTACTGCTTTGGAGGGTGGTGGCAGTGGTAGCAATAGGACACCTGAGTACACAGTTGGAAAATGGCCCCAATTCTTTCCTAGTACGCCTGTGGAGAAGAGCTGTTTAATTTACAAAATTGTTGGATTCATAACACAGCACAACTGTTTCCTGCCATTCACCATTCTTTACAGTGTTGGTTCAGGGGAGGAGCAGGTGAAACGTTGTTTCATCACGTTCAGTGAGTCCTTTTAGGCAAGTTTCTTAATCCTTGGCTGCCTCAGTTTCCACATTTGGAATAGGAATAATGATGTTGGAGATATTTTGAAAACTGACAAGTTTCTGAATGAAAAAAATATTCTGTGAACAGTAGAATGTGCGTCAAACTTAAATCTTATATGAGTATATCAACCATAGGCATTTAAAACAACACTTCAGGGAAAAGCCGTTACCCTCTTAGAAGTGTGGCCACAAGCACAGTGGGTGTTCTAGTTCTTCCCTTGGGTGCACACACCTTGGGTTTTTCATTTTAAAAATTACTGCAGTGTTCACGGTCTTTCCCCATTTGGAAATCTCATATCCATCAGCCCTCTGCTTTGAGAGCCACTACAATTCTGATTTGTTGCACAAGGCTATCAGGACAGCGGTTGTTTTCTCTGCTGTTGCCAGAAAGCCAGCACAGCTAGTGCGTGTGTGTGTGTGTGTGTGTGTGCAAGTACTTGTGTTTAAGACAATTTTATCGCATAGGGTAAGATTCACCATCTTAAAGTGTACAATTCATTGTTTCTTTTAGTATATTTACAACATATTATATGAACATCACCACTATCTAATTCAGAACATTTTCATCATCCTAAAAATAAAACACCTCTACACTCATTAGCAGGCAAACACTATTCTCCCCTTCTTCTAGTTCCCACCAGCCACTAAGCTACTTACTATCCTTATGGACTTTCCCATCTCAAACATTTAATCTGATGGAGTCGTATGTATGTGGACTTTCTGTCTGGTTTCTTCCACTTGGCATAATGTATTCAAGGTCACCTATGCTGTAAAATGATCTGGGCTTCATTCTTTGTCATGGCCTAATAATATTCCATTATATGACTATACCAAATTTTGTTTATCCATTAATCAGTTAATGGGTATTTGAGTTATTTGTACATTTGCTATTATGAATAATTTGCCATGAACTTGGGTGCAGATTTCTGCGTGAACATATGTTTTTAATTCTATTGGGGGTATACCTAAGAGGAGAATTGCTAGGTCCTATGGTAGCTATGTTTATTGTTTTTGAAAAACTGACAAATTTCTTTGCCAAAGCAGCTACACCCTTTTACATTACACTCAGAAATATATGAAGGTTCTAATTTCTTCACATCTTCACCAACACTTAGTAGCTAACTTTTGATTCTAATGATCCTAGTGGGTACGAAGTTTTGATTGGATTTTTTAAATAACCAATGATGTTAGTCATTTGTTTATCTTTTTTGGAGAAATGTCTTCAAATCCTTTGCCCATTTTAAAATTGACTTTTTGTTCTTGTATTGTTAAGAGGTAACAGTTCTTTATATAATCTGTATATAAGTTCCATATCAAGTATGATTTTCAAATATCTCTCATTTTGTGAGTTTTCTCTTAGCTTTCCTGATGGGGTCATTTATAGCACCATCATGTTAAATTTTGGTTAACTTCAATATATTTTTTCTTTTGTTGCTTGTATTTTTTGGTGTCACATCCAATAATTAGCTAATCCAATGTTGTTATGTTTTCCTCTAAATGTTTTTCTAATCCCAGCTCTTATATTTAGGTTTTTGATCCACTTTGAGTTAATGTTTGTATATGGTATGAGGTAGGGATCCAATTACATTCTTTTGTGTGTGCTATTCAAGCATCATTTGTTGGAAAGAATATTCTTTACCCAGTGAATTTTCTTGGAATCCTTGTGAAAAAAATGGGCTTATTTCTTGACTCTCAATTCTATTCTACTCATCTGTATGTCTATCCTAATGCCAGTACCATGGAGTCTTCATTACTGTAGACTTCATTACTTCATTACTGTAGTCTTCATTACTGCTTTTGTAGTAAGTTTGATAAACAAAAAGTGTGAGTCCTCCAACTTTGTTGTTCTGTAAATGAATTTGGGAAGTATGACCATTTTATTAATATTAAGTGTTCCTCCCTATTAAGATGGGATGTGCTCCCATTTAGATCTTTCATTTCTTTCAAAAAATGTTTTGTAGTTTTCACTGTACAAATAATGTACTTATTTTGTTAAATTTACTCCTAAGTACTTTATTCTTGTTGATGTTATTGTGAGTGAAGTTTTCTTTATTTCACTTTTAAAGATTGTATTTATTTATTTGACAGAGAAAGAGAGAGCAAACACAAGCAGGGGGAGTAGCAGAGGGAGAGGGAGAAACAGACTCCCTGCTAAAGAGGGAGCTTGATCCCAGGACCCTGAGCTCATGACCTGAGCTGAAGGTAGATGCTTAACCAACAGAGCCACCCAGGCACCCCTATTTCACTTTTGAATTGTTCATTGCTAGTATATAGAATACAACTGCTTTTTGTATATTAATCTCATATGCTGCAAATTTGTTGAACTTGTATATTAGTTGTAATAGTTTTTTAGTGGATTCTTTAGGATTTCTTTTTTGTATACAAGGTCATGTTATCTGTAAATGGAGACAGTTTTACATTTTCCTTTCTAATCTGATGTCTTTCATTTCTTTTTCTTGCCTACTTATGCTGGCTGGAAATTCTGGTACAATTTTGAGAAGTAAAAAGAGGGACATCCTCATCTTGTTTCAGATCTTAAGGGGAAAGCACTTAATCTGTCACCGTTAAGTATGACATTAGCTGTGTATTTTTTGTACACTGCTTTACCAGATTGAGGAAGTTCTTATATTCTTACTCTGTTAAGTGTTTTCATCATTGAAATTGTTGAATTTTGCCAAATGCTGTTTGTGTATCTATGAAATGATCATTTGGTTTTTGTCCTTGATTCTATTACTATGGCGTATTACATAGATTTATTTTAATATATTAAACTAACCTTGAATTCTTGGGATAAATCTCACTTATTCATCATGTATGTCCTTTTTTAATATGTTATTAGATTAAGTTTGCTAGCATTTTTTTAAGGATTTTTGCATCATCATAAGGATACTGATTTGTAGTTTTATTATCTTGAGACATCTTTGTCTGGTTTTGGTATCAGGATGATAATGGGTGGTGATAGAATGAATTGTCAAGTGTCTCTTCTGTTTCTATATTTTTGAGAGTTTATGAAGGCTTGATGTTATTGCTGCTTTAAGCATTTGAAACAACTGACCAGTGAAGCCTTTCTTTTCAGGAAGCTTACTAATTAAATTTCTCTACTTATCATAGGTCTATTCTGATTTTTCTATGTCTTTCTGAGTTAGTATTGGTAGCTTATGTGCTTCTGGGAATTTATGCATTTCATCTAGGTTATAGGCAACCTATAATTATTCATAAAATCCTCCTTATAATCCTGCTTCTGTAAATTTGGTAGTGATGTTCCTTCTTTCATTCCTGATTTTGATTATTTGAATTTTGCATCTTTTTTTGGTCAGTCTTGCTAACAGTTGTCAATTTCGTTTTTTTCAAAAAATTCATTTTACTTTTGTTGATTTTCTGTTTTTCTTTTCCATTTTTTATTTCTTGGATTTACACTTGAGTCTTTATTATTTCTTTCCTTCTTGTTTTGAGTCTCATTTGTTCCTCTTGTTCTCGTTTCTTAAAGGAAAAAAATTTAGTTATTGATTCAAGATCTCTATTCTTTAAAAATATACACATTTATAGCTATAATTTTTTTCTGTAAGCCTTGCTTTTGCTATATCCCTTTAGTTTGAGGATGCCTTGTCTTCATTTTCATTCATCTTAATGTGTTTTCTAATTTTCCTTGTGATTTCTTCGTTGGTCCATTATTTACTTAGGATTGTGTTGTTTAACATGAATATAACGTGAATTTTCCAAGTTTCCTTCTTATATTGATTTCAAATTTCATTCCATGGTGATCTGAGAACATACTTTGCCTGATTTCAGTTCTTTTAAAAAATTTGCTGAGCCTGCTTCCCTCTCTCTCTCTCTGCCTGCCTCTCCATCTACTTGTGATTTCTCTCTGTCAAATAAATAAATAAAATCTTTAAAAAAAAAATTTGCTGGGGCTTGTTTTATGACTTAACATATGTCTATTCTGGAGAATGCTCCATGTGTAGCTGAGAAGAATAGATATTCTGCTGTTATTGGGGGAAATACTTTATAGATATCAGTTAGCCAAGTTGGTTTATAGTCTTGTTCAAATTTTCTATTTTTTTTCATTGATCTTTTGTCTTGTTGTTTTACACATTATTGAAACTCCTATTTTTGAATTGTCTGTTTCTCCTTTTAATTTTATTAATTTTTGTTTCATACCTTTTGGGGCTCTGTGGTTAGGATCAACACCGTATTGTTACATGTTGCACTTCAAAGAGTCCCGTCTAGGGCCTGAGAAATTTCTATCATGCTGTTTTTGTTGTCTTAACTCAGTTTCTCTGTGGTGCAGTCAGGTTGTATTTGAACATGTTATCTGAGGCCTCATGACTAGTTTTATGAGAACTTGTTCATAATTGATTCAGTCTTTCCATTACGTGTACTTTTGGGTGATGCTAGATAAAATTTCATAAAATTCTGGAAATTGAAAATGCTTTGGATATTATTTAGTCTATTTTCCTCTTTGTTTTTGTTTTTGTTTTTTTTCAGATGAAGAAAGTGGGGCCCAGAGAAGTGAAGTGATCTATCCCAGGTCCCACAGCATATTAATGACAGGGACAGGGCTAGAACTCAAATTATTTAACTCTTTGTTCACTGCTCTTTTTTACTGGACCACCCACATCTTCACATTGTTATTCAGTGGTTTCTTTGTGTATGTCTACAGGCTTGCCTTTGGCTGGAGACTCACTGGGGAATCTTGTTTAAGAATGTCTGAGTATGAATATGTATATGTGTATATTTCCTGTTTGTTTCCCTCTCAGGGATTCTCATTCAGTATGTTGGAGATGGGACCATAAATCTGCATTTGGGGAAATCTCCTCCAGGTGATGCTGACGTGCAGCCAGGTTGCAACACACTGAGTACTTCCACAGATTCACAGCCCTTAGTTAGTCCTGTGGTTTTATGACATACACACTCTAGTCCAATTTTCCATAAAAAATATCTCTGTTTTATAATCTTATAAATCAGTTTGTCATTAGACAATTTTATTTAAACCTAATTATCACAATTCTTTGGACTCCTTTTTTGCCTCTTTCACATTGCAAGTAAAACACAGATGGTAATGAGTATTTCCTAACCCATCTAGGCAGAAACCAGGAGAGGGGATTGACTTGCTAGTGGGAGGTAGGACTGAGAGGATTTTCAGTCTCCTCACGCCTGTGTGTGTGTGTGTGTGTACGGCTTTTCCTTTATGTGCTCAAAGCTGGAGCTCAAGGTTTATGGAATTATAGAAAGGAAGGGAAGCTTTCTATCGCTTTGTAGGCAGACTCTATAAATCAGGGATTTAAGATCAGATCTATGGATACCTAGAAACCTAAGGAAGGGCATCAGAGTTTCTATGAATGCCCAAAAAGGTGAGTCCAAATTTTGTATGCGCATACTTGCATTATTCTGAGCAGGTGCCTTATAGGTTTTACCAGGCTCTCTGAAGTCCTAGGACACCCAGTAATGAAGGACTGCTGTTAAACTGGTTCTTTGTTAGAAGCATCATTTCACGTGCCAGCTTGTCACTTCCAGTGTGTGTACTGAGGTCTTGGGTTAGTCACTCAGGACTGTAAGATTTTCCCTAAGGTGTGGATCATTGAGGAAGAGTGGAAAGATAACTCACAATACCCAGTTATGCTTTCTTTCCCAAGACAGTTCCTTTCTCCTTTAAAAGAGGCACATATGGGGCGCCTGGGTGGCTCAGTGGGTTAAAGCCTCTGCCTTTGGCTTGGATCATGATCCCAGGGTTATGGGATCAAGCCCCACATTGGGCTCTCTGTTCAGCGGGGAGCCTGCTTCCTCCTCTCTCTCTGCCTCTCTGCCTACTTGTGATCTCTGTCTGTCAAATAAATGAATAAAATCTTTAAAAAAAAAATAAAAGAGGCACATAATAGATAGGTTGAGCAGGGAGGGATGGAAAAATGTGAAAACTGAAGAAGATTTATGATATTTATAAATTAAGGTCTGTTTAAGTTCTTTGGCATCTTCAGTGTGGGGAGCAAGTTTTTATGTTAAACTTGACATAAACCAAAAAAGTAAGATGCAAATCAGAAAGATAACCTGTGGCAAGGGATCAGCAAACTTTTTCTGTAAAAACACAGATGATAAATTTTGTTGGCCATACAACATTATAATTCCTCCTTTACAGTTGTAGCACTAAAGCAGCCACAGACATTCTATAAATGGATTGATGTAGTTGTGTTTCAATAAAACTTTATTTATGGACGCAA
Source organism: Neogale vison (assembly GCF_020171115.1). Taxonomy (NCBI): domain Eukaryota; kingdom Metazoa; phylum Chordata; class Mammalia; order Carnivora; family Mustelidae; genus Neogale; species Neogale vison. The sequence continues at coordinate 122,486,040 of NC_058097.1, read as the reverse complement.
AATTCGAGTTTACATATTTTGTACATGTCACAAAACAATTTACTTCTTTTGGTTTGTTTTCAACATTTAAAAATGTAAATGGCATTTTTAAACCTCTGGGTCATACAAAAACAGGCAGTGAGTTGCACTTGCCTGTGGGCTGCAGTTTCTTGATCCATGAACTAGGGTGATCTAGAAGCTTTGGATCTTAGAATCTAAGCTGAATGAACATTGTTCTCCAATTTTCTGCTTTGGCCTTGGCTATAGAGCCCAGAGGTAAGTTAGGCAGCAATTATAATAATTGAGTTTTAAAATCAGAAAGTGCTTATAATTTGATTAAATCTTGTTCACATTATATCTTCTTTTAATTATGTCTGGACGTTGTGTGGTATTTTTCAGCTCATAAAGGGCTTACACATAATTATCTCATTTAATTTTGTTTAAAAATCCTTAAAATTTATTTTATTCATATAAGTAGAAAACTTTTCTTACTATAAAGAAAAAAAAATTAAATAGAAAAAGTGAGTCTCCATTGATTCCCTTCTCAAATTCACTGTCCTCACCAGGGGAAACTGTTTTGAATATGGTGTGAATTCTAAAACTTTGCTTGTGTATTTATATACTATTTGTATATATAGTTGTGTTTTTTTTTTATTGTTTGCCTATTTTGTTTTGCCTATATTGTTGGGTTTTTTTTTTATTGTTTGCCTATTTCTCCTGGTAACATGTACATATTCTACAATTTGCTTTTTGGTTTTTTAAAATGGATAGATCATTAAGACCACTTTAAGTCAGCATGTATAAAATACCTATTTTGTTTTAATTTATTTAGACTAGTCCCTAGTTTTTATGTATCACAGCTTGTTTTTTTTTTTTTTCTTTACTGGTGATTATTTCAATTGTTTCTAGCTTTTCCCTGTTACAATGTTTCTGTAAACATTGACACATAGAGAAGAATGTCTGGATAGAGTATCATCCACATATTACATTTTATTAGATACCATCTAACTTTCCTTCAGAAAGAATGAACAGTATACACTTCCACTAGTAGCATACAAGAATCCGTATCATTCTGTGACTTGGCTGTGTGTGTGTATGTGTGTTTGAGTAAGCAGAGCCCCAAATGGCATCAACTTGATTTAATGTACATCTTTTCACATGTTTTATCTTTTATTAAAAAAATTATTTATTTGATAGACAGAGATCACAAGTAGGCAGCCAGGCACACAGAGAGAGAGAGGAAAGGAAGCTGACTCCCTGCTGAGCAGAGAGCCCGATGCAGGGCTCCATCCCAGGACCCTGGGATCATGACTTGAGCCAAAGGCAGAGGCTTTAACCCACTGAGCCACCCAGGCGCCCCACATGTTTTAGACATGTATGTTTTCCTATTTGCAGCTTTGTAAAGGTAGTCTTTGATTGCATTGACACTTTTTTGTAACTATATGATCATCTTTCCTCTTTAGCCATTTCTTTTTGTATCTAGTGTAAGAGACTACATCTTTGATCGTAAAAATTAAGACTTCTGATCAATGAAGGAAACTATAGGTAGCTTAAACAGATGAGTGAAACTTTGATAGATATTTGCAAAATAAAATAGGTAAGATTAATATATAATTCATACAAGGAGTTCTTACAAGTCAACCAGAAAAAAATATTAAAAACCTAACAGAAACATAACAACAACAACCACAACAATAATAGAGATATGAATAGCGATTGACAGAAGGGGGAAACTCAATAGCTGGTAATGTCAATAAAGAGATGCTCAATCTTACTAGGAACTAAAGACATGCAAATGGGAGCATCATTGAGCACAAAGTTATGCCTATTAGGTTAACAAACATATAAAAGTTAAATAATACTTAATGTTCCCAAGGATGAAAAGAAATGGGAAAACTATTGCATTGCCACTAGGACTAGTCTGCTAGTCTGCTGCAGCCATTCCAGTCATTGTCTCAAACTTGGTGGTCCCACTCCTTGGTGTGCACCCTGGAGAAACTCTTGTATGAGAAATTCTTGTATGAAAGTGCAGGCTTCTTTGTGGTAGCAGAGAATTAATAGCAACCTAAATGTTCATGTCTAGATGATGGATAGGTCAAATGTGATGAGTATTAAGAAACCATGCATAATAACATGGCGTGGAGAGCAGAATGTAGACAGAACAAGATCTATAGCTTGGTGCTATTTATGCACATTTATAACATTAATGTAAACAAATGTTATGAAATGTCTTTAGAGTGGATGCCTATGAGGAGTGGGTGAATTGGAGTGGGGATCAGGAAGAAAAGCATGGAAAACATGAGAAAACACCTGTGTAGATCAATGATGCTAAGAGTCTACCACTGGGGAGTCTGTTAACTTACTCCTCTGCATCTGCATTCTAAAGGGATGAGGAGTCTTATTGCATGATTAGAAACATATTACCCTCTAGTTATTTCTAAAATTCATATTACTTGCTTTCTAGATTTAGCATTTTTATTGGGATTTGTTTTCTGTATGTTTTCAATTAGAAATGTAAGTTAAATATTTTCTTATTGATAGTCACTGGTTTTAACACTAAGAATCCATGCTTTCCTCATTAAGTTGAGATGTAACCTTTATCATATGCTAAATTTACATGTGGCTATGGGTTCCACTCATTTATTTGCATATTTTTGTGGAATTTTCATACGATTTTAATTGCTGTAGCTTTATCAAATGTTTGTATGTTCTGTCAAGCATATATCCACTTATTATTCTTTAATTTCAATATTTTATCAGCTATTTTTACACTTTTATCATTCATATTAATCTTTTAAGCAGCTTAAAATTTTCATAAAAATTCATGGAGATTTTTGATGTGACTGAATTTATTATTCTGTTTATAGACTAATTTAGATTATTTAAGATAATGACTTTTTCCATCTGGAAACATGGTATGCCTATTCACTTATCCAAGTCCCTGTTTTCTTCTGTAAAGTGGATAGTGTGGTTCATATAGACCTGACACATTTCATATTAGGTTTGATCATAAGCAGCTCAAGGAATTTTTTCTATTATTAATATGGCTATTTCTATTGTAATTTTTCAGTATAATATTGCTGGATATTCAAATCTTCTTACAAACTATTGTCAATCAGTTCTAACAGTTTTAAAATTTATTTCTGTGGACTTTTCAGGCAGACGATTGTATATTTAGCACATAATGACAGCTTTCTTCTCTCCAGTATTTTTTTCTTATTGCACTATGTAGAATTGCACCCCCCCATAATACTGTTGAAAGTGAGCATCTTTACTTTGTTGGGATGTCTTCTGATGTATCGACATGTAGTATTAGATTGACTTTCATATTTTGCTAATATTTCTTATTGAGTTAAGGAAAAGGAAGTTTTCTTGTCTTTATAATTTCTAATAGTTTTTATTTTAAGTCAAGAATAAGTACCGTGTTTTGCCAGTCTTTTTCCTTTGATTTTTTTTTTTTTTTTTTAGAGCAAGAGAGAAAGAGAAAGAACATGGGGTGGGGAAGTGGCAAAGAGAGAGAGAGAGAGAGGCCCTTAAGCAGGCTCCATTTCCAACCTGATGTGGGATTTGATCTCACAACCTTGAGATCATCACCTGAGCTGAAATCAAGAGTCAGACACTTACCTGACCAAACCACCCAGGTGCCCAGTTTTTTCCCCCGTTGATTCTATAGTGATAATGATCCTATGTATTTTATCTTTTAATTGGTTTAATTTTCTGAAAACCTCAGCAGGGTAGGTACTAAGACCTCCATTTTGCAGAGAAGGAGACTGAAAGCATAGAAGATAAGAAAGTTGCTCAAGGTTGAAGAAGTAGTGTGGAATAATGTGCAATTAAAAACTGGATTTTCTGCATGGTGGTAGGCTGTTTGCAATGTGATAGCCACGGCTCATTTAAGTTTGTGAAACAAAGATAGAGATTAGGAATGTTCTAAAATTCCATATTGTTGATTCTGCCTTTGAGGATGTATCCTAGGAAAATAAAGTGTGTACAAAATTTATGAAAGAGTATGTTTATCATATCACAAAGTACAAATAGTGAAAAAATAGAAGGATTCCAATAAGAAGTGAGGTGTCATCTTTAATGGCTATTAAATAAAATGTTATGTTCTTATTAAATATTTCTGAAAACTATTAGTGAAAAGAGAAATGGTCATGATAAATAATATATGAATAAAAGTAATAAGTATGTTGGTATGTTATATTCATTTTTTTTAAAGATTTTATTTATTTATTATTTGACAGAGAGAGATTACAAGTAGGCAGAGAGTCAGGCAGAGAGAGAGAAGGAAGCAGGCTCCCTGCTGAGCAGAGAGCCCGATGCGGGACTCGATCCCAGGACCCTGAGATCATGACCTGAGCCGAAGGCAGCGGCTTAACCCACTAAGCCACCCAGGCACCCCATGTATGTTATATTCTTGAAAATCTCCAGAAAGAATGTTGGTAAGGGGAATGAAAGGAGGGAGTATATTGGGGAAAATAATAATAATACGAAAGATGCTCCTTGAAGGTTTAAGAATTAAGCCAATTTTACTTACAGAGGCTTCTCAGGTACATTTGGTCAAATATGTAACTAGTCAAGGTTATGTGGGGCTGCAGTATGAGCACTTTTCATTCCTGTTATGAAGTTCTTGGTGTGTGCTCTGCCTAAGTCTAGTCAACCCTTGTACCATGTCCGTGAAGGTTCTGCATCATCAGCCTTCTCTCTTGGTCTCTCTGTCTGTCTTGGTTTCCATCTCTGTCTGTCTTTGCCTCTCTGTCTCTCTGTCTCTCTCCCTCTGTCTCCTGGGAATCTCCTACCTCTGCCAACTCCCCTGCATTCCCACCAGCCAGCAGCTGTCAAGCTGTTACTACCAACTCTGTCCAAATAGACTGCCACTCTTTATTTTAATGATCTTCAAGACAAGGAAAATGAGGCAGTTTTGTGAGTACCGCCTTCACCTGGAAATGAATTAGTGGTTCATTATCTTTTTTTTTTTTTTTTAAAGATTTTATTTATTTATTTGAGAGAGAGAGACAGTGAGAGAGAGCATGAGCGAGGAGAAGGTCAGAGAGCGAAGCAGACTCCCCATGGAGCTGGGAGCCTGATGTGGGACTCGATCCCGGGACTCCAGGATCACGCCCTGAGCCGAAGGCAGTCGTCCAACCAACTGAGCCACCCAGGCGTCCCAGTGGTTCATTATCTTAATGAGGAGTGCTTCTGGCCTCCACCAAGAGAAATGGGGAGAAGATGTTTTAGACTCAAGACATAGTCATGGCCAGTTGGAAACTGTGCTCCACAGTTCCATCTGCCCATACTCTTTTAGTTTCTGGGTGATGCCTATCAGCTGCTTTATTCCTTCTCTTTTGCAAGCAACTTGTCATTTGATCTAAATTTAAACAACCCTGGTTTGTCTGGGGGAAGGGAATAGGTGATGGTGGTGGTAGGGGGGATACAAGTAACAAATGCTTCTCACAGCTGATATGACAGCCTGAAATAAATTCCTTTTCCAGTTTGGCTCTTGTTTCTGTCTCTGATTCTTTCTTTCTAAGGCATGGATCAGCTCCAACAGATGAAGCATGAATATGGGGGCTTTCAGGTCCTTTTAAGAGTTCTACAACATATTAACCATCAACTCTTACTATGTTCCAGGTGTTTTGGCTAGGTATTTTTCAAGGATGACCACATTTTAACTACACAATAATCCAATTTGTTGAAAGCTATTATTATCCCCACTTTAGAGATGAGAAAACTGAGATTTGGAGAGGGGAAAGAAACTTGGACAAGATTTCACAGCCAGTATGAGCATGGTAACAATAGAGCTACGTTTGCTGAGTACTTGCTATCTGCTAAGCTTGTTATCTATATGAACTTATTTATCCCTACAACAACCTGTGAAATTCATGGCATTTTCACCATTTTAGGACTGAAGAAACCCGCTCAGAAGTAAAGTAACTTGCCTATGGCTGTTTCATAAGTGACAGCAGTGGAATTTGTACCTAAAATGGTCTGAATGTAGAACTATTAACCTTTGTACTAAATTTTAGCAAACACTAATTTAATGCTCAATAACTTAGCAGGTACCATGTTGGGTTCTTGGAATCCCAGATTGAATAAGGCCACACTACCAGAGAATGCAGAGTCTAGAGAGGAGCTGACACAAAACAGATAATTCCAACATAAACAGCAAGCACAAAAGGTGGACACTGAAATCATAAGAAGCTTCTTAGGGAGATATTTGATTTAAATCTTAAAAGGTGGGCTGAAGTCAGTTGAATATGTAATTATGGGGTAAAACACAAAAGGCCATGTGTTGGTGCAGAAGGCAGAACCGTGGAAGCATGACAGCACAGGGCTGTGGGCAGTTGAGAAAGGCCTGAGGTTCAGCGTGGCTAGTGAATGTGGGGATCTGGGGTTGGTGAAGCTGACCAAGCAGGCAGCACTTCGACCGTAGAACACACGTGTCATGAGACAGAGTTTGGAATTTGTCTTGGAGACAGCTAACTATAGATAGGTTTGTCAAAACTGGAGTGATATGATAAGAACAAAGGAAAGAACAATTTGAGGACTAGTTAGTAGGCCTCTGCAGTCACTGAGACTAGAGAAGACAAAAGCTTGAGGAGATTCTGTACTGAGTATAATTTTCCATACCCTGTGTTTGGACTGAGCCTTCCTTGCATCGGATGGATGGGGGCGTTGACAGATGAGAACCCTCCCCATCTACATTTGGGTTCTGAGAGTCAGGACTGGGGCCTTCAGCTTGTTCTTCCAGCCTGTTGCTAGGGCTGTTATGGAGAGGTTGTAGATGATGCAAAGCTGCATTAGCTTCATCTAGGTCTTTGTTGACAAATTCTAAATTTGCAGTTTACAGTGGGGTTAGATTATAAAATTCATGAGCTGCTGGGGAGACTCGGAAATCCCTACAGATCAATGCACACAGTGGCAGCCGCCACCAGCCTTAGGAAGCACAGCTGCTCTGGGTTCTCTGTGGTGCCACTGATTGGAGACTGATTTCTCCTGGGATGGATTGGTATTGCGAGCCCCAAACTAACAAAATGTTTAATTCTAGATTCCTTAATTATGTTGGGAAGGGAGTTTTTGGAAATGGTAGAGTGATTAATGGAGCAAAGTGGTGGTAGCAGTGGTACACGGAGGCTTGGGAAAAGAAAAAACAAAACAAAACAAAACAAAACGATCCTCTTCTAGTGGGTTTGAAAGATTTACCTGGAAGGAATATTTTCAAGCCAGCTCTTTGTGACTTCATCCTTTTGGTGAGAAAAGTTAGAAACACATGCCATGTTTTCTTATAAAAAGTTTTTGTCCTTAACCATGTCTATAGAAAGCAAGGAGAACCTGGAAAGATAATTTGTATTGCTCTGGGCCATTTCCTCATCTGATATATGAGAACCTGTGTGCTGGATGATTTCCAAAGTATCCTTAAACAGAGCCTTCCAAATGGGGATAGTCTGTAGTGTGAACAGTGGGAAAGATGAAGATAGGATGGTGAGTTTTTATGGCAAACAAATGCTTTACCCAATCTTGGATCTGGGATTGAGAACTAGACAACTTAACTATCAGTGTTAGAACTGCCATTGAAAAAGAAGTTTTATTGTCAATAAGACATATATGTAGGGGAACCTGGGTGGGCTCAGTGGGTTAATGCCTCTGTCTTCGGCTCCAGTCATGATCCTAAGGTCCTGGGATCGAGCCCACATTGGTCTCTCTGCTCATCAGGGAGCCTGCTTCCTCCTCTCTCTCTTTGCCTGCCTCTCTGCCTAATTGTGATCTCTATCTGTCAAATAAATAAATAAAATCTTTAAAAAAAGACATATATTTATAACAAGCAAAATTTAAAAGGGATCAAAGTTATGCAGAGTGCAAAGTAGATCTTCAGCTGTCTCCCATCTACCAGGATCTTGTTTCTCTTCATGCAGGTAGGAGCTGTCAGTTTCATGTGTCCTCTTCCCGAGACAGTTCATGCGCATGCGCGCGCGTGCGTGTGTTTGTGTGTATGTGTGTGTGTGTGTGTGTGTGATGTCTTAAATACAATGCAGGATGCTCTATGTATTGTTTCTACCCTTGCTTTTCAGTGGTGCCATTTTGAAATACCATCTACTGCAGAGCCAGTTCTTTGCTTTGGTTTGTTTTCAGACTCTTTGCAAAGTTCTTTTGTACCTTGGAATACTTATGAGCTCTGAGCTTGAAATGGTATTAACAAATTCTGACCCTTCAGCTTCAATTTTTCTGGACTGATGTCTTCCCTCTTAGCAACCAAAATTGATTGTTTGGTTTGATGGCTGAAAATCTTTCACTTGTTGATGAAGCGAGGAAAACCACAAGAAGGAGGCAAGCAAAGGTGGTTATGCAAATAGTTACCAATTAATTTGAAATCAAATAGTTCAGGGTGCAAGAGGAAAAAGGGTATGATCTAGAAAATATTAAATCAGCATGCTTGCTGTAGAAAGCCACATGACAAGAGCTGTTTATGAATACTGTGAGATTCAAAAGAAATAATTGTTTATTAATCTCATTCAGTATATTGGGGTGGAGTGGCTGCAGAATTCACAGGCAATTGTCCTCTTTCCAGATTGTCTCCTCCAGCTTGAAAATTACAGTTCCCTAGGAATGGACAGCTTGATGGGGCAATGACTGCCAGTCTTTAATCCTAGGGCTCCTGTGGGGTTTGCAATGGGAATAAGGAGGCCAATTTAGCCTATCCATATGTGCCATGCACTCAGGAATAATATATTTTGACATGTGTATTTCCTTTAGGATATTTTTTCTCAGCAAAACACCCCAATTTTGGAGAAGTAATTACAAGAGTAACATAGTCTATAGAATATTAATTAATGTTCCTTATAAGTAGAAATGTTGCTTCTCATGCTGTTTCTCTCTCTTCGTAGTTGACATCTTTTTATACTCTAATAGTTGTTTTCTGTTTGTAGCGAATATATTTTCTCTGTTCACCCTATTAACTTTCTGTTTCCTAAGATGGGATGGCCTCCCTAATTTTCAGTATTTTATGCAAGTTTTTGGGTTTTCAAATATCATCTTCTCATAAGTCAAGTCACAAATTCCCATTTATTCCTAGGTGTTTACAATCACTAATATTAATTCTCATTAGCTCTCTGGGCTGCCAGCCACATCTGTTCAGTAACTCCATAGGAATTGGCCTGCATGTACTGGCAAGAACAGCAGCTATATGGAAAATATGGTTGCCCCTTGTTTGCTCCAAGGACCCTGGAAAGCTACATGGCTAAACATATAAAATGAAAGGTCTTTACAAGTCATCGAATCATTTTTCCAGATTAGATTTCCAAATGTCAAAAGAAACAGCAGCTCATTAAAACTGCAGCTGTAAAATCCACCAACACCACACGTAGAAAAGTGATTACAGAGCAAGCTTGATTAATTAGGTGTGAAAATTTAGGACCAGCGTGGTAATAAATGATGGAACTCACCCAGCAGCTTGCTTCCCTTCCACTGTGTTTCGCTGAATGGCCAATTTTCCACTTGTCTGTTGTACAGAGATCACATTTCAGAGCTGATGAAGTTTACATCTAAATCATGGTGCCTACAGAAGACCATGCATGAGCTCCAGACAGAGTTCCAACTTTGGCTTCATTATCTTCTTTCTTTATGACCTTTGAGACATTACTAAATCTTTCTGAGTCTCATTTTCTCCATTTTTAGAAGGTGAATTTCTGTTTTCTACCTATATTCTAAGACTTTGAATAGAAGTAGTTTAATTAAAATACAAACAAAACAAACTGCATAATTTTGTATGTGGCTAAGATCTTTGGGCCCAAGAAATACTATGATATATAAATATAATATTCATTTCCTAACAATGTTTGGAAATCTGATGATCTGGTTTATGAAACTAATCTTTTAAATGGAGTAAAATAGCATTTGTAAAAGTGCCTAGCCTGGAGCATAGTACTTAAAAGGAATTCAATAATCCTTTGTTGAATTGCCATTATCTGAACGGAGGGAGCAGATTACGAGTTCCAAAGAGTGATAATAGAAACAGTATAGTTATCAGGACAGAATTACTATGGTAAACACAACATAATTTTTCCTTGATGATTCAGAAGGTAGCTTTGTGTCATGCTTTTAGGTCATAAATATTAATCATAGTTGTGAATACAGTACTGATTCCATTCCTTCTTCATTCCATTTCTGGTACATTCCATTTGTACCAAGAAATGGTACATTCCATTTCATATAAGTTCCAAATTTTCAGTGACTTCCAATTTGCTACAAAATAAAGTTCAATTTCTTTGACGTATAATTATTCTGCACCAATTCCAGTGTGGGTTGGGGGATGATTTCCCTCACAGCACCAAGGAATGCTCTGACAACCGATCTGTATCCTATAATCCAACTCAATTCTGACACTCTCTACCCAGAAGTAGCATCAGATTCCACGGGTTAAGGACTCAGTCCCACTAGACTCTCCTCTACTACAGATTCCAGTGGCAAATACAGGTTTTAGTGTTTCTGACCCAATGGCTATAAATCATAGAATCCCACAATCCCTTGCTTGGGTTTAATTAATTTGTGAGAGTGGCCCACAGAACTCAGAAACCAGTTAACTCATTAGGTTGCTGGTTCATTAAAAGGATATTCAAGGATATGAGTTAATAGCCAGATGAAGAGATACACAGGTTGAGGTACTGAACAAAGGAACTGCTGTCCTCATGGAGTTTGAGGCCCAGCAGAATAGCATGAGGAAGCATTCTGGTTCATCAACCTAGAAGCTCTCCACACTTGATCTTAGCCAAAAGGCCGAGAAGCGATCTAGAAGCTCTCCAAACCACATCCTTTTGGGGCTTTATGGAAGCTTCACTGATTGAATCATTAGCCATTGGCAGTTGATTCAACCTCCAGCCCCTCTCCCCTCCCTGGAAATCAGGGAGTAGGACTGAAAGTTTTAACACTCTACTTGTGTTTGATTCCCTATTATTAGGTGTTTTCCAAAAGTCACCTCATTAATAAAACAAACAAAAAAATTCCAATATTTTAGGAGCTCTGTGCCCAAAATGGAGATGAAGACCAAGTATATATTTCTTATTATAAATCACAATGTCACAGCTTGTTATACAAAAGCATCCATTATTTGGCCCCAGTGTTATTTCTCACTATTAATCTTTGTACATCTGAACCACCCAAATTATACTGCATCTTCTTTATGTCCCAGAACTCCCCACTTTCAAGCTTTGGTTAATCATTAAATACTTTGCTGACTATTTACCCTACTTTAGGCACTGTGCTGGATCCTGGGGAATTTGGACTTGATCTCTGATAGGTTTTTGTCTAGTAAGGATAGACCTACAAATAGACATTTATAGTCCAGTGTGATATATACAGTGATAAATGCTCTACTCTACTCTCTAGCTTTAGGGACTCAGAGCTTCCTCAAATTCCAATGTACTTTACCTTTACTTTATATTAGCTATGCATTAAAACTGACCACAGCCAGAATTGTCTGTTTACCTAGAACAGTTCCATCTTCAGAATTTACCTTTAAGCACACCGCTATCTGACTAGTTTCCCTTTGCTGTGATATTCACTCCATTATTTTAGTCTCATTGAAACTGCCAGTCTCTTATTTCTGTTTTTTTTTTTCCCCCATCACCCTGTTTGTCTTCCCCTTTTCTGTTTCTTCTCTATCAAGCCTATACTCCATGGACTATTCCTTTAAATTTCATTGACTCTCTGGACAGTGTCCTAAATGCTATTATTATACCACACTGATCATGGATCAATCCTTCTGTCTACCTTCTCTGTTTCTATACTTATCCTTTTGTATAACGCTGAAGACCTCTAGCCAGGAAAATACCTCTATAAAAATCAACTTCATTCCATTCATTTGGGCCATTGGTGCTGCCCTGAAATATTTTATGGGTTCCTCATCAGCTGTCAAGAGACAGTTTCAGAACTTCTTCTTTCTCTTGCAATGGACAGGTCATAGTGGGCCTTGAATTTCAGGTTAAGAAAACTAGATCTGATTCCTAAGAGCTGTATTGTTGGCAGGGTTCAAAGTATGTGTGTGTGTGTGTGTGTATAATTGATATCTGGCAGATATTCAGGGGTGAGTCTGAGGGAATAAGATGGTGTTGGGAGGCTTTTACAGTACTCTAGATAAGGCTAACAAGGTATCAAGCTGGGGCATTGGTATGAATGATGGGGAAAAAGGGAACAGATTTGAGAACTACATAGTGAATAAAATCAGCAAACTCCAATTGAGGCAGAAATTACAAGAAGGGGTGATATTTTAGGGGGAAAAAAACTAATGATTTTCATTTTCAACATGTTGAGTTTTAGTTGCCTGTAGGATATTGAAGTGGAGCTTTGATATATGAGTCTGAAGCTCAGGGGATGAGGCCAAGCCTGGAAATATAGATTTAGGAATCATTGGCATATAGATGGTGATTAAAATCATGAGAATGGCTGTGGTTACCCAGGGAGCATGTGGAGTGAGAAAAACAGTGGGTGGAGGACAGAACCCTGTGAAATGGCAACCCTTACAGAGCAGATGGAAGAAGACAAACCCACGAAGGGACCAGAGAAGGAGCTGTCCGAGGTACAAGGAGAGCCAGAGAATGTGGCATCATGGAAGCCTCAGAACAAGGAGTGATTAATTATATCACACATAGCAAGTAAGATTAGGATTTTAAAATGCCCATTTCATTTGACATTTAAGAGCTCCGAAGTGGCATTTTCTGAGAAAATATTCAGTTGAAGGTAGGAGCAGAAACCAGATTACTTGAGAGCTCAGGAGAGGAGAAAGGGGATTTGACAAGTTTCGATTTCTCCAGAAAATTACAGAGAAGAAGGGGAAGGGTAGATCAAATGGTTACTATCTAAATGGTTACTAGATAGACTAGACTGGGGATTACTATCAGGGTACAACTAATGTTGTTTCCTTTTGGTGGAAGGCCCTGCCTGCATAACTGCTCCACATTCTTATCCATAGTTTAAGGAATAATGACATTAATAGTTCTTCCATGGGGAACCTCTGATGATCTCCGCATGGGGAAGTAGTATCTTCTTGCCTATTCTCCACAACACCAAATCTATGGTCCTTTTATGGCATTCATCCCCCTATTATAGTTATTTATTTATACATTCATTTCTTTATTAAACTGTAAGTACCTCAAGTGTACATTAGTTTTTCTATATTCTATATACTTATATTTTAGAATGTTTAAGTATCTAATGGAATGCTCTAATGCCAGTAGGAACTCAACAAAATAATTATTGCAGGAATACATGTGTCTGAACATCAATCGCAGTTACAGAAATATTCTGGGATTTTGTTTGACATCAAGTTTATTAATAGAATCAATTAACAGAAGGCGATCTATAGGTAATCTTTTTACCCTAATTGTTTACAAATTCTTTAAATTGGGCTTCTGTTACATGTCATTTTGGGAAAAGTAAAAGCTGAATTTTTCACAAAAGATGATAATTCTTAGCACCCCATGGTGTGGTGACTTTAAGTTGTTGGGAAGAAAAGTCAACAGGAAAGGTTTAAAATGTGGTTTTCTCTTTAAAAAGATTTATTTAATTATTTGAGTCGGGGGAGGAGCAGAGAGAAAGAATCTCAAGTAGATACCCTACTGAACAGAAACCCCATGCAGGGCTTGATCTTATGACTCTGAGATCATGACCTGAATTGAAATGAAGAGTTGGACACTTAACCAACAGAACCACATAGTCACCCATCTCATACCTTTGATAATAACAAACAATACTGTTGACAAAAACACTCTTACAGGTTGACTCAAATGAGTCCTAGGGTTTATGGAAATGTAAATACACTTTTCTCTTTTTGTGTCATTTTAAAGGCTAATGGTTGCAAAATCCTGGTTGTTTTAACATTTGTATTTATATGAAGAATTATGTAAGTTTGGATATTCTCAAAAGAGTGTTTCAGAAATCAACTAGGATGTGTTCTTTCTCCCTGGGAATAACTATAGTGGGGACATGGAAGGACAGAGGAGTTAGTTCTTATATTTCCCCAGAAATCATCGCACAAGGATAACACTTGTTTCCTTCTAAGAAAGGATATTTTAGAGAGACTGGGTTTCTAAGAATAAAGAGAGACTGGGTACATTTATTTCCTTCTCAAAGGAGCTCATGTTGGACCACTTTTATCCCAAGAAATAGGAAACAATGATCTGGATTATTTTCCTGGGGGAATTGAGGGATGCTTTCTTGGAATGAACTGCTTGAGTGAGGGTTTTCTATTGACAGCTACACATTTGGGCCCTCTCTGATCATGTGGCAAAGTCCCCTTGTCTCTTATCTCCAAGTGAATGACAGATATAGCAGCAGGCCAGCCTCACAGATCTGAGACCTGTACAGTCACACAACGCCTAGCTCAGGGACGGCCCTCGGGATTGGTGTAATGTTCTGCTGCCACTGACTTGAAGTTCTTATTCATGGAATGAGGGACCCTGAATTTCATTTTACGCTTGGCCCCACACATTGTGCAGCCTGTCTTTAAGTATCAGTGTGGGTCCATGCTCAGGTAGACATGAAAGTCCACTTGTCTTCATGACTATAAGTTTCCCCTGGGACCAGTTGTTGGTTAAAGTGCTGGATCTCCAGGGGTAGGAAATAAGAGAATGGGAATGGCCGGACACTCACTTGTTACTCTGGAAACGGCTGAGAGTACTCATGGGCCAGCAGAGTCATCTTCATGTGTGATAATGTGAACATTTTATATGCTTAATGAGACTGCTGGAGTGTCTCTTCCAATTACTTTTTGGGGAAGAAGAATAGAACATGTTGGCATGAATGAATAACATCTGAAAAGGTCAAGTCTATTTGGTCTCCACATTTGGTATGCTGGTCTCATTGCTCTAACTCTTGGTGCCTTCATCAGATGCATGTTTCAGAGTCCTGTATGGCATACCCAGGATTGGATGAGGCTGGTACTTTGTGCATGTATCTGGATTTAACATGTCTTTTATTAATTTTTTTCTTTTCAAAGAGGCTTATGCAGAACAACAGAGAATGAAGTTTCTATTGGAATGTCATTGGGGGATGTGAAAAAAAAAGCATTTGCTAGATAAAAGACATTTTAAGATTGTGAATTTAAACAAGTGAGTCAGAGCTTGCCTGAGGAGTGATATTCTTAAAACGGTTGTGACAAAATTTCATACAGATGCAAAGAAGATGTCATGGAGCCTATAGCCATCCTTCATGTCAGATGACCGCTGAAGACTGCAAATATTTGTGGAGAAGTTACAAGATGCCAATAGCTATGTGGAACTTACAGTGGAAGCATAATTTGAGTGAAGACAAGGATGACAGAGCAGAGCTTCTTGATTAAGTTAATATGTATTGATATTTCTCCTGTTGTTTTGACTTCCTAGGCTGTTTAAATTCAGCCTTGTCACAACAAAATACAAAAGAGGCTGCTATGACATTGATTTTTTTTTTTTTTAATAAATCCTGCCTCTGAAGGATAGGGAGGGTTTTGTTTGTTTGTTTGTTTGTTTTGTGTATATATATGTGTTTGTATTCTAAAGTTGACAGTCAGGAAGGTAGAAATGTTAAAATTGTGGCACAAATAATTATGTTAAATTGTTGAGCATAAATTATCAAGGGAAATACATTTTGATTGTAAGCATAAATCAATTTTATGCATCACAAAATTGCCACCATTAGAGCTTGCTAAGGTGACTTATTTCTGGCAGTAGTGAATAAAGTAGTAGTTTGAAAATAGAATCTCTGAGGACTTCATAAAAACCTGGACTCATCGATTCGTGGGGGATAAAACAAGAATGAAGGAGGGGTTTGTGCAGGTGAAGAAATGCACATTTCACACTCTTTAACCTGAGACGAAGAGTTTTCCCATTCTCTCAGCAAGGCTCTAGCCACGCTGCGAGCCACTTCTTTGAGTATAGCTTGGAATACCTGCACTTACAAGTCAGAACCAAATTTAGCTGTAAACTTCGAGCTTATCTTGCACCATTAAATATACCTCATCATAATTTAAAAATATTTGTCTTGTTTTCACAGGCAGACAATGCACTATTGCCTATCCATCTCTCTATTACTGAAACAGAAAGAACCAATCCTATGTACAAACAGAATATCAATAAATTGGAATATTAGTCTTTGCATTTAATATTTGGATTTTAGGGGGAGAGGTGAGGGAGAAGGGCTATTCACGATTGAACATAGATGTGTCTAATCTAAGTATTTTCAGTACTCAAAACAAAATAATAGAGCTTTTCTTAAGAAGCCTCACTCAGAAAAGCTAGAAAGTTGTCTTTCTTGCCCAGATTGTAACCCTGCTCAGCACTTCTCTCTGTGGACACACAGCATCATTGCTGAGGCGGGTGGAAAGCAGCTGCCTTCAGATACGAGCCTTTCCTGTCCTCTCCTGTTCTGTGGTTGAACTCTCTTTGGGACAGCAGAAGTACTTGACTATTTTGGTTTGGAGAGTCTGCTAGCTGGACTGCTAGGAGGAAAAGAAGCAGAGAGCAAGGTAATGACACTGTATTCCTTATTCTACTTAGCTGTGCCAAAATAAAGGACATTAAAATAGCATTGGCTGATAAAGGCAATGAAGTGAAGCTGACTAGTGATTGCTACAGAGGTGTTGGTTTTTCCTCCTGAGATGGAGTGCCACGGGATGCAGAAGACAGAGCATAATGGTGAGAACGTTCTGGGGCCGGGCTCCTGGTTCTCACTAGCTCTGTGACTTTTGGCAAAGGATTTAACCTCTTCCTGCCTCTGATTTCCTACCAATAAAATGAGGAAAATAACAGTACCCACCTCAAACCTTTGTTAAGTGAAATGAGATAATATCTAGAAAATGGTTAGAAGAAGTTGCAACAGAAACTGGAAGAAACAGGATGTGTCTTCGTTGTTATTTATTTATACATGGACAGTACAGAATGTGTCCATCATTTCTTATACAAACATTTGGGAAATAACTATAATTAGAACGTTACACCTAAACCCATTTCTACCCTTTGATTTGGAAAGGAGAGTTCTAGTACTCATTCCATAATTCTTTTAATTGCTTTTATTTCTCCATCCATAGTCTGGGGTATATTAGCCATATTTTGGGGAATTTTGCAGGACTATCAAAAATGAATAGGGATGTTAAGATGTCCCCAAAAGAGAATAGATTATGTAAGTCTGTGGGAAATAGTCAGTATTAGGGGTTAAACTCATCCACAATCAGTCTGAATTAAAGCAGATGTTTTAATATGCTTTTTAGGAAAAGAATAAATGCAAACAATAAATCAAAGTTGAAATAATTGGAAAATCCAAAACTGTCATAAGCAGATAACATGATCATATACAAAGAAAAACCAACAGAATTAAACCATTATAACTAAAAACAAAGGTCAGTGAAGTTTTCACACACAAGATTAACTTAAAAAGATCAAAGGCTTTTCTCTATACTAGCAACAACCAACTAGACTATTTTAAAATCCAAGATACCACCTACAAAAGCCAGAAACAAAAACAAAATATAGTAATTAGCAAAAAAGATGCTAGATATTTATGTAAAAGTCTAAAAATATATCAATGGATATGTAGATAAAATCCAAATATATGGTGAATCATTTCGTACTCTTATATAAGTTATTATCATCAGGATGCCAATATTCTTGGATTAATCTATAAATTCAATACATTTCCAGTTATAGAACTAGTTGGATTAAAAAAGCTAAATAATGTTTCTAAAATTTATATGAAAAGAAAAGATCCATGTATAAGTCAACTTTGTAAAAAAAAATAGTGTTCTCCTACGTTTTATGCCATAAAGTCATAGTAATTCAATATGTGGGTGCTTGTATAAGAAGAGACCCATAGAGCCATGGAGGAAAATAAGATATTAGATATAGATCCAAGTTCATTTTATATATTTTATAGGTGGTACTGGAAAGCAATCAGAAAGAGATTGTCTTTTTAATTGCTATGATTGGAAAAAATGGCTTACTATATGGAGAAAAATAAAACTGGTTTATATGGTTTGTATATTGTATATGGTTTCCCAGCTGAAACCATATACAAAGGTGGATTCCAGGTTAATTAAAGACCTATAGATGAAACGTAAAGCTTTAAAGTTAATAGAAAGCATTAGGGAAATCTTTGTGACCAAGAGCTGGGGAAGACTTTTTAAAATACCAGAAGTACATAAAGTGCATAAAAGTACAAAAGACAAATGTGATTATAGTAAGATTAAAGGTAGTTTTTCAACAAAGGATATCATAGTTAAAGTTGACAGTAACAAATTGAGAGATGGCATATGTGATGACAAACCAACTGAAGATTAATACCTCTAAATATGAATACCTAGAAACTCTTGCAACTCAGCCAGAGAATACAGGACCTCCAACAGAAAAATGAGATATGAACAGGAAATTTGCAATAGGATGAAACCAAAAGGAGATCAAGCAAACATACAAAGAGATATAAAAAATCATCTGAAATTATGTAAATGAAAATTACCCTCCCCTTTTTATTGTCAGTAATTTGGAAGCTGAAGGGTATGTCAGTTAGTGGGGATGTGGGGATATGAGAACCCTCATGGTGGGAGTATAAACTGAGGCATCCATTGTGAAGACTAATCTGGCAGTACTTGCTTAAACTGAGTGTACACATACCCTCATGTCAAGCTGTCTCCTCCTGGGTGTATATCCCAGAAAGGATTTTCCCGGCCAGTAGGGCACATGTACAAGGGTGCTTATTATAGCATTGCTCATGGTAGTGGAGAGATGGAGGCAAACTGAATGTATGCCACTAGAGGAATGGATAACTGAAGCATGATGAAGTCATATTATAAATTACAGCGACACATTTAGATATAACGGAAGGGATCTACACTGCTAGCCTGGCTAAGTCTTAAAATCACAGTGTTCGATAGAGAAAAAAAAATGAGGTCTATAGCATAATACAATGTATGTTAAGTGAAATGCATGAACACAAATCAAATAGCGTATTTTATAAGCATATATGTAAGGGGATATATGTGTGTGTTCATACACATTATCTATCATCTATCTTTTATCTATCTATCATCTATCTATTATCTACCTACCTATCATCTGTCATCTCAGAGATGTTCAAATGGTTACTTATGGCAGAGAGGGAAATATGAGTGAACATGAACATAGCAATTGGGACCATAAAAGAATCAGTGGTATGGTATGCCCATAAATAAGACTTCAGATAAGATTAACTCAGTTCTCTACACCTGAGGTCAATACTTGTGTGAGTTCACATGTACCCATTGGCACACACATGAGACTGGGAATACCTAACTAAGAGCTTAGAAACCAGCCTTCCACACAGCCTTACTCACCCCCATTAAAGACCACCCAGCAAGTGTGTCTTACATCTAACAGGAAAGCCTCTGTGTTACAGAATGATTTATTTGCTTCTGCAAACAGAGACTGAAGTTGACGTCACTTTATTTTTGACATGGAACCACTTTTCCAAAAGTGGAATATCAAGACATTCCTCCCTACCAGAGCAGTTTGGGAATTTTATTTAGCTTCATTATGATAAAACTTCACTTAATCTGAGCACAATAAGCTACTTCTATTGTGTTTTCTGTATTCCTATATGTAAGGAAAAGGCAGGTTGTTCTCCAAATTTATGCTGGTGCTAGAATTCTAAGATGAAAAATAGTGGGGAAAAAAGCTCACATGCCTCAGATGTTAACAACAACAGCAAGGTTCCAGCAACTGTTTCCAGATTTTCAGAAAATCTTTAACTTTATCAAGGGACAAATCAATTTGCAGGTGCATTGACAGCTATTTAAGCTGGTGGATGGGATGTCTTGACTAGGAAAAGCATATTAAAGGCACAGCCAATTAACCCTTTACCCTGTATAATTTAATCTGGTTTTCACAGACTTTTTAGGTATTTATTATGCTTTCTATTACCTTAATTATTAGAAGTCATTATTTTTTAAATTAAATTTTATCTATTAAAAAACACTTAATTTACAAAAAAAAAAAAAATAAGACAAAACCAGAAATAGAATAAATCCTACTCCACCCTAAGATGCATTAAAATTTTCTGGGAACAAGAATATTCTATGTGCAGCCAGACATGTGGTGCACTTATTGTATCCTTTATGTGCTTAGTACTAAGCACTAAATAATTATTTATGTGCACTAAGATAAAAGGTTAATTGAGCTCAAAAGGTTAATGGACTTCCATATTAGAAGCATTTTTCTCAAAAGTGTTCCCATGCAAGAGATTTTTATTACTATTTTTATAGTCTTCATTCATTCATTCTTTTTTTAAAAAGATTTTATTTATTTATTTGACAGACAGAGATCACAAGTAGGCAGAGAGGCAGGCAGAGAGAGAGGAGGAAGCAGGCTTCCTGCTGAGCAGAGAGCCTGATGCGGGCCTTGATCCGAGGACCCTGAGATCATGACCTGAGCCGAAGGCAGAAGCCTAACCCACTGAGCCACCCAAGAGCCCCTTCATTCATTCATTCTTAAATCCATGTTTTCATTCATTAGTGAATGCCCACTCTATGTCAAGGACTGCTGGAGTCTTTGGTGTCACCCTCATTGGTCTGCTTGTCTATGACAGGGTCCGTGTCTTAATTCATCTCTGTAGTTCCAACACTACCAGAGTCCATAAGAAATAGGACACACATGTAGGTCTAGTTGAAAGGGAAGAGTAAAAGGTCCTTTGGCCCCATCCACCAATTCCATGTGGGACATGGCCCTTTTCCCCTTCCAAGAGTTTTTAGGGAGATTCTTTCTACCACTTCCTATATCTTTGTCCCCTTTTCTTGACTCAGTATTTAATAACATAGGTGCTAGAGTGTTATTTGTTACTCTTTGTGAGAAAATTTAGCTCGTATCATTGTTTCTCAGCATCATAGCCAAGAAAGTGAGTAGTGATGCTTGCTTTGTGGTAGGCACTGTTCTAAGACTTTTACATGCATTTAGTCATTTAGGCCTTGCTATAGCCTCTGAGGTGTCCAGCTCACATCTCTCAGATGCTAAGTAAGTCAAAACCTGTTTCCAGATTTTCAGAAAATCTTTAACTTCGTGAAAAGTAAATCAATTTGCAAGTACAACTGACAGCTACTATTATAATAGTTACTATTCCCATTTTACAGGTAATGAAACTGGAGCCCAGAGACTTTAAGTGCTATGTTCAAGCTATATAACTAGCAAATAGAGAAGACAAATTCCATCACGTGGCATGGCTTGGATCACTTTTCCAAATGAGTCTCTGTTCCATTAAGTATGACCCAGTATTCTGCTCAAGCAAGAGCCAGTCATCTGGAGAAGAGCAAAGTCTATTCCCACTCTTGACCTCTATCCCTGTCGTCTGAGATGGTATCAGCAAGTCCCCAGTGAGGATCCACAGCTCCAGCAAATGGACGAACTGAGATAGTGTCCTGAGAATAGGTATGCTATATTTAGTGGCAATGAGAAAAGAAGGATTTGGAGGGAAGAGCTGGAAGGGAGATAATGCTGGGGGTGAGAACAGACGGACCACAGAGATGAAAGCACCGAAAAAGGAAGAGTAGGCGGCTATTAATGAAAGGTCACAAGGGAAACGTTAGTGCTAATTTGAATAATTTAGCTAATGAGTGTGTGACAAGAGCAAGCTGTCCTTGCAGGGAAGGGGCATCCTTGTCCCTTTATTTTTATTTATCCGTCTTAATGGAAGAACTTCCTTCTCCAGTTTCCTCTCATACTTATCCTATATAAGGGGATTTTACAGAGGACAAATATTTCATTTCAGAATCTTCTAAAGATGGGTGGATTTCAATTTTAACTCTAATGTGTACCTTGCAGAGTTTGCAACAACTTGCTTTATTTGGAGGAGGTGGTAGAAAGTAGTTGCTGAGAAAGAGTTCTTTCTTATTTTCCTTTCTCCCCCTTCTTAAGCAAAGGGTTTCACTTATGTAGAATAGCTCTTATAAACTAACATCTTGATGAAATTAGAGGCATACATATTAATGCCACTTGTTTTTCCAAA
The DNA here is from genome assembly GCF_020171115.1 of Neogale vison. Lineage (NCBI taxonomy): Eukaryota > Metazoa > Chordata > Mammalia > Carnivora > Mustelidae > Neogale > Neogale vison. The sequence goes on along the minus strand of NC_058097.1, from coordinate 122,464,074 downwards.
TTTTCCAGAGAATGGTCTTGAAGTACAATGTTTTAGGTTCTGTCAAACATGTCAGATAGGGCTTCTTGAGAGCTGAATTTATTAGCTGAATAGCCCCTCACTCCCCAGTCCCTGCCATGTACCCTGCAGCATGGCTTAGATTCTGCTAAGCTATGGATGGTGCCCCTCTGTCAGGAATCTTGCCTGTGTCTTTGGCTCTGATTGAAGAATGTGGCATATGTCCCCTATATATAGAAAAGCACATATCTACACACAGCTACGTAGCTACAGATAGACACACCGACACCCCCACACGTGGGTCTGTGCAAATTTTTTTCTCCACTCTTTCCTTCAACCCAATGATTTCCTAACGATCTGTTACCCATCTAAGACAGATTGCTTTTCATGGTTCAGCAGTCCCAGCACAGACATTCATTTTAATCAATAGAGCAGTCAAAAGAAAGAATAGATTTACTTGTTGTTGTTTTTTTTTTTTACATTTAATTGAAAATTTTCAAGTGATTACCAACTTGTGTAGATCTCAAAGTTTAGGAAGCAGTAAGTAGGTAAACCCATGAAGTAAGTGCGAAAGCATTAACCGGCAGGATTCAGGTCTGCAGAGGCGACTCTTGGGTGAAGTAGATCACCTGTTTCTTTACAATACCCCAGCCAGATCCCCTCTTGTCTCTTTCCACTGTCACCACCAGACACACCTAGTACTCAAGAATGTCTCCATTCCTTACCCTCCCTGATAGTACCCTCGTCCAAGTCTTGTCATCCCTTCCCCATGCTCCTGAGTATCTGATCAATCCTGCTTTCAAATTGCTCCTTGAATTAGCTTTCCAAAGAAAAATCCAACCATGCTACTTCCTTGCTCAAAGACCATATCTAACTCTCCATTTACATGACCTTGATGTGAGCTTCAGTTTTCTTACCTATAAAATGGGAATAAGAAGTCCATAGGCTGTAGCAGAAAAAATAGCGTTCTTCAGCCTCTGCCTCCAACTTCCTCTCCACCTTCTATTGAATTACTTAATCTCTGAACACAGCATGCCTTTTCACATAACCCTACCTCCCCCTGGCAAGCTTGTACCCTTCGTTTAGGGTTCAGGCCAAATATCCCCTCTGCTGTAAAATCATTTTACTCTGGGGAAATTAAACATTTCCCCACTCTGGATTCCCCTCTGCAGGTTTGTTGGCCATTGTCTGATGACAACCTTGGCTGTTGGTAACATCGATACCCCCTGTAACCAGGCAATGGACTGCTGGAGGGCAGAGAGAGGCATGCCTCATTTTTCTATCCATTATCACCAGCACAATGCTTAACACAGAGCTGAGTAAGCAGTGTGAAGGAGCAAGCGTATCATCTGGAAAGAGCCTTGTTCATAAGGCACTGCCTGGAAACTGGTCTTCTTTATGTTCCCTATTCAAAGTTGTTCCCACTGGTTGATGTTGGATCAGAATCTAAAGCCCTCCTAGGGCTCCTAGTTCCCTATAGGCAAGTTATTAAGAAAGAAAACCATTTTGGCCACCAATCTTGATTGGTTTTAGAACGCTTCTTTCTTTGGTGCCCTTAAAATATGTAGGCCATTTCACGTACAGACCACTTCCATGCTATTTTTTTTCTCATACAACCTATCCTTGCATTTTCCTACTATGATTATAGTTTTATAGGATATATATTATCACTCCATATTTCATGGTAAAGACACTGAGGCTCTGGAGGAGTACCACTTGGGAAAGACTAAAGAGCTCTGTTATCCAGATCAATTATATGGGAATGCCAGGGGTTGGCCCAGGTGTCCATTACTCCAAAGCTCCTCATGTAATCCCAATTTGGGAACACTGCCCTAGCCCCAGAGAGTTTAGATTCTAGGTCAATGGTTGATTCAAGGTAGTGGAAGCCAGGCTAGAACCTGAATCTCTGACTTGTGCTGGTCTTGATTTCAGGACTCTGTGCTGTCCTTTCACTATGACCCCACACAATACAGGCATCAAATTCCATCTGAGAGGGCAACTTCCCCTGGAATGACTGAGGCAGGTCCGCTTGTCTCTCTTTCCTCACCCACAGACCAGGGTTATTCTTTCCTTAAAACACTTCTATGTGAATCCAACGGAATGTGAATCTACAGCTGGGGGCAACTCAAATCACAGAGGGCAATGGATATTATAAAATTAAGAAATAACAATTTCTGTTATGAAAATAGATCCCTTAGAGTAAGTGGGCTTTTTACAGAAGACTTGATGAGAATCTTGGAGATTTAAAGCCCATGTACATGGCGTTCTCCTCTATGACAGCATTTGGGACAGAATTTTCAACATCATGTGTTTAGAGCTATTCCTGAAACCTCACCTTGGGCATGGTGGTGTGCGCTGACAGAATTCATGTCTTCTTAGTATGTTGTTCCAGTCAGCTTTCTGCCTCAAAGTGTATGGTAATTTGCCTACCCCCTGAAAAGAAACCAAATACAGACTGAGTGTTCTGCAGGCAAAATCATACTTAGAGTGTCTCAGGTTATCAGAGTAAGTGGTAGTTGTCTGATTATAAAGTGGGAAGATATTATTCAGACATGGATATATCTGTAATCAGCAATGATGAAGGAGGTGTACAGGAAGTGAATGGTAATTAAAGGGGACCTAGGGGACTTTTTTGCTTGTGTGTACAAGTCTCTCATATGCCTAGAGAATGACCCATTGACTTTTCAATGTCCCATTAATATTGCAATTCTCAAATGGCTTGGGAATGGGGATGCATCTATTCTAATTTTGGAAGGATTCAAGCAGCAACATCTTTGGAAGGATCCAGTAAGTTTGGTTTCCAATCAAGATAAATACAGGACAAAAACATGGTCTTCACCAGTGGTTGCAAAGGATAATTAGGCTGCAGCCAGCCTACCCATGGGCAGGGCACTTATTCTGAGAAGTGTGAGACTGAAGAGATTTGGAGATGAAGAATTTTACTCCCAAGGGAAGGAAGATGAGTAGTTTGATTTGGTTGTGGGGTCATCAGACTGGAGCTCAGAGAACTGATTTTATTCTCCTCTGCCAGCTGATTGACTTGTACTGTCTTTCTGCTGTTAGGTTTAGGTAGGTCTTAGCAGCTGAACAGATGTATATTGATAATCAAGTAAGCAAAGGTTATCTGACTTTTTTGAATACTAATATTTAAAAATTAGCACATAACTAAGACTGATAGCTTATAAAATAACCTGGCTTTCCTGGTGACCCTGATGTTGTCACAAAATAAGTCTGTGGGAGGTTATGGGGTTGTGAGACAGAACATGGCTTTGTCTAAACAAGTGATACACATTGGCAGAGGAAGCCCCAGTAAGTGCTCAGCAATGCGAGACCTCTTGCTTTTGTGTTGGTATATGAACCTGACCTCATGAACTGAGGATATGCACAGACCCTCCCTCTAATTTTGATCACTTCTTTTCACTGGGAGCAAAGCACAGACAACCTTGCTTCATATGCAAATTGCAGGAAATGTTCCACCTGTCCCTGTGGTTTCCCTTGACTGGGAAGATCATTCATAGTCCTGCTGCTGTCTGGGGGGAACATTCACAGGTCTTCCTTGTCCCTTTAAATGGATGTTTAATAAGCCTGGAAACGGCATTGCATCCAAGAAAGCCAACATTGGAGAATTAGAGCCTGTTTCCTTAGATGAATATGAAACTTTAAAATAGTCCAAGAAGACCCCTGCAATCCCTGCTAAATGAGATTTGATTTCTCTTTAAGCTGTTTTTAATAGCTGGAATTACAGAACATTGCTATTTACCAGTTAATAGGTTTGTGAGCAAGCAGCTTGCTTTGTGCACAAGGTGATGATACCATTTACACCTGTATTCAAGAAGCAACTCCTCCAGTTTGCACATCTTTCCACAAATTGAAGCTGAGCTGAGCTTAGCGCTCAGCGGATTTCTTGCCTGCAGTCTGTCTCTTTCCCTAGTCCCTGTCATACTGCTGTCCCCCACTCTGCCTTTTCTCCCCGTTTCCCAATGTGTTTAATTCAATTTTTTTGGTTTTTTGCCAAAGGAATTTTACCCCAATTCTGCCTTTAGATTGTTGTGCTTTGGAGCCAGGAAATGGAGAAAATGAAAGAACCCGAGAAAATTTGTCCCTTCTAATTAATTAAGAGAAATGTAGGCCACAGGCAAACTAAACTTTGCTGGCCTCCAGTACCAGGTCTTCCTTTGTACTTTGTTATGGGACATGACCCAGATCACATGCATACAGGTATCTGTGGGGGAAAGGTAGCTGGGGGTGGGGTTGAATAGGAAAAGGCAATCTGTCTTTAAACCGTGTCTTCCACCCAAAACTGTGAATGACGATTAGTTACAATGATTAATATGAGTAACAGCATTAGTGAGGACTAACAACATGCCAGACCCAGATTTCATGTGCCTCTTGTCAGTCCTTTCAACTGCTTTTGGATAAGGATAGAATCATTCTGATTTTACAGAGAGGGAGCCTGAATGGTCTTGTTCTGCTGGGCCTCAAGGCAGAGCTGGAGAATGGCGGAGCAGGATTTGAATAGAGATCCATCGAACTCCGGATGCGATGCCTGAGGGATTCCAGTGGCCAAGAGTAAGAGACTAGCTGTAGGTAGGAGCATTCTGCATCTGTTAAACCACTCTGTCTTCATATCTGCCCCACAAGGGATTTGCACAATTTTCCATTTTACAACCGAGGAAACTGAGGCACAAGGGATTATGGACCTTGCCTCAGTCACACAGCCCATTCAGGGAGTGGAGGTGCTGGGGGTATGAAGCCAGGTTATCTGCTTCCAAAGTCTGTGCCATTGATTGGTTGTGCCTGACCTCCATGTTCCCCAAGTTCCCACCAGAGTGTCAGTAGCTATCTGATCCACTCACCGAATACGTGGAAGGACCTACAGACTTTCATCTCTGGGTAGAGAAGCCACTAGAAATGCCAGCTTGCTTGGAGTTGGGTGGGTGGGAAAGTACAAGGGAGCTGCCCACTCTCCCTCTCTAAACATCTTTAAGGTTTGATTTTGAAATACCTGTCTTTAAATGAAAGCTGCCAAGAGTAAAGTGTCCATTAGAGTGACACTATCTACCCAGTTGTCCTAGGCCTCTTATGCTTGTGAGGCTGGTCCTGGTCCTCCGGCTGGAGAGCAGGGGTCTAAAGATGAGTCGAGTGACTGAGTGAGGAAAGGAGCCCCTGAAAGCCAAGAAATTAATTCCTCCCTCCCTCCTTCTGCCCCCCTCACACTCTCTCCATCCAACAAAATGAACTGACTACTTTGGGCCTATGTCAGAGGTAGGTCCTCAGTACCACAGATCAGCAGAATCACTGGTTTTCTTACAAGGAGAGGGGTTTAGAAAAGCATTCACAGAATATGGGATCTTCTGGCATTTTCTAGAAAGGGAAGATGGCAATAGCGGTTTATTACTATTTAGAATTTCCCTGGGACCATCCGTGGCATGGAGCAGTGGTGCCTTTTCTCTTTTGATTCAGCTTATTCTGACCTCACTCATCATATCTGTCAAGCCAGCCTCCCTTCTCCCTAAACTCACCTTGTCAATTCTTCTTCCTCATTCACAGCATGTTGTGGGAACGTGAGAAATAACAGACACTGCAAACAGTGCGAAACAGATTAATAAATCATTTTAAAGTATTAAAATTGATATTGGGTTTTTCTGCAATATTTTATCATTTATAATTTATTAAGCAGGTTATTTGTCACCTGGTTAAGCAAGAACAACCAATATGTCATTGGGGAATCTGATTTCTCAATGCCCTTAACTCGCATGGAATGGAAGTGACAGAAGCTTCTTGCAGAGAGTCGTAAGATGCCAGCCTGAAGGTCAGCTGGCAGTGGACCCTGTGATTTCTTAGTTTGTTTGTAGATTATGAAGATAGCCCAAAGACCTCTGCATAAACCAGGACAGGAAAAGTACACAAGCTTCCCCTCCCTAACCCTTTTCCTTCCGGTGGGGTAAGACAGGGGTTGGGTAAATCACATTCCCACTGTCTCAAGCTGTCCTGTGCTTGCCGTCTTCCACCAAATGTTTATCAAGAGACTACTGTGTGCCTGCACTGTTGGAGTGATTAGGTTTTATCAGCAAACGAAACAAACTGATCCCTGCCCTTGTGGAAATTTTCTGCTAGCAGGAGGAGACAGATCATAAAAATAAACACAATAAATGCATACATGTGATAGTAGGCTACCAGGTGTTAAGTGACATACAGTAAAAAAGGGAAAAGAAGACAAAGGCAGAATGTGTGCAACGATCTGACTGATAGCCCTTGTTTGCAAGCAGCAGTATTACTTGCTTTAGAGTGAATTCCTGGCATTTTCCTGGCTGGAATGGCATTTGGATTCCAAAGGATTGGAGCCAAATGTAGTCTCCATTCACCAGCTCTGTGAAGGAAACATCATCGAGGAAGAGCTTGTCTTGGACTGTTCTCCCCAATTCACAGGAGATGCTGGTGTCCTCCCGCCCGGCACTTTCTACTCCCTACACTGCAGAGAACTGTGTTCAAGCCCAGAACCCTCCTCTCCCCTGTTCTTCTAGAAAGAAGGGGCAGGTAGGAGACCACACCTGGATGTGGAGATGCAGAACTGCCCCTTCTCTTTCTAGAGGATGTCAAGGAAAGCCAGAGTATTGGCACTCAGCATCTGTTAGCTGTGGGACAGTCTGGGAAGCGGAGAAGTGAAATCGTTCAACAACACAGAGAGTAAATGTCTGTATCTGGACACCTGTGTCTACTCAGCTACTTCTCCTTCAAATCTGTGCTGACCACTCCCTCGGTCTGCCTTTGGGCTATTTCTGGATGAAAATATAAAACCAGGGGCTTCATTCCTGGCAATGGTGGGTGAGCTTCTGGCAAGAATGCATACATGAATATCTGTTTCGCTGGGGTAGTGTATTGCAGATTCTGTTTGGTGTAGGCTTCTAGTCTGAAGCATCTCCGATTTCATCCAAGAGTTAGGCTGAGTTTCTGTTAGGTGTCATAGGGCACCCTAGAGATGCAGAGTTAGCGATCAACGAGCAGCACCTGGAAACCTCATCTTAGTAAGCCATCAGTGCCACTTGAAGCAGAGCTTTGGGAACATGGGGTTGTTAAAAAATCAGTGAATGAAAGAAGAAAGAAGTTTATAGTTAGCGCACAGAAAAATCACAGAATCATGTAGTTCATTATATTTAGCACAGTCTTAGGAAGAAAATCTGGCTTTCCTGGCGGAAGTATGTCAGTCACACAAATGGTGCCTACCAAGTGCACTCTTGGGGGGAGAGGTGAGAATCCCTGACTTGGGTGGAAGGGATGTGATGGCAAGAGCTAGCTTTTTAGAGGCAACTCAGTGTTTTCCAAATGTGTCTCTTCATAAGAATCTTTGGGGAAACTAGATAAAAATACTGAATCTTGGGCTCCATCCCCTTGAACTAATCAATCAAGATCTCTAGGGGAGGAGCTTGGGCATTCTAGTGATTCTTCGGAGATGGAGCACATGGCTCTCAACAGGGCTCCACAACAGAATTAACCAAGGAGCTTTTAATAATTGTCAGTGCTCAGCACTCACCCCAGATCATCAGTGGCAACTCATTTGGGTGGGGCTGAAGGAAAGTTGCAGGTGCTTCAAAGCCCCACAAGTGATTCTGTGCAGAATGGCAGCGTTGGAAACTCTTCCTCTTTGTGACCCGTTAGGTGGGTAACTTCTGCATGCTGAACCTCAGGATCTCATGGATGAAGTGGTGTTGTCCCTGCCCTGACCCATCAGAGCTCCCCTGAAAAGTTGTTGAGACAGTGGAGTGAATGCCTTCCTATGCAGAGTGAGCTGTTAGCACTGTGCTCTTTCTGGGCCTGTGTCTGCTGTCTGGACCTCTCCAGCCATTCTCCCTTCTGTGGCCTGTCTGGATGAGAAATGCAAAGGGCATGAGGAGTTTGTGTTACACGGTGGCCGAGCCAGGTTTTGTATGCTGCAGCGAGGCCTGGGTGCTTCTGGTAATAAGGAGGGAAGGCTCTGGGCAGGGAACCTGCTTTAGTGCCGCCCTGTCCACCCCCACATTATCCTGACTTATTACGTTGTAATAAATTGAACCATTCCACTTCATTATTTCATATTTGAGGAGATTTATAGATTGTCCTGGTGGCTGAAGAGGCAGTGATTAAAGAAGCAGCGTGCTAATGAATAAGGCTCTGCACAAAGCCGTTTTAATTAATGCACAGCCCAGGGGCTGTAAACCACTTGCTGATAACAAACCTGCCCATTGAAAACTTGAACTGACAAATTCCCACAGAATAAGGGCTGACAGGCGACATGGGGAAGTTACTCAAGTGGCAATTAGGGCTACTGAACCGAGTCTCCCTCCCTGCCCCCGCGCCCACCCAACGCACAGTTTTTTCTGTACAAGAATTTCGGCTTCTCCTCCATCTTCCTCCATTCCAGTGGCTCTGGACTTTGCAGTCATACTTGAACTTTCTGAACATCCTGTTTGGCTCAGAAGATGCCTGGCATCCTTCTTCACAAAGCTCCTGTGATACAAAACAGTTCTTTTCACCTCAGCTTCTTCCAGAACTCTGAAGATGTAGTGAAGTCTGGTGTTTATCTGAAAGGCTTAAAAAAAAAAATATATATATATATATATATATATGTGTGTGTGTGTGTGTGTGTGTGTACATATGTATATATTTATTTATTTATTTGTGTGTGGAGCCATACCTGTTGGCAGCTTGGCATCTCAGGGCTCTTCACCTGTTAAGTGGCCCAACTTTCCTGTTTGAAGGTGCATGGGGGGTGATCGGAGGCAGCCAAAGCAAGCCCCAAACATTCTTCATCCCTATCACACTTCTCTGTACTCCAGGGTTTCTCAGTAAACGCTATTTCCTGACCAATTAAGTCCAAAGGGTGACAAGTAGCAAAATAACCTTTTCCTATTGTTTTAATGGTTTCCTGCCAGGATTTGAATATTTGGAGACATGGGAACATTGTGGTAAGATGGCTTCTCTGCCAGCTGATTACTGTGGCACTTTCTGCTATGAGACAGAGCCTTCTTAGTCATATGACTAACACTAATAATAGTGATTCTAATAACAAAAGGAATGCAGCCATAATATGAGCTAAAAATCTTGGCCAACAGTATGATTTGAGGAAAAAATATTGATAGTGAAGTGAGGTTTATTGAATTAACTGTTTCATTTAGCAGACACATCAGCAGAACCAAGGCATGGGAGAATGTAATCAAGGGTGTGACTCTGGTGACAGAACTGAACTAGACATGGAGATAGGGGAACAGCCAAGTCAATTCAGTTATAATCTTGGTGACTGGGCTGCTACACATGTCAAGGAAGCTGCATAGTCTAGCAGAGATTTCCAGATGTCTGCCATGGAACCCAGAGAGTTTTATTTTGGCAATAAGGTGTTATTGCTTCTGGCCTCCTACCTGCAAGTTTCCTTTCCCAATGGAAAGGTCACCCTGTGTACTGTGGGGTTATTAATGAAGTCTTTGCAGTATTTGTAGAGCAGAACTCCCAGTTGGGAAGGGAAAGGCACATGTCTGCTGTGCAGGTCTGATATGCAGAAGCAAGTAGTAGATTTTACTTCTCTTCCCTTTCCCTTGGATAAATATACCCTTGGTTTGTAGTGGCCCCTAACTCTCTGCCTACCCCCTCTGGTGTACAGCTAGGGTCTGGTGGCTTTTTTGTTGCTTCAGGTTAACCCAGGGTCTGTGATGTTGCTGTGAGCCTGCCTCATCTTGCTCCCTAAATCTTTCTTCCTGTGATGAATTGTCTTAGCTGTGCTGTACCCCTCTTACTAAGATTGTCTTCATTTTTCTTGCAGGAATATACCCTTTTCTTCCCTATAGAAGGCAGCTGCAATATTTACTTACAAATTAAAGTTTAAGAAACTCCAAAAAAGAGGTTAGGGTAGGTCAGGGAATTAGTATTCCAATGTAATATATTAAGAACATATTAATCTCAGAAATAGTAATTATATTGATAGCAAGTACTTTGCATTTTTAAACAACAGGACATTTTCTCCTAAGTGTGCAGGGACTAGTCCCATATTATTTAGTTTACCTGCTTTTTATATTACCTCCATTTGATATATGAAGAAACTGAGGGACCTAGGAGGTATGAGACTGAACCAGACATAGTGGTACAGTGGAGGTGAAATGATGTGAGACTCCAAGTAGGAACTGAGTAGCTGGAAAGATCTGCTGGCTTCATGAATTTTGCATTATTTATCTTTGATTTTTGGTAAGTAATTCTGAAGTCATTGCTGGGCATTTTATGACCAGAATGGAGGGGAGAGTGAGACGAGGTGGGGAAAAGTGATAATGGGCAAAATTTTGTGATTTTCCATGTATTTATCCTGGATTCTACTTTCTTCATCATTCCCAGACTGCATGTCAACTATCAGGAGTCTTTTTAGAATTATACTGAGAAGGGGAATAGATTTGGGAAATAAAACAGAGTTCACTTCTAAATGACACCTTAAGCTTAATTTTTAATGGTGGAGAATACCATGTATGTATATCTGTAAATGTGGAAGACAAAGCAACACCGAGAATAGGAATTTTAGCCAGCAGAACATAAGCAGTCAATTTTATATTAAAACCTAGGGAGAAGGATTTCTTAACTCATGTCCTATCTCCAAGAATCTTACTTTGGTTGAAGTATAACAAGCGTCTATTTGGGAAGAAAGAGAACAAAGAACTGAAATCCTGCATGAGAACTGAGTAGGGTTGGCTAGCTTTCTCAATTGTCCAAAAAGCAGTGGCTCCTGAGAACCCCTGGAAGCAGGAAGAAAGAATGGTGAAGTTATTTTTACAGGACCAGGTTAATTCAGTGGGAAATGTAACTTCTTGGTAACTGAGATTTTCTGAGATATAAAAATTATTTCTTTACCCTTAAGACCATAGATGCTGAGGAGAACTCCAGTGACTTTGACCATCTCCAAGTGCCTTCTGCTCCTCTATATTCCTTTTAGATTGTGATCTGATTTAATCTTCCTTCCCCATTCTTTCGTGTTTCATTATTGTCAAAGGCACCACCTTCTCTGGAAAAGGTTAATGTGTTAAACATGCTTTCTAAAACTTTCTTCTATTTCTTGTTGGACTGATCAGAAGAATTGGATCAGTATGGCAGCTGCTTGAAAAGGTGTGAAATCCGGTATTTAGAAAGGGCTGTCAAAGGTCAACCAAAAAGGGTGTGGCAAACTGGAAGGCCTGAGGGGGTCAGGCATTTGAAGGAAAGGAGCATAATAATAGCCCCTGATTAGTGGTGAAGTGGCTCTCACCAGCGTCAAGTATGACATCTGTCCAATTGGAATTACTTTTTAATAGTGTGTTTATGGGAAAACCCAAATGGTTCCAAAATACTTGGCAGCTAATTTGTGATACTTTCTGGCCATGTGCTTTCATGCAAATGTACCGTTAGTTGTAGAGGCCATCTGGCTTTCTGGCCAAAGAGGGGAAGGGGTAGCACTTCTTACTGTCACCTGTATATCAAATTGATGTCTTTTATCCCTTTTTCTCAACAAACTATTTCCTCTCACCAACCTTTCCTCCTTTTTTTTTTTCCTGTTCTCCCCTCTAAAATCTCTGTTTCTTCCTCTATATTCTTCTTTCTTTTCTCTAGCCATGCTTAAATGGGGGCAGAGTCATTTATAAAACTGGTAAAATAAAGAGAAAAGAGAGCCAGTGGTTTTCCTTTCAGAAAATCTCAGATGGCAATTACAGAGGGAAGGCAATCTTACAAACTCCTGTCAATGCTTGTAGTGGTTAATAAATCACATTTGAGAAGTTATTGTTATCTAAACCATTTTTGTTTAATTTTCAACAGTTCTCTTAGTGTTCCTTACTTGTATTTAGAAAATAGTCCATTATTTCTTGTATTGTAATTAGGCCCTACATTTATTACCATAGTAAACTTTCAGCTCTTAGAGTTCATTTTCTAAGTGCCTTGAGTCAAGTTCTGAGGAAAACAGGGATTTGAGATCAGGTGATTTATAGTGTGTGCTCTTCGGCACCTGTAAGGAAGTGAGAGAAGATGGGTTGGCTGGTGGGAGCCACTGAGCTGCTCTGTAGTCACAACAATGGCCTCAGTGCATCTCACAGGATATTCTAGAAGCAGGAATGCCCCTTCAGAGTTGTCCTTGATTGAAATAAAGGAACCAGGCCTTTGTACTACCATATCAATCCCTTGGCAAGGCAGCTCCCCCCAGCTGGAGGAAATCCTGGGCTGGTGGGGAATAACTCAGTGGACAACATTCTCGGGAGGGAGCTCTTGTGTTGTCATGAAGGTGGAATCTAGTCTGAAGAAGGATCTAGTCTGTACAAGAAGATGGATGGGGAAGATTTCCCGCCTGACTTCTCTCTGGTCCAGAAATCATTTTGTTTGTGAAGTACTACATGAGGTAAGATTAACTTTTGCATTTTTTAAAAAAATATTTTATTTATTTATTTGGCAGACAGAGATCACAAGTAGGCAGAGAGGCAGGCAGAGAGAGAGAGAGGAAGGGAAGCAAGCTCCCCGCCGAGCAGAGAGCCTGATGTGGGGTTTGATCCCAAAACCCCGGGATCATGACCTGAGCTGAAGGCAGAGGCTTTAACCCACTAAGCCACCCAGGTGCCCCTAATATTTGATTTTAAGAGTTAGGAACAGTTAAATACTATGACTATTATTTATGGATGAAAGATCACGCTTTCTTTCACGACACTCTCCTTTTCCACTCTTTTTACAAGTTTTCTGTACAATTCTGTGACAATATGCATGATTTCCCACAAAACATCTGCTGGCTTCTTGACAGCATATTTTGTAGCTGTTTATAAGTGACCTACAAAGCCGGTTCTAGGGAAAATAAAAATATATGCCACTGTATTTTGGGGCATACAGAAAATATTTTCCAAAGAGCTACTCCAGAGGAAGAAATTTAAAATTGGTTGTTTGTCTGCACTGCAGATTTTAACAGATGCATGACTCCTGTGTCGTCCAAGTCGTAATTATAAAGGTTCACCTGAGATTGGATTCTGAATCTTCGCTTCCCTTCCCATGAGGTATCTGTTTCCATCCCTGATTCTGGTCAGCTGGTCTCTCACAGGTATGTCTGTATGAGGGGTAGAGAGAAGCCACAGCAAGGTTTAAGAATCCCACATAAAAAGAAAACAAGATACAAAAGATGGTGCCTGTGGTCTACAGTGTTGATGATGTTTACTGGATGATGGATGAATATGGCGAACGAGGCGGCGTGGCCTGATCAGGGTGAAATGGCTGAGCAGGAGAACGGCTAGTGAATCAATCATGAGACCTGCTCCACCAGCCGGCTGGGTTCATCAGTCTCACAGCCTCTCTCAACAGGCTTATAAATTACCCCTGATGGAGGAATGGCGTGTTGGGCCAGGTTTCAGCGACTTCTTCAGCAGAGATCAATAGGCTGCGGTGAATAGAAACAACACAGCTCCAAAGAGATAGTTGGTGGTGCACTCCAACTTCACGTCATCAGCTGTGCTTGCTTTTATAAATTCATATATTTTGTGCCCAAGCTGAAAGTCTTCATCCAAAAAAAAATCCCAGAAACCAAAAATCAAAAGAAAAAAACCAACCCCCCTCCCCACAAAACAACAACAACAATAACAACAAAAGCAAAAACCAAAAAAGCAAAACCAAACAAAAGACCTGTGGACTTAACATCCAGATGTAGTGTAGTGCTAAGGGGCATGGCTTCTTGACTAAGAGTGCAGGCTTCACTTACTGGTTGTCTGGCTGGGATGTTTTGCTTAATTAACTTCTTTGTGCCCAAGATTCCTCATTATATTTTCAAAGATTTTATTTATTTGACAGACAGAGAGAGAGCACATGGAAGAGTAGATGAGGAAGGAGAGGGAGAGAAAGGATCCCAAACCAACTCTCTGCTGAGCACAGAGCTGGACAAGGGACTGGATCTTACAACCCTGGGATCATGACCTGAGCTGAAACCAAGAGCTGGTCACTCAGCTGACTGAGCCCCCCAGGCATCCCTTCCTCATTTTTATAAAAATGGCAAAAATAGTAATAAATATGATTCCTTCTTCACAAAATTCTTCATAGGATTAAATTAGTTATTATTTGCAAGTTGGTATTTAATAATTTTAAGTTATTGTTATAGGTGTAACGCTTACTGCCTAGTCTACCTCAACCCCATTTAGTTTCAAAAGATGAGTCTTGGTCTTCTTTCACTGATAAAGCATTGCCCTGAACTACAGGCATCACATCCATACTCACTTACTTTCTTTCAGTTGGAGAGGAGTAAGTGTATCTTCTGCTATTCAAGCTTGGCTTCTGCCTGTGAGCCTCAACCTCTTCCCTCTGTGTTTTTCTGGGTCTGGCTTCAAGTGTTCCACTCTCACTGTTCTCTCTTGTCAGGTTTTTGTTTGTTTGTTTTGTTTTTTTTCCCCCTCTAATGGTCTCAGATCCTTACTTTGCCTATATCTAAGTCTCTCCAATTCAAAAACAGCAAGCATAACAAAACAAAACAAAACAAACAGCAAACAAATCAAGCAAGTCTCTGTTCATCTTGAATATTACTCTAGTTATTTTGTATTTTCTCTCTCATTCTTATCTAAACATGTCAGAAATGTGTTTTAAACTTTATATCTCTATTTTCTCACATCTTAGTCATTTATCTACCAGTAACATTTCAAATATTCTATTTTAATGGCATTCTTATTGCCAATTCTAATGGACATTTCTCAATTCTTACCTTACAGTGGATTTTTTTTAAAGATTGTTACTGTTGTTCATTATTTTCCTTGAGATCTTTTATTCTCTTAGCTTCCATAACACAAGTTATTTTTTTCTTAATCTTTAAAAATTGTTTTAGGTATAGTATTTTCAGTATTGCTTCTTTAAAACTAGTCTCTAATATTGTTTTACTTTATTTTTAAGAGATTTTATTTAATATTTATTTATTATTTATTTATTTATGAGAGAGAGAGAATGAGAGCGAGCGAGCTTGAGTGGGGAGAGGGAGAAGGAGAGGGAGAGAATCTCTAGCAAACTCTGTGCTGAGTGTGGAGCCTGAAGCAGGGCTTGATCTCACGACTCTGAGATCACGACCTGAGCCAAAATCAAGTCAGAAACTCAACCAACTGAACCATCCAGGTGCCCTTCTAATATTATTTTAAATTTCATTTTGTATCTAAGAGTCCCTTAGAAAAGTGTTTTTCAATTTCAAAAGGATAGATATTTGTTTCCTTATTTTTCCATCCTTTTTGTTGCAAAGAGCTTTTTGTTTTTTATTATTTTAAGGTCAGAAAATATACTGTATATTTTGGAATATGTTAAGTTTTTGTTGTTGTTGTCAAGCCTTGATCATGTTTTCATCACTGATAGGCATTTAAAAAATATGTATTCTCTTCTGTATATCTATATACATATGTGTGACTATATTAAATTAAATTTGTTAGTCAAAGTTTCTAACATTGCTAATTTTTTGTGTATTTGATTTGTCCATGTATAAGAGTTTCATTAGAATCTCCTCCTCAATGTACTTCCAGTTTTTGGGGGGGTGCATATTTCAATGCTATGTTAGTTGATGTATAGGAGTTCATTACTGTTCTATCTCCTTAGAGAATTGTGTTTTCTTTCTATAAACTATTCCTGTTGCAAGTTTTCCTTCTCTATTCTGGTATTTTTCCTTCTGTTTCTTCAAGAGTTGCTCCACAGGGTTCTATTCTTGCTCCTGCTTTCTTATGCTAACTGTATGTATGCCTTGAGAAGCGACCTCTGCTCTTAGGTGTCAAATGACACACATACTCAATAACACTCAAATTTAGTTCTTGAGTTTAGACATTTATCCAAGTTTCTGACTGCTGTAACCAAGTATCTGACTGCTATAACCAGCTTCAGGATGGAATGTTCTACCTAGATGTCCCATAGGGCGCTCAAACTCAAAATACCCAAAGCCTTCTAACCCCCTTTGTCCATAAACCATCCCATCTATAGATATTTTCTTGCTCATTTCATGGCCTCACCATTCTCTCAGTGGCAAACTGGATTGATAATTTTGCTGGGTCTAGGAAAATACAGCAGTCTGGAGGTAATTGTAATTCATAGATCAGGGAGAAATTCTACCTGACTTTTCACAGTAACCAAGATAAAAGAGCTATAATCACTCTACCCCCAGCTTGTATTCTAGTACTCTTCTTCCAGACAACCAGCCTAAATATTGGGGGGGCAGGGTATGAGAACTGGCTTAAGCTTCAGTAGTGAAAGTCAGAGACCCCAGGTTCTGCCATACCAAATACTGGACCCAAGTTAATAGCTAGTTGACCTTGGGCAATGGACCTCTGGGGTCCTTAATTCCTTTATCTTGGAATTATTGTGAGGATTAAATAAATAAATATGGATGGGTAATAGTTTTTTCTTAAGTGTTCAATGAAAATTATTTTTATAATCTCATCTGATTCTAATGATTTCAAAAGTTAGTAAACAAAATATAGAAACTGATATGCCTAATACTCAGTATTAGGGCACTTTTTTTTTTTAATGTATTCTTATATCAGAGAACAATGGCCTCCCATTTCCTTAAAATAATATCTCCTTTACTTTAAGATATTTGGTCTATCCTCATTTTTCTTTGCCTTTGATAGATCATCCACATTCATTTAACCTTTTTCCTGAGTTTCCATTCTCAACCCCCTTAATCAATTTCACTGCTCTGTCTTGGAACTTCTCCAAATTTTCTGTACCTTTTGGAAAATTAGAATCCCCAAACTGAGCATAACACTCTAATAAGGGCCAAGTCTATGCCAAATATAGCTCATGACACTGTTTCTTGTCACTTGAGTGATAGACAACACCGTTAAGACTTCTCAGTAGCTTAGCAGTTTTAAAAGGCACACGCATACATTGCAGACCCCAAGATCAAACTTCAAAAATGTGATAGGCATGCACTTCTGGAAGTAACTTAATGCTATTATGGGTTCTCTCTGGGGAATGAGATATGCTCAGGATTTCTGGAGGATTCAGTTCTGATGTGTCTCAGGTTGAACCTAGGGGAGCCAGTATACACTTGGGATTTGGAGGAAAATCATGATGTTTGATCTTCCAGGATATATCTATCTATCTATTTATATAGATATGGAGATAGATATCTATCTATCTATATAGATATGGAGATATATCTATCTCCTATGGAGATAGATATATCTATCTATCTATATCAATATCTATCTATCTATCTATCTCCTATGGAGAGAATGAGAGAGAGAGAGAGAACAATTCTCCTACCTCTTAGACCTCAGTCACTTTAGGGCCTTCTTAACATAGTCACTGTAACTCCAGTTATTTAGTTGCATGGCTACTTCAAGTTTTCTTCTTCTGCAGAAAGAAAACATTTAACTTTTTTAGTTGAAGTGCAGAGGGTTCCACAGGGACTAAGGAGAAATAGAATCTGGAGCAAGAGGCAAATTAGTGGTGGTAAGTGGTCTGATTGGTGTCCTGGAAAGTCTTAAATATTAGAAGTTCATTACATAGAAAGTACTTTCGTACTTAGAAAGTGATTCAGTGAGCTATGGAACAAATGATGTAGAGAAGAAAGTTAATTTGGGAGTGGGGAGGGTGGAAAAATCCTGCTTCAGAAATTTTTACCAGGGCTGGAAGTTTAGGGACATTGTAATGAAGACAGAAAGTGATGATTTTTAAGGAAGAAAGTGGATTGGGCAGTCCAGCATAGAGGTATATCTTGCAAGTGCACTGCTCACCCAGCCTTTGCTATGACAGATCACTAAGCAGGTGGTAGATTTCATAGCCAGAAACTGATGCAATGGGCAATGGAGGCACATAGGCATTCAGCTGGCATTTGGAGGCTAAATAAGTTGCTAGGAGGATCACTCACCACTAAATTTCCAGGACCAAAGTGGGAGATGGGTAAACCATGCTACTGAATGTTGTCTTTTCTAACTGGCTTGTGGTAGGTGCCAAAGTCCTTCTTATCCTTTCCTTGCCTGGATGAGGTTGCGCTCATGCTGAATAGGTGAAATATTCTCTGCAGTTTGTAATGATGGAGAGTGGATTATTTTGGCTAGAACTAGATGGGACAGGTGGTACCACCTGCTACAAGTGATTTCATTCCAGTTGGCTCTAGAGCCCCTATTCTTGGTCTTTTTGCAGTTTGGTGGGATTGATGGGGAGGGAAGGAGAAAGGGGAGGTAGTAGATGAGGAAGGAAATCTGGAGGCATTCAGCTTTGTCAGTAAATTATAATGGGCTTTCACAGGTTGGCAACCCCCTTCATATACTGCAGCAGATGCACTGGCATTGAGAGATGGTTGTATAAGGACACATTTGAATTATTGATGTTCTAGGATCCCCATGGTGGCCTCTTTTACTGCACATGCCTGAGATCTTTCTGTTCTTCATCAAGGTGACAGGAAGTGCTTATCTTTTTAGAAGGCTGACATTCTTGGGAGCCAAGATTCCTGATAAGGGGTTTGATAAGATTTGATAAGATTCATGATAATCTATTTCTTTGGGACACAGCCCTTCATCCTGTTTGTTCATACTCAGAACATGTCCACAACAACCTCCAGGTCTTCACAAAGTTCAACTACAGCTAAAGAGGCAGGTGAGTTTTCTTTAGAGCAGGAAGGAGAAGGGATGTCTAAAACTGTCTTCCTTAATTATTGAAGGTGAAAGTACAATTTCTTGCAAACCTCAGGGGTGTCTGAAGGCCCCTACCTCTCAATGGTGGCCCTCTATTTGAATATAGTCATGCTTGGTATTAGAAGAGTTCTCTTGTGGGAGCTGCTGTGCCTGAGAACATCTTGTAGACCTGCTCTCTGTGACTGCCTCTCTTTATCAGCTAGTGGAAAGGATGCCTTGTTTATAAATACCAGGCAGGAAAAGCAAACACAGGTGCCATGGCCATTCCCTGGTGGGAGAGAGATATTGTAGTGGGCAGAACTGATCACACACACATGTTGATTCTACTGACTAAGCTCAGAACCTTTCTTAGTCTCCAAGTTCTGTGTCTGGCCCTACAAGACTGCTGAGGTGTTCGTCTTGCTGAAGATCCTGGGGATGCCATTGTTCTTGACCGCCTCTATCCCCCAAACCTCTATGTGGTTCCATGGAGTAAGGAGAATGAGACATGTTCTGCCCATTCTTGAAGAATGTAGTCATATTTACTGAATGTCTTCCTTGGGCCAGACGGTAAGCTAGAACTTTTGCATAAATTATCTGTGATCCTGACTATGTCCCCATACAGTGGGTATTATTTCTGTATTGCTTGGACAAGGAGGGAGTAGGGTGAGTGGGAAATAATAATATCCCTAGGGGCTAAGGATTATTGCACAGAGTTAGGAGGTCAGAGGATAGCTAGGACACTCCCAGCGGAATGAACTAAACAGAACAACCAGATTGTGTGGTGTGTGGTCTTTGGGCTTTAGAGGAAGATGCCTTCTGGCTGGAGTGGCTACCCAGGCAGATTTTGTTTTCCTGGCTAATTGGACACTTGTTCACAATACCTCCCCACTCACAGAACCAGACAACAAAAAAGTCTGCAGTGTCCACAGGAAGGACACAAAACAAAACAAAGCCCAAAGGTTGCAGTGCTATTAATTCAAATTAATGACTCTCACCTACAAATGAAGCTGGTGCCTGACGCATTGCTGGTTCTTAGAGGGAAGCAGATGAGAACAAACGAGGGGCCCTGCTCATCTGGTGAGGTGATCGATGCCTTCCTCACTGTCCTGGCTTCCCATACCCACTTCTTAGAGGTGTTCCTTGTCTTCTTCAAATTCCTCCTCAAGGAATCCTGCTCCCTGACTGCCCCAGGAGGCTTGCCATTCCAAGGGTTGGCCCAAGGGGCTCATCTCCTAAAGAGGCCCATTGACATCCTCAGATCCAAAGCCACACAGATGGCAGTGCTGGGAATTCACTCCACAGAGACTTGTCTGAGATGGAAGTGATTTCTAGGCAGCACTCAGGGGGATGCATGATTGCCATTTAGGCACATTTCTGTCTTGATCTGTAGGCTGTTATTTATCTCTGCTGAAATAAAGATGTGTTTGATTATAAAGGCCTCTTTTATTGACTCATCCAGTCACTCAGGCACTATAGATACAGAGATGAATAAGACATTGCTCTTGAGCTATAACTTGATTTTCACAAAAGCCCCTTTGAAGTAGGTAAGTTTAATTTTACTTTAAGGTTGGCACCTCAGGGATGTTAAGCAATTATCCAAAGGTCACTTGGCAGATAAATAGTAAGGATAGAATTTGAATTCAAGTCTTCTCATTCCAAAGATTTATTTTAATTTTACTATGATGACTACCTTATGTTTTTTTCCCATTGTACTCTTTAGCATAAAGGTAGAATATTAAAATAATTATGTTTTAGAAAGGTAAGAGAGGGTTAAAACTTGAATAGTCCTAAAAAGTGACCTAATCTAACTCTTGACTTTATAGGAAGAAGAAGTGGCAGGGTAGTAGAGGAAATACCTTGCCCTTGTATTGCAAGGAGGTAGGAACATGAGTATTTAAGGATGCCCACAGTCCATTCTCTCTCACCTGGTAAAGACAAGGGGGAAATAGTTGAGGTGTGTATATCTTCACACCTGCAGTTTCATCCATGGACACGGGCATACAGACCCCAATGGCAATCTGTACTTTTATGTCATGTATTTTTTGCCAACTCTGTCCTATCAGTAAGATACCTTGCTTGCTAAACTTGACTTTTGTCTTCTATTCTTTAGGGTAGGGGTATCAGGGGGGATGTTTTCTTTAAAGACCAAATGGCCCTGTCCCTACTCTTGACCCCTCAAGATTAGTTTTTGAGATAAATCCAAACTCTGGTTTTCTAGATGACAACCTTGATAATGAGAGGCATCATGTTTTCTTTTATGCAAAAAAGAAAGCTTATTCTTTATAAGCTTTTCCATACATCTAGCTGCAAACACAAAAGCCCCAGGAAAGTTAGTGGATCTTGGATTTGTCCCATGTTTGCTAATTGCCAGAGACTCTTCTATTTAAACAAGTGCTTCTTTCATTGCAGCCTTTGCACAAACACAGCTTTGGAGAGAGTTTATATTTTTAGGAGAAAGTAAATAGCTCTGCCTTGTGCTATACTAGCTAACTGTAGATGATATAGAAACCTGAGTGCCTGGCACAGTATTTCCTTCTTTGGGAAATATAGCCACATGCTTTTCTTTGTTATATCATTTCTTCATTCATTTGTTCATTCATTCAATCAATCCATATTTAATGCCTTCTATGTGCCAAGTGCTGTGCTAATTGCTGGGAATATAAAGGAAAAATAATATCTAAACTGATCTCTCAAAGACCTCACAGTCTAGTGACAGAGACAAAGGCCATCACATGTACTATTATAAAGGGAAGAAATCATATTGTACAGATAAAGAGAAGAGACTGCTAACCTTCTCTGGGGGTGGACAAAGGAGTTAGAGAGGGTTTCCTTGAAGAGGTAACATTTGGGTTAAGATTTAAAATAAGGAAAAGAAATTAGCAAGATGAAGAAGTGAGGGTGGACAATTCAAATTAACTTGAGAGAGCATTTTTTTTTTTAAGGTTCATAAAAAGGAATCATGTCTTGCAAGTAGTTTGATTGGATTACTGGGCGCAGGGGTGGGGGGGGTCTGTGTGTCAGAGGGGATTGATGAGAGGTGAGAGCAGAGAGAGAAAGCTAGGGGCTAGATGATGAACTTCCTAGCTTAGAATGCCATGCCAGGGTAGGAGGTTAAAAATATCCCAAACAGTGGAATGCATGGAAAGATTTTAAGCAATAGAAAAACTTGATTTATTTGCATTACAGAAAAATCATGGAGAATTAACTGGAAAAGGGCAAGACCATTTTAGGTTTAAGGAGATAGTGGCTGAGCAGGTGGGGAAGAAGAGGCCAATTCCAAACATATTTAAGAAAGCAGAATTGACAAGACCAAAAGATGAGTTGTATGTAGGAGAATATGAAGGGAAGAAAGAATAATTTCCAGGTCACTGGTGTGATAAACTCAAGAGGAGTAAGAGTTTGGGGAATGGAAAGCACAAATTCTTTCTTGGATCTATGGAATCTGATGGTCCTGGGCATCATCAAAGTGAAGATATATAGGAAACAGTTGGTTACCTTGATCTGGAGCTCAAGAGAGGGATAGTCTAAAGATTCAGACTTGGAACATATAAGCCGTTGAAACAGTGTGAGCAGGTGAGATATTCCAGTGAAAGCATGTTCGGCGGGGAGATCCTAGAGAATGTGGGGCATTTAGTATAGGGACAGATGCAGATGAGTTCATAAGGCACACTATAATCTAGCCACTAGAGAACAAAGGTGAGGGATAGGTCTTAGAAGTCAGGAGAGGATAGAAATTTAAAGATGGGGTTGCCAGTATTATCAAATGCTACACAAAAATTATGAAAGATAGATGAAAAATAACCATTAATTTTTAAAAATTGTGGAGACCACAGGGAATCTTTAGGAGGTGAGGATATGGAGAAAACTCTTTTAGAAATCTAGGCTGTCAAGCAAAGATAGAAATAAGTCAGTAGCTAGAATGGCATATAAGAGTGAGGGACCGATTGTCTCCCATCACATAGTATAGGTTCTGCGTTTGGGACATGAAGTCTGGGTAAGAGGATAATAGTAAAAACCATATGTCATGAACTGGTCAAGCAGTAGGATGATTGGTTTGAGAAAAAAAGTTAGTCTAAGTAGATCAAGAGAAAATACTAATGTTGAAAGTATCAATGATCTCCTTCATTGTCTTATTCAATAGCTGTGTCCCAAGCCTTCTATTTATTGTATTTGACTGCTGTGGACAGAATCTACTTTTCTCTTAGCGTCACTTTGTCCTCTTCTAGTTCTGCAAGAACAGCTAGGTCATCTCAGACATGGACTTATCATTTTCTCAGTTATTAACTTCTTTCAAGGGTGTCAGTTTCTGAGGAGGATGAAGGGGGTTTTCTAAGGGCAAGGACCTAATAGGGCATCTTGACTGACGGGGTGATATTTCAGGGTGAGGATAATGATGGTAATGATACTATAAAAAATCAAGATTTGAGGAACCCCTTGAAAAGTGGGCAGGATGTGTGAAGGGACACTTGCGGTACGCTGAGCTGCAAGTTCACAAATAGTGCTGTAGTTGCTTATCTGGAAGCTTTCTGGGTTTCAAGAAAACTGGGGCTTCGAATGTTGGCTAAATCTCCTGCCAAGTCAGCAAATGATGGATTCTGTCAGACAGTGTGGGACTTGACTAGAATTTTGATCTCTGTCCATTGCCTCCTTACTTTACTTGCTTTTGGTTTCACTTTCCCTCCATTTTCACAGGTTATATTTCTTTATGGTAACTTTCCCAATGGATACCTGAGACCAAAGATCAGCCAACCTCTATTTGCGGACCACGGTAAATCAGACAGAAAAAGATGGTGGAGTCTGGCAAAAGCCTCCTTTCTGAAGCAGCTACTAAATATTGCCGAGTGTGTAATTTACCATCTGAAAAAAAAAAAAAAGAGAGAGAGGGAGAGACGGAGAGAGAGAGATGCTTCAGGGAATAGGCAGGAAGCTGATTTCCCAAGGATGGGTGGGTCTAATGAGAGGAAGGGACGGGGGAGAAAATGCCATTTAACTCACCCTCCTGTCTTCAGGGAGGAACTTAAATCACACCAGGAAGGCGTGAGTTCCTTTTCTTATTCAAGTACTAACAAAAGTCCAGTTTCCTTAATACGTTGTAAAAAAAAAATTATTGCTTAATAACTTTTGCATTAAGAGAATCATTACCAAAATTAACAAATGTTTACTGAATCTTAGTTGTCATTTTATTGAGTACTTATTATACACCAAGAAATCTCATTGCTTTATATACAGGATTCTGCTAAAGCCAAACAATAATTGTATGAAGTAATACTAGATTTAATGTACAGATAAGAAACTGAGGCTTAGAGAGATTATTTATTCAAAGTCAGACGATCAGTAAGTGGTAAAACCCTAATTTCTCAGTTGAATGCTTCTGACTGTCACTTTCCACTGCGTACAGCATCAGACACAAAAATATGTTTAAAAGTGTAAGACACAGTCCTTATTTTCCACGCACACATCTCGTATGGACTCTAAATTCTTCACACTTTATTTAAACCTACTTATTACCTTTAAATCTTAGAAAAGAAGAAAAGAAAACAATTCTTTGTATCATCTTAATCTTTAATTACTGAATCATTTTTGATGATTAAAGAACCATTCTATAATCCGTCTTTTGATAAATTGTCAATTATTGTTGTTTTCCTAAGTTCCTACTGACGTCTTATATGGTGTAGCTCCTGAGTGACTTTTGCACAGAGAACCAGCAATATATACTATTGGAAAAATGAGTTCACCATTCTTAGAGATCACTTTCAGTGTCATATTGGCCTTCTCTCTTTCCCCTCCCATTCAAACTCTCAACCCTGAATCTAAGAGCCAAAAACTGTGGTCACTAAAATATTAAAGAGAACTCAGAATTATGAGCTCATGGCATTTGTTAGCTTTGACATGTAACATCCATCCTCTTGCTTTACAGAACTGTGATTTCCTTCTTCCCCATTGCCAATAGTGCACCAACGCTGTTAAACAAGGGCTCTGCCATCCTCTCATCAAGTAGATGCACGTGACATAAAGGCTCATCCTTTATCCCCTCTATTAAATTTGAATCTTAAACTGAGTAAAAAAGAGATTAAAATATTTAACCTAACATCCTACCCTAAAATTCTCCTTTACTTATGTTGGATGGATGTGGGTCCCTTTCCTTGCAACAAAAGAGGCTGAACTGAGTCTCTTCTTGGTTACCACCCCCTGTTCATTCATTTGCTCAATATATATATATATATATATATATATATATATATATTTTAAGATTTTATTTATTTATTTGACAGACAGAGATCACAAGTAGGCAGAGAGAGAGGGAGAAGCAGGCCTCCTGCTGAGCAGAGAGCCCGATACGGGGCTCAATCCCAGGACCCTGAGATCATGACTTGAGCTGAAGACAGAGGCTTAACCCACTGAGCCACCCAGGTGCCCCTGCTTAGTCTTTCTTTCTTTCTTTCTTTTTCTTTCTTTCTCTCTTTCTTTCTTTCTCTCTTTCTTTCTTTCTTTGACAGAGAGAGATCACAGGTAGGTAGAGAGGCAGGCAGAGAGAGAGAGAGAGCGAGAGAGAGAAGGAAGCAGGCTCCCCGCCGAGCAGAGAGCCCAATGTGGGACTCGATCCCAGGACCCTGAGATCATGACTTGAGCTGAAGACAGAGGCTTAACCCACTGAGCCACCCAGGTGCCCCTGCTTAGTATTTCTTAAGGGTCTGCTGTTGTCCCAGATACTGTGATCAGGACCGACACTACGTCTACAACCATCACGCACAACATCCCTGCTCTCAAAAGATCTACAAGCTAGTATGAAATAGAGGAGAGAAACAGGCAGTTATAATTTGTTAGAGCAAGGATACTATTGTACTTTATGGAAGGTGAAAGCCTATCAGGAAGTTCAGTCAGACCAAGTTCCCGGGAAGAAGTGAATTATATGCTTGACCCAGAAGGATAGGTAAGAGCTGGTAGGTGAAGAGGTGAGTATGTTCTCAGCTAAGGAAATGGAGAGGATCTATGGAGACCTTGAGAGAAGAGACAGCAGGTGGTGCATAGAGTAACGGGCTAGAGTAGGACTGAGGGTGAATTAGGTTGAAGATAAAAGGGAAACAACAAATTATGAAAGACGTAGTAGGTGCCATTAAAGAATATCTGCTTAAAACACTAAAGAATTTAGAACAATGAAATAGCATTTTTAGCTTTGTGTTTTAGAGGGGCATTTCTACTATAGCATAGAGAATGTCTTGGAGGGGGCACACTGGTTGTGGAGAGGCCTATTGCACAAGTTGGGAAGGGCATGGCACAGCCTGAAGCCAGAGTTTGACCAACAGGAGTGGAAAAAGAATGACTGGAGAGGCAGTAAGATCTAGTATACAGAGGACATAGTGGTCACTGGGACAAGGAGGTTGAGGCTGAGTGAATGAGCAACCAGGAGGAAGGTAAGGACATGCTCTGACTCTGGGAGTGCAGAGGACTAGCTAAATTTGAGTGGAATAATGAATTTACTTTCTAATTGCTGGCTAATGAGGCCGGGCCCTCTATGAGCCTCACAATATAAAAGTACTGGCGAGCATCAAGGCAATCATAGTGTGTGTGCGTGTGTGTGCACAAGCGTGCATGTGCACGTGTGTCGGTGGGTGATAAAAGTTGGCATCTTAGTTCTGCTTAAAGACCTTGCATGGAAAGAATGCAGAGAGTGAACGAAATGCTTGAGAAGAAATCAGAGGGTCTGCTTTGTTTGATGATCTTACACAAAATGTGAAATAATGAGGGTCCTGAGTGAAGCTGTGCTAGGTAAAGTCTGGGTCCTTCGGGAGAACTTGCTCTGGGCCACGGTGGAGCTGGTTCTGCATTCCGTCAGCAGCAAGAGCCCACGGTGTATATACCTCACGGCTGTTTGTCTCACTGCAAGCCGGGAGTGTGGGAGTGCTTACACTGGGGCTATTTGAGCCCAGGCTGGCAGATAATTAATGAGTTTGTTTTTGAGCTGGTGAGTGGAAGCTGACACAATGCCGGCAGGTGCCTTTGTCTCAATCCCTTCCATCCATCTTTATCGGATTTGCCAGACTTGCCTTCACTCTCTTTTCTTTCTTTACTTTCTATTGAAGGCAGCTGGGAATGGATCTGAAGAAGGATCCTCCTAGGACAGTCATAACAGTGGGGACTATGCGCATGTTCCTTTTCTACTGATTGTTGTTCACTCCCGAATTCATCCTCTACCCTCATCGTCTGTCTTGAGCAGAACAAGGGGAACTGTACACTAAAGTCATAGCTGCTAGACATTTCCCGGAATGATTCTTCAGTAATGAACTTAATCAGTTCGCTCTCTCTCTCTCTGTCTTTCTTTCTTCGTGGGTGTGACAAGGAGAATAAAAGATTGTAGCCATTGTTTCATGTGAGAACGGAATGAAAAAGTTTTATAACTATTTTCTTGTTTCCTTCTCTTTCTGAAGAACCTCAATTTAACGTTAAATTGAACCAACCTCATCTCGTGTAACATCCTCTCAACTTCTACATGCTTCTCCCTTTCTACTCTGGCAACAGTAAATGGCACAACTCAGTCACTCAAGCCAGAACCCCCAAGTCAACTTCAGCTTTTTCCTTCTTTACCCCCTACCTTTAATCAACCAACAGATTCTGCTGACCATATCCACTTGACATCGCTCATTATTTTTGTATCTCTACTCTCACAATATTCTTTTACACCATTGTCATTTTGGGCAAATTTTTAATTGTAGAATTAGAAACTTAAGAATTCAGGCAAATGGTACAGAGTTCATACACATTATCACCTTTCAACTGAATTATTCCAGAAGTCTCCTAATGAGAAAATTTGCCTCCAATTTTGCCTATTTGTACTTCCTTAATCCATGTTGAGAGGACCTAAACAAAAGCCTAATCATTTTATTCTATCGTTTAAAAGTTTTCAGTGGGTTCAGACTGTTCTCAAGATCAAACTACTTAGATTTTCTGGATAAAGTTCAGCTTATAGTCAGAACTCCCTTACCCTTGAAAATATCTGACACTCCTTTCCTTTGCAAGTTGTGCTCCATCATAAACATATCAAGATTAAACCATGCACTGTCTTTCTCCTGGGATGTCTTTTTGCCCACCCCATCCCTCCTTCTTCTTCACGGGGTAAATTCTGCTCTGTTCATTTCAGTCTATATGCCATGTCCACTGGAAATTTTTTTCTGCCTTCCCTCTTCTGTGTGATACACCTTTTCCATGTGTTCCCAAAGTGTCCTACACTTACATCACCATTTACTACAATGTATTGGTATCAACTCTTTGCCTATTGTTTTTGCATTAGATGGGAAGCTCTATTAGGGTGGAGACAGCAACTCATTCACTATTATTTTATACTCAATGCTTATTTTAGTATATTAAGTGCTCAGTTATTCGAAGGCCACAGGCAACAATACTTACTATTTTCCCTGGACTTTCCACTGGGCACCTTACTTATATATTCATGAAAGCATGAGCAGCATTGCTTTGTAATTTTCTGTTATGTGCCCATGTCCCCCACTAGGTGGTGTGTTTCACATTGACTGGGACCACATTGTATACATCTCTGCATACCACTTAATACAGTTTCTGGACTATAATAGGCACCTATTACATGCTGGTTCTTGTTAGGCATTAGAGGTACCATGATGATCAAATCCTTATGCTCTGTCTTTACAGAGTTTACATCCCTGTGGTTAATTAGCTATGTAGTCTGAAGAAACAGCATCCTCATCTGTGAAATGAGTAATCCCTAGTTGATCCTAAAAGCTTAATGCTGCTTCTAGTATCAGGATTCCAGAATTCTAACCCTCAGCCTAGTTTGCATCCTGCTCATGCTGAGATGGTTGTGGAATGAAAGGTGTTGGAATACTTGTTCTTTCTTGATGCCTACTCTGTGTTGCAGCTTCTGCTCAATTCATATAGCTGAGACCAGTTTGTAGGTGTGAGGTAAGAGACTGGTTCTGTTGCTCCTTTGTTAAGAGGGACATACAGTCCCTCTTAGACCCTAGATCCAGGAAGCCTTAGGTGGTAGACCTTGGAATGTTCCCATGGAATGCTGACTCTTAGCATTGCTCTGTGCTACAAGCCAGAGATGAGGTGAAGTGGAAATTCTTGTTATTGTCAAAGGTCTGGTAGCAATTTCAGTAAGTTTTATAAGGAAGGTTAGACTCTTAATTCTTTTTCCTTTTCCTGCTACAGACATAGAGCTTAGAAAGACAAAACAACAAGCCCAGTCTTTCTTAATTCTGCCAAGTGGGGATGAGATGGAGAAGAAGGTCTGGGACTTTCTTGGCAGGAGATGGTCATTTGCAACTTCCCAAGATCTTGATGAACATTCCTGGAGATTAAAGGACATCCTGAACAGACATCCAGTATCTGTCCCTTTTCCATTTGCTGTTAACACTAAGAGCACCCAATAGTATAATGTAGCCACACCCTGTTTCTCCTCTTCTTTAGAAATTAACAGTGCATCCTTATAGCCTGGGAATTCCCTTTGTGTCCTTCTTTATCCTACATAGCATATCATGCCTGAGTGTCAAATGCTCAAAGTTACCTCCTTGACTCCCTGAAACAGAGCTCCTTGCGGCAGCCCTGGCTGGGAAGCCAAATCTTGCAAATCCATTTAGGGAAAGAAAAGCCTTTTAACTTAATTTCTTCCTAAGAATTATTTATGTCCCTGATCAAAAAAGTGCTCTTTTACCCTTGCAGTGTCTTCTAAATGATGTCAGATGTTACAGATGTCACCCAGCGGCAGGATTCTCAAGTTGCAGACTGCTTAATGCTTTGGAAATGATGTAAGGCTGAGAGCTGAGTGAAGTGCAGTGGTGGGGAAAGCTTATTTCCAGGATCCAGCATCCCAAACCCATCTGAATTAGGAAGACCTGTGAGTTATGGCAGCTTAGCAGGCTTCAGAATAGATGGCTCCCTCAATTGCTAAAGGCAGACCTGGGAAGCTCCATTTACCAAAGTGCTCTCCAGTTGCCTCTTTCCTAGCAGGCACTAAATGTATGGAATGGTGAAGTCTTGGAAGATTTTCTCTCTTTCCTGGTCTGGGTTGGTCAGGGGTCTTTGTGCCGAAGTGTGTAATCCCTAATGATTAGGGATCAGATTTAGTGTTTCTTCCCCCACTATTTTATTACCTGATGTTCTCCAGCCTGGTCTGACTGCTGGAAGGTGAACAACAATTGTGTCCAGAGATTAAGATATTCTCATCTACAAAATGGGGATAATAAGAGCTTTTCTTCACTGTGTCTTTAGTAAGATAAGTGTCTTAGTCCATTTGGGTTCCTACAACAGAATACCATAAACTGGGTGCTTATAAGAAAAAAAAAAAAAATCTCATGTCTGGTGGCCAGAATCCAAGATCAGGTTGTCACCAGATTTGGTGTCTGGTGAGGGTCTCCTTCCTGGTTCTTCTCTCTGTGTCCTCACATGGCGGAAGGGGCAGAGGGGCTCTCTGTGGTCTTTTATAAGGACACTAATCCCACTCATGACCTAACCACTTCCCCAGGGCCCCACTTCCAAACACCAACACATCAGGAATGAGATTTCAACATATGAATTGATGGGGGAAGGGGCCCAAATCTTCAGTCCATGATGATAAGCCCAGGCACGTTGTAAGATGTATTTTCCTCAGATGCAAGATGTAAGGCAGTTTGCTACCTCATGATTTTCACATCATCTTGTTTATTTTCATCATAGCATTTATCATCCTCTGAAATTATCTTGCTCAAATTCTGTTTGTTGTTTATTGTCTGCCTTTCTTTCCCCAACACCAATCAAAATATAAAATCTAGAGTTAGGCAATTCTGGATTTCCAGATTCTGACTACAATAGATTAGGTTGTAGTAGACCCATGCTCTCTCTGAGAACAACTAAAAATGTCAAGTTAAAAAAAATCTATTTAAAGGCAGAAATATACTGAGGCAGGCAAGACCAGAGGTCCAAAATACCCCAGAAGGAGAAACCTCAGGGATGTGACTCAACATGCTACAGCTTTTTTTCCCCTTAAGGTACTTACTGATTCTGGGCTTAAAACAAGAGGCTGAGAATTCAGATGTAGGTCTTGGGCGGAAGACCAGTGCTAAGATGCACAAAAATAAGCAGCCCTTTTGGCTTTCTTCAGGAGCTGGAGAGACAAACATTAGAAATTTGAGGGACCTGGATCAGAAGGGAAGGCTACAGAATTGAGTCTAACATACTTGGCCAGTTTCGATCAAGACATTTGCCAAAATTTGAGATTTCAGGGATGGAGGCTAAGAACCTTAACAGAAAGCCTTTGAAAAACAGAACAGGGTTTTCAGGATGTACCAGTGTGAAAGGTACCTGGTACAAACCTCTGGCTCTCAACTGGGACCTTTAAAGAGCAACCAGAACTAAACCGAGCCTTACTAAAATTGCAATCCCTCCTTAAGGGGATTGTGTTAAGGTACCAGCTCCACACTCTGCCTCACAGAGAAAAGAATAAACCCTCTTAGGAAGAATATAACTTCATTTAGGGCTACTACAACTTACTATTTTTGGTGTCATGCAGCCAGTAAAATATTGTCAGGTATGCCAAAAAAACAGGACCGAAAACTGAGAAAAAAAAAGCAGAAAATTCCAGTATTTAAATCACTTCTAGGTCTTTCTCAGACAAGATCTTTAAAATAACTAAATAATTAAAATATTAAAGAAAAAAAAAACAGAGGAAAAGAGCAACAAAAATAAAATTTCAGTAGAGGACTTGGAATTTAGCTTTAAAATATCAAATGGTGTGGTGATAGTCATTCAAATCTATACAAGTGATAAAAATTTCCAGAAACGTATACATGTGCACACACACACACACAATCTGAGTAATTTCTTTACTTTATTAATAGTTAATGGTATTGTTCCAACATCATTGTCTGGTTTTGATAATGTGTTTGAGTATGTAAGATATTATTATTAGGTATATAGGAACTCTGTACTATTCTTGCAATGCCTTGTGAATATTAAACTCTTTTAGAATAAGAAGCTATGATATGAAACAACTGAACAAAATCACATGTAAATTCTAGACTAAAAAATATAATTGCTGAAATTAAGAACTCAATAGATAGGTTTAACATTAGATTTGACACAGCAGAAGAGAAGGATAGAGGTCAATAGGAAATATCCAGACTGAAGCACTGAGGAAAAATTATTAAAATACAGAAAAGAGATTAAGGAACATATTGAACACAGTAAATCTAAGATAATGTAATTGTAGTCCCAGAAGTAGAAGAGCATTAGAATGAGTTATAAAAATATTTGAATATTTGGTAATTTTTATGAGCTGATAAAAAGCAGCAAACCACAAACTCAAGAATCTCTATGAACTCCAGCAGGATAAATACAGGCACATCTCAGAAATATTGCAAGCTCAGTTCCAGACCACTGCAATAAAGCAAATATTGTAATAAAACAAATCAAATGAATTTTTTTTTATTTCCCAGTGCATGTAAAAGTTATGTTTACACTATACTGGAGTCTGTTAAGTGTGAATAGCATTATGTGTAAAAAACAATGTATAATCTTTAATTATACCTCAAAATATTCTATTGCTAAAAAAATGCTACCTTTCTTCGCCATATCAATTGACTCTTCCTGTCATGAATGATTTCTCTGCAGCATGCGATGCTGTTTGATAACATTTTACTCATAGAACTTCTTTAAAAACTGGAATCAATCTTCTCAAAGCCTTCTACTGCTTTATCAACTATGTTTATGTAATATTCTAAACCCTTTATCATCATTTCAATAATCTTCATAGTATCTTCACCAGAGGTAGATTCCATCTCAAGAACCATTTTCTTTGCTCATCCATAAGAAGCAATTCCTCATCCATTAAATTTTTATAATGAGATTTCAGCAATTCAATCACATCCTCAGGCTCTACTTCTAATTTTAGTTCTTTTGCTGTTTCCACCAAATCTGCTGTTACTTTCTCCACTGAAGTCTTGAAGCCCTCAATGTCATCCATGATGGTTGGAGTTAATTTTTTCCACACTCCTATTAATATTGATATTTTGACATCCTCCCATGAATCATGAATGTTCTTCATAGCATCCAGAACAGTGAATCCTTTCCAGAAGGTTTTTAGTTTACTTTGCCCAAATAAGAAGAATTACTGCCTTTGGCAAACATAGGCTTATGAAAAGTTCTTCTTAAATAATAAGACTTGAAAGTAAAAATTAATTCTTGGTTTATGGGCTGCAGAATGGATGTTCTGTTAATAGGGGATGAAAATAGCATTCATCTTATTTACATCTCCATCAGAACTCTTGGGCTGCCAAGTGCATTGCCAATGAGCAGTAATATTCAAAAAGAATACTCAAAAAAGAATATATATGTGTGTGTGTGTGTATATATATATATATATATATATATATATATATATATATATATATTTTTTTTTTTTCCTGAACAGTAAGTCTCAACAGTGGGCTTAAAATATTCAGTAAACCATATTGTAAAGAGACATGCTGTCATTCAGACTTTGTAGTTCCCTTCATAGAGCACAGCAAAATAGATTTAGCATAATTGGTAAGGCTTTTAGGATTTTGAAAATGGTAAATAAGAATTGGCTTCAGCTGAAAGCCAAGAGCTGATAGAGTGGCAACCTTAGTCCTTTGACTCTTTGAAGCCAGACATTGACTCCCTAATTGTGAGAGTCCTAGATGGCATCTTCTTCCAACAGAAGACTACTTGTCTATTCTGAAAATCTGTTTTCTAGTGTAGCCCCCTGCATGAATGATCTTTGCTAGAACCTTTAGATAACTTGCTACAGCTTTCACATTAGCACCTGCTGCTCCACCTTCTACTTATGTTATGGAGAAGTCTTCTTTCCTTACAACTCATGAACCATCCTCTGCCATTTTCAGACTTCTTCTGCAGCTTCCTCACTTCTCTCAGCCTTAGAATTCATAGAATTGCAGAGAATTAGGGCCTTGCTTTGGAGTAGATTTTGGCTTCCTGGAATGTCATTGCTGGTTTGATCTTCTATCCAGACCACAATAACTGTCTCCACATCAGCAATAAGGGTGTTACACTTTTTAAAAATATTTTATTTATTTATTTGAGGGAAAGACAGGGGATGAGTTGGGGGAAGGGGCTGAGAGAGAAGGAGAAGCAGATTCACCACTGGCCAAGGAGTATGAAGTGGAGCTTGATCCCAGGACACTGAGATCATGATCTGAGTCAATGGCAGATGCTTAACTGACTGAGCCACCCAGGTACCCCAAGGCTGTTACACTTCCTTACTGTTTGTGTGTTCACTGGAATAGCACTTTTAATTTCCTTCAGGAACTTTCCCTTTGCATTCACAACTTGACTACTCTTTGGTGTGAGAGGCCTAGCTTTCAGCCTATCTCAGCTTTTGACATGCCCTCCTCACTAAGCTTTTGATTTAAAGGGAGAGACATATGACTTTTCCTTTCACTTGAACACTTGAGACCATGGTAAGGTTATTATTTGGTTTAATTTCAATATTGTCCTGTTTCAAAGAATGGAGAGCCTAGAGAAAAGGGAGAGATGGGGCAACGGTTGCTCAGTGGAACAGTCGGAACACACATTTATTGATTAAGTTTACCCTCTTATGTGGGTGCAGTTCATAGAATCCCAACACAATGAAAATAGTAACCTTAAAGAGCACCAATCAGAGATCACGATAAGAAATATAACAATAATGAAAATGTTTGACATCAAAATGTGACACAGAGATACACAATAGGCAAAAGCTTTTGGAAAAATGGTGCCCATAGAATTGCTAAATGCAGGGTTACCACAAACGTTCAATTTGTAAAACAATGCAGTATCTGCGAACGATAAAGCAAAATACAATAAAAGGAGGTATACCTGTATAAAGAAACCTGGGCTCATTATAGTAAAGCTACATAAAATTAAAAAAAAAAAGAAAGAAAATCTTAAAACCAAAGGCAAATACATTTTGCCTTGAAAGAGCAGCAAAAGACTAACAGCTAACTTTTCAATGTGAAAATGTAAGTCAGAAATTAACAGAACATCTTTAATATGCCAAAATAACAAACAAGCTCCAAATAACCCTATCCATCTAGAATGATGTATGTAAAAATTATTCTTCAAAGCTTAAATAAAGACAATAATAAACAAAATCTGAAACAATTTGTTCACAGCAAAGGTGCACTAAAAAAATTTCTTCATATGAAAGAGAAATAGCACTAGGTATATGTAGGCAAATATAAGAAAAAGAACAACAATAAAAAGTGTTAATATGTGAGTAAACATAAATAAATCTTACTTGGACAAAGGAAAATAATGTTTTCTCTTGTGGATTTAAAAATAGATATAGGATTAAAGTGTATATCAATTAAAAATGAAATTTGGGAGGAGACATACTAGATTTTAAATATACTAAGTTTCTAGAATTGAAGGGAAGTGTCAGAGCTAATAGTTCCTATTAGAATATAATTAAAGATGTATATTGTAATTTCTAGGATCACTTGCAAAAAAAAGTATAACTAATAAGCTAATAAAGAGAGGTTGTGAAATAATAAACTGTATTAAACAAATAATCAGATATTAATTTAAAAGAAAAAAGCAGGAAATAAGAGTATAAAAACATAAACAGATTGGTCAAATAAAAATAAACAGTAATCTGCCAGATAGTAATTTATATCTTTTAGTAATTACTTTCAATGTCAATAGACTAAATGTTCCAAGTAAAACACTAAAATTGTCAGACTGAATATATGCTACTATGAAGAATGTGCTTCAAACATAAGAACAGAAAGGCTGAAAGTAAAAGAATATAAAAGAATGAAACATACAAACAGAAGATTACAATAATTATTGGTTTGTATTAAACACTCAAATAATAGTTAGATAAAATACACATTATTTTCAAATATTGATGGTAATGAATAATCTCAAGTATTTTATATGACTTTTTTTTAAAGATTTTACTTATTTATTTGATGGACTGAGATCGCAAGTAGGCAGAGAGGCAGGCAGAGAGAGAGGAGGAAGCAGGCTCCCTGCTGAGCAGAGAGCCCGATGTGGGCTCCATCCCAGGACCCTGGGGCCATGACCTGAGCTGAAGGCAGAGGCTTTAACCCACTGAGCCACCCAGGTGCCCCTTTATATAGACCTTTAAAATGACATATTTGATTTTAAAAATAGTGTTTATCAACTGTATCAGTGATCAGAGATGAACATCCTAATGCAGATATTTTGTAAGGTTTATAGTGAAACAAAGTCTTCTTGATAGTTACAGGTTTGTACTGTCTAAACATTTAGCTGTTAAAGATGGTAATTTATTTGTTTACTATCACTTCGGGTCCACCTGGCATCGCTGCTTGATTATTAGCTCTGCAAGGCAGAATTAGATTCATACTAGTTCCAAAGACCCTCTACAGCTCATCTAGGGCCAATGTCCATGGGTTGCAGTGACGATGGTAGTAAACACATAGGAAGTAAAAATGAATGAGGAATCTCTGAAGGAGTGTCTGTATGCTGAGGTGGCCTGGAAGAGTAAATGTTTCTTGGCTTCTGCAAATATATAAAGCTCAACTAAAATTCCCAGATGTAGTGTCATACAAAAATTTTATAGTCATTTAAACATAGACTTGAAAATGTAGTGATTTTCTGAATGGATTGATTTATGAAATTAATTTATAAAAAGGCAGTTAATTATGATTTTTCTTGTTATCATTAAGAATAATTCACCCACAGGTACCTGGGTGGCTCACTGTATTAAGCATCAGACTCTTGATTTTAGCTCTGGTCATTATCTCAGGGTCCTGAGATCAAGCCCCACCTGGATCTTCATGCTTAGCAGGGTGTCTGCTTGGGATTTTCTCTCCCTCTACCTCTGCTCCTACCCCTGCTCATGCACTTCTCTTTCAAAAATAAATAAATAAAATCCTTAAAAAAAAAAAAAAGAAAAAGCAATTCCTTCAATGAAATTCATCCAGTAAGTTACCTAGAGAAATTTATCTGCTAATTTATCCTTCTTCACAGGAATTTTTCCTTGTTTCTGTTCCTCATTCCCAATCCAGTTCCATCCTATTTATTCAAAATAACCATAGGAATGATGGGAGATGGTTTGGTAGAGGTCAAGAATCACTTGTTCAAAGTCTTAGGTATTAAGATTGAGATTCTAATGTTCAGACACTGAAATACCATGTCTCCCTTTCACCCATCTTACCCTAACCTCTATCTCTTCAGACCTTTTTCTCTTTTTATTTTGTTTCAGTATTAACACAAGCCAGCTACTGTTTTCTTTATTAAGAGCGCTTTGTATCTTTAGGGTAAATGCTGTGTAGACCAACAGTTGGTCATTGAGCAATTATGCATAATGTTTGCAGTGATGAATAGCAGATAATAATATGTAATCTGTGGTTGAGCCAGGGTGTATTTTACTGTACTGTTACTTCATGGATTACTTGTTTGCAACCGACCCTGACATGACCTCGTCTCTAAAATAGATCCAATAGCAAACAAAAGAACAAGGACTGCTATGTAAGCTATCCTAAAAATCACAGATTGAAAAACAATTTTCTTAGTGGTTTTGAATATTCTGTGGTTAAAATCTGAGGAAAACTATAAACAAGCGCTCTTTAAACATTAATGGGCATACAAGACAAATTATCTATCCAATTTACAAAAATGCAGTTTTTGTGTTTCAGTGTTTCCAATAAGTTTCCAGGTGATTCAGATGCTACTGGTTCTCAGGTTGCAATTTAAATAAAAAAGCTTTAGACTAGTGATTCTGAAACTTGGCTGCACATTAGAATCGAATGGAGAACGTTATAAAAAAATCCATGCCCGACATTTACCCAACAGGAGTTAAATATGAATGTCTGAGCATGGGACTTGCCATCTTTTAAAAATCTTTCCATGGTGGATACAGAGTTTGGAACAAAAAATATAGATCCTCTCTCCACAAAAGTTCATATACATGATATTTTTGCATGCAACTTCTGGGGCATCGAGGATCACCAGAAACCAATATATAAAGATATAAGAACCTATGCTTCAGAAGAAAAATCCCTTAAGGAAATTACACAGGGCACACTCTTCCCCATACATTCCTGTTATGGAATGAATTGTTTTCCCCTAATCTTCATATGTTGAAGCCCTGACCCTCAATGTGACTATATGTATTTGGAGATAGGGACTTTAAAGAGGTAACAGTTTAGACGGGGTCTTAAAGGTGGGGCTCTAGTCCTACAGGACTGGTATTCTTATAAGGAGAAGAAAAGATACCAGGGATGTGCAGGCCCAGAAAAAAGGCCATGTGAGGACGTAGTAAGAAGAGAGAAGTGCAGGCCAAGTAGAAAAGCCTCGGGAGAAATGAAACCTGTCAGCACTCTGACATTGGACTTCTAGCCTTTAGAACTATGAGAAAATAAATTTCTGATGTTCAAACCACCCAGTCTGTGGTAGTCTATTATGGCGGCCCTAGTGGAGCAAGGCAGATTTTGCTAACTAGAAGTGGGGTCCTGGTACAACAAATTACTAAAAATGTGGAAGTGACTTTGAAACTGGCTAATAAGTAGAGTCTAGAAAACCTTTGAAGCACTTGTTAAAAAAGCTGAGATTGCCTTGAAGAGATTGTTGGTAGAAACATGGACATCAAAGATGGTTTTTTTGTGGTCTCACATGGAAATGAGGAACACATCATTGGAAATTGGAGGAAAAGTAATTTTTGCGGTAAAGTGGTGAAGACATTGGGCCAAGTTGTTTTCTAGTATTTTTGTGGAAAGTAGAAACTATAATTAATGACCTGCTCTATTTAGCTGAGGAGATTTCTAAGCAAAGTATTGCAAATTGATAGAATTCCCACAGGAATTTTCTCTCCATTTTCCAGACAGATGTCCATATCTACAATTAACTAATTAAGTGTTAAATTAAGTGCTGCATAACTACTGCTAATTTAGGCATTTTGTGAGTAAACTGAATATACAAATTCAGAGATGTAAGAACTTAATGCTATTTCTAAATGTTGTGCAAATAAATAGTGACTTCCTTAACATGCTTTAGAGACTCTGTGAATGAAAGAGAAACCCAAACTTTACCTCAGTTCTGCTTGCATGTCTTACGATGTTGGCCAAAGAAGAGCTGAATCTGTGTCTGCCTGGCCATCTATTGGATAGATAGGGACAGGAAGTTAAAGATGGGACTCAATGAAAAACATTTCCTTAAATTCCTCATTTAATTTCAGAATTTGATTGGCATGGTACAGTGTTTTCCAAACTGGGCTGAGGCTCCTTGGATGCTACAGCAAATTCACAGGGACACCATGATTTATATTTAAGGAAATAAAAATAATTTTGAGGAAAACTACTGGGCATCTATCAGACATTGTAAAAACCACAAGTTCAACATAGTTCACAATGTTAATAGTGTGTCACATTTATTATAATGATTTAATACCA
Source organism: Neogale vison (assembly GCF_020171115.1). Lineage (NCBI taxonomy): Eukaryota > Metazoa > Chordata > Mammalia > Carnivora > Mustelidae > Neogale > Neogale vison. The sequence goes on along the minus strand of NC_058097.1, from coordinate 122,425,094 downwards.
TCACAAGTCTTGGGTTTTGGTGATTCATATGATAAAATAAAACAAATATTTCACAAAAGTTATTGTGGAACAGGAAACACATGTTATGGCATCCAGTGTGTCTAATTTGATTTGAGGTTTGAGAAGTTGTGTAGTGTCCAGCAGATGTATGTGTACCATGAGTAATTGTACTTATTTAGGAATTAAACAAAAGTATATTTTTTCAATGTATGGGTTTTAAAAAAAATAGTTACTAAAAATTATTAGGAAATAGAAGCTTATCACTTTGTTTGATGTAACTACTTAATAAATGGGCCATTATTTTTTTTTCCTTTGTTTTTTGTGTATGGTTTATTCTGACCAAGAGACATTGTAAAAATGATACTGAGACACCGTCAGTGCTGTGGACTGAGGAAATGCTGGAACCTCTGGTCTGGTAATTTATGTGGACCTCTTAGATCACTCTGGGAGAAGCCAACCACCATGTAAGAAGCCCAGCTACCCTGAGACTGCTGTGATCTGAGGAGGTGCAGGATAGCCGTGTGGAAAATCTGCATGAAGGGACAGAAACGCCCAAGAAACCAGCCCTCCTAGTTGTTTACACTAAGTACAAGAGTGAAGAAAGTCTCAGATAGCTCCGGTTTCAGCTGCTATCTGATCACAGTCATCTGACAGCCAGGTGACAACTATCAAGATGAATCTATCAACTCTCAGAACCATGAGAGTTAATGATATATTATTATTTTAAGTCACTAAAGTTTGGGGATTTTTTCTTTTTTCTTTTTCTTTCTTTTTTCTTTTTTTTTGCATTGGCTTTAAGTTTTAGAGCAGTTTGAGGTTCACAGCAAAATTGAGGGGAAGGTAGAATGATTTCCTATATGTCCCCTACTTCCAAACAATCACAGCCTGCCCCATTATCAATACCCACCACTAGGGTGGTCCCTTTGTTACAACTGATGAAACTACGCTGACCCACCATAATCATCCAAAGTCCATAACTTGCAATATGTTTACTCTTGGTATTGTACACTATATAGGTTTGGACAAATTTATAATGGATAAATGTTTGGATAAATGCATTTGTCTTTATGGTATCATTTTCACTGTCCTAAAAAATCCTTTTTGCTCTGCCTATTCATCCCTTCTCCTCCCTAAACCACTGGCAACCACTTATCTTTTTTACTGTCCACCTAGTTTTCCCTTTTCTAGAATGTCATATAGTTGGAATCACACAGTATTTACCTTTTTCAGATTGGTTTCTTTTACTTGGTAATAGGCATTTAAGGTTTCTTCATGTCTCTTTATGGTTTGATAGCTTATTTATGTTTTAGCACTGAATACTAGTCCATTGTCTGATTGTACCTTGGTTATTTCCAAGTCTTGGCAATTATAACCAAAGCTGCTATAAACATTGGTATGTAGGTTTTTGTGTCGGCCTACATTCTCAACTTCTTTGGGTAAATACCAAGGAGCATAAGTGTTGCATCTTATGGTAAGAGTATGATTAATTTTGTAAGAAACTGCCAAACTGTCTTGCAAAGGGGCTGTACTATTTTGCATTCCAACCAAGAATGAATGAGAACTCCTGTTGCTCCACACCCGGAAAACCATATGGTATTATCAATGTTCCAGATTTTGGCCCTTTCTAATAGGTATATATTGGTGTCTCATTCTGTTTTAAATTCCATTTCTCTGATGACAAGTGATGTGGTGCATTTTTCAAATGCTTATTTGCCATTGGTATATTTTCTTTGCTGAGGTGTTGGTTAAGGTCTTTGGTGCATTTTTAAATTGAGTTGTTTGCTTTTTTAATTGTTGAGTTTTAAATGTTCTTTGTGTATTTTGGTAACAGTTCTTTGCTGTGGCTTTTGTAAATATTTTCTCCCAGTCTGTGACTTGTCTTCTTATTCTCTTGACAGTGTCTTTCATAGAAGAGAAGATTTTATTTTTAGTGAAGTCCCACTTATCGACTACCTCTTTTGTGGATTAACTTTGGTGTTATATCCAAAAATCATACCTATACCCAAGCTATAACTAGGTTTTCTCCTGTGCTACCTTCTAGGAATTTTATAGGTTTTTGTTTTAAATTTTGATCTGTGACCCTTTTTTAAAAAAATTTTTTTAAAGATTTTATTTACTTATTTGACACAGAAAGAGAGATCACAAGTAGGCAGAGAGGCAGGCAGAGAGAGAGGGGGAAGCAGGCTCCCTGCTGAGCAGAGAGCCAATGCGGGGCTTGATCCCAGGACCTTGAGAACATGACCTGAGCTAAAGGCAGAGGCTTAACCCACTGAGCCACCCAGGTTCCCCTGATCCTTTTTTTTTTTTTTTTAAAAAAAAAAAAAACATATAATGTATTATTTGCTTCAGGGGTACAGGTCTATGAATCATCAGTCTTACACATTTCACAGCACTCACCATAGCACGTACCATCCCCAATGTCCGTAACCCAGTCACCCTTTCCCTGCCTCCCAGCCCCAGCAGCCCTCAGTTTGTGAGTTGATTTTTGTGAAGGGTATTAAATGTGATTTTTATGAAGGGTATAAATGAATAAGGTATAAATAAGGTCTAGATTCCTTTTTTATTTTGCTTGTGGGTGGCCGGTTTTTCCACACCATGTGCTGAAAGACTAACTTTGCTTCATCATGTTGCCTTTGCTCCCTTGTCAAAGGTCAGCTGACTACATTTATATGGGTCTATTCTGGGATATCTATTCTATTCCACTGACTGATTTTTCTATTCTTTCACCAATACCACACTGTCTTAATTACTATAGCTTTATAGCAAGTCTTGAAGTGAAATAAGTTTTGGGATAGTTTTTAAAACAAAAGTTGATAACTATCATAAAATTTTGGTACCCCAAAGGGAAGTGCTGCTATATAATAAACTTAGAGCATGTGGCATTTTCTTTCAAACTGGGCATTGAGTGGAAGTTGGAATATCCACAAAGATTCTGATAGTGAAATCTGGAAAGACCTCAAAGGGACTGTTGATGAGGGCTTGAAAGACAGAAAAGAAAATGTTGCTGGAGGTTAGAAAAAAGGGAGAACTTGTTATATATAGGATGGAAATTTGGATGGTACTGTCACCTGTAATAATGTGGAAAAAGAAAGAGTACCAAATAATCTTATGGATCTGGCCAGAGCGATTTGCAGGCAGAATGTAAAAGGTGCCAAATGGCTTCTTCTAGCTGCGTATTGTAAAATAAGAGTAGAGATGAACTAAAGAAGGAACGATTTAGTTTTAAGCAGAATTTAGAGGAAATGTAAATGAATCCTGCCTTAATGGCTTCAAAAATAAAATTATTTCTCATTCTCATTCTCTCCCAGTAAAACTCCTTCACACTAGAAATGTCCCCAGGGAAAAGATAAAATCCAGGGCATTATGAGTAAGTTATGGTTTCAGAGTAAAAGTTTCAAAGCTAGAAGACCTTTGTTGAGACCTCCTAAAGAGTTAAGGGAATGCTTAGTAGGCCTTCTAAGAATATTAAGTCTCTGCCTCTTAGACTTTCTCCACTAGAAGAGAATGTTAAGGAAATACATTGTAGCCACTTTAAACTTGACAAAAAGCATCTAAGAACCTTCGGAGTACTGTTCCACAGTATTCCTATTCTGAGGCCAAAGGAGAAAAGGGAAAAGGGAATGTCTTGGAAAGAGAAAAGGACTATGGCCTTTGTGTCAGTGAATGGATTGTAATTTGATATAAGGAAGACTGCACATTTTTCTAAAGGAATTATCTCAGCTTGCACTCAAAGGGACAGATACAGTGTAGAGAAAGCATTTAGAGCCCCAATCTTGTTCAAGCAGGAAATAAATGAGGAGGCTGCTCAGTGTCAAAAAGGGCCATTTCTCATGGAAAAGAAAAGAAAATTCAGATGATGGAAACACAAGCCCAGAGGAAAGAATGAAGAATTATTTTCTGGAAGTAAGGCTGGCCCTTCACCAAGGAACTAGCAACATGTGCCCTGTAGAATTTCAGAATTCTGACACAATGACTGCTATGGTATCATTTATTGCTACTCTTTTACAACAGTAGGGTACATTGTAGTTTTCCTATTCCTGTCTCATCATTATATGTTTTGGGTGGGTGAGTGGGCAGAGGACTATTTATTGCATAATTTTTCAGATCAAAAGAAAGTATACTCAAGGAGCTATTCCAAAGGAGGCTTATTTGCTCTGAACCTAACTTAGATGATGTGATTCTGGATTTTGAGTTGTTTCTGTAATGGAATAAAACTTTGTCGGTCTTCAAGAGAATGAGTGTATTTTGCATGAAGGAGGATCATACATTTTTGGAGCCAGAGTGTAGACTGTGATGCCATGTCTCCAAGAACGCCACATCTTTTCCTTTCTTTCCTGTATGCGTTACCCATTGAGGTGGGGTCTGTTTTTACCTTTCCCTACTGGACTTAGAAACTTGCTTAACCAACAGAATATAGTGGAAGTGACATTCTGAGACTTCTGAGCTTAGATCATAAGAAGACTTGCAGCTTCTGCTCAAGCCTCTTAAAAGGCTTGCTCTTAGTATGCAAAGAAGAATTCAATTGCCTTATAAGATGTTTGATTCCACTAAGATTTTTTTTTTCTGAAAAGAAACAAAAGCTAGCCACATGGGGAGTCCACATTTAGAGAAAGAGATATAGTTAACCCACTGTCAGCACTTACAGGTGTCCCAGTCCAGGCAGCACACATGGGATGCCTCCAGTCTCAAAACCTATGACTGTAATGCTAAAAGGGATGGATCCAGAATGAGAACTACCAAGCTCAGCTCACCAACCCCCAGAGGAAAGAGAGATATAATAACGCATTGTTGTTTTAAGACACTGAATTTTGTGATGCTTTCTTATAGGGCAAAGGATAACTGGAACAATTGGTAGCATTTCATTTTTCACATGAACGTATATGTGAAGACTCCACATTTACAAAAATCTGCAGTGGCTGAGTCCACATTGAATTGTCTAGATATCAAATCGTAAAGCTAGATCACTGCATATTTGATTTACTTATCTTGAAGAGACAGAGCAGTGGAAAAAGACCAGGTTTCCAATTCTAGTTCTACCAATAAATAGTTGTGTTTTTGAGCAAATCAGTATTTAAATACATTGGGTCTCAAATTTCCTTATCTATAAAATGGGACTAATATTTTTTCCCCTTCCTACTCTACAAAATTATGTTAAAATTGAAGTATATACTGGATATGAAAATTCCTAAAGAGCTCTAGAGCATGACAATAATCAAATGTAAGGGCATCTGAAGTGAATCTTTGTAGGAAAGAAATTTGGTCTCAGTGGAATATCTAGTTTGAATGGGGAAAAAAAGTGTTCAGTCAGTGGAAGTCATGGTATAAGTTATGAAAAATCTATACCAGAGATAACTGTACAGATTTTCGGATCCTAATGTGATAGGGATAATGAATCAATATGGAATGGCCTCTTACCAAGAAGTCAAAACATATGATGGGAGATTGTATTAGTTTTCTGTTTCTGTGTAACAAATTCCCCCCAAACTTAATGGCTTAAAACAATGTGCCCTTATTATCACACAATTTTTCCAAGTCAGGAATCTAACCAGCTAGGTGGTTCTGGCTTGGAACATCTTTATGAGATTGCAGTTAAGCTGTAGGCTAGAGCTTAGTCCTCACCTGAAGGCTTGATCAAGGCTAGAGATCCATTTCCAAGGTGACTTACTCACATAAGCTATTCATAGGAAGGCTCAGTTCCTTGCCATATGGACCTCTCCATAGTGTTGCTTCATGAATGTACTCACAACATGTCAGCTGGATTCCCCCCCAGGGTATGTGATCTGAGAGAGAACAAAGTGAAAGTCTCCCAGCTTTCATGACCTAGCCTCAGAAATCACATGCCATCATGCTTGTAATATCCTATTTGATAGGTCCACCCTATTCTTTTTGGAAGGGACAGGAGTACATAAAGATAATAATACTAGGTAGGTCATTTCAGAGGCAGGCCACCACGAAAGCATAGAGTGTACAAAATAAAAGAAGAGGAAGATTATGAGGAGGGGATAAAGAGAGAAAGGACATGTCAGCATTGCAATGTCAAAACCAAAGGTGAAAATCAGCACATGGAAAAAAGTCTGTAGGAAAAGCAGAATTAAGAAAGGGAAGGTGATACAGGTGAATTTGCCACCTTCCCTGTGTCTTCTGTCTTTCAACACTACAGTTTTATGAAGTCTCTTCCATAAGTCATTCCATAAGTCATACTCAGTTCAGAGACATAAATCTGGGAATTGGCCTCAGCTGCTGTGAGCCAATCATTTCCTACATTGTGATATCATCATGGGAATCCTGAAATTATAGAGCACGGGTGGCAAAGGGACTTATGCATACAGTGGGCAAGCAGTAGGGGTTGTGTTCAAACTGGAGCTTGTCTGACGCTTCTGCCCTTATTCATCCCCTCATACTGTCGTCTTGTATTCCAGTGCTGAGAGAACCTGAGTATCCTAACTTTTGGTGTCTTTATCCCATGAGATTTCTTGATCATTTTCAGGGGCTGAAATTCTCTGATTCAATATTGAGATCAGAGCCTTCTTGGTCATTTTTGTCACCTGCTGTCACCTTTTACATATTCTTATCTCACTGGCTTGCCATCTTCTTTCATATCTCAGTCTCATACTTCTTTGTGTATCTTTTCCTCTGTTGCTATTTGTCTCTGTTAACAGGCTTATTTATCCTCATAAAACATTTCAAGAGACAAGGATTGAAGGATGCTACTGCCAAGTCATGAAGTGTTAAGGACACTTGGAGGGAAACAGTGCAGAGGCATCTTTTCATCTGACCTAAGTAAAAGCTAGACCACGCAACAGGAGAGGTGTATTTTAAACTTCCTTTTCCATGGGGGGAAATGAGCTTAGACAAGAAGAAATTCAGAGGAACAGGCAGGTGATACAAATGTCCACGTTTCTGAGTGTTAAATTGAGAATGATAGACTTTTGATTGACATTATTCTGATCTTGGATCCTTTTGAAGAATTATATCCATTTTACAGGAAGAGGAAAAAGAGATGAGGGAAATTTGGGGACTCTCAATAGAATCCAGAATACCAGGAATCATCACTCTGTGCACGGGAACAATCTTCTCAACCTTACTGCTTCTTTTTAACCCCCAGAAAGATCTTGTTTCAACATATACACATATATATTCAGAGTCACATAAAAAAATACTTCTGGTTAGTTTGTTTTAGTTTCTTGTCCTCTTTCAACCTCTCTCTGCATTTTCATTGTTTAGCAGCCTCTGGCCTTCTGCTAAAGCAAAGTAATGCAAGGCTTGACCTTCTGAGGGGTTGGTTGTTTGCTGTGCCATCCAGAAGAAATAAAGGAGCTTCAATATGAGTTGTCGTAAGGGCTTTATTGGGGTGTCAGCATTTCATGGGTTTCTTTATGGCAGCATTCAATGAGTTGACATACCATAAACTGTCCCACAAAGCGGGGCAGCTGAAAAGTAAAACAAAACCAAACCAAACCCAAAAAACTATCCTGGACACAATCAAGCTATCATTTCCCTAAATTACTAACCCTCAGGTCAGGTTGCTTCTCTTCCCTTCTATATGCTAGGATGGAGTGGGCTCCAAAAGCAATCAAGTTCTGAGAATATTAGAAAGCAAAACACCTGGGTGGCTACAATTTCTACCGAACTGGAAAGAGTGTCAGAATACCCTTTGAGACACCACCAACATAATGGCCAAGGGCTCTCCATTTTTGGAAATTTTTAGGAATCAAGTAGATCCCTTAAATATTTTGTAACTTTTGTGATACAGGATTCTCTCTGGAAGCAGATGACTGGATTGGTCAATTTGGTTAATACTGTGCTAATCTGCCTGTCAAGGAAAACCTGTATTTATGTTGGTGGTACCCTCTCTCTTTGTACCCCATTTCCCCATGCTTGGTGAGCTGTTAGAGGACAGTGACTGGGTGGGAGACTCACTGCCCAGGTCACTTGTCTCACTTTGACAGAAATGGGAATTATACCATTTGCCACTTGAGGGCTGTTGAGATTTTTGAGTGTGTCCTAACAGCAAACTGGCTTGCATAGTGTTTTAATTGGACGCACAGTCTGATAGGAAGGATCTTTGGAGAAAGGGTTAATTTCTAATGCTGCACACTGGGAGGAGAGCTCTCACCAGACACAGACCCCATGATTTTCATCCCCTCAAACCCTTGGACTGTACAGCTCTTCATGCTGAGAAGCTTCTCAACATAGCACAGCATTGTTGGCAAGATAATGACCCAGGAGGGAGCAGGTGGAGGAACTCCTGGCCCTCAGGCCCAGATGAGCACCATCTGGGTGTAAAGGTGTGCATGAGGGTGAGAAGAAGGGTCATTTAGGAGGCCTGGGTCCTGTCCTCTTATCTCCAGGTAATCTACTAAGTTTAGACTCTGTGAAGAACTCAAAGCCTGTAACTTGAGGTACTGAAGCTCCTGGACTGCATATCAAATACTTGTTGAGGAGTGCTGGACAAGAAGAGGAAGTGGCCAAGAGGACTGTACCATTCACTCAGCACAGAGTGTTTAAGGAAAGGCTGTTGATCTTCTGACCATCCACACTCTGTGTTTGCCCAAAAAGGGCCTCTTGCTGGTGAGTCTTATTTTTCTGTATCCCAAGAATGGGTTTCATCTGCTAGGTTGAATTAAAAAAAGACCAGGACATCCCTCCTTGAATCACAGAGATTACAACAGTGGTACATTCTGATGAAAGAGAGAGGGAGGGAAGGGCTGAGTAAAAGGGCCAGTCCTTGACTCCAGAAAGAGCCCAAGTTCACGCTGGAGTGTGTCAAAGTCAGGCACTCAAGAATGTGCTTCTCCACCCCACTACAGAGGCTCCCTGGTCAAGGACCTGCAAGCTGGCAGTGGGTGAGTTAATTTTCTCTTTGTCACTGAGGCCACTGGAATTTGCACTTGTGTCTGTTCTGTCTGACTAGAGGATGGCCTTCATTTTATTCCTTGAAGTGTTCTGCCTTGTGTAAGGGCCAACTTTGATATCCAAGATCACAAGGTTCTCTTCCACGCGGCAGATGAAATGGAGACTTTTTCCCTTTCTTCAAGGCACAGTGAGGGGGCAAGATTTATTCATAGATCTTTCTAGCTTCCTCATGTGTGAATTTATACAAACCTCTCAAGGTATATGTGAACAGATGTACATATGTGGACACACATGCCTCCTCTCGAGAGGTAGAATGGTGCAGGGGCTGCTTGCGTGGACTCTGGCACAGACTGGTTTGAACACAGATGTTACCACTTACTAGCTCTGTGCAGTCTTTAGCTCAGGGTGTCTTAGTTTACCCTTCTGCAAAATGGGATAACTAATAATATCGACCTCATAGTGTTGTTGTGGAGATTAAGCAAGCTAATATATATAAAGCTTTTAGGACTGTGCATGGCATAAAAATAAGTTCTATATGTTAGCTATTACTATTTTACTGTCATCTCTTCCTTTACTCCAGAAATGTGAGCTTTAATTCACATTGGTTCTCAAAACCAAGGCAGGTTCTCTTATGAATTTCTCAGCACTTGGAAGTTTGTGTGTTTGACCCATCCCTCTCCAGCCAGGGTACTGTGGTGTGACAAGTTAGGACTTCTCATGAAGGCACAACTGTATTTGACCTTGTCTTCATCCAGCCCCAAATTTGTGTTGCCCCAGATAGTTTGCTAACTATCTTTTCCCCTAAAGTAAGAGAACAAGAAGAAAAAGTGGGTAAGCCTGTCAAAGTCTGACAAGGCTTTTTGCCTTGTTCAAGTTTATATACAGATCTGTTAGAGATATGCTATAATCCTATTAGTTTACGTATGCGTGTGCAAAAGCTCCCCTATTTACAGACACTTTAGTATGTAAATCCAATGTGGTATTTATAAGCAATAAGTACCTATCCATCAGTTTAAATCTAAATTTCATTTCATTGTATCCACTTGCCTCTTTTTAGTACCATATTCAATATGCTTATTATTTTTGCACTAGGAAGGCAGTATGAAATTGATAATAATCATAAAACACCTCAGAAGTAAGTCAAACATAACTTAAAGTGGATGTATTTGTAGCTGGGGATCTTTGTAAGTTGAAGTTTCCTTCTCTATAAATTATAACCTGCATTACCATGTAAGTGAGGCTTGGCTCTATAGAAGCATGCTCATTTTTTTTGACCAGTGGAATTAGCAACATAATGCAGCTGAAGAAGCACTGGGACTAGTATGAGGCGAAGTCCTCCGGCGTGGTTGTGTTCTGCACAAGGGCCTTCGTTGGGGAGAGCGGGAGGTGTGGTAAGGAGTTGAAATCCAGCCTGTCCTCTGCCTGGCTCAGCACCCCATCAGTCACAGAAGTGTCATGTGCCCAGCACAGGTGCCTGGGTCTAATTGTCATTTTTTTCTTAATTTTTAGTAAATGCTAAAAATAGCCCTTAGCAAGTATGAGTTCAAGTCCCGGAAAATCAAATTACTAGATAACACTGTGAACTTGGGAAAGTCAGTCTTCTGAAAGGCACATACAGCTATGTGACAGGGATGTCACGAGCACTGGGAAAAGATACATACCAAAGAAGATATGCTATTAATTCCCCAATTTACATTTCTCTCTCCATGTCCGTGTCTGTTGTAGGCACTGGGAGCACAATGGTGAAGAAGACAAAACCCTCTGGAGGCCTCCAGACACATCCACTCGATGTCCCCATGATTACCTCAAGTTCACCATGTCCACATTAAGAATGAACATTTGTCTTCCAACCTCGCTCTTCTCCCTGTATTTCCTATCTCACAGACCTGCGTTACACTGACCACAGAAGTGTGTTAGACCCCTTCTCATTCATCCCACATTTAATCATGAAGACCTGTTACTTCTATCTCTAATATTTCTTCTCTACAATTGTTACTGCTTCAGTTCTATTTCTTGTATCTTTTTGCAGAAATGAGGATGATAAAGAGGATGTTAATGGTGACATTGATGTATTAATGCAACAAATATTTACTGAACACCCATTGTGTGCCAGACCAATGTTTGCAGTCAAAAAATAGTCACTACTCGACCCAACATTGTCAGTCATTAGGAAAATGCAAAGTAAAACCACAATGAGATACAACTATGTTCTTATTACTTTGCCTAAAAACAACAACAACAAGCTGTTAATTCCAAGTCTGGCAAGGATGCAGAGCAACTGGAACTGTCACACATTGTTGGTAGGAATGGAAAATAGTACAGTCACTTTGGAAAAAAGCTTGGCAGTTTTTTATAAAATGAAATGTACATTTACCATGCAACCTGGCAATCCCACTCCTAGGTATTTGCCCACGTTAGAAAGAAAGATATGTTCACATAAAAACTGTATGTGAATATTTATAGTTTCTTCACTTACAATCTTCAAAATATTGGAAACAACCCAAGTGTCCTTCAGCCAGGGAATGAATAAACTGTGTTATACCCATACAACGGAGTCCTACTCAACAATAAAAAGGAAAGAGCTATTGATACACACAACAGCGTGGATGAATCACAAATGCATTTAGCTACGTGAAAAGTCAGACTCAAAAAGCCTGTGACTGTATCATTTCATTTACATGACTTTCTGGAAAAGGCAATTCTTTAGGGACAGACAACGAGGGTTGACAAAGAAAGGGACATGGAGGATTAAATCCTGGTCTGTGGGTTTGTCACACTAACTTGTCCTGTAGCCTCACCACACAACTTCATGCTTGGGTTCTCCGCCCAGCTGGAGTTCCACCTCCTCCAGGTTGCTCGTGTGCCCTTTTTAATACAAACCAGTGTTAGGACTCTGGTGTGGAAAAGTCTCAATGACTTGCTGTTGCTTAATATTCAAATACCTTCGGAGACAAGATTTGAGGCCTTAACTCTTAGGGCAGGAGGCCCCTCCCAAACTTGTCCTGCTGGCCCCTCGCCCTCCCTGCCTTCCTGTCCCTTCCTGCCTCCACACACTTATTCCTTTTAGGTCTTCAGAAGTACTTGACGTTTACGCTATTTAGCACCTCTAAGACACCCAAATGATCTTTTTTTGTTTGGATTTCTCCTCCTTTATTTCTTAGCCTAAGCAGGTCCTACTCCTCCTTTAAAAGCCAGCTGGTATGTCACCTACTCCAGGAAGTCATCTGGTGTTCACTGTGCATGCTTGTTTCACAGTTTCATTGAACCAATACATGGACTATCTTGGAGTCGACCTGCCTAGGTGATGAATTCTTCTTATTATTATTTTTATTTTTAAGTAGGGTCCATGCCCAGCTTAGAGCCCAACACGGAGCTTGAACTCACGACCCTGAGATCAAGACCGGAGCTGAGATCAAGAGTCTGACACTTAACTGACTGAGCCAATCAGGCACTCTGTAGACAGTGAATTCTTAGAGTTGGGGACCAGGACAGGCACCTAATAAGTATGAATAGACTCTCCTTCTAATTATAAAGAGCTGTTGTTACCTTAGAGTTAAGTCTCTCTCAGCATGGAGACATGTATATATGATATATCTGTTCCAATTTATTATGATTTATTTGGTCTTTTCTCATATCTTTGCAACCAGTGGCTTATGAACAAGAACTGAGGTGGGAAGAGGGAATGAGGGGCAGTCACACATACAGGCACTTTTTCTGGGAGTCATCTTGTTCTTTCCCAGTTGTATTAATTTTCAATGGGACAGGTGAATGCTAGTGACAAAGATAAACATAAGGGAAGTCCTTGCTGTTTGAAAAATATGGCTGGTTGAAGAATGTGTAACTCAGTGTAAAGTATGTGGTGTGAGCCTAAATGACTCAGGTGCAGTGGTTTGCCTGGAAAGTAATTAAGGGAGGTAGTCAGTCATCTGTGTCTTGGCATGGGCCAGCTGGCATCCGTGTGGGCTGTGTTGTGGTTAATAAGGATGAGGTCTGTAGCACTGGGACATCTGACTTCAGCAGCAGTAATAACTATTAGGTGGACTTTGGCTCTGCAAGTGTTTAGGAGGCCTGGAGGGACATGCCTGTGAGTCTAAGCTGTTCTTTGTAATTCCCTCAACTGCCCTTGGCTGACCTAGTTATTAAGAAATCCTAATTCCCCAATCTTGTTAGCTAAACAATCACTCTTGCTTCACATGTAAACATACATATGCGCTTTTATCTTAATCTCTCGTGGTCCTAAGTTTTATTTAACAAAAGTGAATCTTCAAACTTGAAGGGTCTTTTGATATTCTCAGAGTCAACATCCATTACTAATGTTACAAGGTAAAATCTCTGACAGCATGTATGTCTGGGAGGGGAGAAACAGGGGAAGGGGCCTGAGGAAAGCTGGGAAGCCGGAGGGCTCCGTTCATATGCCACTGTCTGTAAGTGGCTTCTGTATGCTCCTACCCCTCCTGAGGAGGACCCTGCAGAGGCAGCATGCTCCCCTGATCATCTATGGAGCTCTTAAGATGAGCTCTCCTGACTGCCATGTTGAAAATGTCAGCCCCAGATGGTCTGATGGTTACATTTTCTCAAAACAGTTGGGAGCCTCTGCCAACTTCTTTAAGAAATGGAAAAGATAATTTTTTAAAATGCTGATTAACAGAGCAAAATGTACTTGAGCTGGTAACAGCTTTTTCTCCTCCTCCCTTCATCCACTTGCTGCAAAACAACCTATGGTGATCCAAAACTTGAGAAAGAAGCTCGTGGCTTTACCGAGAGGCAATACTTTAAGGAAGGTAAAAATGTGGTAGAAAAGTGGGAGAAACAACCTCAGGGATTGTGGAGTATCAGAGGCTTCTTGCCGTTCACATCCCCCCACACCACAAGGTTCTGAGGGGTCCATACCTTACTTGCCAGCCAGTGATTCAGCCGGTCCTGTGGCTCACAACTCAGCAAGTCTGCCAGAACTCCATGCATCTTTGTCCTGCTGTGCCTACCTCTGGGATTTAAAATTTACATCTGCCCAGAGACTTCCTGAGAAATGAACTGAAGCATGGTAAGGTGGGATTGAACACACTGAACGCACTTCTGTTCTTCTTGACCCTGCTGTCAAGTTTCTTCTTACGCCCTTACGAGCCTTGAGGAGGCCTGAACCAACATTCCAGCCCATCCTCATAGAAGGTAACCAGCTGGCCCATGCTTCTTTGAGGTAATCAGAAGCCTGATTATGAACTGGCAGTTGGGTACAGGTTATTTTCTTTCATCATGCCTGAGCCCTTGTGTTTCTGACAGTGCCTGGTGACTAGATTCCAGCCCCTGCTCTGGGATTTGAAGAATTTCACCATCTACTGTTCCTGACCCTGAAAATGTCAAGGTTTCCAACTGCATTCCTATGGAGGGGAGCTGAACAACCTTCAGTCCTGAACCTACTATCTAATTTTAATTTTTCACTAGATATATCAAGTATGGAGCAAAAGCAAGAGGACGGATGTGGGAGTGTAGCAGACATTTAGGAGAGATCACACAGACTCCCCCTGGATCTTTTTCTGGGTGGAAAAGTAATCCAAGGTGTTTGGACATGTGATCTTGCAAGATGATTAATCTAAATGAGAGGAAGTTAATGTTTCCTTCCCCTGAAACCTTCCAGATTTGGATCTCAGAGCCAGAAGAGTCCACCATCAAGGAAAAGCAGGAGCTGTAGGGGTTCTGCTAATTTCAGGTCCTCACTCCACAGGGTGAAGGGGTGTTGCACTCTAGGCTTCTGCTTGGTCAAGTGATCATCGACACATCTTCCCACTTCAAAGGCCCTTGAGCGTCTGCAGACCAGGTACTCACTTGTTCTGAGAGGGGTCTTGCCTTCCTGCCCTGAGGTTGCTCACATAAGAGGGCAGGTGTTCTGTGACATTCTCAGCTAGCCTTCTTTTCCCTCTGAGGTCTAGGAGTCTTCCCTGGGTTTATTCTGAAGTCCCTAGCCTTTATCCCTTCAGAGGGGAGAGAGCTGTTTGGTTCATGCAGAGGTTTCTGAATTTAACCTTGTTTTTTGGCTCTGCCCTCTTACTCGCTGCATCTCTTTTGTCCTGGTGTGCTCAGCTGGCTTCTCTGCAGTATGTCTGGTACACATAGAGTCGATGTTTACCTATTGATCTGTCATCTGCCAACAGTTGTGGGCAGAATGTAAGTGGATCTAGTACCTTAGGAGCTATGTGACATCTGAACAGCTAGATTAGTCTTTCTCAAATCGCTCACTGACCTGCTAGTAACAGGAGATGGTTGAAGTTGCATTAGCTCCTCAAGTATATTAAGCCAGTAATTCATGATGGAAGTGAACTCAGTGGAGTTGAGTTCAAGGCCCTGATTTATCTTAATCCCAGGGCCTCTTAATAATTTTTTACCTATATACTTAGACTCTTAGTTCACACTATACTAATTAACATTTATTTACATGTTGGTTTCTTAAACTTTCCTGTAGTATTATGGCTCTGACTACCTAACACACACTCATGCATGCAAGGAAGCATATCTGCGGGTATATTCTTTCAGTTTGTAAGGTCAGTTGCAGACTCCCTAGCAGACTCCCTATATGTACTTAAATACATATATTAAGTAGTCTCCATGCCCAGAGTGGAGCCTAATGTGGGACTGGAACTCACAACCATGAGATGAAGACCTGAGCAGAGATCAAGAGTTGGATACTTAAGCAACTCCACCCAAGTGCCCCCCATCCACCAGCAATACTTTTTAATTTTCTTTATTGAAGATACATCTAGGATATTTGTTCAAAGGACCATAATTAAAAGCAGGTATGATCTTTACCTTTAAGAAACATTCAAATGCCCAGAAATTCCACTACTAGGTATATTCTATTTTTTTTTTTTTTTTAAGAAATATAGAGAGACACAGAGTAGGAACAGCAGGGAGGGTCAGAGGGAGAAGAAGAGAGAAAACCTTAAGCAGACTCCACACACAGTTCAGTGCCCTCATTGGGTCTCAATCTCATTACACTGAGATTATGACCTGAGCCGAAATGACATTTAACCACTAAGTCACCAGGCACCCCCTAGGCATGTTCTTAAGAGAAATAAATCCAAAAATACTTGCGCAAGAATCTTAATGGAAGCTTTATTCATAATGGTCAATAAGTGGAAATAATCCAAATATCTGTGAACTGATGGGTGTTAATTAATTAATTATTCCCAAGTTTTTACTTAAATTCCAGTTAGTTAACATACCATGTAATATTAGTTTCAGTTATAGAATTTAGTGATTCATTACTTATATATAACACCCTGTGCACTCCTTAATACCCATCACCCATTTAGGTCATATGCTATTTTTCTTTCTCTTATTTCACTTAGTATAATACTGAGGAGTGGCTAATTTAAATGTGGTATTTCCACACAATAGAATATTATTTGGCTGTTAAAAAAGAAGTACTGACAGATGATATAAGATAAGTGAACTTTGAAAACATTATATCAAATGAAAGAAGCCAGACACTAAATACCGCATAATGTATAACTTCATTTACATAAAATATCCAGCATGTATAGATCTATAGACACAAAAAGTATATTAGTAATTGCTAGTGAAGGGAGGGATTGGGGATAAATGAGGAGTGCCAGGTAATGAATATGGAGTTTCTTTGGGGAGTGTTGAACATAACCTAATACTGATTGTGGTGATGATTGCAGAACTCTGTGAACATACTAAAAACTACTGAATTGTATATTTTAAATGGTGAATTGTATGGTATGTGGATTATGTTTTTTTTTTTTAATATTCAAACAAGTCAACACAATTTTTTCTACCTAAAATTCAAAATATATTCTGCAGGGTTATTTCTCCCTTCATCCTTCACACAAAAATTCTTGTATCTCATAGGGACATAGTCTAGCAAGTTGGCCAAATGAATGCTCTCCCATCCTCTATGGGAGGCAAAGCACAGGTGTTAGGTCTAACCAGAAACAAATTGGAAACCCTAATGTTGGAAGAAATCTATCTCCTGACATTTTCTGCTTCTTATATAACAAGTTGGGAGATTTTTATCTCCAGGTTTTACTGTACAAAAATAGCATTAATGCTGCAATATTCTATCCTCTGGGTTGCCTGCACTCATTTCTTTGATGAGCTAAGAAGAGAGATGGAGACAGCATATTGGGGAGATGTGGAGGAGGAAGAGTTGCTCTTGCCAGAAACTTGGGAATCATCCTTGACACCTCCCTTTCTCCTGCCCTCCAGAGTCTAACCAATTGCCAAATTGTGTGATCTATCACCTGAATATCTCTGTTTCTCTCCATCTCCACTACTGTTACATGATCTGTCATCCTCCTCCTTCATCAGGAACATCTTCATCACTCTCTTTCCCCTGAACTACCATAATAACCTTCTTAACTGTTTTCCTGTATCATATACACCTTCACTTCCACCTCACCTGCCACCCTTCCAAGCCTGTACTTCAATATCTGATCAAAGAGAGCATTTAAAAATGCAAACATGACCTGGATATTCTCCATTTTAAAACACATTTCTTCCTCCAAAATTCTTCAGAAGTTCAGAATCCTTCAAAGGTTAGAAGATCTGCCTGTCTTTGTAACTCATTCTTCTCCAGCCACATTGGTGTCTCAGATCCTTGGACTAACCCGTGAAACTCCTTTATGCCTGAGAATTGTGTGCATGCTATTTTTTCCACCACACCACTCTCCCAGCCTCTCCTCCTCCTAATGAATTTCTCCTTGTCTCTCATGTTTCATCCTAAATATCATTTTCTAGGCAAAGCCTCTGCTCTTCCCCTCCCAGTGCCTCATTACATGTTCTCTTATTCCCAGTGCTCCCCCTTTGGAGGTTTGGAGCACTCATTGCAGTTATAATGAATTGTTTGTGCAATTATTTGTTTTATGCCTGTCCCTAAAACTAGTCTACAAGCTTCTGGAGATTATTCCCTAATGTGCCTCCAGTGTCTGATCCAGTTCTGGCCAAACAGTTTATCCTCAATCACTATCAGAAAATGAAGGCGGAATAGAAATCAGGGAAGAAGTAGGATGAATGGGAAAGCTTAGCAGGAAGCAGAGTTAGTGGTCAGTGAGTGAGGCCTCCTGGCCACGCCAAGTGGTTTTGGCCAAAGCCACTGCAGATGAACTGGTGTGAGTGAGGATGCTGGTGGTGCTGGGTGAGGAAGAACATCAGGGGTTGCTCCATGGTCAGTGGACTCTGGCAAAGTCAAGGCCGGTGGGAGGGGAACGCTGTGAGGGCAGCAGGCTGGGGAGTCGGAAAAAGGTTTTAAATGACCCTATCACTGTAAGATGTCCCCTGAACTTGATGAGAATGGGAGGAGGTCTTTGTCACCTCCAGAAGAGAGCTGCCATTTACAGCTGCTCTCTGAAAAGTACCATCTGTTCTGCTCTGGGCCATCATTGGTGACAGAGGCTGGTGTTCTTAGAATCGTGAATTTATTTTATAACCACTTGTTGTTACTGGATAGTCAGGGTTTTCACTCCAAGAAGGGTCATATTCTACACTGCCTTGCCACCAGCACACAGGGACATGTATCTGCTCTGCCCTTACACATCCTCCAGAGTAGAAACCACAGCTGCCCAAGAGGCAGCAGTTTTTAGGTGACTGGAGTCAGACACAGATTCAAATTCCTACCCAGTCACTTACAAAGTGTATAACCTGGGCATGGCCTATTACTCGGAATCCATAAAGACTGGTAATCCTCATTTGCAGACTGGGCATAATAATAGAACCTACACCCATAAAGTTGCCATAAGAATACAATAAAATATTCCATGTAAAACCCTTAGTACTTGGAAGAAAAATTAAATACATATTAGATATTTTATTAGAAATTTGTCCTGGTGCCTTACTACCCTTCACACAAAGATCTGTTGTATTATTAATTTATGAACTGACATTCTTATAGATCTACTTTATGCCAATGTTCTCCTGCTGCACTTCAGGTGAGTGTAGGGAACAGATGGTTGTCATCCTCCTGATGGTGACTTTGGGGTGTTCATGAGGTCAAGGACTGGGAGTTTGTCACTATAGAGATCAAGTGGCCTTTCCTTTAAGCCTCAGGTTGCCCTGCTACCTCTAGCCAGTTTCTGGCTTATGCAGAAGAGGGCTATAAAGAAATCTGAATTCAAATAAAAATCTGCTTTGCTACTCACGAGAGCTGGAACCTTAGGCAAGCCACTTAATTTCTTCAAATCTCACTTTCCTTGTTTATAAAATCAATATCAACCTCTTGCTCTCTGGGTTATTGAGAGGATTAAGCAAAATCACATGTATTTAGAAACCTAGAACACAGCCTGAAGCATAGCTGTCATGTTAAACAGTTTCTTAAATTTGGATCTGATTGTTATTGGTCAATGTCAATCTATCTCCAAGTTAGGAAAGCACATTTCGAGCCATATCGCCTACCCACTGGAGGCTCAGCAACACTGCTGTCTGAGTGGATGAGGCATATTTTTCCATTTATGTACATCAACCTGTTCCAGTTCCTTTAGTATCTGTGTAGAGGTTCTTTCTCCTTACCAAAAAAGTATAGTTTGAACTTGTTTCAGTTCTATTCTATTGTTTTTCAATGGTCTCCCGAATTCCCAGTTCCCTTTTCTCTCCATACTACTACATTAGTGATCTTTCGAAAATGCAGATCTGATTATGTCCCTCTCCAGTTTAAAATTCTTGGTTGTCTCCCTGTCACTTTGAGGATTATGACTGTTCCGGCCATCTGCCACACCCAAGCCACCCCAAAGTGTGCAGTTTTCAGAGTGCTCCAGCCTCGTTCACACCCTCTTCCCTTTCTTCTGTGTTATTTCAAAAGTTTTGGAATGACTTTCAACATAACTCCACAACTCAATTTTACTTCTTCTTATCTCTCAAAACTCAGCTGTAAGTGAAAGGACAAGCCTCAGATGGAGAAAATATTTGCAAATCATATATCTGATGAAGGACTTGTATCTAGATTATATAAAGGACTCTCAAAACTCAGTACGAAAAAACACCACAGTAAAAATTGACACAAGATTTGAATGGACACTTCACCAAAGAAGATATACAGATGGCAAACATATGAAAAGTTGTTCAACATGCTTAGTCAATGGCGATATACAAGTTAATACCACAGTGAGATATCACTACACATCAATTAGAATGGTTCAAATTGAAAAGACTGACCACATCAAGTGTCAGTGAGGATGTTGAACATCTGGAACTCTTCAAACATTACTACTGGGAATACAAAGTGGTTATGACCACCTTGAAAAAATAGCTTGGCAGTTTCTTTCTTTCTTTCTTTCTTTTTTCTAATATATAATGTATTATTTGTTTCAGGGGTCCAGGTCTGTGATTCATCAGTCTTACACAATTCACAGCAGTCACCATAGCTCATACCCTCCCCAATGTCCATCACCAGCCACCCTATCCCTCCCACGCCCTTCCACTCCAGCAACTCTCAGTTTGTTTCCTGAGTTTAAGAGTCTCTTATGGTTTGTCTCCTTCTCTAGTTTTATCTTGTTTCATTTTTCCCTCCCTTCCCCTATGATCCTCTGTCTTGTTTCTCAAATTCCTTATATCACTGATATCATATAATTGTGTTTCTCTGATTGACTTATTTTGCATAGCATAATATCCTCCTGTTCCATCCACATCATTGCAAATGGCAAGATTTTGATTTTTTGGTGGCTGCATAGTATTGTATTCCATTGTGTACATACCAATCTTATACCACATCTTCTTTATCCATTCATCTGTTGATGGACTTCAAGGTTTTTTTCATAGTTTGGCTATTGTGGACATTGCTGCTATAAACATTGGGGTGCACATGCCCTTTTGGATCACTACATTTGTATTTTTGGGGTAAATACCCAGTAGTGCAATTACTGGGTCATAGCTTGGCAGTTAACTCTACTCTATGATCCAGCCATTACCTCTAGGCATTCAATCAAGAGAAATGAAAGCATAGATTCACACGAAGAATTACATATGAATATTCATAGGGTTTGCTTATAGTAGCCAAAACCTAAAAACACCATCAGATGCCCATCTTCAGGTAGAGTCATACAATGGAATGCTACTAGTGACAAACAGGGATGAGCTATTCATACATGCTACAACATATGAATCTCAGAATAATTATGCTGGTGAATGAGGACAGACCAAAAAAACCCCAGCATGTGCCGTATGATTCCATTTATATAAAATTCTAGGAAATGAAAAGTAATGTATAGTGACAGAAAGTAGATCAGAGTCTACCTAAGGAGTGGAGGTAAAAGGTGGGGAGAAGGAAAGGTTATAAAGAGGCATGAGGAAACTTTGGGCTAATGAATATGTTCATTATTTTGATCATGGTATTGTTTCATGAGTATACACATACATCAAACATATCAAATTGCACACCTTAAGTATGCTCTGTGTATGTCACATATATCTTAACAAAGCTGTTACAATATTTAAAATTAAAAAAAAAAACAGCAAAGAAAAAAAACACACCAAACTTAGCTCTAGTGTCCCACCTTTAAGGATCCCTTCCCTGGTCACCCCACCCTCAAAACACAACCTTAGCACTCTGTATAAGCATCTGCCATAACACTCACTGTACTGGACTGGAGTTTCTAATGCACTGGCTGTCTCTGTCACTAGATTGTAAGTGAGTCAAAGCCTGGGGCTCTGACACTTCTGCCTGTATAATATTATTGAAGTTCTCGGTGCCTGAAAGTTAAATACAAGTGATCACTTAATTCTTTGAAACTATAACTTAACTTTTTTTTTTTTAATGTGGAAGCCATATCTCATAAGCAAACTCTACCTTTTCGGTGAAATTGTTTCTAATTGAAAAAGGGAGATTATATATATGTATATATATATATATATATATATATATATATGCTGTAAATTCAAAGGAAGTTCTAGGATTCTGAAGGACATAAATTCATGTTGGAAAGACTGAAGCTTCTGCATGTGGGTGTGGCTGAGGAGACGATATTCAGGACTGGAAACCATTCAAGGTACTTTATTTCCGAAAGAAGCAAAACTCTGGCCAATGGTACCTTTAAAATGATTCATGGAGGGATTTTTCATTTTGGAAAACAGGTTTATTAGTGAAATTATTACACATATTAATATCTAGAATGCTATTTTCTTGCTAATGATGCTGTAATGGGTTGCACTGGGATAATATAACTGCTCTGAGTGCATAACTTACCAACGCTGCCTACCTCCATGATGAGTTATGGGTTTTAGTCCTCATTAGTCCTGTGTTTGCACTGGCTGCTGTGGAAAGTCACACTGAGAGTCTTGTGCAAGTTTGGGAAAACCTCAAGTTTAATGTCATAAATGCCTATAGACTGAAATAGTCACTGCTTTTTACAGAAACCCAATACCTCTGGTTTTTTTTTTAGAGAGAGGTAAAGCATCAGTATCCCCAATACAAGGGATGCAAGCTTGACACCTGCCAGTATTGGAACCACTTTTGGTCTGCCACTCCACACATGATAAGGTTGCCTTCAAAGAAGTCTCTCACTGGTATAGGCCATTTTTTCCCACCTGGAAGATGGTGATATGAACAAGTCTTGCAAATCTCATTTAAAAGAGTGGTACATAATGTCTAAGTACCCTGGATTAATCATGATGTCATTGGCAAATAATTTCTTTTCTGGCTCTTATATGCAGGAGATTTCATACCAGTCTGTCAATACTGCAGAGTGTAAAGCCATATTATTGTGTTTCCTGAAAGGATGCTGCTTTCAAAACAGGCCACATGGTCAAGGCCATGGACTTGTTGTGTTGTACAAAGACTGGTACTTGGTACCATGAGACAGTCCTGAAGAAAGACAGCACAGGAAGGGAAAAATGAAACAAGTTGGGATTGGGAGGGAGACAAACCATAAGAGACTCTTAACCTCACAAAACAAACTGAGGGTTGCTGGGGGATGGGGGTAGGGAGTGGGTGGTTGGGTTATGGACACTGGGGAAGGTATATGCTATGGTGAGTGCTGTGAAATGTGTAAGCCTGATGATACATATAGTGTTTTATTTGCCCCACAGGTACAAATAATACACTATATGTTAATAAAAATAATTTAATTTAAACAAGAAAGACCAAAAAAAAAAAAAGACAACACAGAGGATGTTTTTTGTAGAAGCAGTTTTTACATAATTGTCCTGATGTAGGCAGGGTCCTGTGTTATTTTGGGTAAACCAATGGAATGAGAATAATGGGTAGAAGGTCACTTAATACTTGGGTGACTTGGGGCCAATGCATATATATCTTCTTCCTCTGCACATGCTCATTTTTTTTTGAATTTTGAGGTAAGTTATTTGTTTCCAATGGTCTTAACAATGTGACCAAGTTGTCAGTGTACAACTCTGTTATACAGAGTTGTACAACAGAGTTGTTGTACTCTGTTGTACAACTCTGTTCTACCTATCTCCTAGGTAGAATATAACTCATTTGAGATCATAAGAGAGAATAAGGAGAATTATTTAAGAAGCAGGGATAGTGGTATCAGATTGATTTGTGTTCTAACTAGCTCAGCCATATAGTGGCTGTGTGTCCACAAGCAAGTTGCTCATCTTGGTTTCCTTATCCGTATAGTGGAGATAAGAATATTGACCCTCATATCTTATATATGAAAATAATATTGACCTTCATATCTCATATCTCCTATCTTCATATCAGAAAACATGAAGATAGGAGAGTAGGAACTGACACATAATGATGCCAAATAGGTATGGATATTCCTTCAGTCTTTCTATCCTTTTCTGCTCAGCCACCCTGAAATGACTATCAGACGTCCTCTTCTTCCTTCACAACAATAGCAGAAATTCAGAGTTACGGCCCTGTGTCTGCTTTGCACAGTAGATTGTGAGTATTTGAGTGAGGGTCCGAGACATGACCATCGGAAGGACATCACCTCTTCCTCAGATGACACTAGACCCTAGAAAATGAAGAGAACAACAAAAAAGCCCATTTAAATCACACTTGAAATGAAGTACTAAAAGTGGAGATGTGGAACACCATCGGCCCCGGTGTTCATTCCATGTTGCGTGGAATTTCCATTTCAGTGGTGGACAGGCCACCTGACATATTGGGAAGAGAACTGGAAGAGGAGTGGGAATATTCAGATACTAACCATGCTGACATGGCAGCAATGGAGGATCCCAGTTTAGCCAGAGACTGGAGGTGTCAGGGAACCAGAAACTGTTACCCTTGAACTTAATTTGAAAGATCAGCAGGAACTAGTGAGTGGGAAGAGGAAATGTTGCTTCGATAAACCTAGTATCTATGTGAACTTGAGCAAGTCATTTACTCACCATGGTGACAGTCACCTCAAGTGACAAATTAGGAAGTGGTCATAGCCTTTATAGTCTTCCTTGGGTCTAATACTTTATGATCCCATGTTTGTTCTAGAAAGCGGCTTGCCCTTTTCTCAAACTGGTGCATCACTCGGATAGAACCTCCTCATCCCTGCATGCTGACTCTCAGGGCAGAGGATTGAATCTCAATGATTCTTTGTACCTTATGTTTCCCATCATATGTGTCAGGTGCCTGGATTTCATTTCCTCTAAGATTCAGCCTCTTGTTTAGGGAGATTTATCATCAGGGTCTGTTCATACATTTCCTAGCCAACCATAGGACAGCAGCCAGGAAAAATGGAAGTTTCTGAAGGTGTTTGGGAAGATTGGAGATTAAGGGTTTGGTGCTGGGAGAATATAAGTAGAAGAGAATATCCTGAGATGGGTTGGCCCTATGGGAACTTCTGCAAAAATCCCTGCTTTGGGGCTTTCGGATAAAGTATCTAATAGTAAAAGCAGCAGCTTTTTACTCTAGAAACAAAAGCCCATGTTTCACATCTCATTGCAGGCACCTGGCTGCTGATAAACCTGTCAGAACAATTGTGCCCCAGTGCAGATAGGCTGTCAGACTCCTGTCTGCTGGGAGTTTCAAACTTTAAGATTGCTCCCTTGCCTGACATCAGGATTGAGGGAGAGGTGTACGCTGTTTCCTTCTTTTTCTTCTCTGGTAGCTCCTGGATCTCAGAACCTGCCACCAAAGTGACACAATAATGGAAGCCAGGGCCACAGGGCCTTAAAAAGTGAGCAAGTGGGCCTCCAGAGGCAGCCCAGAGTGGTGGCATGGTGTGAAGAGCTTGGCTTGGAGCCAGAAAGACCTGAAGGTTGTAATCCGGTCTTTACTATTTACTCAGTGCAGTCTTGGGCATAATTGAGCCTTAATTTCTTTCCACTTCTAACATGGAGATTTTAAGGGCATCCAACCCCCTTCGCTGGGTATTTTGGAGGATGCAGTGAGATAAATGGTGAATGCATAGCATTTACCATTGTAGCATAGAATTTACCATTGAGGTAACATTTGTGGCATTGTAAAACCACAAATGTTAACTCATCATTACTGTCATCATTATCACCATCCTCACTGTCTTCAAGAGAGTAGGCTGAGTTGGACCACAGCCTAACATAGTAGTAAAGAAGGGCAGGGAAGGGAAACAGGCATCAGGAACTTTAACTGCCACAATACTGCTCAGAGTACTCCTACTCAAGTCAGAGGAAATGCGCAAATTCCTGGGAAATACTTTTGCTGCTGGTAGAATTTAGCAGCAGTACTTTGTGTCCTACTTCAGTGTTTGGAATCATCTTTGGAGTGGTAATGAGAAACAAGGCAAGAAATGGAGTTTCTCCAAAATTGCTAGATGCCAACATCCGATGTCTCCATTCAGAATAGGAACCACCCCCAGCACCCACCATTATTTGTGTCATTTGCAGAATGAACTGGATCTCACTTCTTTCTGGAGGTGGGCCCAGCTGTGGAATGTTTTCTTTCTCGAGGCTCTTCTCCTTTTCCTCCTCCAGTCCCTTTTTTCTGATTCTTCGTCCATCCCCTGAATGACACGGCATGTGATAAATAAAGATTTGGATATTGCATATTGTTTTCTCTGGAATTCCAAACCCGAGACCAAAGGGATGTGTGAGACCAAATGTACCCTTGATGCTTGAAATAGGGGTGATCCAAGCTTCCTACCATCACCCACAGACAGCTCAGGTGGTAATGGGCCAGCCTTAGAAAGCTGTTTGTTTATCGCTAAAACCTGGGAATTGAATAGGGAGAAAAATGGTTTCTTGGGGCAAAAGAACCAGAAGTTCTGCTTATAAAGACATCATTCCTCAATTTAAAAAAAGTAAAAGCTATCCTTTCAGAGTTTTAAGGTAATTGGAAAGAGTATTCTTTTTCTCTCTCTTCCCCCTCCCACAGTTCAGACTGGCTCCCTCACATCCATGAAATACTCTGCCTCGCCTCACCATTCTTTTTGTTGTACTTTTACCTGTTTGTGGCAGAAACTCTTAGTACACAACAATATTCATGGGATTCTATTTTTTCTCAACCTCCATTTTTATTTTGTTCGGTCCTGTCCAGCGGGCTGTGGAAGGTAGCAAGTACTTTAACTTCAGGCTTGGTCCCTAAATCGATGCACATCTCTGCCTCCATCCCCTCTCCCTCTTTCTCCCTTCAACTAGCCCCCTTATTCTCTCTCTGTCTCTCCCTGCCTTTCTTTCTCTGTTTCTTTCTCTCTCCCTGTGCTCTATTGGCTAGCTAAATGCAGGGGATTCTGAGGAGACCCTAGGAAATAACCGAGTCACAAACAGGAAGGAGATTGAGCCCTGGGATCATGAAAAAAGTGAGAAATGAACCACTGAGTTGTGAGGTTGTTTGTTACAGCAGCTAGCATTACTTACATTGACTTATACTCTGTTGTTTTCCTGCAGAACAAGGAACTCAAATGGCACTAAAATAGTATGAATATAGACATTTTCTTCTCCCTCTCTGGTATAAAAAAAGCTTCATGAAGAGAAGAACATTTTCATTGTTTATGTCTTTATTCCCAACACTTACTCTAATCATTGGCACCTAGTCTGTTCTACAAATATTGTTCAAGTAAATGAGCAAGTCTAGCAGTACTTTTCTTGCTAGAGAGTACTGGTTCTTTCTGTAAAGTGATTGTGGGCTGTTGCTGCTGTTGGACTGAATACCCCAGGACTATCCTTTATTTTCTCTTGAACTAGTCCCAAACCAACCCATTCTTTTGGGCTAAAAGTAAGTGTGGAAGCCTTTATGAATTCCTGTTAGCTAGACTCCACCATTCTTGTCCACATTCTCACTATAGACCCAAGAAGATCAAAGCTGAGGGAGGTGTCAGCTCCAGCATGGAAAAGCTCTCATCCTGGGGCTATTGACTGACCATGAGCTGCTTGCAGAGGTGTCATCAAAGCTTCTGCACTCAGAATAGAGCAGAGGGCAAAAAGAAGAAGGGAAGGGAGGAGTGGCCAGCACAGTCAGCTAACTGCTACCTCACAGTCCCCATTTTTCTACCTCTAAAAGTTATTGACCCTAAGGAAAAAAGAATTGGAATCTGAAATGACCTCACTTGATGAGATCTTAAGATTAGTGTCTGCATCTCTAGATAAAAGTTGCTTTCTTGAATTCAGTCGCCCATATTTTTGGAGAAATGCATTAATTCTCTATCTGGGAAGTGTATTTAAATCACTGGGAAATCTCTGTAAAATCACAGGTTCCTGAACCTCAGCAAGTTCTACTTAGTAAGTTTTTCTGAGGAAAGGATCTGGGTATCTTTGTTTTAGAATGCTTCGTAAAATCCTATCACACTTCTCTGGTTGTTAAAGCCATTTTTATTGAATACTTGCTAATGCTAGGCTCTCAAGTGGATCTTTCTTCTATTAACTCTTTAAATACTTAGGGTCATGTTATGATCTTGATGCTATTATTGCTCTGAATTTTAATGAGTGAACAGACCAGAGTAAACATTTTACCTAAGAAGGTAAATGGCCCAGAAGACAACACTCTTACCATTTCCTCTAACATAGTGGGAAAAAAAGCATAGGACTTGAAACCAGAAAACCCAAACTCCATATCTGGTTAGGATCTTTCCCATATCACCTAAAGGATCATTTTTCTCAGGTAAAAACATAATGTGAATAATGCTTGTGGATTTTAGGGGACTATCCAAATGGCATGTTTATTTGTTGCCATCATTGCTCTTTGGTTTGAATTAGTGGGTTGTATATTTTCTTAGGTGGATCCTTATCCACAGAGCACTAGTAGGCTTGGTGCATTTGCCTCCCACCTGCTAGCATACTCCCTCAATTCATGGTCCAGGAGCTTTGTTCCACTGAGGAAACAACTCTGCATAGCTTGAGGTTTTACTTGAGGTTCACAGAACATAGAAATGGAATACGAGTGACCCATGGAGATAGTAAACTGATGGCAGGAGGGAAAGCTATTGAGAAAAGCAGCTCTTTGGATCAGAGGAAGATGCACCAAGTAGAATCCTTCAACAAACGAAAAAAATGACTCACTTCTCCCTGAGTCTTGCTCCAGAGTCTCTTACCCTCCAAATGAGGAGCACGAGAAAGGTGTTCCAAAGATCAACATGTACTCTTTCAATTCTTTTGAACATTGCTATCTCCTTAGTCTGGAATATCCACCCCCCGCCCCCACTGCTTTTTTCTTTTCTCTCCCAGATCCCCTTTGACCTGACTAACTCTAATAGTCATTTCAGTCTCAGCGTAAATGCAACTTCCTTCCAGAAGCCTCCCCTGACTCCAGTAGTTCTCTTCTCAGAGCGCATATTACACAGTTATTGCAATTGCTGAAGAGTCTCCCTTCCCTGTGAGACTGTCCTGCTCACCTTCTCTCTCTGTAACGTCAGCATGGTGCCTGGCACATAGAAGATACTTAAATTTTGTTAAATTATTGAAAAGCATCCTATTTTCATATCTAGTCTGTGCTTATTTTTATCTTCCTTACTCTCTCACCCAACTGACTTATAGACGGATGCCTCTAATTTAAAGAACCAAAAGCCCCCAAATCCTTCAAACTCAGCATCTTCCAAATGATCTCATCACTTTGTTCATTCCCTACTGTGTGTTGTCATATACGCAGGTGACACAGCTAAACGATATTCAAATCCAACCAGATTCCTTGGGTTCTATCATCTCAGTATCTCTTATCCATTGTTGCATCTCCATCTCAGCTGTCTCTGGGGTATAACAGACCCATGTCTTTTCTCTTCAGAATGATCAGAACAACCTCTACAAACCCATCTTCTTCCTCCAAATCCACCCTCTGTCAAAATACCAGCGTGTTTTATCTTAAGAATGTGAATCTGGCCATGATGTCATCCTTAAAGCGCCAGTAATTCCTCACAGCTGACAGGACAAGATCCTGTCCCATAGTGAGGCCCAAATAATCTGTGTTCGTGAGTTAGCTTTGAGGTCAGTCTTGCCTCTTGCTATTCTGTTCCTGATAACCTAAACTGTAGACACATTCAATTTTCAGTTTTCAAAGTATTCCCTCTCATTCATGCTTCAAACGCTATGTCCTGATCTTCAGTCCTACAGAATCCTCAGTGACCAGTTCACTTGAGAGATGTTTCTTCACCTTTTCAGATTCTGCTCCAAGACCACATGCTTGCTGATAAAGCTGTTCCTTGGCACCTGTCCCTCTCTAAATCACATATGACAAACACCTTTCCCGTTAAGTCCACTCCATCCTATGAATAATTTTGTCACAGACATTTATTACCTCCTTGCACTATTTGTTTACATATTTGCTTCCTCCTACCAGATTGCAAATTCCATATGATCAAGGACAGCCTCTAACTCTTTTTTCTCACTTTTAGTGCATAGCATACAACTTGGCACTTAGTAAATGCTCAGTAAATGTTGGTAGAATTACTGAATCCCAAATGTGTGCCAAAAATGTAAAAATCAACTGAAACTAGACGAATGCAAATGATGGCTATATAGAGTCTGGAGAAAGAGGAAAGAAGGGATTTCGCACTTATGCGGGGACCCTGTGGTTGGCATGAAAGTGGCCCTCTCAGATCTCCTCCTTGGGGAGGACAGTGACTGACTGATGGCCCCAGCTGCTGTGCTCTGAAACCCATTACCACTTCCGTGCGAGGCTTGCTTTTCATGCTGCACCTGCCAGTGAGTGAGTACAACAGGGAAACTGAGGCAGGCCTATTCCTGGAAGAGACAAGAGTCTTTAGATATGTGATTTTCACCCAAGGACTCCCTGTTCACCTTGTTGAAACTTTCTTAGAACTGCTATGCAGTCTATGCAGTCTATGAGCTTTCTTTATTTTCTTCCCTTTTCCCCCTTTCCCTGTCACAGGAGACCTGTATCAAGGTCTGGCAAGTCCGCCAGACTCCTTCATATCCTAACCCATCTTTCTGCACAGCTATTCCCCAATATTTTTTTAATCTAATCACGTCTTTGTAGCTGTTTCTTGGGGAACCCAAATTAACATAAGCTATACCCCAAATGGGCTTAATCCAACTTCAAACATACAAAAAAAATTCTGATTATGTATTTAGGAGCTGAGAAAACGGTCATTGGATGGATCTATGGACCCACAGGACCCACTGTAAGCCAAATTTCAGCCACAGTCCCTTTATTACCTGGCTCCTATAAATTTTCAGTTTAATAGGCAAACCTAGGGTTTCTGAAAATCCATGTCAACTTAGGCCCTGTGTCCACTTGTCTCAATGCCTGGATCTTTCTTTCTTTCTAGTATACAATCACCTGATTAAATGGTTATAAGTCTCTTTGGGAAAGGACTGGGGGGATCTTCACTGGGGATTCATATACTGGTCATAGCATTGCAATGTCCTACTACCTAGTCACCCAGCCAACTCTATTTAGTGAATTCTGGATCTGAAAATTGACGAAAGAATGGTAACTAAACAAGGAATTGTGGCTGTTTTGGTGCTATCCCATTCAGCCTCCTGCTCCTCCATTCTTGTGTTTTTGTTGTTGCTGTTATAAATGTTAGGCAGCGCACTCTTGGCTGCCCATCTATTTTGCCCCTTGGCACACCATAATCTATTAACCATCTCCATGACTTCCTGTGAGTCAGTGGACCCATTGGCTGGTGCACTGGCCTTTGCAAATGTATAGTAATTGTTGTCTCCTGGCTTTCTAGCAGTTAAGTAACTCCACCTGGCCTCTAGTACTCTGGGCCCCATTATCCTCATTGAAATTAACCAGCTCAGTTCTGTGAGCATCACTCCTACCATTGATCTTGACCTGCAGAGGTGAATCACCACTGAACATCTTGGGGATGCTAAGTGACCTTCTCACTAGCACATTCCTAATAGGTCTTAGTTAATGGTTGTCCTTAGCCCCTTTGCAGTACATACATTTCTAGTTGGTCTTTCAGCCTCACATAAATCATCCATTCCAGCATGCCCACTTCCCTCAGCTTTGTTATACCTTTTTCCATCATGTGCCAGAACAACCTTGGCATTCCCTTCTCATTGAGAGTTGGCCATCTCTTTTGCAGGCCTCTAAAAACCAGTCCAGAAGTGAATTTGGTCTATTCCCAGGTACTTGTGAAGGTTATAAGTCTCAGATCCTGAGAAAGTGCCCCACATCAATGAATTCTTGCTTCATCATATTACCTGTAAGCCTCTTTGACAGGTAACTCCAACCAAAAGGCCTTTCTCATGGCTGAAACTCATAGCACTTTATTGCAGTCCACAACCTTTTTCATTTCTCCCTTCCCTCATGCACAGGTTCAGACCTGCACTGTGGTCTGACAGCCCCTTCTGCCTCCTATGTGCCCACCCCATTTTCCCTAAG
This sequence comes from Neogale vison, assembly GCF_020171115.1. Taxonomy (NCBI): domain Eukaryota; kingdom Metazoa; phylum Chordata; class Mammalia; order Carnivora; family Mustelidae; genus Neogale; species Neogale vison. The sequence continues at coordinate 122,393,575 of NC_058097.1, read as the reverse complement.
GCCTCCTTGGCATCTGGCTTTTTGGAAGACCCAGACTAAATGGGACTAAGACATAATGGAAGGAAGATTTTTTTTTAAAAAGATTTTATTTATTTATTTGACAGAGATCACAAGTAGGCAGGCAGACAGAGAGAGAGGAAGGGGAAGCAGTCTCCCTGCTGAGCAGAGAGCCCGATGCAGAGCTTGATCCCGGGACCCTGGGATCATGACCTGAGCTGAAGGCAGAGGCTTTAACCCACTGAGCCACCCAGGTGCCCCTGGAAGCAAGATTTTATCTTAAAAGCTAGCAAGGAAGAAATAAGGAACAAAGACAGGAATAAGCAAGTTACATGTCTCTGTATATGTGTGGTTGGTTCCCATACATGCATGAGAAAACCATGTGCATATATGCACAAACATACATACATATATATCTGTATCAGGATCACCTAAGATGCACACTCAAAATGAGTGCAGGCCACATGCAGATCAGGAACACAAAAAAAGAAAAAAAATCTTTGATAACCTTCTCTATAATTTTGCCCTTTATAAATTTCAGAACAAAGCTATTTTAATTTTAATGCACATTTAAGTTTTCTTTTATAGCTTAGTATTAAATTTGTGATTAATTTTTTTATCAAGGGTCACCCTCATCTTCTCTTGCTTAGAGCCTTTACAGGTCTCCATTCTTTCTTGATAGGAGGGTGAGAAAAGATTAAGGGTAGCTTTGTGTTTACTCTGGGGACAGAGACCTCTTACATGAAACCATTAAACCCAAGACAGGAAGGAGTGGACCTAGGAAGGGACTTGGGAGATAACCTCGTCTTTGAGTAGGGTGATAATTCTTTTCTTGCCTCTTGCTGTCTTCCTCCTCCCTCCTATTGGCTGGGGGCTGCCTCTTCAGAGGATTCCAGGTGGAAGCAGAGATCACTGAGCAGAGAAAGCAAAAATAAAGAGTCCCCTTGTCTGTGACTGTTTCTGTCACATCCGAGAGAGACCCTGCAATCTCCGGAAGAAAAGAGACGAGCTGAGAGAGCAACAGAGCCTCTCCTGCCTTTGCTCTGTTCCTGCTCTGAGCATGCAGCCATGGCCTCGTGCTGCCAGGCCCCAGCAGCCTTGGCTGGGTGTGCAGGGAGCTGGGGAAGCTGGCAACTCACAGAGCACGTGAGGGGTGGGAGCCAGGGTGGGCGAGGGGGAGAGGTGTCTTCACTCCATATGCAAGTCACTTAATGAGAAAATGTGCATCTGCTGCGCAGCCCCCACCCTGGGGAATGCTGCCAGCTCTCCTTGTGGGTGGCTGTAGTAAGTCGGGCCTAAACACAGACTAATTCTCAGAGGCATCCCTGAGCACATCAGAGGCACTGGGAATCAGTCCAGAAGGAGGGCAGTCCCAGTGGAATGGGTTCTCTCTGGGTTTGTACTTGCCCTCTGGGCCTGGGCCTGGATTCCAGCCCTGTCAAGCTCTTGGGGAACTTTATCCCACTGCTTTCCCATAGTATCTAACATTGTCAACCACCTCCCACCACAACCCCACCACCATTTTCACTGTTTCCTTCTTTTTGTTCTACCAATAGCATCAGTTTGGTACCTTGAACCAATGTACACCGACCCAGGCTGTACTTCAGTGATGCTCATGCTCCCATATTGCTCCTACTTGCCTTCATAGCTAAAGTGTCTGAACACTTCTGGTCTCTACCACCCCAACAGTTATTCCATGCTTGTGCTTTGATGGGGTTCCTCTCTTGCAAAACATGCACTCATTGCCTCATGAGCTTGCATGTCTCTTCCTGGGTCATTTCCTTTCTCGATCCCCATTCCAAATGATCAAACCCTTTTTTCCTGCATCTACCTCTTCCTCAGGTTCTGTGGCCTTCAAGGGCCTGTAGCTCTTCTGCTGTGAGTTTCTGCGTCTTGATAGGGTCCCTCACAGAACCCTCCCTCTGTATGTGCTATTCTAAGGCCTGACTCTCTGCCTTTCTTTTACTGTTTTTTTCTTCTTTTTCTCATAAAGCATTTTAGATGACATCCAGAACATCTGTTCAAAGAGCATTTATAATTTTTTCAAGATTTAAAAATATAGAAAAGTATAATGAATACTATAACTTACATGTAAAGCTATGCCATTCAAAATCAACAGCTATTAGCATTTGTCTCCTTGGTATCTAGTACTCTTTTGTTCTTTCTGAAGAAATACAGCATTACAGAGAAATTCAAGTTAAAGGTCCCTTCGACCAACATCCCATTTCCTGCTCCTGTCCAAGAGTTCTTAGAGGCAAGTGTTGTAGTTCATGATTTTGGCTTTTAGTGTTAAATACCCATGAATGATAGAGGCATCACACTACATTAGTCTTTGTCCCTGGTTGTTCGATGTATTTACAGAGATCCATATTTATTCCTTTTAATTGCCATGTACAATATTCCATTATTAAATATATTAAACATTGAATTACTTTGTGATACAGTCTTCTACTACAGGTATTTATGTTCTTTCCAGCGTTTTGCTAACCAACAAAACCAAAAATGCTCAGTCGACATCTTTGCACGTTTCCTTGTACACATTGGCAGGAGTTTCTCCAACGTGTATACGCAGCAGTAGAACTTCTGGGTTATCAAACAGGCTTATTTTCAATTTTAGAAAATATGCCATTTTTTTTCTCCAAAGTAGATACACTAATTTACATTCCCACTCACAGTTTTTGAGTATCATTTCACCCAAATCCTTGTCAACACTTGATATTGTCACACTTTAAAGTTTTTGACAGTCTGTGGGTGACAAATTATATCTCATTGTTATTTTAATTTGTATTTCTCTATTATTAATAATAGCTAACAATTACATAGCACTTATCCTGTGCCAGACATTATTCTAAGCAGTTTACATATATTAACTTACTCTTCACCACAGTGCTTTCAGATAGTTTCTATTATTCTCACTCTCATTTTACAGATGATAAAATGAGTTTTAATATCGTGTCCAAGCTTTCACACTCCATAAAGAGTGGCAGAGGCACCGGCTTGGCCCCAGTCTGCACTGTTCACCATCCTGCTGTCCTGGGCCCCACATTCTGCTGAGGCCCAGTGTTCTTCAAGTGCTTTGGGCCATTTGTAATTTCTCTTCTATCAAATACCCTAATTTTATCCTTAGCTAATTTTTAATTAGGTAATTAGTGCCTGCCTGTCTTCCTCCTTCCTCCTCCTCCCTCCTTCCCTTCCTTCCTCTTTCTTTTCTTTTCTTTTTTCTTTCTTTCTTTCTTTCCTTTCTTCTTTCTCTCTTTCAGAAATTATTTTTATAGCTTGGATATCAGCCTATTAGATGTGATGCAGTCATTTTTTCTAAGATGGAACTTGCCTTTTAAAGTTCCTTATTTTCTGCTTGTAATTTTGTTTTTGCCATACCCTTCTTTAAAACACGTTTTTTGCACCCCCCCCCAATTTCGAGCCAGTGTTTGAACTGGTTTGAACTCTCTTCACTGTTGTCCATGTCCTGATGACTTTTGTTGTTTGATGTTTACATCTCAGTTCTCATATAAGTTCAAGACGTGATCACCGATTGCTTCAGAGACATCTCCTCTTGAATCTCCCTCTGTTCCCTGACACTTCAGGCATCTTCATGACTCCATCTTCTCAAATATAGATACAGATCATCACTGTTCCAACAGCCACTGTCTCACCTAAGTACATGATCACTTAGAACTGTACCACTCTAGTAGATTCCAAATCACTGTCCTAAAGCTTCAAAAGCTTTCAGTGATCCCCCATTTTCTCTTAGTGCTTTCTTTTTATTCCCTCATGACCTGGCTCCATCATTAACTTGGGCTTCCCTGCCATTCTCCAAACATCTTTGTTCTAGTCAGCTGCAGCCACCTGACTTGACACAGGAACCTGCTCCTTCCTTGTTCTAAGACTTAGCTCACACTGCCTCCCCAACCTGGGGTTCTTTCTTCCTGTCCTCTGCTACTTATGTGCCAAGGTCCATCTGCATCCAGCTGTAGCACTGCTTCTTTGCTGAGGTCTTCTCCATCGCTCCAGCCTGCATTTTCTCCATCTCTGTCATCTTTGTGCAACAGACCACAGTTTGGATAACTCCTCTAATACTTAGTCACATGTTGCCTTGAATTGTTATTCAATGGTTTCATTAAGCTCTATTGTTGGATCCTGTAGGGAAGGGACTGTGTTTTAAATTTCTTTTGTGTAATCAATATCACCTCGCACAGCATGAAACACACATAAGGTGTTAGTACTTTTTTTGTGTTTGAGATGGCTAGTGCCCAGAAACCTTTTACTCACAATGATATTGGCACACCTCTTTGCAAATAAATTTATTCTCCAGTCTCAGCTCTCTAATTTGGTAAGAAGCAGAGTTTCCAAGGCTATGTGTGAATGGATCCATCTAACTCTTGCTTCTCAAAGTGTAAGCTTTATCATTGCATTTTCACACTATCAATCATTAAAGAAACAAGGTGTTTTTTTTTTTCTGTTACCTCAATATGTTTGATGACCACTTTGATCCCCACCATTGTAGACCTTCACCAAAGGCTCATAAACATGTGTCACACAAGGTAAAGGAGAAAGAGGAAGTGGCAGAGCCATCACATAACCTGTAACGGTAAAGGAATATAAGCACCTCTTTAAATAGTTAAAAAATAAATAAATAAATGAAGAAGAAGAATGCCAGTAGGTCTTTAGTTAATACTTGCTGAATGAGCGAGATTTCTAGCAGGAGCTGCAAAATTACATTATTTCAATCAATGTGTGTAGGAAGGAAAAAAGGAGATTAAAATCTCTGTCTCTTTGCTGACCCTGAAAGTGAATCTCGTAGATGTTCACTAGGGAGGAAGATTTCCGAAGTAGTCTGGGGCCTTCCCAGGACTGGCCTCTATCTGTATTGGAGCCCAAGCTCTGAGAAAGCACCTGGCTGTATCCTGCTTCGCAGGAAGTGATAGGAAGCTCTTGTTTCTCACTGTTTCACGCAGGAAGTGATAGGAAGCTCTTGTTTCTCACTGTTTCACGCAGGAAGTGATAGGAAGCTCTTGTTTCTCACTGTTTCACGCAGGAAGTGATAGGAAGCTCTTGTTTCTCACTGTTTCACGCAGGAAGTGATAGGAAGCTCTTGTTTCTCACTGTTTCACGCAGGAAGTGGTAGGAAGCTCTTGTTTCTCACTGTTTGACCTAGGCAGTAGGCTCTGGTGTCCCTGGTCTCTAGCTCCCTATTTCAGTCTTGAATTTTTTTCTCTCTGCCCAGCATCCGTGGATTCAGCTTTCATTACGCCTCTTAGACACAGTGAAACTTGTGCATCTCTTTTGAATATCTTTAAACTTGCTGTTGGCTGACTTTTTCTTGGACCAGCCCTGTTAATAGCAATTCTAGATCTTGGTTGTCCAGAATGTGAGTTCAGACCAAGAGGAGTATTTGTTCATTGATTTTTTTTTTTCATTTCCCCCCGAAATGTGTTCATATGTATGTGCCCCTTCAAACCTAGATACTAGGATAATTAGGTTTCCAAACAATAAACAAGATACAGAGGAAACCCAACCTCATCCTGGGGTCTCTTTCTGCATTTTTTCTGTCCTGTTGAAATCACCCACTTACCATCCTGTGAGCTCAGTGACTAGACACTAAAATAGAATGGGTTGAGACCCCCTTCCCCTCCAGCTGCTAAGCCAGCACCTCTGGAGGGAAGAAGAGAAGGGTCCAGTGACATGAGGGTGGCAGCTTGGGGAAGAGCCATTGATCTGGTAGTTTCTGCAGGAGGTACATAACTAGGAGGCTGAGCTGTCTGCTGGAGCTACAGGAGAAAGGAGGGGCCTAAGGGTCAGGAGCCGAGCATTCTCCTTACTGTCTTTCTGCCCTACTTTCACTGTCCTTTCTTGTAGGAGAAAATGCTATCAGCATATTTTATAGTTAAAGAAAAACTTTTTCAGCATCTTTTTTGTGCATATTTTGACCCAAATGTTTTGCATTTTGGTCATCCCGAAAGATGGCAAATTTATTCATATACAATAAAATGTGGAAATGGCGTAATCAAATAATAAAGATGTGAATAAGCAGAAAGGCATGTACAGGGAATACAGTTAGGGTGGGCTGGTTGCAGGAGCCAGGGTTAGTAAATAGTAGGGATCCAGAGGAGAGAAGTGGGATGGTCAAACACACTTGGATGCTATTGCTTGGGGAAAGCCATTTCCTCTCGGTTAGCACCTAACCTCTCAAGTCAAAGGTGAGCCAGAATCTGGCTTGGCCCCTATAACTTGATTACAGAACTTGATAAACTTGATAAAGCCCAGTTCACCTGAGAAATCACCTCTACTTCCTGAACCTGTACTGTTTATCCCTTCTGTCTAGCCAGCATAGTGCTTTCCACAGAGCACATGCTGAATAAATACTTAATGTTTAATGAATGAACAAATAAATAGAAACATAGGGAACTTGTGTTGCTTTCATATTAAAGACAGGTAAAGAGGATGATTCAAATTCTGGCTACCTACCTTACTCAACTGGGATATTGTCAAATCCCTGGAGGGTTATTCTAAGGTAGTATTACATTTCTAGGGGAAGAATAAGCTGAAGTGTGAATTAAACTCATATTTAATAATCTCAGTTTAGAAGTTTTTTTCCCTCACCCCTCTATTCCTCTAAGAAATAAAGGAACACAAAGAAGATTGTGACAAAGTCTACAAGCTGATAAACAGCCCCCTAGTTTCTTCCTGGTTATAACTATGTTTCCTGGCCTCCTCTGCAGTTAGGGCATCCAGGTAACTCAGTTTTGGACAATAGAAAATGAATGGAAATAATTTATGCCGTTTTCAGGACAACTCCATTAAAAAAAGAGAATTTCAGGGAAACCTGGGTGGTTCAGTCAGTTATCGTCTGGCTCTTGGTTTCAGCTCAGGTCATGATCTCGGGGTCCCGGGCTCAAGCCCCAGGTTGGGGTCCATGCTCATTGTGGAGTCTGCTTGAGATTCTCTCCCTCCAGTTCTCTCTTCCCATTCCCTCACTCACATGCTCTCTCTTTCTCTCAAATAGGTAAATAAATCTTAAAAAAAAAAATTATACTCAGTCCTCCATGTTTTTTTTTCCCCCATTTGACTTGATGGTAATGAATATGGTGGTTTTGGGTCACAAACTAGGGAACAGAGAGCCACTATTTAATAGAAATATGGGGTCCTGGACTCCCCCTAAAAGAGCCTCAAACTGAGTAGGAACTTGTGTTTCCTACTTTATGTGATAAGAAATAAACTCCACTGAGATTTGAGAGCTTGTCATAGCATACCAGAAATAATCCAGGGATACAGTTATGCTATGTTATGAAGAAGAAGCCTGTTCCCTACTATTCTTCAGTGTAAATAAAACCAAATTGTTCTAAGTGCTTCAGGCCAAAGTGGATTAATTATTGAAACTTTTAAAGACTACTCAAAAGGTTTTTGTTTTTGTTTGTTTTCTCCCTCCTAAGGAAAGTGCTTGGAATAGAAGAGAGATGTAAGGATGAATGAGATATGGACCTATTCTTATGGAGATCTTGACTGATTTTGGTGCTTCTGATATTAATTTGCTGACTTGATTTGGAGTTGAATATCTTGTGTTCATGTCTTGGTTTGAAAACTGGATTCAGAGCTTTCATCTACATAGCCTGCTCCCACTCATACCATTTACTTCAAGATCCCAATCTACATTATTTTATCTTACCCCAGCAACCTGAAATAGATTGGTAAACTTAGTTGAGCTGATTTTGATGCTCCTGTCCCTGGATTCGATCTTGACTTGAATTAGGGCAGCCATAATGATTAACCTGGAGAAGTCAATTCTCTTTTCATGGTGAAATTTGGATTTGTGTTGGTTCCCTAAGCAAAGATGCAAAACAATTTATGTTGACTAAGGAGGGATCAAACAGTAAAGCAAGTCATAACAGAAGTATACTTTGTGCTACATTCACTATTTCTGCAATTTGATTAATTCTAAATATATAAGATGAAAGCCTCTAATAGATTATAGTAATGACATCTTATCCATTGTTAATAGGTTCCAGGTGCTTTCTCCTTGCCTCCTTAATAGGATGTGCTTCGCTGTTCCAAAGCCATAGTTCCCAGGAAGAACCCCAATCAGAGGAATCAGCTGTAATCTGATTTCTGGATGGGATCAAAATGTTTACACTTGAATAACAGCTGGAACACATGCATGCAGTCACTTATGCATGTATTGATAGACATAGAAGGAGCAAGCTTAAGCTACCAAGCACCTACATTAAGTACCTTTTGTGCGCAAGGCACTGAATTGCATGTGTTTGGGGAGGGTACCTGGTATGGGTGAGCAAGGAAGAGTGAGGAGATGTCCCTATCTTGAAGGACTTCAGTACCAAATCTGAAAGAAGGATACCCAGATGCTTTTAAATGAAGGTGGTAAATTCAGCAATAGAGACATGAAGAAGGCTACTAAGGAGGAGAATTGGGGGAGACTTTCTGAAGGGGGTGACATATGAACTTGGTAAATTGAGTAGGAGTTTACCAGTCAAAGGTTAAGAACTGGTTGGGGAGGAAGTGCTGTGCAACTTTCCAACACAAGGCCCAGCTTAGCAAAGACATGAACGTTAGTATATACATTAAATTATATACATATTAATATGTTACCTACTTATAGAAATATGTTCAGAATTTTTGTGGGGGTGTAGATTATCTCATTTTAAAAAGTTGTTTTCTTATAGAGTGATTTATTAAATAGTTAAGTGATTTTATTATGCTTTTCTATGATTTTTCTTGTTGGTACTTTCAAATAGGAAAAAAAATACAATCCTTTGCCAGTTTACATAGTCCGATTTGAGTTCAGATATCATATATTGAATATTTTCCCCAGTTTTATTGAAAAATAATTGACATACATCACTGTGTAAGTTAAAATTATGATTTGATTTCTATATGTTGTGAAATGATTACTAAAATAGGTTCAGTTGATATTCATCTTTTCCTAAGGATACAATAAAAAGGGAAAACATCTCCTTGTGATGAGAACTGTTATGATTTATTCTCTTAACTTTACTACATATCTAACAGCAGCATTAGCTATAATTATTATGTATAATTATTATGTATGGTACACTGCTGGTACTTATTTATGTTAGAACTGGAAATTTGTCCCTTTTGACTACCATGTCTAGATCTCCTTCTACCTCTGGTAAACACGAGTCTGGTCTTTCTGTATGATTTTTTTTTTCTTTAGATTCCACATATAAGTGAAATCATACAGTATCTTTCTTTCTCTACATGACTTATTTTACTTCACGTCTTCAAGGTCCATCCTTGTCACAAATGTAAGACTTCATCATGCTTTATAGATGAATAATATTGCATGTTTATAAGCAACACAACTTCCTTGTCCATTCATCTATCAGTGGACCCTTGTCTCTGCTATTGTAAATAATGCTGCTATGAATCTGGAAGTGCAGATATCATTTTGAAATAGTGTCTCCCCACCTCCCCCAATAGATATATTCCCAGAAGTAGAATTGTTGGATCATGTGGTAGTTCTATTTTTATTTTTTTTAGTCTGCTCCATACACTTTGCCATAGTCGCTGCACCAATTTACAATTCCAACAGTGTGCAAAGATTCCCCATTCTACCGGGCATGAGGTGATATCTCATTGTGGTTTTAATGGTCATTTCACTAATGACTAGTAATGTTGAGCATCTTTTCATGTACCTGTTGGCCTTTTGTTTATCTTCTTTGGAGAAATGTCTACTCAGGTCCTTTGCCCATTTTTAAAATAATTTTAAAATCATTATTATTTGTTATTGAGTTTATAAGTTCTTCATATATTTTGGATATTAACCCTTTATCAGGTATATGGTTGCAAACATTTTTTTTCCCATTTTGTAAAGGTTGTCTTTTCACTTTGCTGATGGTTTCTTTGTGCAGAAGGTTTTTAGTTTAGTCCCACTTATTTATTTTTTTTAAATTTTGTTGCTTGCTCTTTAGGTATCATATCCAAAAAACCATTACCAAATGGTTCAAAACATGTTATTCTAATGTTTTCTTCTAGGGATTTCATGGTTTCGGTCTTATATTTAAGTTTTTATTTTTAGTTAATTTTTGTGACTGGTGTAAGATAAGGTCCAGTTTCATTGTTTCATTCTTTTATATATAAATATTCAATTTTCCCAGCACAGTTTATTGAAAAGCTTGTTTTTTCTCCATTGAACATTCTTGGCTACTTTGTCAAATATTAGATGATCTGTATTTGCTTGGGCTTCTTTCTGGGCTCTCAATTTGTTCCATTGATCTGTTTGTTTTTATGGCAGTACCATACTGATTTGATGAGTATGACTTTAGTATAGCTTGAAATCAGGCACTCCTGCTTTGTTCTTCTTTCTCAGTTTCTTTTGCTATTTGGGGTCTGTTCTGTATAAATTTTAGGAGTATTTTTTTCTGCTTCTGTAAAAAAAAAAAAAATGCCTTTGGAATCTTGCCAGGGATTGCAGTGAATCTGTAGATTGCTCTTCATAGTATTGACATTTTAACAGTATTAATTCTTCCAAGCCAGGAACACTGGCTTTCCATTTATTTGTATCTTCTTTGATATTTTTCATCAATGTCTTGTAGTCTTCTGGGTAAAGATATTTCACCTATTTTAGTTAATTCATTCCAAAAATTATATATTTAATTTTATTTTTAAAAGTGATTTCTGCACCCAGTGTGGAGCTTGGACTCACAACCTCAAGATCGAGAGTTGTACTGCTCTACTATTTGAGCCAGCTAATCACCCCAATATTATATTGTTTTTGACACTATTAAAATGGAATCAATTTCTCTTTTTTTCCAAAAAATTCACCTTTAGTATATAGAAATGTTACTGATTTTTGTATGTTAGTTTAGTATCTTACAACTTTACTGAATTTATTGACTAGCTGTCACAGTTTTTCGGTTGAGTCTTTAGGATTTTCTATATATAAAATCTTGTCATCCACAATAGAGACAATTCTACTTCTTATTTTCAAATTCTGATGTCTTTTATTTCTTTTACTTGCCTGATTGCTGTAGCTATCAACTATCAGAGAAAGGAGATAATAAAGATAATAAAGTTATATCAGTTAAAATAATAAAGTTATATCAGTACTGTGCTGAGTAGGAGCAGAGAGGTAGACAGTCTTGTCTTATTCCTGATATTAAAGGAAAAGCTTTCACCATTGAGTATGTTAACTGTGGGGTTGTCCTATATGGCTTTTATTATGTTGAGATATGTTCCTCCTATCTTAATTTGTTAATAGTTTTTATCAGGAATGGATGTTGAATTTTGTCAAATGCTTTATATGCGTCTATTGAGACAATCATATGATTCTTTATTCCATTTTATTAATGTAATTTATCAGATTGATTGATTTGTCTATGTTGAACATCCTTGCATCCCAGGGATAAATACAACTTAATCATGGTGAATAATCATTTTAATGTGCTGATGAATTCGGTTTGCTAGTATTTTATTGAGAATTTTTGCACCTATATTCACCAGGGATATTGGATTTTAGTTTTCTTTTCTAGTAGTGTCCTCTTCTTGTTTTGGTATCAGGATAATGCTGGACTCATAAAATGAGTTGGAAAGTGTTCCCTCCTCTTGAATTTTTTGGAAGTTTTGAGAATGATTAGTGTTAATTCTTCTTTAAATGTTTGGTAAAATTCACCAGTGAAACCATATGGTCCTTAGCTGTACTCATTGGGAATTTTTTTTTTTTTTTCTGATGCAGTCACTCTATTAGTAACTGTTCTATTCATATTTTCTGTTTCTTCCTGATTCAGTCTTGGCAAATTGCATATTTCTAAGAATTTTTTTTTCATTTTCTCAATGTTCAATTTTTTGGTGTATATTTGTTCATCTTATAATCCTTTGAATTTCTCTGTTATCAGTTATAATTTCTCCTTTTTTCATTTATAATTTTGTTAATTTGGATCCTTTCTCTTTTTTCCTTGGTTAGTCTGGCTAAGAGTTTACAATTTTGTCTTTTCGAAGAATCAACTCTTAGTGTGGTTAATCTTTTTTTAAAGAATCATTTTCCTGTTTTCTATTTTATTTATTTCTGCTCTAATTTTTATTATTTCCTTTCTTTTGCTAACCTTAGGCTCACTTTGCTCTTCTTTTTTTCTAGTTCCTTAACACATACAGTTAGATTGTTAACTTGGTGTCTGAATTGCTTCTTAATGTAGAGTTTTATTAGTAATGACTTCCCTCTTAGACCTGCTTTTGCTGTATCCCACAAGCTCTTGTATATTGTGTTTCTATTTTCATTTGTTTCAAGAAAGTTTTTTATTTCCCTTTTATTTTTTTAAATTAAATTTTATTTTTTCAGTGTTCTAGGATTCATTGTTTATGTACTACACCCAGCACTCCATGAAATACATGCCTTCCTTAGTACCTGCCACCAGGTTCACCCATCCTCTCACCCCCGCCCCTCCAAAACCCTCAGTTTGTTTCTCAGAATCCATAGTCTCTCATGCTTCATCTCCCACTCTGATTTCCCCCTGTTCACTTCTCCTCTCCATCTCCCAATGTCCTCCGTGTTATTCCTTATGCTCCACAAGTAAGTGAAACCATATGATAATTGACTGTCTCTGCTTGACTTATTTCACTCAGCATAATATCCAGTCCTGTCCATGTTGAGGCAAAAGTTGGGTGTTTATCCTTTCTGATGGCTACATAATAGTCCATTGTATATATGGACCACATCTTCTTTATCCATTCATCCGTTGAAGGACATTCTTGGCTCTTTCCACAGTTTGGTGATTGTGGCCATTGCTGCTATGAACATTGGGGTACAGATGGCTCTTCTTTTCATTACATCTGTATCTTTGGAGTAAATACCCAGTAGTGCAATTACAGGCTTGTAGGATAGCTCTATTATTAATTCTTTGAGGAATCTCCATCCTGTTTTCCAAAGTGGCTGCACCAACTTGCATTCCCACCAACAGTGTAAGAGGGTTCCCCTTTCCCCACATCCTCTCCAACACTTGTTTCCTGTCCTGTTAAATTTTGGCCCTTCTAACTGGTTTAAGGTGGTATCTCAATGTGGTTTTGATTTGAATCTCTCTGATGGTTAATGATGATGAACATTTTTTCATGTGCCTGTTAGCCATTTGTATGTCTTCTTTGGAGAAGTGTCCATTTATGTCTTCTGCCCATTTTTTGACATGATTATCTGTTTTTGGAGTGTTGAGTTTGAGGAGTTCTTTATAGATCTTGGATATAAGCTCTTTGTCTGTGTGTCATTTGTGAATATCTTCTCCCATTCCGTGGGTTGCCTCTTTGTTTTGTTGACTTTTTCCTTTGCTGTGCAGAAGCTTTTGATCTTGATGAAATCCCAAAAGTTCATTTTTGCTCTTGTTTCCTTTGCTTTTGGATACATGTCTTGAAAGAAGTTGCTGTGGCCAATGTTGAAGAAGTTGCTGCCTATGTTCTCTAGGATTTTGATGGATTCCTGCCTCATGTTCAGGCCTTTCATCCATTTTGAGTTTATCTTTGTATATGGTATAAGAGAATGGTTCAGTTTCATTCTTCTATATATAGCTATCCAATTTTTCCAGCATCATTTATTGAAGAGACTGCTCTCGCCACTGTTGTTCAACATAATACTAGAAGTCCTAGCCAGAGCAGACAACAAAAAGAAATAAAAGGTATTCAAATTGGCAAAGAAGAAGTCAAACTTTCTCTGTTTGCAGATGACATGATTCTTTATATGGAAAACCCAAAAGACTCCACCCCCAAACTACTAGAACTCATACAGCAATTCAGTAATGTGGCAGGATACAAAATCAATGCACAGAAATCAGTTGCTTTCTTATACCCTAACAATGAAAATATAGAAAGGGAAACCAGAGAATCAATTCCATTTACTATAGCACCAAAAACCATAAGATACCTTGGAATAAACCTAACCAAAGAGATAAAAGATGGAAGTACAGAACACTCATGAAATAAATTGAAGAAGACACAAGAAGATGGACAAGCATTCCATGTTCATGGATTGGAAGAATAATCATTGTTAAAATGTCTATACTGCCCAGAGCAATCTATACTTTCAATGCCATCCTGATCAAAATTCCACTGGCATTTTTCAAAGCGCTGGAACAAATAATCCTAAAATTTGTATGGAACCAATAAAGACCCCAAATCTTTAAGGAAATGTTGAAAAAGAAAAACAAAGCTGGGACACATCATGTTATCTGATTTACTACAAAGCTGTGATCACCAAGACAACCTGATACTGGCACAAAAACAGACACATAGACCAATGGAACAGAGTAGAGAGCCCAGATATGGATCCTTAATTCTGTGGTCAAATAATCTTCAACAAAGCAGAAAAAAATACAGTAGAAAAATACCAGTTGGAAAGGAGACAGTCTCTTTATTTCCCCTTTAATTCATCCTTTGATCCATTGGTTGTTCAGAAGAATGTTTTTAATTTCCTTGTGTTTGTGAATTTTCCAGTTTTTTTCCTTACTATTTATTTCTAGTTTTTTTTGGCATTGTGGTCAAAGAAGATAGTTGGTGTGATTTCAATCTTCTTGAATTGCTAAAACTTATTTTGTGGCCTGACATATGGTCTTTCCTAGAAAATTTTTCGTGTGTGCTTAAGAAGAATGTGTATTTTACTGTTTATGGATATGTTCTGTATATGTCTGTTAGGTCCATTTCATCTATATTGTTGTTCAAATCTGCTGTTTCTTTATCAATTTCTCTGGATAATCTATCCATTATTGAGAGTGGCATATTAAAATTCCTATGTACAATTGTATTATAACTTATTTCTCCTTTTAATTGTTAGGTTTTTTCCTTATATATTTAGATGCTTCAATTTTGGACACAGGTATTTATAATTGTTACATCTCTCTCTCTCTTTTTTTAAATTCTTTTTTTTTTTTTTTAAATTTGAGAGACAGGCAGGGAGAGAGACAGAGGGAGAGGGAGAAGCAGGCACACCACCTAGCAGGGAGCCAGATGCAGGGCTTGAACCCTGGGTTCATGACCTGAGCTAAAGGCAGATGCTTAACTGACTGAGCCACCCAAACCCCCCTAATTGTTACATCTTCTTGAAGTATTGACACCTTTATCATTACATAATAATATTCTTTGGTTTTGTTTGTTTTTACAATATTTAGTTTGAGGCCTATCTTGTCAGACATAAGTATAACCATCCCTACTTATTTTTGTTTTTGTTTTTGTGTTACTATTCGCTTGGGAGGTCTTTTCCATTCCTTCATTCTTAGTTTATGTATGTCTTTAAGGCCAAAGTGAGCAACATATTGTTGAATCTTGTTTTTTAATCCATTTAACCATTCTACGTCTTTTGAAGAATTTAATCCTTTTATGTTTAAACTTATTATCGGTAGATAAGAACCTATAATTGCCCTTTTTTACTGTTTTCTAGTTTTGTAGATCTATTGTTCCTTGTTTCTTATCTTACTGTCCTTTTTTGTGTGTGTTTTGATGTGTTTTGGTATCAGTATGCTTTGAGTACTTTATCGTGTTCCTTTGCATAATTACTCCAGGATTTTCTCCTGTGGTTACCATGGCACTTACATGAAATATCTTAAAATTATAACAACCTATTTTAAACTGATAACAACTTAACTTCAATAGAATTCATAAACCTTACATTTTTACTTATCTTTCCCCCCTCACATTTAATTTTTTTATTTTTAAATTTAATCTTATTTTTTTAGTGTTCCAAGATTTATTGTTTATGTACCACACCTAGTCCTCCATGCAATATGTGCCCTCCTTAATACCCACCACCAGGCTCACCCATCCACCAACCCCCACCCCTCCAAAACCCTCAGTTTGTTTCTCAGCATCCACAGTCTCTCATGCTTCTTTTTCTCTTCCGATTTCCCACAATTTACTTTTCCCTCCCTTCTTCTAATGTCCTCCATGTTATTCTTTATGCTCCACAAGTAAGTGAAACCATATGATAATTGACTTTCTCTGCTTGACTTATTTCACCTCAGCATAATCTCCTCCAGTTCCATCCATTTTGATTAAAAAGTTGAGTATTTATCCTTTCTGGTGACTGAGTAATATTTCATTGCATATATGGACCACATCTTCTTTATCTATTCATCTGTTGAAGGGCATCTTGGCTCTTTCCAGAGTTTGGCGATTGTGGACGTTGCTACTATGAACATTTCTCCCTCACATTTTAAATAATTGTTACAACTTATATGTTTTTATGTTGTATTAATAATAACAGATTGTTGTTGTTATGGTTTTTAGTATTTTTTAAACTAGTTTTAAGTGAATTATGCATCACTATTACATATTGCATAATGTAAATATTTTTCCCATTGTGTCCCACAGTTCCTATAGCCATTCCTCACTCTTTTTCATTCTTTTTTCTTTTTATCTACTCATTCTTTCCCAATGTTCTTGCCATCAGGTCATGGATTCTTTCTTCTGCATGGTCAAGTCTACTTTTGAAACTCTCTATTGAATTCTTCACTTTAGTTACTGAATTTTTCAACTCTATATTGTTTGTTTATTTTTGTTCTCTTAATTCTGCATACATTATAAACCCTACCTTACAGTATTGTATTTGTTTTAAATATGGGTAGTCCTAGCTTTGCACAGTTTTGATAAATATAAGTTACAGTTATCACATTTTTAAACTAATATCAGTCTCCTTTTTTATTTTTTAAAGAATTTGTTTATTTATTTATTTGTCAGACAGAGATCACAAGTAGGCAGAGAGAGAGGAAGGGAAGCAGGTTCCCCGCTGAGCAGAGAGCCCGATGTGGGACTCGATCCCAGGACCCTGGGATCATGACCTGAGCCAAAGGCAGAGGCTTTAGCCCACTGAGCCACTCAGGCGCCCCTAATATCAGTCTCCTAATAATAGAACTTATATTTCAGTTACCACAATGAGCAATTACGTAAAATCCAAAGTTGACTGCTAGCTTTCAGTCAACAAATCACAACAAAAATAGTAGGGGGGTATATCATAATTAGTAACCAAGTATGGCTCTTCTTGCTAAGTTTGTTCATGACTATGTCACCTGTACTTGTTATTTAGTTAACTCACAGACAGCAAAGTATTTAGGTGTGTCACTTCTTTGTCTCCTAGTGAGAGACCCACACAATATTGTACAAAAATGGATAATCAAAATTGTGCAGAAATTGGCCAGCAAAGATGGAAGTGCAACAAAGAAATGAAAAGTATTAAGACAATAAGTAAAACTTCATTGGAACTTCAGCAGAGTTACTGAAGAAATGCTTGACCATTGGGAAATGTTGATCCTCCTAGCATGTCAGAGATCTAGATATTCAGCCAAAGGATTTAGTGAAGGCAAAATTACAATCATAAATGAAGAACATAGTTGTGATTTAAAAAGGATGATGGTGTCTTCAAAGAAATAATGCCACCCCAAAAATAAATGAATCACATTTCAAAAACTCTCAGAGATACTTCATGACATTGAAAGTGCAAAGTCTTAATCAGTCAAAAATGTAATCTGTTAGGAACTGATCCAAACTTTAAAAAGGAGTTAAAATTTTTCCAAGGCATAGAAAAAATGTTCACTCTGTATCATAAGTTAAATGAAGAGAAGGCAAACACTCTTCAAGCTACTTTGTTTTTGCAATGAAAATATTTCAATTCTCAATGTTTCTAATGTTTTCAATTACAGTATACTGAATAAATAGTAATTTTGCTTTTTACCCCATTTTCTTATGAATTTACATAATCAATAATAAGAGAGTTAATATTTTGACAAAGAATTTCAAAAAAGATTGTAGAACATCATAATTTTCTCATCAATTATTAATATCACTTTGTATGGTTTCAAGGGGCTTAGTCATTTTTATAATTCCACACTATCATGATAAGTAAGAACTATTTGGAGCTAGATGTCTTTTTTAAGGAAATAATAAACAAGAAAAAATATAGTATATTCTATTTACTTACTTATTCACCATTTCTGCTGCTCTTCTTGCCTCCCTATAGAACTGAGCATCCAACTGGTATTATTCTTCAGCACTCTTTGCATTATATATCTGGTATTGAAAATTATTTCAGCCTTCATTTATTTAAATATTTCTGTATTTCATCCTCATTTTTGAGGGATATTTTTACTAGATACAGAGTTCAAGATTGAGAGCTGGCTGATGTTCTCTGAGCCCTTAATGTTGTTACATTGTCTTCTGGTGACAATTGTTTCTAAGTTGGCAATAAATCTGATAATCCATGTGGCTCTTTCCCTATCTGTAATATTTACCTTCCTACTACCACAATAAGCTGCTTCAAGATTTTCTGTCTCTCTCTCTGTCTCTTGTTTTTGTTTGTTTGTTTGTTTGTTTAGCAGTTTGCCTATGTTGTGACTAGCTACGGTTTTTCTTATATTTATCTTGTGTGGGTTTGTTGAACTTCTTGAATTTAAAAGTCGGTATTTTTCACCAAATTTGGCAAATATTCAACTATTGTACTTCAAATATGTTTTCTGTTGTATTCCCATTCTTTTCTCTAGTAACTATTATTTACATGGTAAACTGTTTAAATTTGCCTCATGGATCCCTAAGGCCATATTCACTTTGATTAAAATTAGACACTTCTTTAAAATTTTACTTATTTATTTATTTATTGCATAGAAACATAATTGACATATAACACTGCATAAGTTTAAGGTGTACAGCATAATGACTTGACATACATACATTAAAGAATAATTGCCTCAAAATGTTTAGTTAACCTCTATCACCTTATATACTTAAAATTCTTTTTCTTTTGTGTTGAGATTGGATAGATTTTATTGATATCTCTCAAGCTTACTGACTACTCTGCTACCTCCAATCTACTGTTAAGACTGGAAATTTTTGAAATTTTAACTATTGTACTTTTTTCTCATAGAATTTTCCTCTGGTTCTTTGTTGTTACTGTTGCTTACAATGTTCATTTTTCTTTTGATAGTCTCTGTTTTCTCATTAAGACCACATCATCCTTAAAGTAAAAAAATAATAACATATTTATAAAAACTATTTTAAATCATTATCTGCTAAAGCCAATCTGGGTAATTTGAGGATATGTTTCTATTAACTACTTTTTTTCATTATTATGGGTCATATTTTCCTATTCTTTACATACTAGTGATTTTTTTATAATTTGGTGCGCTTTGTTGATGATACACAGCAGAGACTGGATTCTGTGATTTTTCTGTGAAAAGTGATACTTTTTTACCTAGACTGTAATTCAGTTACTGACTTGTGGCCTTGTTTTACTGGGATGATCTGTGGAAAGACTGTGGTGTTTCCAAAGTTCCTCTAACAACAATACTCAACTTTAAACTCTAGTTCCCAGGAAGACTTAGGCGGTGCTTGCCATTAGAATTTATTAGGATGCTTTGCTCTAGGCCTTGGTCCTCAATCCTAATGAATGGTCTCTCTGGTGTCTCAGCTAGATTCTTGAGGGAGTAACTGAGATGTTAATGAGATCTATCCACTTGAATGGGGCAATACTCCCAATGTTCATCAAGAACTGCTTGAACTTGAAAATCATTCTTTTGTTCCCAGCCTGTAGAATTCAATCTTGTCTAGTCCCACCCTGGGCACCTGGAACTCAGACTTTGGCTGAGGGTGTAGACTCATGGCAACAGAAATGTGTTTCTCATTCTCTCTGTTTTTTTTTTTTTTTTTTTTTTTTCCTTTAAGAATCCCAGCCTCTTAAACTATCCCAAAGTGAACTCCATATTTTTAGGGTAGTAGAGCTAATGTATCATGTTTAGACTTCACCTTGTGGTGCTAAAGTCAGCAAATTATCTGCAGGCACATGTATGGTAATCATGGGTTCATCTCACGAGTTTTCCCTGTCTCAAAGTTTAAGGTTTGGGGACTGCCTATTGTCCAATGCCTGAAAATAATTGCCTAATGTTTTCATTCAGTTTTATGGTTATTTCAGGTGGAGTTAGTCTACTGCCCATTAATATGTCTTATTCAGAGTGGCAATCTCACTTCTATTTTGAATCGATCACTGCCTAAAAGCCAGAGGCCAAGTGTCTGGAAAAACAAACAAACAAACTAACAAAAAAAACCCCTTTAATTTGGCACAGTCCTCATCCCTGAAACATCTACAAGAGAGCATCTGACACCTTGTCATTCATTTTCTACTCAGTCTGACTTTTTCTCTATTGATATGACATTAAGACTGAGAAAATTTTTTTTGGAGATACTTACGAATATATGTAAAGTTCATCCCAGTGTTTCATGAACCTAGGAATAAGTCTTGGTTGTCATAGTCTATATAGTCACTGCATAGTCACTTTCATGAGAATATTAGCATGATAAAACAATGAAATAAACAAAACAAACAAACCATATTTTTTTGATTCTAAGGTGCACATTGCCCTCATTTTAATGGTTCTGAGATGTTATTATATCTTACAAGAGAAGTTCAAATTTTTTTTTGATGCCATAAGAAGCTAAAATAAAACTGATGATTTGTCTTAAAAACAATGGATTTTATATTCAAGGAAATATATTTGTTGGCATCTAGTAATTTGTACTCTACTTCAGTTGCCTTTTCATTTGGTTCCAAATTTCTAAATATTTTCCCATATAGTCTCAGAAGAAATTGCCTCTTTTCTTCATAGAAGATAAAACAATAGGAAATTGATTTTTTTTTTTTTTTTTTTTTTTTGGTGGTAGCGGTAGATTTAAAGAAAACATTAGGAGAAATAGCCTGACTTCAACATGGTTCTGAGATGTTGAAATGTATCTGTAGGTGAAAAATTAAAAAAAAAAAAATAGGTTTCATGACATATAGGACAAAACATATAAATGAAAATGATGATGATGATGAATGATGCTGGATTAAGTGGGGTCTTACCTGGGAATAAGAAAATTGACCTGAAGACCCAGATGGTGCTTGTTTTGAGCTCTAGAATTCTATTCCCAAAGTCATGATTTTAATTCTTCCTATAACTAGGTATCTCCTGACCAATACAGATTGGCACAAATTATAACAGTTTACTATGGAAGAATGACTATGAGCATATTGTTCACCTACCAAAGAATAACATTTCCCATCACATCCTTATTTCTTGTTTAAGAAAATAAATGCTTCTCTTATCTTGACATGTTTATCATTGCATGCCTGAGCTAATTATCTCTATGGGCTCAGTGTAACTCCTAAAACTGATAAATTATTATCATGTCCTCTGGAAATGATGCATGCCACACATGTATAGCTGTGTGCCAGAAGAAAAGCATTTTTTGTAATCTTCATCTGCATAGTTTACTGGAAATTGCATATTGCATTAAAGACCACTTGCATACATGACAGCATATGCTAAAACTATATACATATAGACAGAGTCTTATATGTATGATAGGATATGTAGTCTTACATGTATTATATGTAGTCTTAGATGTATAAATGCAAAATATGTATGTGTAATATATATGTGTGTGTATTGAATTTGCTTTTTTTATACAGCTGAAACTTAGTGATGATCTCATTAACTTAGCTGAGATGTAAGATATTCTATTTCTCATCTGTTTATTTCTAATTTTTCTCTGTGTCAGGTTAAAATTTAATAACTCTTCCCTCTTTCTGTCTATGTCTTCTAATCTAAACCCTTAAGGCATCTTAGCAGCTAACAGGAGAGATAAGCAGCATTCTTTCTGTAATTCGCAAAGTTAGGGTACTCCATTTTCATTACGACTTTAAAACTGCCAAAACTACTGTGCTGGCATGGAAACCCAGGACAAAACATTATCAGAGAGGATTTCATCTGAACCACAAGCTTTGTCATTCATCTCTTTCACATAGGGCCTAGACTAGCCATTCAGAGTTGGAGCTACCAATGAGAAAATGACAGGGTTGGAACAACCTTCCACAAATGTTCCTTGGTCTTCAGGTCCCCTTGAGTATTATCTCTTTTCCTGTCTCCAAGAGTTATGCCCATACCTTGGTCCAGTTGATATGTTGAATGAGTGATTGATGATATTTCCAGGCTGGCATGAATACAAGCTGAGTGAATTGGGGACTATCTACATGGCAAATGGCCCTTCTGAACATGTTTTAAGCTCTATTTCTCTGAAAAATACTACCAGCCCTGAGAAATGTAAGATTATTGATGTTTTAGAAAAATGGAATGTGGTATTTATGACATGAAAAATTGGTTGTATAAAGAAGGGGGCTACACAGGAGGCCTGTGAAGCCAACTACAACCCACAGTTCTAATATCCTGTTGCTTAGATTCCAAGGCCTATGTGTTATTTTTTTTCAGTCTCAGAGACCTTTAAATCCCCATGGTTCCTAGTTACTTATATGCAGTGTATTCTCTTAATTCCCCTGGCAGACATTTTCTCACATACTTGGAGGTTAAAGGAAGGGGAAAAAATTCTCCAAAACATAAACCCCAAACTAAAAACACAAGACAGAAATGTTGAAGCTGGGAGCCCAGTTACTGTGGCAACTTGAGTTTGCCAAGTTCCCCTCTCAGAGAGCTGGACCTTGCTTGAATTTGTTGCTTTTCGGATGGGCCTCAACCACTAGGTATATGACTCCAGCCAAGTGCATTGAAAAGGAAAACTGGATTTGGCATGGTCCCATCTCCTGGGAACATCATCTACATGAGAGCTACTGATTCCTTTGTTTGAGCCCATCTCCAACCCACATCCTCTCTCTGGGGAGTGTGGAGAAGGCCAGAAGCTTCCTGGCTGTCGTTGTTGAGAAAAGAATTAGGAAAAAGGTAAGGAATTATCTGCTTTCTACAAGGAGAAGACTCTGTAGGGCCTTGGTAAAGCATTTTTGTGCTGCTAATATTCTTTTCAACAAACATTTCTGGCATTTTTTCCAAGGGAAAGGGAAGCATTCTAGTTGTTAGGAATAAAAATAAGAGCAAGATGGACCCTGTCCTTGAATTTCTGAAAAAAAGCGTGGCAGATATATGGTAGCAAATGATACGCAGAGATAATATTTTCAGAGTAGCTGAAAGGCACTGAAGGCAGGTGCCTGGGCAATCAAAGAAGATACCAAAGAGAAAATGGAACAAGAGCTGGGTGTGGAAGGGAAGCAATGATGAGCCTAAATGTGATTGCTGATCATGAATGCAGGTTGGAGCTAGTAGGCTTGGATAAGACCTGGGTGTTGCCAAGTTTTTATAGTGGCATAAGGAAATAAGTTAGGAATATCATTTGAGGTTCAATTCTGGAGTGCCTTTAGAGTAAGACTAAAGAATTAATGAAACTACCATGAAAGTTTTCTTAGCGAAGAATTCGACTGATGAAAATAAACTTTTAGGAAACCTAGGTAGTAAACTATTAGAAATAAAAGTATTGGAAAGAGAAGAACCAACCAAAAAAGGGAGCTCATAGGATATTCTGTTAGTTTGGTTTTATTTACTGTTTTTTGAAAGCTTTTTATATTCTGGGATCTTCATAGAAAAGGTAGAACCATTTTTGATTCAAGGTTTCACTAGCTCTTTCTTTCTCTTTTATGAAACAAACCGGAGTCTATCAGATATGTCTTTGGTTTGCACAGCTCAAGGTCCACCATCAGTCTGCCAAAAAAAAAAAAAAAAAAAAATTCTATACTTACATCAACATTATTTATCTCAGAAAATAGAAGTTTGGCATTTTCTCTAGAGGAAATTACATCTGTAATTCCATCAAACCATTCCTCCTCACTAGCCATTCAGATTGGTCTGTTTCTCACTGGGAGATGGACCCCTGTGCTCTCCCTTTGTGAAATAACTTTACAAGTGAGGACTGCAGGATCCCACTTTCATTATTTAAGACAAGAAATATGAGTTCTCCAGTCATAAGCCTTTTAAAGATTTTATGCAAAAGAAATATTTTATCATTATTTTATTACTCTCACTACTATTGAGAATATTACATTTCAGTTCTATGATACTTTTTATTTTCTAAGTACTTCTAAATAAATAATAAAATTCTCTAAACATTTACCAACTGTGGTAAACACCAGTATGAATTAATGGAACATCTGAATTCTAAAATACATTTTTAAAAAAGAAATGCCATTAACAGGATAAATTGATTCAAGCAGTAGTTGTTGGGGGATGCTACCTGCTGGTGCAGAGTATCAGCCCCTCTCTTATTTTTAGAGAAGTGTTGATATAAGGCCACCCAAATAAATAATAGTTTTCATCTCAGCTGATACAAGTGGCAGGAACAAACAGGGTGACCTGCACAGGCTGGCATGTGAGATACTGTCCTTGAACAACATCAAGTCTGCCAGTGGGATGGTCCAGCGTTTCTTTTCCTTTGCCACAATTCTAATTATCCTATAGCTGATATTCTGTGTAATGTGAACATGTCAGCTGTTACAATAGAAGGAAAACAGAGACATAGGAGGGTGAAGTATCAGAACAGGGCAGGAGAGGCATTTCATTGTTTAACAGGGAATCGGCACTGATACCTCACATTTATCCCAAACTAAAAAACAAATGTGTATGGCTATGACCCAACCATAAGGATTCCTAGGGGAAGGAAGGTACTAAAAAATAATAATAACTTTTATGACCCCTATTTCAGTTAATTATTACAAGAACCCAATGAGGTAGATATTATTATCCCAATATTACAGATAAAGGAACTGATGCTCAAAGATATCAAGTAATTTTCTGAGATCACCCAGCTAGGTGGGGATGGGGTTAAGGATTCAAATGCATATTTGACTGCACACCATGTGGCCCAGCCTATTCAATGAAAAGTTCCCTGGAAAAGAATTTGTAATTAACATAGAAAATGTACTTAAGTTAATGCTTCTTCAGAGCTTGTGGAGGCCTGGATATATTATGCTCTCACAGGAAGTAAAACACTTTCTCAGTGATCCCTTATATGGCTTCCAGTGTCCAGACACAAAATAGAAATATGTGACTAGGGCTGAGTGAAAGATCAGAAAGATCCTGAGAAGCCATAGGGTTTGAAAGGGACTGGAGCATCCTGCCTGCTAAAGATAGCAAAATTGTCGTTTTTATACACACTGTGCGGTTAAATAAAATTTCAGTTTAAAATTCAGTAACTTCACTTTTCCACTAATGAATGTACAGAATTATTACATGTACTTTTCCATCATACATGTTAAAAAGGACCAGAGCCTTGTATAAGTATGAACTTGATGGGACCAAATCAGAGAAGGCTTTTTTTTTTCCCTTTTTCCCTAGAACAATGAAACCGGAAGTACCAGAGAAAGTGTTTTAAGACCCACTGTAATGTTAGGCCAACTTACAGATGAGACATGTCATGCCAAACTACACAGCTCATGAGTCATAAAGCTCGTGCCCAGGTTCAGAATGGCTGAGGTCCAGCTGCAAAGGGAGACCTCCAGTATGCTGCAATAATACAGTGAGATGCTGGTCGACTGGCTAGAAGTTGGGCAAGCTTTGGAAGCTAAGACACACAGCCATATTGAAGAAGGTAGAACAATTGCATATAATATTCTGAATAAGGAGAAAAACTTACTTAAAGGGTTCTAACATAATATTTTTACATGTGAAGAATTGTCTACATCTTTATGAAATTAAAAAGACATTAGTCTGATAGGAATTTAAAATGATGCAGTCACTGTGGAAAACAATCTGGTGGTTCCTCAAAAAGTTAAACATAACATTATCATAAGACCCAGCTCCATTCTTAGGTATATACCCCAAAGAATTAAAAAAATGGTTGTTCAAATAAAAGCTTGTGTGTACACTTTTGTAACAACTCTACTCACAATAGCAAAATGGTGGAGACAACTCAAATATCCATCAGCAAATGAATGGATAAACAAAATATGGTGTATATATATAGTGAACGTTACAGAATAAAATATTATTTGACTACCATAAGGTATAAAGTACTGACACATGCTACAACATAGATGAACCTTCAAAACATTATGCTAAGTGAAAGGAGTCAGTCACAAAAGACCACATATTATATGATTCCCTTCATATGAACTGTTCAGAATAGGCAATTCCACAGAGACAGAAAGCAGATCTGTGGTTGCTTAAGGCTGGGGATGATGTGGGAATAGGAAGGTGGTAGCTAAAAGGCATGTTCTCTCTGTAGTGATAAAAATGTTCCAAAATTGACTGTAATGATGGTTGCACACAGCTGTGAATACACTAAAACCATTGAAACCTACAATTTCAGTAAGTACATTGTATGCTAGGTGGATTATATCTCAATAAATTTGTTGTTGTTGTTGTTGTTTTTTTAAGACACCAGTGTCATGTGACTCCATGCCATCCATCCCATTTCAGGCAGTTCTGCATTCCATGTTTCAGGCATGTGTGGCATCAGGTGATTATAATGGCCTGTGATAGGGTGGCATCTTTCTTTCAAGGCTGCCAAGCAGTCTGCAAACACTAATTAAGCCTGTACTACTGGCAGATTGGTAAACATTGTTTTACCTCTTAGACAAACATTCTAGGAAAACTGCTCTGAGTGTCTCTGCGTTGGTGAAACTGAGGTAACACTTCTCCTCCCGCTGGTTGACTTTTAGAGCATTTTTAAGGATTAAGGATGCAGGAAGGGAAATCATATTTAGCAAACATTTACTTAATATTTCCTCTAGTATAGAACATGGTATGAAAACTGTATGTTATTTATCTCTGACATCAACTTAGGAAGTAAGAATTGTCCCTATATTTCATGTAATGAAGCTGAGCTCCAGAGAAGTTGAGTGAACCAGTCAGGGTTCTTGGTTCCAAGTAATAGAAATCTACCCTGATTAAGTTGAAGCCCAAAAGGTTTATTTTAGGACACCTGACAGAATCAATAGGAAGGTGGGAGCACAAAGAGGAGCTAAGAGGGAATGTGGAGGCCAAGAGGACAAGAGGTTTTCCCACTGGTACCCCCATCCCCAGTACCCTCCACACTGCCACAGCAGGTGTTGCCAACCCTGGATGCTTGGGGTCAATTACTTAGAGTCTTAATTAAACTACTGCTTCTGTCATTAATCTCTGTTACTATATTTTATTGCAAACTTTTAAGATTCTAAGTTCTAAGCGCATGCTTAAGTCACACTGCTTCACACAATGGCTGAAGTGCAGAAAGGGGGAATGTCATTCCAATTTACCTTTTGTAGGGGAAGGAGGGCCCATCCAGGCATCCCCAAAGAGGCTGAAGTTCTGGAGCTGGGTAGTCAAAATGACATAGAAGATGTGAACCTCTGATTCTAAGTCTAGTGTTCTTCCTGTTGCACAACTTGACCTCTTTCTCTATGTCATTCTACTCAAGTGCATTTACTATGCATTGGATAACTGAAGGTGCTGACCATGTGGAGAAAGGAGCCATACTCTCTCTCTCTCTCTCATTCAGGTTTAGACCAGTGGGGGAGAAGATGAAAGGAAGGCAAAATGAAAAAAATGTGATGTGCCATATGGAAGTATTCCCACAAGCCTGTGGGAGCATCTAGGAGAGTTTCATATCCCAGACACCAAGGAATCAGGGAAGACATCCTGAAAGGAGGTATAGACCAGTTTAGGAGAATTTGTTGGGCCCAAATTTTGGCTTTTGACTAAATTTCTCCCCTGCAGATTTTATGGTTTCCTCTTTCCTGTTAAGTATTTCCTGAAAGCATAAATAACCATCCTAACCACCTGTCATTTAAATCCCTTAAATAGAGTGGATTTATTATTCTTAATGAAAAGAATTCTTATTATGGTGAAAATACTATAAAAGTCACCAGGGATAGGTTCCTGCTTGTAGTGTCTTCATCAGACTTTCAACACTTCACCTTGATATCCATTCATACTCATGGATTCAACAGATATCACTGGGCATCTGCTTTTTGCCAAGCCCAGTTCTAGGCACTGAGAATGTATAGTAAATAAGAAAAAGTGCCCACTGATATCCTCATGGGGAAGGCACACACTAGACAAACAGGTATATAACATTGCATCAGGTGCTGATGATAAATGCTGTGATGTTCAGTGAAACAAGGTGAAGTGTTAGAGATTAACAAGACTGGACGGTCTATTATTCTAGAGAGAGGAGTCAGGAGCCAAATGGTTGGTGTTCATGAGCCGAGACCAGAAAATACCTTTTGTATCTCAGTAGAGTGGGGGGAGGCCAGAGTGTGGTGCTCTGGAAGGGGGGTGACATGCATGGCAGTTTCTTTAATAAAGTTAGATTGAAATTATTTGAAAAAGTGGGAGACTTTTTTTTTTTACAAATGGCCATGTATGCATTCGTTATTCCATGGAGTGTTCAAGGAGCTCAGTTGGACAGGAGTGTAGAAAGGCAAGTAATGAGAAGTGAGAAGTATTGTTGAAGAGGTAGGTGAGGACCACCCAGTAGAATGCCTTGTGCATTGTGCCAAAGAATTTGGAATTCCACGCTAATGCCTGCCTCAGGGTAGGCATAAATATTTGTTGGATTCATACAAATGAAAAGCCCTGGAAAACACTAAGCAGGTTGAAGTGGGAGGGTACAGATGTGATCAGATTTGTGTAATAAAAACGTTTAATCCAGTGGCAAGATGGAGACATTATTTGAAGAGGCAGCAAAAGTGGAGTCAGGAATACCGGTCAGCATGCTAGTCCCGAAATCCAGATTGGTGGTGGTGATGGTGGGGCATCTGGGACTCAGCTGGTTAAGCATCTGACTTTGGCTCAGGTCATGATCCCAAGCTCCTAGGGTTGAGCCTCACATAGACTTCATGCTCAGAGGAGAGTCTGCTTGTCCCTCCTTCTCTAGCTCGTACTCTCCTTCTATCAAATAATTAAATAAAATCTTAAAAAAATAAAAAAAAATTAAAAGAGAAGAAAGAAATCCAAATGAAGGATGCTGAGGGCTAGGCTAGAGCACTCACGACAGCTGGAAGGGAGGTGCAGATTTTTCTTTTCTCTCTGTTGTTAGCATCAGGCAT
Organism: Neogale vison; assembly: GCF_020171115.1. Lineage (NCBI taxonomy): Eukaryota > Metazoa > Chordata > Mammalia > Carnivora > Mustelidae > Neogale > Neogale vison. The sequence goes on along the minus strand of NC_058097.1, from coordinate 122,364,750 downwards.
GCCCTGTGTACAGAGAGAATTGGGTCAATGGTATCATTGTATTTATACCATTTATTGAAAACTCCTATGAGACAATATATTGTAGAAGAGTGGACATAACATTTATTTCTCAATGTAGAGTTTGTGAAGCCCTTAGATATATTAGTATACTCAGTAACAGTTTTAAAAACTAAACTTCGTTTATTTAATTTTACAAGTTTCTCCCCCATGGCTGTGTCTGAGGTGGGTATGCGGTAAGATTCAAGGATTTTTGGTTCTCAGTTTGCTCTTTCATTGCTTGTTGGATTCTAACAGGAATTCTGTGAGAAGACAGGAACTTCATAAATACTTTCCTTTTTATTACTGCCTCTCTGGGTTTCCTTCATCCCTAAGGCAGTAGAAACTAGCATCTGATCAAATCAGTCTACAGTGTCCTGTCCTCTTGGAGTCAGAGATATTTCATTCAAAACTCTGGTTCCTCTCCTTGAAGCTACAGTTGTAGCATGATGACAGTGATTTACTGGTGTTCAATGGTCCAGCTCATACTGGACAAGCAGCTGTCACCGAGTTGCATGCTACTTGTCACCCAAAGCCCAGGGTTTGGTGTTGTAGGTGGGCATCCTTCTCCCTTCCCCCATTATCATTAGAGATCAGCCAAGCAAAGTCGGGGGGGGGGGAGGAGTTTTGTCTCCTTTTTGCGCTGATGAGGGAATGTATTGTTTTGTATTTGGGACCCAACGCAATCAGGGGACTCTTAGACTGGGATCTTTGAGAATGGAATCTCTTGTAGACTCAATCTGACTCGTAACTTCTGGCTTTGCTAATGCTTTCCTACTTTGCTTTCTTCCATAGATTATGGTCTACTATGTGCCAAACATTGTTACAGACACTGGTATGCAAAGAAGAATTGGCTCCTGCCCTAAAATTGCTCAGTTTGTTGGTAAAGAATGATAAATAAACAGATGACTAAAATAACATTATAAGAGCTGTAGTGCAGATATATCTTTTCACTTTTAGAAGGTTTAAAAAAAAATCCAGAGGCCTATAAATTTTACTTTAATTTCCTGTTAGAGAGTTTACAGATATTTTTTAATGTTTCCCCAACCCTACATTGGGGGAAAAAAAAAAACAAACCTTACCTTAATCTCTTTGTCTATATTTTTTCATAAAAGTCAATTGCCTAGTTCAAGAGTCACAAACACACGTGTCCTAAGGGCCAGGGGGGTGACATGAATGAGTGGAGGGGCTTCGCAGGGGGGGTAGAGACTGGGGCTTCTTTAGTGGGGGCAGCTGCTGCTCAGAACAGACAGATTGTTGCTGGGCAGAAATACTCACCCAATGATGCCAGCTCTTATAATTTTTCAAGAGAAACTAGGTTTTATGTGAAATCTCTGATTTTTTAAATGTTAGCAACTAAATCCAATAAGGAAAAAAAAAAAAAAAGGATGCAGTACCAATGAACATCTTCTTGGTCTGTATTGTCCAGAGCAATAGCAGTTAGTGTTGTCAGAGAAAGGTTTGCAGCAACTCCTCAGGATGGGTGTGAAGACTGTGGCAGAATTGCCTGGAGTTATCAAATAGCTCTCATCACTGAATAATGCCTTTGTTTTGGAGAGACAGAAAGGGAAACTCAAATACTTGTCATTTGCTTTCTTTCCTTTGTTATTGTAAAGCACTTTGCAGTATTTGAAGAAAAACAACTCAACTAAACAACACTATTTTTCCTCTGAAGATGAAAGAGGTTCCAGAGAACATCCACTGGAGGCTTTGACTAAATCTGGCGGTCTTCCTACATGCCTTGACACCCAAATTGAGCAAGCTATTAAACTCCAAATTCCCCTTTCTAGACGTAAGCTGAAGGGCTGAGGGCTAAGGGGTGCTGGCCATCCTGGGATAGTGTTCCCTTCTGACAGCAAGTTCACCCAACTCCGGGTCCTTTGATTCTTTGGACTCTGCCTTCCTCCCTTGCCATTGTCTCTCCTCTGTAGCACTACTGGGGGAAGCATTTGGGGTGGAGGTTCTGTCTTAAGGACTGTGCCCCTTGTGTTCCCACTCCTTGACTCTAGGTCCAAGTCAGGGAGACATGCTTGATCTTGGACAATTTGAAATACAGCTGATGTGAACTTCCTTGAAATATGAGTGGGGCACGAGCCACTGTGAACTGTGGAGCTTCCCTCCCTCCCTAGGGAACAGGATGTGGTGTGGAGAGGCAAGCTTCCGACCTGGGGGCTCTGCTCCTTTGGCAGGCTGTATTCTCCAGACTGTCAATGGGTGCCAGCTGCCCTTTTGCTTTCCACCAGCCAATGGCTATAAATAAAGTCACATTTCCCACATACTGTATTTATGTTTCAGAAAATGTCTGCGTTGCATACGTAATGGAGGAGATATAATTATAATATTTCAAAACTGGCCAAATTTCGTGAAATATAAAATAACAGATGGCACCACACAATATTGGTGTGGTGCGCTTCATTTAAATCATAACTCGGGCCTGAAAATGTTCCCATTTGGTACCGGGTGGTGAGGAGAGTGTATGCGCTGGGAGTTAGGGGGTGGCGCGGTTCCCCTTCTTTGTCCTCTCTAAGCTTTTCAGGGAACGCAGTTACGAAGTTATGCATGCCGAGTAATCTCAAGTTTGGATCTTGTCAATCTATCAATTCAGACCGGTTGGCATTTAGCTGACAAGTAGGAAGTCGGACTTCCAAACTTGGGTGGTATTGGCCCCTGACGGTTTCCCATTTTTACCACCAAGTTGTTGTTTAAGTTCAAAACCTTCAGACACTTAATCTATCTTTGACAGCAGTTCCACTAGATGATCCTGTGTTCTAGGTTGTATGGCATGGATGTCGTGGTCCCTGCTTTGTTTCAACTCCATTGCTTGTTCCCCATATTCACCCAGAGCCAACATAATCTGAAATCTCAGTGATCCTCAAAAGGCCTATAGGATGCTAGAATTTAAGTGGGAAATTTATAAGCTTTCAAAGGCACAGCCCTATCTAGGGGGAAGGTCAGAGTAAGAGACTCGACTCCCGAATTACCCCGGTGCTCAAATCTTGTGCTAAACCAAATGGCTCATTGATTCAGATAGATCAGCATTCACGCAAATGCTTCTGTACAACCCAGATTCTCCAACTGGTAGCATTTGGTTCCTGCTTTTTGTTTGTCGTCTCAATTGCTCTTCCCATCTCACTGAAGAAACAGTAGAATTTAGCAATAAGGTTTCAGACTCCTAAATTGTTGATGAACAATACAGGCTAAAGAGCCATGAATGCCTCTTGTTGGCCCTCCCAGCCTGTATGTGAACTCTTTCATAACAGCCCTTATTGAATCAGAGGACAGCAGATAAGCCCCATTTGTGCTTCTGTGCTGGCTTCTCTGTGTCCATTCTTTCTTTGTTCCAGTCTTTACTTAGAACGAGATACCAAAATCCTGCTGGAGAAATTACAAGTGTTTGCAATGCTACCATTCAATTAATAGTGTGACGAGAGTCAAAAGGTTAAGGTATTTCATTTTTCTTCTCTCTTTTCAGAGAAAAAAATTCATAAGGTCCATATTAGCTTTAAATTGTCTTTTCTCTCTATAGATCAAGACGTATCATTCTCTTCCTGAATTTTCTCCTCTTCCAGTCCCTCCCATCAAAGATGGAAAAATGAGTGTATCCTGTTGTGTTATGATAATGTGCAAGGAAAATAGAAATCTCTTTATCAGTGGTAGTGCTAGAATGTTTATGTTGTAATAGCTGGGAGAACAGAATAGGATGTGTGATGGCCTGGTGGGGCTCTAGGAAAGGGGTGAACTGACTTCTGTTTGAGACAAGCAGGTGGAGGCCATGACTATGGTTTATGATTTGTCTGTATTTATCTAAGGAAATGCCAAGTTACCACAAAGAGTAAAAATAAATAATCACTGGGTATGACTTTGGAGGATGCATTTACCTTTCTGAATGGAATTATTTTTTATAACTCCTGCCCATTACACATACTTCGGAATTAGTATGTCAAGAAATTATTGATCTTTGACCTGGTATGTCACTCTCATGAGTGTTACCTGAGACAAGGACTAAACCTGTTTCTATGGCCCTGGTGGGCAGAACAATATTTAATGGGTGAGAATAACAGATTCGAGTAGTCTGAGCTTGAAAAAACTACTTTAAGTTCTACTAAATTCTACTAAAAACTACTTTAAATTCTCTATCAACAGAAGAATCCAAGTTAAGTGTGGGTGGTCACTGGGTGGTGATAAAGTAGAAGGAATTCTAGAGCCTTGCTTCCCAGAGTATGGCCCCAGAACCAGATATATCAGTATTACCTGGAAGCTCGTTAAAAAAGCAAACTCCCAGGCCCCACTTAAGACTTTCTGAATCAGAATTTGCATTTTGGCAAGATGTCCCTAGGGATTTGTATGCACAGTAGTATCTGAGAAGCCCTGTTGTATAGGATTCCTTCTAAGGCTCAGACAAGTTTCTAAGTAAACTGTGTGAGATGTATGGGTTTAACCATGAACATATGACTTGCTTTGGCACCCAGCACCAACTTGATTAGATAGACCACATAAAAAAGAGGATGTAAGGATACTCCCGAAGTTTCTTTCATTCACATATATTTTTAATGTAATAGAATTAGAGTTTTCCTCCCCATCTTCTGTCCTCCACTCTGCTCTAACCTACCATGTGTGCTGGATTCACACCAGAAGTTATTCCTTTGAGTTTGAATATTGAAGGACCCCATGAAGATGATAACATCTAAATTAGATGAGGTAATGCTTTAAACTGTTATTACCAATTAAGCTATTAATGTTAATTAGTGCATCAATTTGCTATCAGAGAGCAGGCTTATCTTATAACTATCTTATAGTTTTTCTGCTTTTTTGTACCTTTGAAATACTTGTTAGTTAGAAATCATTTTCTAGATTTGATTATTTCTTGAGAAACAGGAAATAATTAGATGGTCAAACTGCAGAGAACATTCAAATTGACAATGTCTGCATAGAATTTTAGTGAGTCACACAAAGAATGTGCTCCCACTGCATTCATGCTCCTTGTCTTTTCCATAATGGACTCGAGAACTGGAATAGTGGGTCAGCGTTTACAAATCCAAATGTGATATCGTGAAGTGGTAAGATTGCAAGTTCTAGAGCCAGAATATCTGCATTCAAATCCTGGCTATGTCTCTTATTTGCCTTGAGCAAGTGTCTTCATCTATAAAATGAAGAAATAGTAGGATGAATCCACAGTTTTGCTGGGGGGATGAAATGACATAGCATCCTGTATTTTGCCCAGTGTCTTGCTTTGAACTGGTAAGCAAATACTAAGTGCTGTCGTCACTGCTGTTTTTGTTGTTACTGTCTTCTGTGGCATGTTACCCAAGCTGTTTGAACTACCATTCGACTATAGTCGTACACTTCGTAGCCTCAGAACATCACAGACCTTTTTATGGCTTCTTAGTACCACCTAGATATTTCTGAATCTGCCATTCTCTCTGATTGGTTTGTGTGCTCTTGATACAGACCTTACCATTGTTTTGCAGATGCAAGTAGTTTCTTAGAAAAACCTTCATTTTTATAGGGGTAGGGAAGATCTACATTCCCTTATAAGAAGGGGACAAAGCAGGAGGTATTTTATTTAATACTCATTGCCATGTGATTGTTAAATATGCTCTCCAGGAAGCCTTCAGGCATGAGAACAAAATACTACAGATGAAACTAAGTGGAGTAAGTTGTGATCTAGCTCCTTACACACCCTGCAAGCAGAGCTCTTCCCAAATTTAAAAGATCCTGTGTGTGAAAGGTGGGGGTCCTACAAAGGAGGTTGTCACCTTTCTCTAAAAAAAACATTTTTTTTTTTTTTAAAGAAGGCGAACTTGTTTAGTAAAGAGAGTCTCAGATCTCATTTGACCTTTCCACACCCTTCTGTTGGACAGTTTCAGAGGAAGGGATTAGACATCTCTCCACTCTTTCTAAAAAACAAGAGAATTGGGTGTAAGTGGTAGGGTTCAGTGCCTCAGGCTGAGTGCTCTGAGGGCATTTACTACCTTTCCCACTGATTTCCTTCTTCTGTTCCAGGAGCCTATCCAGAATACCATATTGCATTTAGTCATTATTTCTCCTCAGTCTCCTCTGGTCTGTCTCCAACACAGAAATCCAATTTTGTCAACAGACATCACCACGGGCATGGGGAAGGATGCTGCCTGTTTCTCAGTTATTTTACCATCACTTATTGAGTTCCTACTATGTGACACAAGTAAAAATGATTAAATCCCTGCCCTAGAGAATTTTACTAGCTGAGGGTGGTTACAGATAGGTAAAGAAGTAATTACTGTACTTTGATAGGTAGTCTAACAGAACAAAATACTCCAGGTGCTATAACACCCCTAAAAAGAGAGGATGACTCCCAATGACCCTTGCCAAGAAAACACAGTGACCCAATTCAGTGACCCCTTCTGGTAGAGGGCTCATTGGGATGGACCTTGTGGTCAAATGAATCAATTGAATTGGAATGTTCAATTTATGTAAGAGATGTGTTTCAACATAGTTCTGAAGGGGGAAAAAAATGTCTGTGAGCAGTGTGCCTATGCATCCATGATTAAATGGGGAGTGTGGTGTGGTGTGGGGGTGGGGGAGTTAATACACAGAGCCAAGATTTTCCAAGCTCCGTGAAATGCATGCTTTCTGGATTCCTTGGGACTGAGATCTAGAAGAGTGTTTTAGAGAGATAAATTACCACTCTATCTTGCTCTGTTTTTCCAAAGCTTAATTTCTCGATAACTTGCCTACTGAACTTCCTCATTTTCCTCACCTTCCAATCATTTCCCAACCTATAGCATTTCAGCTTCTGTTCTTCTTTCCTGAAAAAGAACTTTTACCAAGGCAATTAATTGACCTCTGTAAGAATAATCTAATAGAAAAATGTGGACATTCATATTACCCAACTTCTTGATAACCTCCTGAATTGTTGATCATTCCCTCCTTCCTCAGATGCTTTCTTCTCTTTGATTGTGTAACACACTTGTATCCTAATCTGTCTCCCCTTTTTTCGTCCTTGACAATCCTTCTTTAGCCAGAACATTAAAAAAGGGTTCTTTAAGACTGAGTTCTAGGTCCTCTTATTACTGTACATTTCTCCTGAGATTATCTCACTGACATCAGTTATTGTTTCAATTACTGTTGGGATTTAAAAGGCACAATTGATAATTTCTCTCCCCCTACTAAGGTCTGAACCAACTGAGAAATACAAAGTCAAGCAGGCATCAAACTATCAATTTTATTATAGGGAAAGCTGAATTGCAGAATGCAGTCTTGATTCAAGTCCAAAATGAGCTTCTCACTTAATACCCTTCTTTCTCCCAATTGGTTTTATTCACTCAGCCACAGGCAGGATAATTTGTCAACTGTAGCTCTAGGCCTCCCCCTGCAGAGACAGGATCTGCCAGGGAGCTTACCATATAGAGGTGGATAGAACAGAAAGGAAAACACACATGAACCTCAGATAGTGTTTTAAGGGGGAAAAGGGAGGCAGAGAGAGGAAAGGAAGAAAGGAGGGAGAAAGAACGGGAGAGATAAAGGGAAAAAGAATATGAATGCATATATACAGAGCCTGGTAGCACATTAATCCTGCCCAGTAAAGAATCAAGGACACAGACATGTCAGAACTTTGTCCTCTCTCTAATCAGATAAGTCAGATAAGTCAATCTTATTCTTGTGGAGGGAAAAAACAAAACAGTGAGAGGTAAAGCAAAGATAGTAGCTTCTTCTCCATGGCTTTTCCTGAGAAGGCAGAAGTTTCTGTTACATGAACCTGAAGAGAGAGGAAAAGATGACTTTACTAATGACCACCTATATTGAGATGGCTCACAAATCTTTATCCCTAGTCAAAAACTCTCTTGTTAGCTACAGATTTGTATATTTAATTTTTGACTTGATGCCTCCACTTAGATGCCTCAGTGTAACTGCAGTTCAACATGCCCCCAAATAATTCTATTAGTAACCAAGTCTTGAATTATTACTGGGTGCCAGGCACTGTGCTAACAGCTCTATGTTGATTCTTTCATTTGATTTTCATATCAACTCTACAAGATAGGTGGAAATCATTAAGGAAATTAAGCTTAGAGAGTTTTAAACCTGCAAGTAGTAGACAAGAGATTAGAACCCAGGTATACGACTCCAGAACTATTAGGTGCCACATTGCTTTCCCTGCTGAACCCGTAACCACTCTCTTCAGCTGAGTCTGAATCCAGGGAATCTTTTCCTAGTTATTGACATTATATCCATCCAGAAACTCAACTAGGAGCCAAGGCATCAGTTTGAAAATCCCCCTGCCCCTACTTCCCTTCTCCACCAAATCCTGTGAATCATATCCCCTAAAAGTCTGTACAGTCCATCCAGGGTCATCCACATCCCTGGACTACTGGGATGCATTTCAAAATGGTCATACCACATTGGCTCCCTTTCAGTCAACTCTACATGCTGCCTGAGAGAATGGCCATGTATGTCCCTTTCCCCTACCTGAGACGTTTTCCATAGCCAAAGCTGCTTTGAAGAGTCTGCTGGTCTCTGTGTGTTTTGGCCTTCCTCTCCTCTTCCAGCTTCATCTGTCCCACTGGTCCACTCATTTTCTATCCTCTAGCCATCTGAACCTTCTTTTAGTTCCTTAAATGTTCATGGTCATTCCCCACATGTGCCATTTCCTCTGCGTGGGATATTCCTCTCTGTCCAGACCTAATTAACTTCTTCTTCAGATCTCAGATGAAATATCTTCTCCTCAGGGAAGCCTTCCCTGACCTGTTCATTCATGGCATGCTGCCCATTTCTCCTCTCTTAATACAACATATCTCCATTTCAAGGCAATCATCACAATTACAGTGATATCTAAGTATGTGATTATTTAACAAAAGTCTTTGCCTCCCTCTGGATTTTAAATGCAGGAGGCCAGAGTCTCTGCCTGGGATTTCTTTGCAGTGTGTCTCAAGTGACAAGTACAGGGTCTAGCCCAAGAGGTGCTCAATGAATGGTGGTTGGATCCACCTGTAATGATGGTAGCATCAGCTGTGTACTTTCGATACAGGCACTGTGCTTAGTGTTCAGTGCTCAGTGTGCTCAGTGCTGAACACATTTTGTCATTCATTCTCATAGTGGTGCAGGGAGATAGCTACTTTTTGTATCTCCGCTTCACAGATGAGGAAACTGAAGGGGGGAGAAGCTCGGCACCTTGCCTGAGATACCACATGTCAGAGCCAGGTCCTGAATCCAGGTCTGCTTGTTTGTTTACATGAAGATCTACTACCTCAGCAATGCTGATTGCTTGGTCATCTCTTTATTTGAGAACTTAAAAGAAGTCAAACCTTTAGTTATGCATGAAACAGCCTACTCCACTACCACATGTATATTCTAACTATACTTTTACTTGACTGAAACAAAAGTTATTTGTGACTGTGTAAAACACGAGTTTCCTTGTTTCTGATTTTTTAATGACTGAAACAGGACAATGAGAAAAACCAGACAACATAGAGCCAAGTATAAAGTGCCCTAGGGTATGCCACAGGGAACACTCTAGGACAAAAGCAAGGGGACTCAGGGAGGTAGGTAGGAATGAGGCTAGAAAAGACAAATCAAGACTTAAAAGAGGGAAGATTCTAAAGTTTTGTCAAGAGAGCTGGAAGAGCACTCACCTTGTGGTTTTATTCAAGCCCAGGCTCTGGAGGAGAAACTTCTCATCAGCATGACAGGTCAGAGAAAGAGTTTGATAAAGAGTTCCAGAAGTGAAATCCTGGGAAGCAATCTGCTCAAGGTCACTGTGGGGGTGTAGAGGAGTAGTTTCCATCTGGCATGTGAGCCAGGAAATTTCCAACTGGGAATCTGCAGGATCAGCCTTAGATTGAGACTTGCTAGAAATCAATAAGCCAGGTTGTTGCAGAGCCGGTAATGACAATGGCTGCCATTTATTGAGTTCTTAAGCACTGGGCTAAGTGCTTTACAGACTTTCTTTCACTTATTCCTCATGGCCACCTTGCCAGATGGATATTGTGATCTTAATTCATCAGGTAAGAAAGTAGAGACTCAGAGAGGGAAAGATGTTTGTCTAAGGACACACAGCTAGATTCCATCCAAGCCTGTCTGATCCCAAAGTGTCTTTGCTAACTGCATTTCGTCTCTGAGTATGATCTCTGACTTGTGATGCAAAAGTGATTTTGTACAAAGCCTAGCATGTTCATTCATTCATGTCTGCATTCATGCATTCATTCCATACACATTTACTGAACATGCCCTGAAAATGAAGGCTGGGCTTCAGAACACCTTATTTGAGAAGGCCCTTACCCCAGAGATGCAAGAAGCAAAAGTGGAGATCATGGTACCAAAATGTGGGTTTTCTGTTTCCTGGCATTTCAGGTGGTGACGTCACCAGCCGTGGTAGGATATTTTTTCCCAGTGAAAGTGGCACAAAACAAGGAGCTTGCCCTGGGCAAGGAAGGTGCTTGTGGTCCCTTTCAACCCACCAAAGATCAGAGAACCCCAAGATGCTATACAAGTGTCACCAGATGATTATTTCCATATCTGCGCAACATAGGAATTTCCAAGGACTCTTGACTCAACTAGCAGTTCCTTGCCCATCAGGGGCTCCCTGGCTTCAACTGGGAGGAGAGAAGTACTCACCCAGCTTGACTGCATCCTTCCAAATGCCCTTTTCTCCCAAAGTCAAAATCCGTACCCAGTCTTGATTGCTTTCATTCCGTGGAACAGCGGCTTCCCTACCCTCACGCTCCCCCATTCTTATATATTTCCATCCTTGGGGGGAGACAGGGACTTTTCCTTACACCATCATTCAAATTTGAGAATCCTTCTGACAAAATGTCTGTTTAAGAAATGAGATGAAGCATCATAGAAAATAAGCTAAGGGGTGTTTGTGTGTGTGTGTGTGTGTGTGTGTGTGTGTTATTTTGAACAGTTTCTCTCCTACCTGAATACACCATTGAAGAATTTTCCTCTTTCATTTTTGCATCTGTATCCTGGAAAATGATCTGAGTATCACAAGCAGACCCTTCCTGGGGACTTCTTCCTTCCCCTGGCTGTTATTAAAGCCCAGCTGACCTGCCTGAAACGAGTGATGGAAGCTGTTCTTTTCATTTTCTGCTGGTTTCTCTATCTGTGTGTGCCTGTGAAGGTCACACATGACTTTTCACCTCCCCTGTCTCGTTTTCCAAGTTTCCTGGAACATGAACATCCCTCTTGGGAGGACAGTATTATCTGCAACTTATTATAGAAATGTAATGAAAGCATCATGAGCAGCATACTGAGATATCCAGATGGGTAATGTTGAGCCCTTGCAAAATGAGCTCTTTACTATTTATCTTACTTGGGGGGAAAGTTTGATCATTTCTAAGCCTCTGGTGGTGTTTTCTTGGGTCAGGATAAAGGCATTCTCTGGTTGTTAGCTTATAATAATTATAGAAGGAGGATGAGAGAGAGAAAGAGGAGAGAGAGAGAGAGAGAGAGAGGTGGGAATTTATCCCATAGGAGTAGATGAGGCCTGAGGCCTGCAGACCCGGGGAAGTCCTGTAGAAAAATGCAGGGGGCCTGGTGGGGGTTGCAGTAGAATGGAGGATGCTTTGCTTTATAAAGAGGCAGCTAGAGCATCAGATGATTTTTATTCAGACAGAATGAAGAATCAGCATGACCAGGTCTTCTTATTTTTCAAGAGTAACTAAATATCTACAGGAGCAGATGTTTAAATACTAGCAACATATTCAATTTAAGAAGTACTGCTGGACATAGAAAATGTGTTTGAGGGGTCAGATCCAGCCCTCAGGCTATCATATGCTATTCCAAAAAGAAAGGCATTGGAAACTGTGGATCAGGTCCTGGGCCTTCTTCATGGGAGGCAGTTAGAGAGGTCACCAAAACCTTTAATGAAAATGCCAGTGGAAGAAATATGTCCTCTTTGTTGTCAGAGATCAGAGCACCAGCATTAGGAGGCCCTGATGCTCTAAGGTGATGGCCAAAAGGTGGTGACTGGAACATGCAGGGGCAAGAGGGCCCTTTGGCACAGCTAGACCCTTTGTTGCCTGCTGTGTCCAGGTCTGCAGCCCTCAGCTCCAAATCCTGTCACTGGCAGTTCCTGGCAAAAGTCCCCATTAGTTGAGTTCTACCTAAAATGCTGTCACGTGGTGGTGGGAAACTCTCTTTCTTGGAAGGTTTTAGGATTAGGCTGTAAAAGCACGTGGCTTCTAAAGTGACAACTAGTAATAATGGTCAGTGTGTTAGTATCTATTTGACACTGAGGAGTCCAGGGTAGCTCCTTGGGAACATGGGGATACTGTGCAGAGGTCATTGTGTGCGTGGATTTAGCTGCAACAAATGGCCTTCTTCAGCTTCCATTATGGTGTTTTTCCACAATATTAATGAAGTTATTTTTTCTGGTGACACATTTCTGATAAGAATATACGCATTTAAGGAGGCTCTAGAAATAGTGATGTCAAACAGCAAGAGATTCATCCGGAAAGGAGGCCAAAGTTCATTGAAATATGTTGACTTGGTCATTCTCCTTTCTCCAGGGTTGCTAGGGCCACAGGCCACTTTTCCTGGAAAGTTCAAAACCTGCGTGGTAGAAGTTATGAGAGACATACACAGTTTTGTTAAAGATAACAAAAGGAGAACAAGTACACTCAAAACTCTGCTCTATGTGAATGAAGGCCACATAACCTCCTCTTCAGATTCCGATCTCTCATTTTATGTCAGCTTCAGCTTTGTCGGGCATGACAAAGATTTGGGGGAGAATTGTTCATTCCAGGGAGTACCCAGCAGCATACCCCTCAGAGAAGAGAGAGAGAGAGATTGAGAAAGAGAGAGAGAGAGAGGAACTTCCCCTCCTGACAATTGCACTTCAATAGTCTAGCCTTCTGAGCAGGGGCATCTTTAGGGTTAGCAACCAAACTTGTAAGTCTTTAGTTTAACTGAACTTTGGAGCCTTGGAGGCTCTTACATCCTTCAAGGAAATATTGAAAGCAGAAGCAAGTGTGTCAAACACAGGTACCTAGTGAAGCTTGAAGAATCTAATTTTGCAGGAGGGCATCTTCATATAAATGCTGCAGTTCTGCTGTAAAGTAAGTGTCAACCCTCTGCTGAGGAGGGAAATCAGATTCATTTCAGTCTTGGGCTATCCACAATTTCCCGTTCAAATAGATGGAGCTTGAGTTTGTTTTTTTCCCTGTCATTACTACTCGGTCCAGTGTTTCCATTTTAAAAGGTGTGCATGTGGACTGAACCAAAACAGGGATTATTTAAAATACTGTGCCTGTTGGTTTCATTTAAATGGCCCCAATATCTTTGGCTAATAGTAAGGGCATTTTTAGTAAAACACACAGATTTGGCCAGGTCTAGACAATTTAATACTTGCTGCAACAACAATAATTTGGGGCATTTGTAGGACCAGTTATTATTTTTCAAAGATTTTCCCATTTGTTCCTTGATTTTTCTCCTTCTCTTCCCTGGGAAATGTAGAGCAGGATGGCAGGACCATAGCATCTTCTATAGTGACTCAGCCTTCTGTTCAGACCCAGCTTCTCCTTGTGTGCAGTGGGTACTCAACAATTAAATGCTCAGTAAATGTTATTTGAAAATAAGCTAACATGGCCCATGACTAGATGCTGATTTCATTTGCCACATGCAAAGACACATATTGGGTTGAAATAATACCTCTTAGGTTCTTCAGCCACTTTACAACATAGAATACGTGATACTCCCAGCCCCCAGAGATGGGAGACAAACTTGCCCCTGCATCTCTGTGAAGCTTTAGAATGGACTTCGGGTATAATACTTTAAAGAATGTATGCATTGCCTGCACACTGACTGTTGGTCTCTGGAAAGAGGTGAATGTGGAATTAAGTGCCTCATGGCTAGAAAATGTCAGAACCTAAATTGTAACCTAAGTATATGATTCCTAGTTGCACAATTTTTAATTACCTGAGATTTATTTTAAAATTGGTTAGAGTAGCAGGCACAACCCTGAACTCAATGTCACACAGTCTCTGGGGCCAGCCTTTGCTAACAAGGCCTCCTGCCTCTCCTGAGCTCCCATCCTGCAGGAACACTTCTTTGGGTCTTCAGCCTCACACAAAGGGTCAGTGTCAGCAATATCTGAACACATGAGTGGGGGAGGGGTGAAGACTGAGATCTTGTCTCTGTGCTGGATGCCTCTGAGCAAGTGGGCCTGGGCTGGGTGGGGCGAAAGCAGCAGCTGGTGCCATGGAGAGGCTGGAGGGGTTGGGAGGCAGAAAGAGAAAGAGACACAGTTAAAATTCTCTGCCATTGCCTGACCATGTCCCCTTGGTAGCCATGTAGTCAGGGAATGTGTAACTGTGTGTTTTTCTTTTTCTGTACCCCCCTCCCTGCCTTTCTCTTTTTCCTCCCCCAAATGCAAATCAATAGATGTGTATTCACAGACTAACACGATGTCAAGGAGAGAAGAGTAGCCTTTTCATCCAGAGTAGAGTGCAGGGAGCAGCCCCTCCACACAGGGAGAAAAGGAAAACAGGAAATGAGAGGGGGAGGAAAAGGACAGAGAGAGAAAAGGAGACCAAATCTGGGGAGAAGATGGTGGATGGCGCCCTGGGAATGCATGGTTGTTTGGCCATGCCTTCTCCCTTCCACGTGGTGTGAACATCCTTTCATCTTCCTGCACTTCGCCTTGGGAACAGGGTAATGAATTTTTTCCCCAATAGCTAGAATACTTCAGTTCTTGCTTTAAATTTGTTCTGGAAAAAAGGGCATACATAAGTGAAAATCAGATGCCATTTTCTTCAATACCTAGCTAAAATTCGATCAGGCAAATCTAGGTGGAAGGCTTTAACGATAATGTGAGAGTGGGTAATATATTGTCTTGAACAAATCTAGCTAGTTTCTGGGCTGCAAGTGAACCAGGGTGATGCTTATGTGACTAGTAACAACAACAAGAACAATAATAATGAGTGAAAGAAGTGTTCATTGTTGGAAGCAACTGATCAGAAAGAGAATATGGGGATTGTAGTCCTGGCTTCTTCCTTGACTTCTGGGTCTTTTGGAGCACATATTTGAATTGTAGGTGTACTGTCTGGCTCAGTTGGAAGAGCATGTGGCTCTTGATCTCAGGATCATGAGTTTGAGCCCCAGTGTGGTTGTAGAGATTGCTTAAAATGAATGAATAAATTAAAACATAAAAAAATAAATTGCAATGCCTCCTCATTTTTCTATCTGGAAAATGGGGCTAATTAACCCCTCCTCTATGTTACTTCACACGGGAGTGAGACAAATAACTGAGATTTTAAACGTCCAAGTCTTCAATGTGCACGTCAGCAATATTAGCTCTTATTTCAGTTACTCTTATTTATGTAAGATTTTAGCTTTATATTGGAAAAACAGCCTTTTATTCCAGGTGTTTTGAGATTTTTATTTGTAATATCCTTTTTCCTTTATGTCACTAAGTGTCTGAACTAGTAGGGAGTTAAACATGGAAGGCTGGCTTCCATTTTGCCCTGCAATGTCTTCTCAAATCCCACAAAAAGGATAATAAGGGGTTAAAAATGTACAAAGGACAAAAAAGTTGGAAGAAGAAATGAAAGTGGTTGAGAAATGGAGATTCCTTTTAAAAGAAAAAGAATGAGTGCACATGATTTAGTAAAATAAAACAAAACAAAATAAAATAAAATAAAGGTGAGATGTAAGGGTGTGCAAAGAATGTGATAGATAGGACTGCGGGTTTATATCCATGGCAGCCCAGGAATGACAGCTTCAGGGTAATTTGGAAGGCAGAAGTGTGGAGGAATGAGTTAAAAGCCTATTTTAGACACAACTCCACCGCAGAATGCTCTGCTTCTCCTATTTCCCATTAATGGGAAATTTATTTTTTTTTGAAGGAATTGAAGAAGAGAGAATCCAAGCTCAGCCACAGGAGACAGTTGAGATAACCTGGTAAAAACGGAGAGGTTGAGGATCTCCATCCTGAATGGTGAAACCCACTGGATCACCTTCAGAATGCTGGAAACCAGGATCGTACCATCCTGGTAGGTGAATAGAGGCCTCATTTGGAGAAACTTGAGTGACTCAAGAGGAACAGATCTACAACTACTGACATTTGGGGGAAAATGGTCCCAAGGCTGTTCCTTGTCCCAAGGCCACTATTTGCCTGATAATCTTTGAAGGATCCATTAATAAAATAAATACCATTGGTAAACACAGATTCCAGACAGTCTATTATTGCTTTATTTTTTTAAATATGAAAAGAAGACCAAAGATCGGCAGACAGTTGAAGCTTTTTTACATGAAAGATAGATATAAAAACAAATGAGCAGAATAAAAGAAAATTTAAAAAATAAAATAAAAAAAGGAAAAGCAAAAGGAAACAATACCAAGTATTGATGAATATGCTCAGAAAAGATGTAACCATAGAACAAGAACAGGGCACTGTAAAAAAATCAGGCAACAAGGAAGGCAGTTTGAAATTAATAATTTGATAACGACAATTTTTAAAAAGTCAGTAGGATAAGTAGAAACAAAAGTTTTAAGAATATCTTGAAAAAAAAAGAAAGAAGAAAATATAAGAAAATTAGGGAAGTAATACTGAAGACTAAGATTCATTTAATAGAAATTCTACAAAGAATGAATAGCAGAGAGGAGAGAAAATTTTCAAAGTCATAATAATACAAACAAATTAAAAATTCCCAGAGTTGAAGAACATGAAATTTCTGTATTGGAAGAGTGTCTGACACAATGAAAGAAAACAGATCCACATGAAGAATTTCATCTTTGTGAAATTTTGGAAAGCTATGGATAAAAACAATATTCTTGGAACACCGAAAAAAATAAAAAAAAGAATATTCTAAATGTTTACTGAGAGAAAATCAAGACATTTCAAATATAAATAAATGCAATTTGACATAAATCATACTTTTCAACAACACTTAAACTTAGAGGAAAATGGAGAAATAGTTTCAAAATTTAGAGAGGATATTAATTTTCAAATAGAAGTCTATTTGTAGATGAACTAACTATACTTGAGTGAAATTAGGATAAAGCCATTTTTTTTAAAGAATTTATTTATTTGACAGACAGAGATCACAAGTGGGCAGAGAGGCAGGCAGAGGGAGACAGGGAAGCAGGCTCCCTGCTGAGCAGAGAGCACAACGTGGGGCTCCATCCCAGGCAGGACCCTGGGATCATGACCTGAGCCAAGGCAGAGGCTTAACCCACTAAGCCACTCAGGTGCCCCATAAAGCCATTTTTGAATATTCAAGTTCCTCCCACAAATGACCACCTATGAATGCTTTCTCAGCAAACTATTGAAGGATGTGTTTCATTAAACCAAGGAAGAACACCAAGAAAGAAGAAAACCTACATCCAAAAAACACGAGAGAGACATAGGACATCGGAAGCTGTTAGTAAAGGGTAGTCCCAGACAACTGAGGGCCAGGTGGATGGAAACCTTCAGAAAGAATGCCTTTAAAACATGAGGCTAATAGATTACTAGGTGTTTTTAACTATACTGAAAGGAAGTTTAGAATTCCGCAGGAGGATTGGAGAGATTTAATTATCGGTCTATATAAGATTCAGTAAATGAAAAAAAAAGGCAATATCATCTTTGGGAAAAACAAAAAGTTGCATAAGAAAGACAATAGTTAAATAATCATAACAATGTAAAATACTAAATAATGATGTAATTAAACATTGTGACATATTGAGTTGATGGAAAGAGGACAATTATGGAGGTTGGTGGCGAACAGGTTTAAATCCTTATCTTCTATAGTAAAAAGTCAATAGATACTTTTGATAATTGTTAAATCAGGAAATAGCAGAGTAAACAGATTTTTAAAAAGACCAATAAAAGAGGAGTGGAATTTGGAATGCTGTTTTCTTCTTTTTTAAAATATATACATATATACTTATATATATGTATATATTTTAAAGATTTTGTTTATTTATTTGACAGACAGAGATCACAAGTAGGGAGAGAGTGGGGAGGAAGCAGGCTCCCTTCTGAGCAGAGGGCCTGATGCAGGGCTCAATCCCAGGACCTGAGATCATGACCTGAGCTGAAGGCAGAGGCTTAACCCACTGAGCAGCCCAGGTGCCTCTGGAATGTTGTTTTCAATAAGCCTTTAGTACTGGTAATTTAATAAATCATATAATATATTCTTTTATTAAAGTCTTTTAAATGAAGAAGAAAAAGTGTGATGCTGGCAGTCATGTAGAAGATCTTTATAATAGTTTCAAATAAGTGCATTTAGATCTTTCCGGTAGGATGCAAAAACTTCAGTCTTTGGAGTCAGACAGCTCTGAGTACAAATCTCAGCTCTGTCACTTCTCTGCTGGGCCCGGGGGAAGTCCTAGCTGACATGTCTGGAAATGGTATATCATAGGTCTACTTTGTGGAAGGAATTGGTGTGAAAAGTAGACACCATCCATATTAGCATCTAGCAGGGAAATCGACAGGTAGTGGGTACTTCGTAAATGGTATTTATTGTTAAAAGTATCAGACACATGACTGAGATATTTTATAAACATGTTAAAAGACCAGAAGTGACATACCCTGTGTGAGCAGTCCCCGTGACTTCAGAAGAAGTGTTTACTTTTACAGTCATAAGCCAGTTGCTTAATCAATTCTTTTTCCTCTGAACTAAATGGTACCTTTGTGGTTTACAGGAGTTATTGTTCCTTTCAGAGACTCTAACTTGCTCTGAAGGAGGCTCCAGTTCATTTTGGGATATTTAAAACTACAATGACAGAGTCCAATTTTCATCTGTAGTATTTTACCATCTGTACTTTTTTTTATTATTTACAAGAAAAAAGCCCTCAGTGCTACAAAATGTAGAATTCCACCCTTCGTTGTCCCTTCGTCAGGCTGCAAATGCAGTGATCCATCATCCTAACACGATTTACAGAGTTGATTTCAGTACAAAGTTGCTAAATGTGAATTGTAAGAAAGAGCCTTTGGAGTCTCCTCAAGTCATGTCCCTGCCTTGGGGCTTCTGCACAGGCTGTGCTTTCTGCCAGGAACAGTCTCGGCTTCTTTCCTCCTGGCCTATTCTTACTCTAACCCAGTTTAGAAGCCACTTCTTAGAGCATCCTCCCACACTCTCCATCTCCCCTTTGTTTTGTGCTCTCCTACCAACTTACATGTTTTCTACAATCACTTAGCACAAATATAATCAATGATATAATTAGCACATTAATATCTGTCTTCCTTACTACTCTGAATTTTAGGTGGGTGACGATAGTTTTTTACATGTCCTTCACATCCCATACATCAAATATTTACCTGACCCACAGCAGGTGCATGATGAATATTTATTCTGAGCGAATGAATGAATGAATGAATGATGAATGAATATGAAGGACCAAAGGTAGTATAGAAATTTTTTAAAAACGTGAATCAGAGGGAGTCCTTGTATTCTTTCCCCCAAGGCCACATAGCTAGTGGGGAAAGAGGTAAGATGGGGACCCTTCTCACAGAAGAAGGACCCAATATTGATCCATCCTTCTCCAGTCCCCATCTAGCTCTAAGTAGCTGGCCACTGCCTGTGGAGAGATTTGCCTAACAATTGTCCCTGGTCCAGAGGAAAGAAGCATAGGCTGGAGGAAAAGTGTGACAGTCAGCCTCATTGCACAATGGCCTGGTTTCGGTTGGTTTGTTCTCCTATCTTATTGCTATTTAAATACAGTTTTGATGATTTTGTTTGCTTTAGAGGAAGAAAAAAAGGTTCATGAAAGGTATAAAACTGCATATTATTTACCCCAGAGAGGAGAACAGTCCCCCTAGTAAATATGCATTGAAGCATTTTTATTTGTATTTGTATTTTTTAAGGTGTTTAAATAGACCCAGTAGACCGTAATCTCTCTTTTCAGAGTTGGTGCCATCTATTGATTAAATATGTATTTATACATTTCTTCTTCTTCTTCTCTTTTTTAAATAAAAGAGACATATTTTTAATCATATAATAAACCTAGAAGAATTGATCAGTAAAAATACATATTTATGTGTTTCCTTAAGGAAGATTTTATTAAGCATATGCATTTTGAAAACTAAAATATTTCTTAATATATATTGATGTTTGTTAAATGTGAATTTAATTAAAGGTACAGGATGAAGGCCTGTGTGTATTAGGAAATAGTTTGGTTGAATAAATGCAATTTTTTTTTTGATTGGGGGAGAGGGGCAGAGGGAAAGAGAGAGAGAATGTTAAGCAGGCTCCATGCCCAGCACAGAGCCCAATGAGGAGCTTCATCTCACAAGCCTGAGATCATGACCTGAGCTGAAATCAAGAGTCAGATGCTTAGGACTGAGCCACCCAGGTACCCCTAAATGGGACGTTTTTAGAACAAAAATGTTATTCATAGTAAGTAGAGAGAAAACCATGAAACTTTGGTATATGAAAAGCTTAGATTTCTCTGTCACTTATTAGCCTTAGAGAGGGAACTTGGGGGCTTCTATAACCCAGTCTATTTTTTTTTGAAGATTTTATTTATTTGACACAGAGAGATCACAAGTAGGCAGAGAGGCAGGCAGAGAGAGAGAGGAGGAAGCAGGCTCCCTGCTGAGCAGAGAGCCGGCTGATCCCAGGACCCTGAGATCATGACCTGAACTGAAGGCAGAGGCTTGACACACTGAGCCACCCAGGGGCCCCCAGTCTATTTCTTTACCTGTGGAATAGGGATAGAAATGAGGGGAGAAAACACACGTGAAGTTCCTAGTATTGTGTCCAGTCGAATAAAGGTTGATGTCCTTTTCCAAGACATGGGTTCAAGTCTGTGCCCTATGCTTCTCAGGACCCGCAGAACCTAAGTGACACTTAGCACACTGTTGTCATCAAGGGGAATGCCTGGTGAGGGCATAAACTCCTCTCCCCTCCTTGTGGTTATAACCCTGTTAGTGAAGGCAGGCCTGGACTCAAACCCTGGCTCTATGCCTAAACATCTCTATGACTTTGTGGAAGTTATTTAAAACTCTTTGAACACTATGGGAATAATCATTATTGAGAAGATAAATAGGGGATATATGAAGCCAATAACAGAGGACCTGGGACACAGATACTCGAAAAAATGAGAATACTCAATATTATGATTTTTTTTTTTTTTTTTAGGAAAGCTTTAGAAACAGAAAAACCTGGGTTTGCAGTTTGACTGTTTCCTTAGGTAGCTGTGTGACCTTGGAAAAATTGCCTAACCTCTCTGAATCTCCGTTTCCTCATCTCTCAAGAAATTATAATGATGCTTTCTTGGAAGACAAGGCTTTGGGTAAAAAGTGCTGATTTTTTTAAAAACCTTGGTCCACAGAGGGTACAGAAGTGATATCTGTGACTTGCATAAGGCCATTGCCAGGCCTGACTAATTTTTCTGTTTCACACCCAGCCCCCTGCATTTCCTCTCCTATTACTAGTGCTGTCAAATCTGGGCCAGGCCTACTAACAAGTACCCCTGCCTCAATAGACCCTGTGTACTTTTCCCAGATTAATTTCCAGAAATACACTTTCCCTTATTCATAGTGATTCCATGCTCAAAAAGAAATTAACTTTCTTTTTTTCTTTCTAGCAATAGTAGGGAATTTCTAAATGTCATTGATCTAGAATTCAAGGCCTTTTTCACTCTGTCTTCCATTTACTCCCCAAAGTCCTCTTCCAGTTTTTCCCCAAAGGGTTTCTGTCTGTATCTGCTCTGTTTCTTCATCTTGGAATATCCGTCTAATTTCTCTGGTCTCGCTGATCCCCACCCTTTTCAAGTCAGTTCTGTTCTCCAGATGATCCAGTCACTTGTTATAATTTTGATAAACTTCTGTAGGATTCTAGTATTGTTCAAAGCACTCCCAGATCAATGTGTGCAACTTCGGTGTGTAGATTTTGACCTTATTACTTAGTGTGTGTCCCATTATCTTCTATTTAGAGCCAAAAGATGTGTTAATTTTTGCCTTCAAATATACTGTAGACCCCTTCCAAACAAGAGCAAATCATACCCCTCATACCCCAGCCTTTAAAAAGGACTTTATATTAAGTACATACTTTGTAAGTACCAGCTGATGATTATTTATATTCATCATATGTTTTCTACTTAACTCATAAAGTTTCAGACTTGTTTATAAGGAGGCAAGTAATTAATCGTCTTACTTCTTTAAAAGCAAATGGGCTTCATTTTGCAGAAAGGAAGGAGCTCTGTTAGACTAAAATGACTTGCTGGCAATTGGTTGTAGGCACAGAAACTGTGGCGTTTGCTGTAGGACAGACTTGTGTTTGAATCCCGGCTCTCATTAGCTGCGTGGCCTTTAGCAAATTGCCAAACCTCTCTGAACCTCAGTTTTAGCCTGTTAAAATCCAGGAATAAGAATGCCGACATGGCAGGACTATGGTGAGGATTAACTAAAATAATACGTGTGAATACGTGTGCTGTAGTAGGTACACGGGAGACGTTAGCCATTGCCGTGGAGGGGAGGAAGAATGCTCTGACACAGGCGACAGGACTCAAGATCTCCAGCCATGCATACACTTCGATCTGGGAAGGGGTCCAAGCCTCTGCGGGTCTTTGGGGGACACTCTGGGATGGAAATAGTGTTATATATATCTGCCCAGTCCCTTTGGTAAAACCTAGTGTGGTGTTCTTATCACAGATCCTCAAGGTTCAAAGGATACCTCACGGGTAACATTTACTCAGCTAGCAAAGTGTACCACCCATAAGCATGCTTTAGGGAAGGCTACAGGCTGTTTTAGAGCAGGTGCTGAGCAGGAGGAATTCTGAGGTATATCACACCCAGAAATACTGGGGGACAGGCTAGACTGTGAAAGGGAAAAGCAAAGACAGAAAGCCACAGGTATTCTTCCAGGCCTCCTCTTGACGGAGGCCTCCAATTACTCTGGCAAGTTTCTCCTTCCTTGAGATCTAATCAGAATATATCCCTGCCTATGCTGTAATCATAGCAATTGTTTGAGCTTCTATAGCATCTTGTCTTGGTAGAGTTTCAGAATGCTCTAATTGTGGGGAACTGGCCAATTCTCTGCATTCTTTGTGAAAAAAATCTCAACGCACCCATCTTCCTGCTGGGAAAACTGAATTCCTTCCAAGTGCTCTTAATAACAGAATTGGGGAGCGAGGTGCAGATTTAAATGTTTCAGTGTTCCTGTGGGTTACAGCTCCTTCTGACCCCCACCTGGAAACCAGGAAGAAGGAACAATGATAAAGAATTAGCGTGGGCTTTAGTCACATTTCCTTTTTTGTTGTGCCCTGAGCCCTGCTTGGGTAAGGATGACACCAACAGTTCCAGCCTCCTCCCCACTGCCCACCGAGGCGCTCGTGTGTGCCCACAGAAGCCATACACTGGCATACTGACACAGACACCCGTGCACACTGCCGAGCTCCGGGTGAGAGGTGATGAAGGGACAGGCTTCAACTCCCCTTGGAGTCAAGCCTCCCAGATAGGAAAGCCTCCGGGTGTCGCTCAGCAGAGTGGAGCCAATGCGTGCCTTGGAGGAGGTCTGCTCTGAGCCCTGTACAGATTGGTGCTGATGATTCTTACCAGTTGTGTGTATGTGCAAGAAAAAAAAAATCAGAGAGGCTGCCTGCCTGCTCCCATCTCTCGCGCGCTCTCTCTTGCTCCCTCTCTCTTTTGCTCTCTCCCTCCCTTTGCAAACATTGGATTTAAACCTGCTCAGAATTCAGCACAGAGGAAGGCAGCCGCGGTAGCAGCAGCAGAAGCAGTAGCAAGCCCAGCAGCTGAGACACCACAGCCTCAAGATGTACCACCCCGCCTGCTGGATCGTCTTCTCCGCGACGACCGCCCTGCTCTTCATCCCAGGTACCGGGGGAAGGGGTCCGTCTATTCCTGGGGCGATTTGGAGGTATTAGAGCAGAAGATGAAAGGGGAAGGAGGAGAGCCCAGGAGGAAGAGAGGGAGTGGGAGATGCATGTGGGGGAAAGAGGTAGGCTTGCTGTATGCACGCACACACATCCGCTCCTCACTCACACGCATGCAGATGCTTGCAGCACAGGATTTGCTCTCTGTTCCCTGCGATGCGATCCGTGAGCTGGGTTCGAGAGCTGCACCGTGCTGTGAGACACCGCTGTTTCTCTGCAAGGTACCAACTAGCATTAACCAGTTGTGGTCCCAGGGGCAAGAGAAGAGGGGTTGAAACTCCCAGTCGTAAATCCTTCTGGCCGCTTGTGTTGGGACCTGCAGGACAGATGGAGCACCCTTATTTCTGTCTCCTGGTTTCTCTCTGTTTCTGAATCAGTCTCCACCTCTCCTGGTCCCCTTATCTCTGTTTTTTCCAGTCTCTCTGCCTGTCTCTTTTCTCTCCACTGCTCTCCCTCCACCCCTCCCTCCCCCCTCCCTCCTGAACCTGGTCTGCCCACTCTCTCACTCCAGCTCCTTGCTCTCCTGATCCTCCTCTGCTCCTGCATTTCCTGTCTTCACACAGTCGTCTACCACCCCTCACCCTTTCTTTATCCTTCCGCCAAATGGGCAGATGATGCCTTTGGAATCTACAATCTACTCACTGTCTCCTCCTACTCCTCACCTGGGAAATGTGTATTTCCCGTGACAGAATTTGGCATGTTCTCCTGGGGGAAGACTGGGAATCGGGATTTACCTGATTCTCCCCAGCATCTTCCCTACCTTATCTAGTGATTTAGATGTGATCCTACCTATCACAGCAGTTACTTGTTTGGGGAAAACAAATCTGCAGTGACACAGGTAAGATGCTGCAATCCTACCAGAATGAGCTTAATGGAAGTGTTGCAAAACCCAACACGTTCTAATAGATTTGATAATTGCACGCGTGCTGTTCGCAAGCAGACAACTGAATGCCTGCAGGCATCCTTCAAACAATGCTGAAGGGACTGGGTTATGCTTGCCAAGGTTTTAGGCAGCATCAAAGTGTCTGTGGGGTTTCCATACTAAACCCCAAACCAGTAAGGATTTTCTTTTCCCTCCTCACATCCCCCCCACCGCAACAAATTGAAATACATGCATTTGGGTAAACATTAGCTTAATGTAAAATCCCATACATATATACACAGATGCAAATTCTGAGATTCTTAAACCCTACATATCCTGATACAGGTAGAATACATAATTTTAGATTTTTTTAATTGAGAATCCCTTGGTTTGGGTTTTTATTCTCAAGACATTGAAGCCCTAATATTTCTAAGGACCAGAGTGAAATTAGAAAAACAAAAGTTTACTGGGGAGAAAGAAGAGAGAAGTGACTTTAAAAAAAAGAAAAACAAATTCCTTGTATGATGTTTTCCAGGGTTTTTTAAAAATCATACTTCTTGTAGCAGGGATGGCTCTGCAGAATCGTGTTTCCAGCTGTTCTTTAGGCTGAGAAGTTCAGAGTGCGTGGTGCTGTCATTCTTCTGCAGATTCCAGCCTGGGAGGGGGTTTTGGCCAGACAGGGTTCAGGGGAGAAAGGCAGGGCAGGCAGGGAGCACTCAGTACCTGCTCCAGCCTGATAGAGGGAGCCAGGTGGGCACTCTGGGTCCACAGTGTGAGAAGACAAACTTTCCTGTGTGTGCAAGTTCCCTGACTGCCTGGCAGCCCCTGGGGCCTCTTGGTGCCAGACTGCCTTCCTCCCCCTGTGCTTGGACCCAGACAGGAAGAGCTGCACAGCTCAGTACCCCCTCCCGAAGGGCTCTTGCCTGTGGGTTTGCTCTTCCTCCAGAAAGGGATCAGAAAATTTTACCTCAAAATGGGAGAGGGTGAGTCCTAGCCAGCTGAAGCTGCATTGCAGTGCACCCTGAAGGAATCAGGGTGAGACCTCCCTCTAGAGGTCCCGCAGCACCCACAAATGCAGCTCCACTCCATTGGTAGGGTGTTGACCTTGCTTGCTGGAGAAGCTTCTGTACCTAAAGCCAGCTGTGCTCAAGGGAATGACCTCAGCCTTCCCAGGCCTTCTGCCCTCCGCAAAATAAAGTGTCGTGGGCAGGAGTGAGGGCAGGGCACAGGGGAGAGCCTCAGGTCACTCATGCTCAGAGGCTACTCTGCAAACTGTGCCAGGAGTCCACCCTGAGATGTCTCCCAGGGAGGAGGGAAGGTTGGCTTTGGGAAGCGTGTGTGGAGAGAAGGAAAACACTTCATGAGGGGTTTCTGTGGGACCCAAAAGTTCTGACGAGCATAAATGGCTTACTTGTGACTTCTTCCTCCTTGCTTCTCTTACTTCCTTCATCAGGCTTTTAGACTTTTCTTTTTCTTTGTTTCAAATGATGCTTTTTCTCCCATCGGGATTAACACCAGCTCATTAGCCACCTCCTTTTCCTGTGTCTTAAGACAGAGGCTAATGTTATAGTAAAACCCTGACCTGGTTAGGCCTTGATGCCATTTTATTCTGCAACCTTCTATATCTTGGTAAACATGCCTCCATCCCAGAATGATTTTAAGGCGAATATTGTCGCCTCTTGGTGCCTTCCAGGGAGAGACCGATGTTCATAGATTGCTTTTCTAGGCTGAATCTCAGGGATAGGAAAGACAGTAACAAGTGGAGAATGTAATGAACCCCCATCCAAGATGGGGAGAGGACTTATGTTGACAACTGAAGGGTCGCATTAGGGTCATACTAGGGCTTGAGACATTCTTGAGCTCGTGAGCTTTTGTGGTCCTAGGTAGGAGGAGAGATGGGTCTGGGCAGAGAGAGCTCTGTGCATCTTGGGTCTGGGGGCTTGGTGGAAAGATGAGTAACTTGGAGGAGCCAGCCCTGAGAAGCCTGGAGGGAAGGAGATTTACATTCAAATCATGGGGTGGGGTTGGGCATGGGGTGGGGGAAAGGGATTAAAATACAGAATCCCTGCCCCCACCCCAGACATGCATCTTTAACAAGCCTAGCAGAACCTTCTGAAGCACTGTAAACCCACTTGGTCTGCACTTTAAAATCTGTGTGTCTGTGGCCTGCAGCACTCGAGTAGAAACCCTTCTTCTGCCTGCCTTTTCCCTTCAGGTTCAAAACTTGGCAGGATGGTATGGGAGTGGAGGTGAGGCTGTGTTGCTGTGTTTAGTGGTCAAGGCTCAGTACCCTGGAGCACAGCACAGCCCTTCTTTTCTCAAGTTCAGACCATTACCTCTTGTTTGTCCCCCTCTCCCTGGCCGATCCTGCTTGTGCCTCCTATGCCGCGATTCGAAGCAGGACAGTTAGCTGTAAAGCGTCCCCCTCCACCTGGGCTGGACTGAGTTGTGTCCCATGCGCAGATCTGTCAGCTTGGATTCACAGCCACAGCCACATCCTCCCATATTTAATCATGCTTAGTCTGAAAGCCCTGGATTCACATAGACAGCTCTGTCGGGTGTAGGGGTCTTCCTTTACCCCCACATACATTCTCACATCTTCCTGTAGGAAAGTGCCCTGGGTCTTGGGCTCCTTGGGCTGGAATGCTTGGCTTTGGGTGAGTCTTGGGGTGGCCTCTACATCCAAATTTCCATGAATTCTTTCCCCATGGCCAGCAGAGAGTTGAGGAGCTGGCTAAGTTTGCCTGGTTTGCGTGAGGGACTCAAGAGGAGAACCCTTTGCCATGGGAGAATCCCAGCCCTAGACTCAACTATAAATGAGATATGAGATATGGACAAGGATTAAGCACCCAGTTATTGTCAAGACTTCGTCATCCTTTTGCCAATCATAGATTTGTGCCCCTCTGCCCCAACCTACCCTGTAGCTCTCAATCCCTTACAAATGATGGACATGTTAATAAGGTCGGGCTACATGCTGTCAGCGCTCAGCATTGGCCCAGTGGCAATAGCAGGCCTGAGAAGGAGACAGGTGTCGGCAGCCTCATAAAGATGGCTTTTTCAGTAGCCTGGAGCCAGGCAGCATTGCTCAACCTGAGATTAATCAGAGATCCCGAATAGCTTGAGGTCCTTGTGTGCTGCTTCAGTCCTGTCTGCTCTGTGCTTTCTGTCATTCTTAGAACCTTCTGCCATGTCTCTATAGCCCGGAAAATTACAGAATAAGATTCTTGAGACAGTTGGCACTTGCGTGGAGTTCGTTATGTAGCAACTCTGGGCCTCAGCCTCCCACATCAGCCACTAACTACTACACTACTCCTCCTGTTCCCTGTCTTCAACCTGTGTCAGAGCTTCACGGGGCAGAGTGTGAATACACTGAGATGGGACTTCCCCTAAGCCTCTAAGAGTGCGAAAAGCAGAGGACTGAGACCTGGGAAGGAGTTCTTTGAGGTTTCTTTGGTCGGCTCAAGGTATTCCCTCGAATCTCAGCCTACCAATCTGTAGAATGGGTTCTAATTATGTATGCTTCCTGTTCCCAGTTGGACAGAATAGCCAAAAGTCTAAGTTAGATGAAAACAAGTGGAACATTTCTGAATTTTTGTCACTGAAAGCAAAGACAAAAGCACCTCATTACGGTCTCCTAACAATAGGGCAAACAGCGACTTGCACGTAGATGGAGTGAGAACTCCTTATTGCGGAAGAAGGAAGAAGATGAGCCAGGACCATACCAGCTCACCTGTGACACTGTCTTTACCACAGTGATGAAAATCATCTGAATATAATTCATCCATTCATTTATCCAGGAAGACAGGTTCTAATTAAGCAAAATCTATTAAGTAAGGTACTCTCCTGCCCCAAGAATCATAGGTCCAGTGAGACGGGAAATTATTCAGCATTCTCCTTTTGGACTCCCAAGGAGATATGCATGCTGACTTTGAGCCTCCCATGCCTTG
Source organism: Neogale vison (assembly GCF_020171115.1). Classification (NCBI taxonomy): domain Eukaryota; kingdom Metazoa; phylum Chordata; class Mammalia; order Carnivora; family Mustelidae; genus Neogale; species Neogale vison. The sequence continues at coordinate 122,336,109 of NC_058097.1, read as the reverse complement.
GTTTCTCTGCATTGAAAACTAGAGCAGCAGACATGGCTCCATGGTCTCCCAAAACATTGTTTTGCAATATTTCGGGTGGGCTGTTATGGACATGGACTTGTTTATGAGCCTTGGACAGTGGTACTCCAGGAGCCCCGTCACCCACCGCCTATGTACTGGGATTTTCCTGTCCCTGGCTCACTGGAGAGGGGCCCATGGCCTGCTGCCATCTGCTCGCAGCTGGTTAGGGCTGGGGAGAGAGGACAGAGGGGAAGCAAAGCCTGGCTATTCCTGTCAGTGAACTCAAGTGTCAGCCCACAGATGGCCTGTGGCTGCTGACAAGCCAGGCTATCAGAAGCGGTGGATATTAGCACCTCTGGATGTTGAATGACACCTTCCAGACACAGGGGCTGGGCAGGCACTCATAGGAGGGAGACAGGCTGGCATGAGCTTGGGGCAGCTCTGCTCTCGTCTCCCACTCCTATCCCTGCTATAGACACCAAGCTCCTGGGGACATTTGTCCCTCTTGCCTTTTTATGCTGCTGGTGGGAGGCTGAGACTTGGACTTTGCTTCTTAATCTGTGAGGCCTTGGCTACCTCTGCCTTTTCCTGGAGGGCAGTGGGTGGTAACACAGAGGGGCATGGATATCATTCCATTTACCAGATTTCTATACCACTCTGTTCTGTACTCCAAGACAGTGGTGTTTGTAGGGTGAGGGGCAAAATTGAAAGTTCTTCTGGGATGGAGCAAAATATAATCCTATAACCAGAGAAAAACTTTTAAGACAATTGCTTTCTATTCCCTTCCTATTTGTGTGTGAATACATATTCTTTCCGGTCTTCACCTTCTCCTCCTCAAGTCAATACACACACACACACACACACACACACACACACACGCAGATGAGAGTTTAGCTACCCTCAAAATCACATTCACAACTTCTTAAAGAAAGCAAGGTACTTCCTCTTGACTTCTATCTCTGTCCTTCCAGAACTCCCTGCTGTGGCCTCTAGGTCTTGGTGCTCTCCCTGTGGGCACCTAGAGCAAGGGGCCTGCAGGCTGCTTCTACCAGATAGAGCCATAAGAAAGCATGTGTGTGTACTTCCCCCTAGTGATGCAGAGACCCCCTGCACATCGGCCCACTGGCCTCTGGGCTCCAGGGCTGGTGCTGGAGGCAGGCCTTGCACTTGTTTGCTATCATTTCCCTCCCACCCAGACCCCTTGGTGCTGAGACGCTAGGGACTCCCCTGCAGTCACTAGACTAACTTAATTAAATGTTTGCAAAATGCTTTGAGACACCCCTGGGCAATGTGCTGGGTAAGTGCAGAGCATTATCATTATGATGCAGGCACATTCCCTTTAATGAGCAGAGATGCTGTGCAGAGAGACCCCTGGAAAGGCCAAGATGAATCGATGCATTAGGACACAGGCCATTGATTGGAATGGCTGCTTGTATGTTTGTGGGGGATGATAAGTGACAGTCGGATGACACACTCAAATCCAACATGGAGTAAACCAGCATGTTTGGCATTTCAAGGGACAGACTGTCTGAAATGGTCTGAGTGGTCATTTTGGAACCTTTATTCCCAGGACATTTTCACAGGCTTTATCATTCATGGGAGTTTGCCTAGTGGTTATACTTGGAATAATGATGGTCCCAAGCTTTATGGTTTACCTGGAGAATTTTTCTTTGGCCTCATTTGTTCCTCAAAGTCACTGTGACATAGGCCAGTCAAATATTGACCCCTTATCTTTGCTTTGCTTGAAACTCTAGGTAGACTTCTGGTTGCCTTTAGAGTCCGAAGTACTCAGCATGGTCCACCTGCCTTAACCAGCCCCTGGTCTCATTTCATCTCACCTCACATCTCTTTCCCCTCCCAGTTCATGGATCTAACCACTCGGGACTTGATCCATTCCCCAAACACACCATGTTCTTTCTTTCTTTGAGGACTTCATCTATGAGGTTACGAGGCCTAAAATGTTCTGATCCTCTTATCGTGCTGTTTCTGGCCAAACTTTCATTCTACCCTTCAGGGCTCAGCTTAACTATTGCTTCTCAGAGATTCTCCATGCTCTAAACTAGGGTAGATCTCTCTCTTTATTATGCAAGTCCACAAGACTGGGTTTCTTCTAACACTGTGAGTCCCTGTATTTTAAAGTAATTCTTTGTTGTAGGTCTCTTTACCTCCCTGGACCATGGTCCATAGAGGTAGTGAACACACTGTTTGGTTCTCCAGCACATCCTAAGTGCCTAGCACAATGACAGTTATTAAATAAGGGCTCCAAAGTATTTGTTGTTGGGATGAGTGATTGGGTGAATTGAATGGACAAATGAACAGGTAATCAGCCAAGGCCACACAAATACCAAGTGTCAGCTTATCTATTCTATCATTCTGTTTCATCCCATTGAATGCTCAAAGGCATCTGGGACCCTGGGTCTCAGCCTACCCATCCGCTTCCCCATCTGCAGAGTGAGGACAGAGAGGCATGGAGATGTGCTCTGCTAATGGGAGATGGAAATGTGCGAAGAATGCTTATAATGATTACTCACTCCAGTGTTCATGCTTGTCAATAAACACCAGCTCCAAGCTACCAACCAAACACATGCAGCAGCTCAGAATTGGAGCTGCATGTTTTCAGATCTCACATCACATGTTGCGACAGACACGACTGACAGTGAGAGCTGTTCCGTAAACACAGATGTGGGCCCTGATGTGGGCTATTGGTTTAATGCAAACCCAAATTACTTAGCAGATTTAATCAGGATGTCTGTTGACATGGCCCCAATTATTTGAAACTTAGAGTCATGCTTGTGGTGTCAACATTATACAATAGAAGGAAGAATTATGTTGTTCACAAAAAGTAAAATGTTGACAGTGTAGGAGTGAGTTATATTTGAGCAAGTGATACTTATATGGGTTGATGTTCATATGGAAAAGGTATAAAGGGTCTCAATGAATCAAAGGAAATTGATAAGGGCCTTTCTCATTTCTTATACCCAGTCATTTTTTGTAGCCCTGCCTATTTTAGACTTGTCATTTCATGGTTGTGGGATTCTGAATACCAGGGCATCTTGTGTTATTCATCTCAGAGTGTTCTAAGTGCCAAGCACATTAACTTACTTGACATGTTATTGAGCGATTGTTATGTGGCAAACACTATGCTAGGCACTGAGAATGTGATGCTTGAACAAAAATCATTATGGTCCCTGTTCTTGTGAAGTTTATAGTCTAGTGGGCTAGACATACATCAAATAGATACCCGTATGGTTGTGAAATCACAACTGAGATAAGACTTTGGAAGGGAAAATGTATGCTGCTGTGATTGCCTGTAAGGAGGGCTTGATATTGCCAGGGAGATCAATGAAGCCTTTCCCATGAAAGAGACAACAGGGCTGAGATCTGAAGGATGAAGAGTAAAAACTACCCAAACCCAACGGAGGAGGCAGAGGAAGAGGCAGAGTGAACAAGATATGCAGAGACAACATAGGAGAAGGAGTCAGAGGACATTCTATTCAGCTGGATGGAGAGGTAGGGAGTTTGGTGTAAGATAAGTTGAGAGGGCTGGGAAGGGATCAGAAGATGCAACCCCTGCCCACACGAAGGTCATGTTTATCATTTTGGTCTTTATTCTAGAAGTGATGGAATACCACTGATATGACTCATGTGATGAGGGTGAAGATCATGAGTTATATGTTTGAATCTTGTTCTTGTTCCATTTGCAGAATGGATTAGAGGCAAGCAAACATGGAAGGAGGTAGGCCAGTGGGAGGCTACTGCAGTAAGTCAGATGGGAAACCACTGGTGGTGTGTGAAATGGGGAGACATAGATGACCTGAGAGCTGTTACAGCAATGTCATGGGTGTGCCTTATATGTTTGAAAAATCGAATCTAAAAGTAAACCCATAATAGGCACTGACAGTCCTTTGGGGGAGCATTGAGAAAAGTATCTGTCCTCAAGTTCTTGCTCAAAAACCATCTATTTCAGTTTAGGTGTACTCTTGCTGTGAGATAAGGAATAGATTATTTTTGGAAATTTCATCATTTCTGGAAGTCTAATAATCTCAGCTCCTTAACTCGTGTCCTCTCAAGGGTTTAATGTGGAAGTTTAAGATTATATCACTAACTCCCCAATCCATCAGAAGGATTACAAAGAGCTCTAGCTGTGTTAACGCCTAGATTTGCCCCTGATTATTTTCTCCTGGAATAAATCAGGGATATTTTGAGAGGTTTTGATTGGACTTGAGTGATTTGGGGGGCACAAAGATACAACCATTTCTCAAATATTATCAAAATGATAGGAAAGAATGTATGACCTCTTCCCAAGATCAACTACCTGGATAAATTACAATAATTTATTTTGAAAAGTAAAGGTCATTGGAACTAAGAAGGCTCTTAGAGATGATCTAATCAATTCCTTTCATTTTATCGATGAGACCACTGAGGCAAAGGGGGTCCAAGTATCTTATTCAGGGTCACATTATCAGATAGTGACTGAGCCAATGTTTGAACACAGTTTTCAATAACCTGTGTTCATAGCTTGCCTGATGTCATTTCAGTGTGATAGTGAAGGGCTGAGCTGAACTTTGTCCCCCTCTCTGGTACACTATTGGGAAATGAACTAACTTGTAACCTTGGCCACTACTCTGTTTCCCTGAAACTCTCTCATCATAGTGCACAAAGAACAGGGCAACTCCACAGTATCTTTTGCCTAGTGATTAAGGTGAGGGGTCAAGAAACAAAAGAGAAGCCTTGTCCTTTTCAGAGGCTTTCTCACACTTTGAAGGACCTTTGTAACTGAACTGGGACACATCTTAAAATCAATCTTTTCTTGATATGCAGAATGATATGCTCAGGGTAGTACAATATCAAATTTCAGACATGTGTCCACCTGACTTGCTTGGTCTATACACTATAAAAAACACCTGCCTATATCATCACTATACCATCAAAATATCTATTTTAAACTTATCTATTTGGTCTTGGCTCTGAACTAACCAAGAGAAACTCCACACTGAGAATGCCTGAGTCTTTATATTAATGATTCATGTTTAAATGGTGACTTTCAGTATACAAAACACATTCATGTACATCCTAATTTTCCTGTAGCTAGTGAGTGAAGGAGCCAAAATATCCAGGTCTTTTTACTTCCTTACTCCTATACCACCACACCACCTTCACAATGGACAACATGGGTGTGGGTGCAGTGAAAACAATAGTTTCAAAGCAGCTGTAGACAAATGCGGAACAGAGAGCAAAAGCTATGCCAGGTATGATTAATGGTGAATACAATGATGTATGTGACATGGTAGGATTGCTAAAACATGACAGTGATGGGGCCAAGCATCTATGGGCATTTCTGTTTCTACGAAGATAGGCTTAAAGAAGGCTGTGGCTTCTCTGAACAAGCCAACTTTGTTCTTTTGAATAGCCCAGTGCCAAGGGATTTCCCACTCTCCTCAAAGAGAAGAGAATGTTGGAAGAGAGAATGTGGCAGATGGAAATAGCCCGTCAGCCTACAGGCTCCAAGAGAAGCTGGAGTTTCCTTGGGAGTCCCCTGGCTTTATCCCATGGAGAAGAGAATGCCCAGTCTTGCTTGGCACTGGGGTGGATGCCTCTTTGGGTGAGGCCCAGATGGGAAAGGATGACGAAAACCACTATTAGGAATCTGTCTCTTTCCCTGATGGGCCTTACCTTTTTTTTATTCAGGGGAAAGGTCTTGGGAGTAAAAGGGAACTGCCTTACAATTGCCACCAATTTAGCCCCCATGATGTCCATGGAGCCAGGACTGCTTCTTTATTATAACCTGAATGACTGTTTCTTTTAAATTATTTATTTTTGAAGTAGATAGTTAGGTCTCTACTATTACGTTATGGGAGAGTATGAAAGCACTGACCTAGGAAGTAAAAGACATGGCTCCATCCCTGCATTTATGAAATAGATGGCCTTGTGTTCAGCCCAAGTGAACCAAGTGGTACAGCCTCCCTAGGATTCTTAATCCTCTTTGTAGAACAGGATAAAAGAACCTCATTACCTACTTCCCAGGGTGGCTGGAAGGGTGGTAAGAAATGCCTGGTAAATGTTCTACAGTTCTAGGCTGCAAGGTCTTATTGCATCACTTGGGTTGACCATTTCTGTCTGGGTATTTCTCTCTTCTTTTTCTGTGTCATTGTCCTTACTCCTGATTTTCTGTCTTGCTTTGACTCTCATGGGTTATGGTTATAATTGGCAGTGTAGCATATACTAAATTGCCTGTGACATTTGTTTGGAGGAGGAGGCCTATTTCAGGGAATCCTGCATTCACTTCTTTAGTCTTAAAGCAATGTTTGGTTGGCTTTTCCTTTTTCCATGGAGAACACTGGTAAGTGTTTTGTGTTTCCCCAGCTGAGCTACTCTGGCCCTGCTGAGAATATAAACTCTGCTTTTCGGGTTGGAATGAAAGGGACCCAGAATGGGGTTGAGAAGAGCTCCAGTATGGAGCCTAAAGTCAGGCAAAAGAGTGTTCTGCTGCCCAGTGAGTGCTAGGCCTGGGCTGATGTCACCTGCCTCTTAGATGTGTTGTCTCAACTTAAAGTAGAGTTTCAGGGAGCAGTATGTTGATGAAGATAATACTTTTCTGGGAAGATGGGTCCTTTTTGGCTCTCCTAAACATATACCGGAGAGGGGATTGACTAATTCCTCCACATATAGGCTGATTAGTGAACCCCTAGAGATTAGATTCCTCTTTGCCCAGGCCTGAGGAGAAACTTTACAGCATCTCAGGACCCCACAAACCCATGCAGCCTATGCTGCACTGAATCCAGAATGAGATCTGTTGATTCACTGGTGTTGCTCGGATGGTAGAAAGGGGTTAATCTCCTGAGTCACATACTTATTTTATACCCTGCCCTAACCCAATATGTTCAGCTTAAGTCACCTCAGAAAAAGATTCAGCTTGAGAGGAGATGGTGAAATGGGCCGCAGTTCTGAAGAGGGGCCTTGAGACCAAGAATCTCCTCAGCACATGCTGCACTTGATCAGTCATTCTATCCATGTTGCTGGGATGTCTTCTGAGTAGCTAAAGCCTGTGGACCTTGATAAGCTAGGTCTCTGGAATAGAGTAGAGCTTACTTAAACCTTAACTGCATCCTGAGTCTTTATCTCATCTGGGGTGAGGAAGGGCCCTACTCTAGAACACTTTTGGAACTAGAAAAAAATCATTTTCATCAGATTTTAATATCTATGAAGATCCATAGGGCTAGCTTTGGATGGGCAGACTCAGAGATGTAGAGCTGCACCCTCTAGGTTTGATTTTGAATTGTGCAGTTCCTAACTCCCAGCCCTGGGTCTCACTCATATGCATCAGAAGCTGTGTTGATGTGGTCAAGCTCCACAGAAACAGTGGATTTTTCTTTGGAAGCCAGTCATCCCAGGCAAAGCACGAAAGTCAGGCTTTTCTGATAGGCATATCCTTATAGATTAAAGGTGCCCAGAACCATTGAACCATTTCCAGAGGTTAGACTTCCAGATGCACCATTGAAGTGTATGTGCCTGTGAGGGCCACAGGTATCAAAAAGATAGCAAAATCAGATTTTATGCTGCAGTTGAAGATCAGAAGTAATGGAAGAGAGTTTGGGGCAGGGGTGGAGTCAAAGATACATAATAGCTTTCCCCACCCCTGTAAATGAATCCTACATTCTTTATTCTTCTTTATTTTCAATTCTTCATGACTATATTTTTCTGTTGCCTTTTGATGATGGCATCTGGGAAAAGGGTGATTGTGACAGATTTGTTTCAATGAAGAGAAAGCCCTCCAGTGTAACTTATCTTTTATGGCTCCCAGATGTTGGTTACAGGGCTTGGTTAGCTATCACCAGATCTCTCACTTTGGCCTGTGATTAGACTTTATTGTGTTCAAAGAAATGGATATATAAGAAGTATCTTAAGTACTCTCTCAAAAGTCTTTGAGGATTCCTCCTTTGTATTGCACTGAACATTTGGTGGTTGATGTCAGGGTCAGTGTGAAGCCAGGGAGCAAGTGTCAGAGTTGGAAGAGAAGTTAGAAGAAAGTGGAACTAGGCATTATTGAAAGTCAAAGACAGGACCAGACCACCAAACAAGAGGGTACAGGGACAGAAACAGAGGTGGAGGACGAGACAGCCACCCAGCCAGTGAAGCTGATAATACATCAGGGAGAAGGAAGTCAGCTCTGAATATGTTGCTGCATCAGAACAGAGTACAACCTCAATGTTGAGGTGCTATATAGTGACTTTCAGCCACTGGGAGAAACACCTCTTGGGAAGACCCCTGCCCAAGATATCAGAGGGCACACTGTACAACTCAGAAATATGAAAAACCTTTAGGAGTAAGCACAGGGCATCTGGGTATGTGCAACAACTGCCTGTCTGCCAGCCTATACCTGCTTACCACCCACTCATATATGCATACATCACTCTTAAGCATACCTCTTCTTGATTAATCATTTCTGCTAACAAGTTAACCACCCCTCTTTTCTTGGTTAAGCTTGCTTTTGTCCAAAGCCTACAGGTTTAGTTGCAGCTAAGTAGATGAGAGTCTATCCCTCATTCTCTGAAAAAAAAAAAAAGTAATCTCTTTTTGCTTTTGAAGGTTATGTCTTTGTAACATCAGAAGCAGAAATGTCATAGGACTCCACTTTGGAGTGAGAGAGGAAAGTATTGCTTCCTGGACCTGTGGTCTTCAAACATCATAGGATGTTAGAAATGGAAGGGAATTTAAGAACTCTTTAGTCTTCCTTGTTAATCTGATAGGTGATGCTTACCCAGGGGAATATCCTTGCTTGTTCCCTCCCTGCATTCATCTATGGCTACAGATGTCGCTTTTAAAAGCTGCCATAGTTATTAATCTACTCAGTTCTGCTAGGAAAATTCTCCAATCTCCAATCTCCTCTTCAGAAATACTTTACTCTTGCCTAGGAGGCTTCCCTTGTTCAGTTCTATTGCCGGGCTCTTCCATGGCTGTTTGGACTCTCCACACTGATGGCTTTGCTCAGGAGCTTGCTCAGCTCTAATTAGTTTTCTCCCCTCAAGATGATGCCTCTCAGATCACTTCCCACAGCTCCATATCCTGCTGCCTATGGTGTTCTATTTGTGTTGTTCAGAGCCCTAAGGTTCTGATGCAGCTAAGTGGATGGGAGTCTATTCCCCACTCCCTGGCTGCAGCTGCCCTTAGCAACCAGAGTAGTTTCACCTTCACTTGTTTTGTACCATCCTTTTTGGTTTTAAAAAAAAAAAAATTAAGACCCACTGTATTATCACTGGTCTCTGAACTTTTTTGTTTTAAAGCATGTACACATGGTGCATTTATTCAGGTAGAAATGATAATATGCTGCCTTACATATATGATGACTAAAAATATAGGATAAAAATGAATAAAAACAGAATTCTAACATTCCCTTCCTTCACATCATTGTAACACTCAAACCATCCCTGGAGGCAAGCACCATGTTGGAGACCACTGCACTAAGTCAATCTATGTCTTTGGGATTAAAATCAAGACAGAAATGTCAAATCAACCCTGGCAAAATGCTTCTAATTGCTCAGCTCTGGTTGCTTCTCTTTTGGACTTAGAATGGGGATGTTTCCTTAGCCACAGATCACTCTGGATATTGGTACTATATGATTGCCATGGAAGACCCTATCCTGCAACATCTGCAATGTTCCTCAACCCTGTGATTGTGGTAAAAAAAAAATAAATAAATAAATTACATGTCACTGGTTACAGACCAATATCAGGAATATTCTCTTGTTTATCAAAAAAAGACCATTGAGGGGTGCCTGAGTGGCTCAGTAGGTTAAGCCTCTGCCTTCGGCTCAGGTCATGATCTCAGGGTCCTGGGATCGAGCCCCGCATTGGGCTCTCTGCTCAGCAAGGAGCCTGTTTCCTCATCTCTCTCTGCCTGCCTCTTTGTCTACTTGTGATCTCTGTCTGTCAAACGAATAAATAAAATCTTTAAAACAAACAAACAAACAAAAAAGACCATTGAAGGGAAATAAATGCAAAATAGACTTTAGAAGAAGAAAAAGCTGAGGCCAAGGAGCAGCCATTCCAAGTGCTCATGATTCTTCATCTCTAGAGTTCTCACTATTTTCCTTCTGTGCCATCTCTTCTGCAAGGACCACCTACTGTAGAGACACTGAGGTCCTAGCTTCCCTGACTTAGCTTGAGAGGAACACTTTCCTCTGAGGAAAAATCCAGCAGAGGAAGGGTTAGAATTTTTCAAAAGAGATATTATTAGGCCATAGTAATGCTCATATACAGAAAGGACTAACAATAAGGAAAATTGGAAAGGACACTCTTTCCTGAGGATAGTTTTTATCCTCAGGTGACTGAAGTCTTGTCCTGGTGTTGGTGGCAGCCATGAGAATATGTCTTTTAGATCTTTGGCTACAGTAAATACAATTGACCAATTGACCCAGCCTCAGCTCTCTCAAGTCCACTGTTAATGTGGGATTTGAGGCCATGTTTCTCACAGGCTGCTCTCTCAGCCAGTGACTGAGTGGGACAGAGATACTAGGTCAAGTTCATTCTTGGGAGTTGTGGTTTCTGCTGCTTTGACTTGAGGATCCCCAAGGAACTTGCCAAAGCTTCCCTAGAACTTCATGGCATTCTCTACTTCCACCACACTTGCTGCCTGCTGCCCTTCCCTCCTCTGCTGTCTCCCCACCAAAAACTCACTAGGGATCAGATTGGCACAGCAGTCTGCTGGTTCTCCCAGCCTTGTCCACTTCCATTTCCATTTTCTCTCACAGATGTTTCCCCTAATAAGCGTCTTGCACATTTAGTCCTGCCTTGTTGTTTGGTTCTTGGAGGAGCCGGGCTAACACCATGTTGCTGGGCTGACAGAGCTAAGTAGGCTTGCAAACCAATGTTTTGCTCCACATTCTAAACCTTCTTAGTTTAATATTATACCACCCATCCCACTCTGTGGAACTGAGCTAAGATGCATGGGCAGCACTGTGAGATCTGTGCAGTTTTCAATACCAGTAGAAACTTGCTTTTTAAGGGAAAGTCCTAGGCAGAATCTGGAAGCTCTCTTTCTTGGAGGCCCTACTCTGACCCTGGAGTAAATAAGACATTTAAAAAACATGTTTCTCAAAATTTCTCTCCTGGGTTTCTGGCCTTTCTGGACTGATAATAAACATGTTTCCTTCCTTTCTTGACACAGTTTAAGTCCATTTGGAAATCCAACCCACACCATACATTCATTCCTCATTTTCCTGGTTTTTTATCTGGAGCACATTCACTATGCAGCTCATAAAGCTGGTTTGACTCTTCAGTAATTCTTCACTGTGTAATTGTCATGGTTTTGTCTTAGCTTTTTGAACTCGGTTTTCCTAATGGCCCCATGGTATGGATTTTTAAGGTTGGCACTATTGACATTTTAGGCAAGATACTTCTTTGTTGTTGCAGGGTCTGTGCATTGTGGGACCTTTGGCAGCATCCCTGATGATCTCTGTCCATCATAGCACCCCTCAATTTGTGACAACCAAAAATGTGTCTACACATAGACAAAGGTCCCCTGGAGAACAAAGTTGCTCTGAGTTGAGAATCACTGTTCTATGGTTTTAAGTGGCCAATATAGTATCCTAGCAATCCCTCTAACTTATGTCAGTTGTCTTTCCTCCAGTTAATGAAAGATGGACTTCTTTTCTTATATTATAGACTGATTCTCTGACCTATTGTGGCTTCAAATCTGTGAGAAGCTTCTAGTTCTCAGCTTTTGTTTTGCTGAAAATTTTGTTTATTCAGAACCTGTAAACCAGGTTATCAACTTCACCATCTGTGCCAGGTGATTTCTGAGAATACTTTATATGAATGGTTAACCAGAGAAAGATATTTGATAATAATAATTTTAGGTATAATAGTGGGCTTGTTCTCTGGAAAGGTAGGTATGGATTAAAGCAGAGAGGAACAATCTAAGCCATAATTATATTATTGGTCAGTTTAGCTGGACTGACTTTCTCTCTGAGCACACAATTTTCATTAACCAAACTGTTCAGTAACTTTTCTTCAGGGCAGACTTAGATTTTAGCTTGAGGTCAGGAGTGAGAATGAGAGCCCAGATATGGTTCCTGTGCACAGAGACCTAAAACTGAACTAAGTGCAATATCTAGAAATTAGTGCATTGTAAATGATAGGATAGACCTGTGTACAATTGTGGCAGTGAAGTTTTGAGATCAATTAAAAGTATTGTGCTGATTTGAAAAAAAAGGAGTCTCCTACAAATCAAGAAAGGGAAGGGCTATAGATACAAAGCAAAGCAAAACAAAACTCTTGACTAGAATTTCTGGGTTACTTTTTAATGAAAGGAGGGATCCTTGGCAGAACATGGTCAGTCCTGCCCACGATTAGTTTGGTAACAGGGAATGTCAAGACCTCCAGGTGAGGAGAAAGACACAGGTAAGGTGGAATGGAGCTGACAAAAACAAAGTAGGGATGTTTGGTGTCTCACTCTTCCTTTAGCCCCTTCAGGAGTGACCTGTAGCCCAAAGCCTTAAACCCATATTCAAGAGGTCAATTGTCTTAGGGCTCCAAAACTAAGGAGCAGCTCAAATGACTCCCCTATAAGTAAATATTGCAGAAAGAATACTTGACAATTATTTGGCCTTCCCTGTATTGGTTTCTCATTTGCATGCAAGCCTCTTATGACCCTATTGCATACAGCGACAATGTTGGAGCTCTTAAGATTGTGCAGATGCCAGATGATGTGATCTATTTCTATGGCTCTGGGATGTCTATCTTATGGACTTGATCAGTCTTGAGGCATCTTTTTATCTTGCAGGATGTGTTCTCCAATTCCCTGTTACAGAATCCTTTACAACCCTAGGGGGACTTGTTGTGGAAGGACTGACCCTTTGGGATTCTGAATCACATCTTTCTTTCTATATTCAGCTGGCCCTGCTGGCCTGATTTCTCTGCTGTTATGTTGTCGACAACAATAATTTTAGAAGCTAAACTGTTAATTTCTGGGACCAAGCTTACTAATTAGGATCTTTTCAAGAGCCATTATAAATGCCAGATTTGGTTTAGGTAAAAACTACTTCCTTGTGAAACTCCACATACAATTAATGATTGTACAAGGTCATTTGTGTAACTGGCACTGGCTGAGTGCTTACTCCTTATTAGGCACTAGTGAACCAGGAAAGAAAGATGACTAAGCCAAGTTCACTGTCCTTGAGTGCTCCAGTCAGGAAGAGACAGTCCTGTAAAAACATAAACTCATCGCAGTGTGTTACCTCTGCAATCTTCTGCATAAACTATCTTATGAAAGCATTTAAAGAAGGAAGAAACCTGCTTTCTCAGTTTCCTCGTGGAGGCTTCCCAGAGGAGGGGACATTTGAGATGAGGAGATATATATCTATATCTATATCGATATAGATATAGATATATCACATTTATTTATTTTTTGAATTCTCTCAATTTTATTTCTGCAAACTTCTCTTCTCCCTAGTTGTTTCCCTATCCTGGGTTAGTGCCAATATCAGACCAAGTCCAAATAGGAGCCAGCTAATATTGTCCAATCCATTCCAGCCATGGAAAATCTTGGAGGTCAAGAATGGAAGCTGTAAGGTGAAGTGTCGTCTGAAATGAGGTTTTAAAGGAGTAGAGGACTACCTCATGGAGAAGCTGACCAAGAATTCCATTAGCTAGATGCATTATTGTCTGGGAGTTCACTGGGAAATAGGAAGTAGGAGGTAAAGCAGTGAGAGAGAAGTACTGAAATAATCTCAGATCGCCTCCAAAGTGCAGTGTTAAGAAAATGGCAGGACTTTGTAATCCAAGCAATAATGCTCTCACTGTGTTATAGATTTAGCTTGTGTAATTTAAATGTCAAAAAATACCTTATGGTGCTGGTGAAACCTGAACTTTCAATAACTTCACAAGTTTCTAAATGTCCACATTATGAGTAGAGTCAAAGATGTAACCTCCTCCCCCCTTTTTTTAATGTTCTGGACTTCACAAATTATCAGAGGCATGGTGCATTTCTTTTCAGATTTTTCTATTTTGTTTCCTTCCAGATAGACTTGCAACCTCTAGGTTTATGAATTCCAGAAAGCAGGACAAATAATATTAAATTCTTCTTTATGCCTTGAAGGATTTATTTTAATTACGGAGTATGTTCACATTTCGGGATAAAGGTATATTCTATTGCTCACTGAGTTCTTAAAAATGAATTTACATGGCTATTGCTCTTTAACTACATTCACTCAACAAATATGTAGTGGGGGCCTAGCATGGGTCAAGCACTATTCTAAGACTTTGGGATTCATCAACAAATAAAACAAAGACTCCTGCTCTTAGGAAACTCATATACTAGTGGGGGAATCAGATAATGAACAATCAGCATAGTACTTAGGTACATTTTATAGTATGTTAGAAGATTGGAAGTAATATAGAAAATATAATATAGAAAAAAGAAAGTATGGCAGAGTATGGAGACTGACTTGGAACACTGGGGAAGAGAGTTTTGATTTTGAACAGGGTAGGCAGCATTGAGAAGGGCATAAATGAGCAGAGACTGGAGGAGGGGAGGGAATATGCCAGGTGGATATCTGAAGGAAAAAGTTTTCCAGGCAGAAACACTGTTTAATGCAAAGACCCTATGGTGCAAGTGAAGACTACCTACCTTATTCAAGAAACAACAAGGAGGCAATTGTAATAAGCCAAGTGGAGTAAGCAAATGGAAAGTAATAGGAGATGTGGCCAAAGCAATGATGGGGGACCCAACTAAATGAGCCTTGTACCCCTCTGTAAGGAGTTTGGCTTTTTCTCTGAGTTAGATGAGGAACTTTTCCAGATTTTTGAGCACAGGAATAACTTGACTTTAATTTGTTTGAAAGGATCATTCTGAATGCTGAAAGGTAGAAGCAAGCAGACCAGTCAGGGGCAATAGTCGTAATCCAAGCAAAGGATAATTGTGGTTTGAGCTAGGGTGATAGCAGTTGAGATGGCAGAAGGAGATTTAGCTATATGTTGAAAGCAGAGCTACCAAACTGTCAGATTGAATATGGGGTGAGACAGAGTAGATCCAAGGGGGACACCATATATTTTTAACCTGAACAGCTGGAAGGATAAAGTTGACATCAGCTATGATGGAAATGTATGGGTGGAACAGGATTTTGGGGAAGGGTCAGGAGTTTATTTGGACTCATTTTGAAATTGGTATGTCTACCAGGCATTTAGAGTAGGCAGTGGGATATAGTGAGTTTGGGGTGCATGGAGTGGGGGTTGTGTCTGAGGCTAGAGGTCTACATTTGGTATTTAGATGATATTTAAAGTCACAAGGTTAAATGATCATACAGGGAAGGAATAGAGAGAGGGAAAACAAAGAATTCCAGACACTAAGCTCCGGAAAACTTCAACATTAAAAGAGGTCAAACAAATGTTTACAAAGAAACATGAAGAGTTCATCTATGATAACAGGTGGGTAGGCTGGTAAATGGGTTAAGGCAGCAACCAGTGGGTAAGTGACATACAAGCCTTGTTAGGCCCAAAATTCCTGATCATGTGTCATTACAAATAACTGCAGTATACAGCAGGTGGTGTTATTAAGGTACAGGACCCATTGATAATGCTGTCATAAATATTTAATACTATGGCATGAAAAGAAGCCCAATACTAGGGGAGACTAAGTCTATGCCCAGAAATGTTGAACATTACAAAGACGTTAAGACATTCAAGCCAAACAGCTTGATTTACAAATGAGGGGAGTCATGTGTTAGTGAGCTGATCTAACCAGGTTCACACAGGAACCTGCAGGACAACTGGATATAGCAATGAGGTCTAATGGTGTCCTGTTCAGAGTACTTTCCTCTCCACTCTCTTCCCTCTCACTGAGTGTCTACTATATAGATCATACCCAGGAGTTAATATTATAAAATCCGAAAGCCTTTCTTCTCTACCTGGAGCAGCCAGGCTTTGAGCCACAAACACAAACAAGGGGTCTTCCAGGCTGTCGGTCTTGGGCAACTCAAACTTGCATCTTGCAAATGTGCACTTCCTGCACAGTGACCAGGTTAGTGCAGGTTGAATGACTGCATGGATACATACCTACATTTTTAGAGGTATAAAATTATAAGCAAAACTTTAGCAGAATTCTCTGTTTAAGAATTTCTCCACGTGGCCTCAGTGCTTTTCCTGTAGTCAGGGGTTTGACCAGTGTGTCTGATCTGGGGAATGAATGTTGGCATGAGTTTGGTCCCAACAGCCTTCAAAAGGAGGTACCCAAGAGGTGATGCCCCACACAAAAAAGGCAGTCAGTAGATACTTACTGAATAAATATCCTGACGGGTGACTCCATCTTGTAGAAACATCTTATGTAAGCAGGTTAACTGGAGAGGAGAAAACTCTGCAATGTTGCCAATTACCCATATGCCCTTGGGCACTTTCTTCACCTCTCTGAGGCTTAGTGTTTCTGCCTAGAAATGAGATTGGAGCTGCTGACTTAGATCAATGGGAGAAGGTTAATTGAAAGCAGTCACAGAAAGCATAGAAGAAGATTTCAAGACAATATGTAAATGCTGAATGGCACTGTTGCCACTGCCAAATTGAAGAGAGGGGCCTTGGGTAAATCAGGAAGGAAGTGTTGGGAAGCAAAGCCTCCTTTTGTCTGTCCTGTCCTCCTGACTGGGTGGTAGTGAGGTGATGCCATGCAAGAGGTGGAAAACCCACTAAGCCTCCACCTCTTACTTTAGAAGCACTCAGCTCTTTCCTTGCTCTTGGGTGTGTGCCCAGCTGCATCCGGCATTAAGGCAAGAAGCTGCTGACACAGGTAGATGAGATCTGTGGTGTAAAGCCATAGGAGAGATGACATTTGACAGATATCTCCAAAATTACATCCCTTCTTCCAACTGTTACCTGTGATTAGGGGTCTGGGGCCAGTTCCTTACGAGGCTATACAAAGTATCCCTTCAGCAACTCCAGCCCCCCGTTTGATTCCTGTTGATCAAACTTGCAGTGTGGAGTCAGATTAGTAGATCTGCTGAGCCTGTAGGCATCTATCTCCAAGAGCATGGGACCTTTTGTAAAATGGCCTTACCCACATCATATAGTAAACTGGGGGCAGAAATTACCCTAGATCATTATGCAGAAAATGTTCACAAAGGCTCTAAGAAGGTACCAATGTTAAATAGATCTTCGTACTCAAAGCATATTTCCTTGACCAGCAGCATATAAATGAAGATTCTTGAGTTCACGCTAAGCCTGGCACACCTCTCCAGTTGCTGCACAAAGCCCAGCTTAAATAAATTTTCTGCCCAGCAGCCTTTTCTGGTCACGTCACCCAGTAAGAACTCCCTTCCCTCTGATCTCTTGAAGCAATGGTTCTCAACATAGCTGCATATTAGAATCACCTGGGGGAACTTGAAAACCACCTAGATGTCCATCTCAGTTCTACTCCCCAATATGTTGATGTAATTGATCAGGGTAGGACATCAGATATTAATATTTATTAAAAGATCCCTGGTAATACTAATATCCATTGTTAGGACAAACTGTTTAAGAGCATGCATTATCAGCCCTGATTCATTTGGGATTTTAATGGTTTACTCTCCCGAAAATCACTTCTAAAAATGTCTTTATCTTGTGTCTATAATCAGAAAGTAAGCTACTTAGGAACAAGGATTCTCTCCTCCTGTTGCCCAAGAGTGATTATACACATGGTGCCATGGAGAAGCGGTAGGAATGAACTCTACTTTGCTAGTGGTGCCTGGCTGTGTGACTTTGAGGGGTGGGGGTCCCTGGACTTTTCTCAGCCTCAAACTCCTTCTCTACAAAAGAAGGTTGCACCAGATGATCCCTTAAGGTGCTTGCCTGCTCTGATGTTTTGTAATTCTAATGAGCACTCAGAAAATGGGGATTGATTACAGCCAGCCCACTGCCTTGAAGCCTGGTGTTTGACCCATTTTAGCATGTTGTTGTCTTACTCCTGCTCCACGGGAATAAGATGCTAGTGCTTTTCACCTCTGAAGATGTGTCTTCTCAGCTGGATATTAGATCTTTCCTGAGGTCACTTTCACTAAGCCTTATCTTAGTCCATGGTGTTGCTCATTCTGCACTGCGGCAAAGAATCCATCAGGCCCACAGAGTAAGCTAGTATGGCAATAGGAAAAGGTCTTCTCTGTCCTGATTCCCATCCTATGGAGCAAAGGGAAAATAGGCACAATATTTAAATCAACATTCACAGATTAAAGAAGGGAAGTAGGAGGAGGATCCTAGGGCAGGGACGCAAAAAAAAAAAAAAAAAAAAAATCAAGTCAGAAGTCAGATGTGTGCTGGCTTTGGAGGGAAGCAAGTGAGCTAGTGGAGACACTATGGGAACTATAGAAGCAAGTGGAGAAACATAATCTATCCAGAAGAAGGCAGCCACGCCCCAGCCCTGTAGTCTTTGGAGACATGCACAAAATTCCTTCTCTTGCCCCCTGCTCCAGCACAAAGCACATGGGCAGTGGCATTTGCACATCCTGATTAAACAGTAACTATTCTGTTAGATTCCAGGCTAAAATTGTTTCTGTTTATACGGTTAGGGTGATGCCTCTTGCGGTGACTGTTGTCTCATTTAGTCAGATATGGTGGTACCACCTCATTGTGGCTTCTGCTAGTCACTGTTTCCTTCCATTCCTACCTTCCCACGCTGTCCTCCAGGATCCTTATGTGAGGCTTATCAGAAATTAAAAAAAAAAAATTGCTAACCTATTCACACATTTCATGAAGGATCATGATGTCAGAGCAGTTAGAGGAAGAGAAAGTCAAAGGTAGAAAGACCATCTCCTGCTGTAGATCGTGCTGGAAGCTTTGGGAAGTAGTGAGCTCATGTCAGCAAAGCCCTCTGAGCTATTGCCTCACTACTGAACCTTTTGGAGGCTCTTCTTATGTGCCAAGCTTTTTGCAGACATTTGGGAATTAACCATCTTACAGCTCTAATTGAGGGCTTTGTTCTGCTCTTTAACACTTAAACAAAGTGATTCCAAATTTCAAGTCAACTTAGAGTTAGGATAGGTGCATTTTAGGCCCTCTTTACTATGGAATATAGGACAAGACATTTTCTTTGCTGGGGTCTGAGCTCTTTGAGATTTTAGAAAGAAATGGTAATATCTGTTGTGTCATCAACAGTATTTTTATGGGGGTATTGTGTGCTACTGATGGAGAGAGAATTTAGAATATAGGAAGAAATATGCTAATATAAGACATTATTATTCCGTCATTGTGTTTGCAGTTGGGTTGGTTCATACTTATTAAAGAGGGTTATTTCATGTTTGGTGAAAACAGGAATACCTAACCGCAAAGAGGAAGAAAATGGTGCCAATTTCCAATCAATAGATAGTGGTCCCATGGACCATTCAACTCAGTAAGAAAAAGGCCCATGATTGGTTAGCAATGTCTGTGGAGGATGTGTGGAAAAGGAAGTTGAGGTAGGAATTCAACACATTCAGTCATTCATAGAGGGACAGGCTTTATATGGGTTTCATGGGTGAGGTGAGGGAGGGGAGTAATAGCTGTAGTTAGAATTAATGTCCTTTTTCCAAGGAGTCAAGGGAAGGATTTTGTTCCCTTTCTTTTAGGAGGGATCAGTACATCATTGCTTGTTATGGTTAATGTATATAAGACTAGGGAAGACATTAAGGGCAAATTTCCATTTGCCCTTATATAAGAAACTCAGTGGATGGATAATATGGGACTGGAACCAGATTTCTGGTATCAAGTCCAAGGTGTCAGTGGGAATTGAGGGTGAGTGAAAGGAACAGTGAAGAGTGAGGGGTTAAGGGCAGGTGGGGTAAAGTGGCAGAGAGTAAATGCATTGGGAAATGAGCCTGTGTGGATGGTAGGAGGTTCCTAGGGTAAACACTGAGTTTAATTAAGACTGAGTTGTTATCAGAGCCTTTGTCTCTGTATCCCACACCTGGTCTCCTTCCTAACAGAAGATCTTCTCTCTGGCTAAGACTGACCCTCTTAAGAAAACCTGGAGCTGACCAGGTGAGGACCTCTCTATCCCTGGTGAGAAGCAGTTATCTCTCTGCCTAAAGAGGCTTCCTGTCCTCTTTTCTTCAGGGACCTCTTAAGATAGTATCCATCTCACAAGACCATTTCTTTATTCCTTCCTACTTAGAAGGGACACTCTTAACAGATACTAAAAAAAAAAAAAAAAAAAAAAAAAAAAAAAAGTTACTTTTTTATTTTCCTGGAGATGAAATTCAGGGGTTTGGTGAGGTTAAGTGCTTTTCCAAGGTCATGCAACACAGGGGCAGCATAAGAGGTTGCCTTAGTGCCACAGCCCTGCCACAGTCACCAGTGGCCTGTTGATCAGTCACTGTGCTTGTTACATTCATCTTTCCTGTCTCCTTAGGGGATGTCTCAACCTTTCTTAGTCTGTCACATGTAAGGTCCCTGTTGGCCATTTTTGCTTCTGTATTTTAATGGTTTGGATTAATTTCCACTTTATTTTTGTATTTATTTTAACACAATCACTTATAATGAGGCTAATGACATTTTGTCTCCATGGTGGCGCATTTTAATTTGGTCTTGGAAATGTCAAAGCGATCAGGCAATTTGGTATCTCAGAAAGACAAAACGTGGCAGGGACAATAGATTCTTCTCTCCATCACTCCATCTCCCTTGTTATCTGCTAGCTCCAGGGGCCACCCTGTCCCACTGGCTGCATCTCTGTGCTGGCATGGGCAGAGATCAGCCGCGAAATATTGCCAAGACAAGGGGCTACGGCTCCTGTGGACGGACTCTTTCCAGCAAGTGCAGCTAACACAATTAATCAGATCTCAGCACTCGAGTTAAGTTTGTTTTGATAGAAGCAGGAAATTGTTTTCCTGGTGTCATTTTTGTATTGATCCTTGTGCGTCCATCCATCTCAGGCTTTCTTCTGAGCCTGCCTGCAGCCATTTCTCTCAGCTTTCCAAATCTTTCCTTTCAGACAGGGTTGGCTGATGTTCTTTTGTGAAGTAAATAGTTTAGGCTTTGTGGGCCTCATAAGGTCTTTATTTCATATTCTTCCTGTTTTTACGACCCTTTACAACTGTAAATATCCATTCTTAGCTTGCAAGCTGTATGAATTGTCAGGTAATCTTGGGTTTAGGGATGTTTAGGGAAAGTTTTAGGGGTATTTGGATTAAGAAATTGAACCCAGGTCTTTACTAGTGTGGCATTCATGAGAGTGTCTATCCTATAATACAGAGCTGCTAATAGTTGCCTGTGCCAAGGTTGGGTGGTGGGCAAATTCCCTGATGGTGTAAGTAGATAGCATATCTCCAGAGAGATGGTTGATTTTAGCTTTGCTGGAAATGGAGGATTCAAGACTTGATGGACTTTCCCCGGGAAGCCTGTGTTATTCCACATTTGTCCGAGAAAACCTGTTCGTGCCAGGTCTGAGTCTGGAGGTCTCCTACTCTGGACCTGCCTCTCCGCCTTGGCCTTCCCTGCCCAGCACTTCCTTGTGGCCAACGTCCTTCTATGCTACTTTGTCCTTGAAGGGAGGGAGATAGATCATGTCTGCAGATGGGACAGGGCTGATTTCTCAGCCCTGACAGCACCCACTTTAGCCTTCTGCCATCACCAAGGCTCCTTTCTTGGAAGCTACTCTCTGAGGTGGAAATTAGAACAGTAAAGGGGAGAGAATCCTGGTGTGGTGAAATCCCAGGTCAAATTAGGGAAACTCGCAGCCTAACCCAGATAGAGCTCTTGCCCCAGGAATGGCCTTATGCAGGCTTCTATTTAGAAGCCACTTTGTCAATTTCTTTGCCAGCTTTTCCGTGTAGTTGGGATACTTTATCTCTATAAAGCAGCAATAAGTGGACAGTATAATATATTTCACTTTTAATAAGGTGTTGCCAGTTGCACACACTCTGTAGAGCAATTAGTGTCAAAAGCTGCTAAGCAATGGAAGGAACTGTATCTGAGTGTTTACAGACTGGAAGGATTTACAGCGGGGTTTGGAGGAGCCCCGGCCACAACTGGAAGGTGGGGGAGGATATGTTGTGTTTCAATCCACTGACCTGTGTGTTTCTGAAACCTCTTGAAGGTAGGCCCTTGCATTGTGGTATGGTCCTCATTCCTGGGGCGGGGAGATAGTGATGGTCCTCATAGAGCTCATGGGGTTGGGGAAAGAGCACAGGTTTAGGGGTGCTGTAGATGTGAGCCTCGAAGTCAACTCTGCCACATAAGGATGTCTGCTCAACAAATAGATTTTTTTGACACTCATTTTCTTCATGTATAAAAATGAAATGGGAAAATCATCAGAGAGTTTAGAAGATGGAGTCTCTTTGAAGTTCATAGCCCTTAGGTCAGGCTGTGTCTTTCCTATCCCATTCATGTGAATAAGGATGGGGAATTTTCAGAAATCAAGTCTAAGCTAGATGACCCAGTCATCCCAGTTGCCCAGAACTGTCCTGACTTAAAAATGGAAAGCTCTGCATCCTGGGAACTCTCAGTCCCAAACAGACCTGGATGGTGTGGTTGAGAAGCATTTCTTCTCTCTCAGGTGATGGGCTCAAGTGTTGACAGCACACACGTCAGGGATTCCAGCCATGCATTTCACTGCACTCAAAACACAGCCAGGGGCAAACATCTGTGAAGAAGAGTGGAGATCTTTGACAGACTCAGGGACAATGGGTCCAGCAATGAAATGAACCTTTGGTCTAAAAGTCAGGGGATCTAGCTCTAAGGTTCTTAGATTCATTTCTTCCCTGAAGATGATCTTAATTTGACCCGTGGAAGGTAGAAGAGGCATTTGTGTTTTCTTGTTCCTATTTGCTTATACGTTTTCGGGGTGTGTCCATGGATTCATGCCACACCTACAGAGTCACTCTCCAAATCACACACAGAGTACCTCTCAGTGCGACCTGAGGTTTGTGTGCTTGGGTCACGCCCGCCGCACCATTCCAGAGCACCCCCTTCTCCTTATCACGGAGCTTCTCCCCTAGTTTGGAAGAGAGGTAGCAGGAGCCCTTCTCTGGCCTAGGCAACTGGCCGGCCACTCCATTTCTGTCTGAACCTTTGGAACAGAAGAGCTTTCACCCAGCAACATAATTCCTCTCACTTTACAGATTAGGAAACAGACTGAGAGAAAAGTTAAAGCAAATCCCAAGTCAGCTGGGTTCAAACCTACACCTCATTTCTTGAGGGGGCAGTTCTTCTCACTTTTTCTTTTATGTCACACTTCTGCCAAAAAATATAGTTGTCTTCCATGGCCAGATATACGTTTTGAGCAGGGAGGGAATTTAGCAGGCGTGAATCATCTAAGGAGACGTTGGGTGAGAAGAGATGGCTGGTTGGTGAAGAGAAGGGGTGACAGCTGGTTTTTGAGGGTGGTGGCTGTGGA
This sequence comes from Neogale vison, assembly GCF_020171115.1. Lineage (NCBI taxonomy): Eukaryota > Metazoa > Chordata > Mammalia > Carnivora > Mustelidae > Neogale > Neogale vison. Next base: position 122,312,786 of record NC_058097.1, on the reverse strand, counting down.
AATGGCTAAGGGGTGGGGGAGGCTCCCTGCGAAAAGGGAATGTGAGAATGAGCGTGGAGTGTAGGTGGATAGACAGGATAGCAGATTAGAGTGGGGGGTGTGGGGGGCAGATGTGAAGAACCTGGGCTACTTAGCGAGGAGGGCTGGCTTCTTGGAAGCCTCGAATGCCTGGCAGACCACACTGAAGATTTTTCACATGCTTCTGAAATATCTTAGTCACAGGGTGACTTGCAGCTCTACTCCTCCTTACTGTGAAGTGAGCTCCCTTTCAGTACCTGTGTTTGGGGTGGGGGAGGGGGGTGCATAGACTAATTCTCTCTAAGTAGTTCTTTATCTTGCCAGTGGGAGTGGGAGGAAGTGTGGTCTCATTGGATTTAAATTCTGAGTTAATTCCGTGGTAGTATGTCTTCCTTTTCTTGTATAGCAAGACCAGCTTTAAAGACATCAAGATCACCTTATTTAAAACAGTATTTCAAACACTTGTTGGGTACCAGTTTCATTTAAATTTTGTAAGGGAGAATACGCCAATATGATCACAAAAGCATAAACCAGCACTATACTTAATTTCGTAAGTGTTACTCGGTTCCCACGTATGTCTGGTTTTCACACGTCCCATGGCACAATTGGAGGTCTCCTAGGAAATCCGCAATGAAGGTGAGAGGCCTCCTCTAAGTGAGCGCACAGCTCACGTGACCACAGATAAGTTTGCGAATCGGGTGCGTTCCCTTCTTCATACGCTGTTCTTTCACTAAATCCCTCATGATGGACAAGGATATCACTCAAAGTATACAGGCCCTGCAGAAGTTAGGGCTCCCAGAGCTTTCTGTCCAGTTTAATGCCCTGTGGGCCCAGTGCTGGAGTTCTTATAGGGTCTGTTTGTTGGTCTTTTCCTGCTGAGTGTCCCAGCACCAGTGCTTCCGCTCATGCACCCTGGTACCCCAGGGCCTCTCCAGGGTCCCAGCTGGTGTCCGGAAGCCCCTCACTGTGTGCTCATCCCCTGCGGGTTCCTAATTGTGTGAGAGCTGCCTCTCCGTCCTGTTCAGACTCCTTCTCTCTTCCCTCCAGCCGTCTTCAGTTAAGTCCCCATTTCTGGGTTTGTTCTCAAAATTCGAAGGTTTCTATTTTCACACCTTGGTAATTGGTGCTATCCATTGAAAGTAACTCTGGAACTCCAGCCTGTCGGGGTCAGAAAGCGCTGAATTGAATTAAAAAGAGTAGAAATTGGCTAGAAGCAGGAGGAAGACTTGAACGGTGTAATTTCTCTCCTCCAGGTGGCTAGCAGTCTCTGAGCAGGAACCTGCCTTCAGAGCTGGCCTGTGGGTATTCCACTTTGTTCCGTTCACTTGATGGGAGCCCCACAGGGGAGGTGGGAGGAGGGAGTGAGACTCCCTGCCTGGCACACCCTTAGCCCAGGGAGTGACACTGGGGACCCAGGAAATACATGCCAGCAAAAAGCATTATGTCAGTGAAATGACATTGGAGCCATTAAATATGCAAAACACCCCCTGTTTTAATAGCATAATGGCTGGGAGAGAAGCTAACATAAGCCAGGAGTCTCTTGGTGACAGCCGCTAATCCATCCACAATTCATGCCAGGGTGGCAGATACAGTCCCTTGTGCCTGGGTCATGGTAAGGCAGGCCTGGCTCCCATATGCAGGCTCACAGATGCTGTCCGCTGGTGCCCAGATGAGAAGAAACAGTGTTTCTTTATGATTTCTCCTTTGATGTTAGGAATTCAATTAATCCTTAGATTTAAAAAAAAAAATTATTATTATTTTCTGCTAGTGTTGTCAGTCATTCATTTTTGGTCTCCCGGGAGATTTTTCAATTATTGGGAATAACTCCTCTACTTCCAGGCAACAGGTGTGTGGCCCTTCTTCAAAGCTAAGACATATTTATTCTCATCCAAATCCATCAGTGGGTCTACCTTCAGGATAGGGATGAACTTTGGATATGATTCACAAAGAATCTCAGAATCTCAAAGAATACGCTTCCCTCGGGGCTGAGAAAAGGTCAAAACAATGAACTTCCACTGTGGCTCTAGGAATTATTATTGCTCTGGTCCCCACACATGCAGGGTAGGGAGAGGATCATTAAAATACATGCTGATGTATGTTTTTCTGATTAGATATATATTTCATGTTATGGTAGACTATTTGGATAGTGGACGAAAATGGAAATGGAAGTGGAAAATGTGGAAAATGGAATGTCATGTTATGGTAGACTATTTGGATAGTGGATGAAAATGGAAGTGGAAGTGGAAAATGTGGAAAAATGTGGAAAAATGTGGATAGTGGAAAATGAACAGTGGAAAAAATAGAAATTATTTTTCTTTAACATTTGGTGTGCTAATAGAGATTTCCTAGGAGGAAACTTGCTTTGATGGTCCTCTGATTCCTGCCCCTCAGCATGGTGGTGGTGGTGTTGGTAGAGGCTTTCTCCCTCATGATTCATTTTCTGTAAAGGCTGGTTTGGTTCCAGTTCAGCAAGAAGGCTGGGGTCTAGAGGGACTGGATTGTTCTTCAGTGTGTCCTCATTGGTGACTCCCCTTCCTTCAGTGACTGCAGTGGTGAACAGGGTGCTCAGATGTCTGAGAACAAATGCTGTTCCTCTCAATTCCTGACTTGGAATTTACGGACATGGACATTAGTCAGAACCGCCCTGTGCCTCAATTTCCTCACCTGTAAAATGGCAATAATTCTACTACCCTACCACATGGAGTTCTTGTGGAACTTCAATAGCTCATTTGGTCTTAGACAAGCCAGGTTTCATAACTCCCCTCATGACAGTGATTCTTCTATATTCAAAAAGTTACCACAAGTTCAGGGCACCTGGATGACTCAGTCCGTTAAGTGTTCAACTCTTGGCTTTAGCTCAGGTCATAATCTCAGGGTGGTGAGATCATATTGGGCTCTGCTCTCAGCTTGGAGTCTACTTGAGATTTTCTCTCTGCCCCTACTCCTGCTCTTGGTCTCTCTCTCTCTCTGTAAAATAAATAAAGAAAATATTAAAAAAATAATAAATTTGCTACAAGGTCAATCCTCTATTCTGTATTTTTCTTATAGGTTTAATTTCTAACCGTTCTCTCCTTTTTTTCATTTCTCCTTGGGTTCTTCGACAGTTACTTTTCATATTCTTCCCATCAAAACTAGAAGCATGAATCTGTTGGACTCTGGTTATAATAGGGCTTGAGTATGTAATTCTGACCTTGGTCTCTAAATCACTGACTTAACCAGATTTGTGTAAATGGCTAGAGAGGAGGACTCACGCTATTTTCAATGCAAAAATGTCTCAATCCATCCAGGGAGGCCCAGACCAGGCGAGACATGCTGCCAAGAAGGGGACCCTTGTGCTTTGGTGTTTTTGTTCTCGATATTGCTCTGGTACTCATTCGCCCTCTGATTTTTCTTGGTCTCTCTGCATGTTTTTCACACCTTGGGGCCCTGCCTCCTTTTCTGTCTGTCTCTGGCCCTTTTGTATTTGGCTCAAGCATTGTCTCTACTTCATATCTTAGCACAGAATTTCAGTTCTTCCTTGCAGACTTTGGGATGGAGTCCAACAGGCAGTGCAGAGTACTGGGGGAGCTGCTCTGAGGAAAGAAGCAAGTCCACCCTTGACTCTGAACTGCACCCCTTCTGAGCTCCTGCAACCACTCTGAGGTATTTAGGATGAAGAGGAGCAACCGAGTAGCTGCGGCTTGCCTGCCGCCTGCCTTGTGTTCTTTCCTCGCCTCTCCCACAGAGCAGAGATGCTGCGCAGCACTCGCCCTTGCACAGCCTGGCCTGAAATTTATACAAGTGCAGCTGATGTCCTCTTTTAAATTGACAAAAGCAGAGGACGGAGCCTGGGAAGCCCTCTGACCCCAGAACCTTGGTCCATGAAAATTACAGGCAGTGTGCAGGCGCTGTCTCTTGATGCGTACTTGCAGTAGGGAGATGCTGGTTAATTTCTCAAGACTCAGAGGTGACCCAGGTTTAATAAAGAGGATTAATGGATTTGAGCTAAAGGTCCTGGCTGTTTCAAGCAGATAGCCTCTTCCTCCTAAGACAGTTTGCAGGCTCGTGTTCAGTTTCTTCTCTATGGGGAAATAGCTCAAGCTGCCTATTTAAAGGGACCTTCCTCTCCCTTCCTTCTTGATGCTAATAGGACTAAGGTGGCCATGGGTCCTTCATGCTACTCCAAAACAAAGCCATGAGAGCACTCCCTGCTGACAAGAACAGCAGTGACAACAAAAAAGGACACTTTGATTTCTGCTGGTCTGGGCTACCATTTTTCTAAAAAGTACTTTTGCCACAAGCATTAAAACCCTTAAAAATATTATGTATAGGGGCACCTGGGTGGCTCAGTGGGTTAAAGCCTCTGCCTTTGGCTCAGGTCATGATCTCAGGGTTCTGGGATCAAGCCCCACATCGGGCTCTCTGCTCTCCCCCCCACCTCTTTGCCTACTTGTGATCTCTGTCTGTCAAATAAATAAATAAAATCTTTTTTAAAAAAAATTACGTATACCCTTTCACATGGCAATTTTATTTTTATGACTTTTATGTTGTAGAATAATTAAGGATGCTTACAAAGGGGGCGCCTGGGTGGCTCAGTGGGTTAAAGCCTCTGCCTTCGGCTTGGGTCATGATCCCAGGGTTCTGGGATCGAGCCCCGCATCGGGCTCTTTGCTTGGCAGGGACCCTGCTTCCTCTTCTCTCTCTCTGCCTGCCTTTCTGCCTCCTTGTGATATCTGCCTGTCAAATAAATAAATCTTAAAAAAAAAAAAAAGGATGCTTACAAAGATGTCCATCAAAGAGATATATATTTTAAAAAAGAGGAAGGAGATTGAGGATCAAGAGATGTGTAACAAAAGGGACTTAGATAAATGTATTATACTAAATTTATGCAATGCAGTAATGATCATTAAGAAGATATTTTGTACGGTATTTTTACTCATATGAAATATGTCCATTGTTTCTAAAACATTATGTGTAGTTAAACTGGTTTTTGTAAAATATATGTATGTTTATATTTTATCATATATTTATACATTTATTATAGTATTAAATGTTTATATAATATTTGTGAAGTATTTGGGAAATATACATTACATGTGTATACAGGAAAGGGATGGATACCAAATGGCTGAGTGCTGAGATTCAGAGTGGTTTTATTTTGGTGTTTGATTTTATTTATCCTCACTTTCTAATTATTTCCACAATTGTGTGTCACTTGTGTAATATCAACAGGGAGGGACCTGAGTGGGATCTCCCAGACGGTGCTGGGGAGCAATTCTGCATGTCTTATCTAGGCCCCGTAGGCTCAGGTCAGGGCTGCTTCTTGTCCTCTTATCCTCATCTGTCAAGAAAGTGTAGATCTTAGGCTTCCAAGGGACATGAGGTGGCTCTCTGGGTGGCAAGTCACGACCTGGTAAAGTTGCATTAGTCATGCCTGGTTCCAGACAGCCCCTTCCAGATGCCTGGGATCATGGGGTAGGGATACCATTCCCACAGGGAGCAGTTTTAATCAAGTCCCTCTGCTTGACCCTTGTGGAGGTGCCTATTTGTTTCCTATGGTGTATTCTCAAGAGTGCTTTCCCAATCTTGTCTTAAATGACTCCCATATGGGTGATGGTTGCCACATCCCCAAGGAGTCTGTTCTAATAGACTATTCTGTTGTCTAATAGACCTCACTGTTAGGACATTTTCCTTCAAGTTTCCATTAGCCACTAAGTGCTTATACATTTTCCCCTTAAAATTCATTCCAAATTTTTAGTGGGCACTGAAATTTGGACTTTTTCGATAGTAATTGCCTGCTTGGCTCTTCTCTCTGATATTAACATCGGGATTACTTTTTACTTTTCCCTTTGACAATTTGGCATCATTGTCTCCGACGTAATTTTTCTGTAACCCTGGGAGGTGTCCTTAGTCTCTAATGACTTATCAATCTATTCATATGACCATGACTTAGTTTGCCATTACAAAAAAATATTCAGAGTAGCTTTTCACCACTGATTTTAGCTTCAAATCTTCACGATGTTCACATTGTTCTTCTCTTTGTTTTTACGTGCTAGCTGTTATCAAGGGTAGCAAAAGGGTGAAAAGCTGATTTGGAATGAGAGTTTGTCTCCTAGGGGGCTAAGTATGAAAAGGAGAAAAAAAAAATGGCAGAATGCACCCATACAGAGCAGGCCTTCAGTACTCAACACACATTTGTGAAATGGAACCTGTCCCAGAACACCACAAACCAGCCCAGGGGGAGGCGGCCACCAGCTGTGCCCACAGCTCTGAGGCTGATTCCCAGATCCGCTGCATCTCCCTCTTCTCTCCACATCCGTGGATTCCACAAAATTGGCCAAAATTTTGCTTGGAGCAGGGCAAAGGGCTCCTGAGTTCCACCCGATGTAAAAACTAGGGTACCCAGAAATGACAAGGGTGTCCCCAGTATTCTTTCCGCAGATTAAATCTTGTATATGACTCTAGTGCATTGTTTCAAATGTGCTTACCTCATCTCCTCTGCTGCTTTCCCCAGGCTGTTAGGAGTTTAATCAACGTGTAAAGCTCGCTGTGAGATCCCAGGATAGAAAGGAGCTATGAGTGAGAAATACAATAGTTCTGCTATTTCTGGGCTGGCCCTGATTTGGGATCCTGATCCTTTTACTTTTTTGGCCCCATTTTCTCTCTGGTATATTTGTTCAGCTAAGTGAATTGTAAATGTTCAGTGCTTCTCCTTTCTTTAAAATACATCACCCATTTCTTGATGTACTGGAAACAACTCTCTCTCCACGACACTGTGGCCAGATGGAGGCTCCAGTGTGTATGAGGGGATCTATGAGAGTATTTCAAAGCTGATGGCGCGGCCATAACCTGCCTTAGCCACATTGTGTCTCTACGTCATGTTCTTCCTGTCTCTGTTCTTCGTCTCCCAATCCTCACTAATGTCCTCAGTGAAAAGAGAAAGTAAGGATTCATGGCACCAGTGTATATAGACATGATAAGGGAAATTTTGTTTATGAGTAGGAACTAAGCTAAAAGCAGGTAGTAGATATTTTCCCAGCCTGTTCCTTTCCCAAGAGGCTCATTACAGTGAAATCGATCAAATGAGGTGTTTTTCTCTCCTCACCAAGTGTGTAGTGATGCCTTCCAAAAATGAGTGGAAATAGGGACTTTTCAAGTCTGAGTGATGTTGAGGGTAAAGTGGTAAGAATGACGAGGATGGGGCAGACACCAGCCAACTCCACACGGCAGGGGGGTTACCCCTAGACCAGCCTAGGGCCTCTCTTGCCTTCTGCACCTCCACTGCTCTCTTCCTGCTCCATCCTCCAGCTGCCATCCAGAACATCATTGTCCGCCACATTCAACCTTTGCTCAACTTTCTTACAGAATTTTTCAGTGCTGACTTTATTCATTTATTCAGATAGTCAGTCAGTCAATAAACATTCACTGAACACCTACTTGTTCTGGGTCAGACTCTTCTGGGCACTGGAGATTCAGCAACATACCTGACAGATCTAAATTCTGGCCTTCATAGAGTTTACATTCAAGTGGCAAGAGATAGACAGTGAAAGAATACATAAATCGTATGGTATGCTATTGGGGGGGAGTGGAAGAGCTATGGGGGAAAACAGTTGACGGGGGTGGAGGGTGAATGAAGATAGTATTTAAATAGGACTTAAGAGGGATGAGATAGTAAGCCGTGAAGATATGTGGGAAGCAGCCTGGCTTGTGCATGTAGGAGCATGTCTGGAACATTTGGAGGAGTCCCGGATGACTGGAAAGCAGCAAGCAAGGGAAAAAGACTGCACAGATGTTGGTTTTTATTCTGATTGAGATGAAACAATTGAGATGGGAGGCCATTGAAGTCTTTTCTGCAAAGAAACAACACAGATTGACCCAGGTTTCTGTGTCTGGGACAGACAGTGATTCTGGAATTTCTTGGAATTTTCTCTTCTTCTGGTTCCAGCAACTGCTATCTGGAGTCTCATTTTACTTCATTGATCTTGCCTGTCATCTTATCCTTCAACCTTATTTCACTGATACCTAACCCTTTGTAAATATATTTCTTGTAAAATATGAGTTGTAGAAGATAAGAAAAAATAGAAGTACAAAATATTCAAATATGTCAGCATATAAACACAGAGAACCAACAATAGGAGTAAAACATTGAACTATTAAAATAATTAATAAATAAAAGCGGTCCTTCAGTATTTTCTCAGGGTTCATATGTAGGCTTCAGTTGGAAATTTTGGAACAGTGTGTTCTCATTGAGAGTTGCAACACCCTGTCACCTTGTTTCCACTCTCACCCTCAAAAGTTTTGTATCACATAGGTCCTTGGCCCAGTGGCATGCTGGTAACAACTAGGTTTCTGAAGGAGGAAAAAATAAGCCCTTTTTTATAATTGCCAAAACTTGGAAGCAGCCAAGTAGATGGCTTTTTGTAGCTGAACAGATAATTAAACTGTGGTACATCTATACAATGGAATATTATTCAGCGCTAAAATGAAATTAGCTTTTAGCTATAAAAAGACATGGTATAACTATAAATGCATATTACTAAGTGAAAGAAGCCAATCTGAAAAGGCCACATACCATATAATTCCAACTATAAGACATTCTGGAAAAGGCAAAACAATAAAAATACCAGAGGTTACCAGGTGTTGGGGAGAAGGAATGGATAGGTAGAGCACAGAGGATTTTTATGGCAGTGAAAATACTCTGTGCAATACCATAATGATGGATACATGTCCTTATACATTTGTTCAAACCCAAACAATGTGTAACACCAAGAGCGAGCCTTAGTGGAAGCTAAAGACTTTGGGTGATCATGAAGTATCAGGTAGGGTAAATTCAATTATAACTGACGTACCACTCTGTTGGGGCGGTTGATAAAGGGGAAGGCTGTGCATGTGTAGGGGTAGAGCTATATACAGAAATTTCTGTATCTTCCTCTCAGTTTTGCTGTGAACCTAAAGCTTCTTCAAAAAAAAAAAAAAAAAAAAGAAAGAAATCAAACCTAAGGGGCACCTGGGTGGCTCAGTGGGTTAAAAAAAAAAAATCAAATCTTTTTTTTTTAAAGCCCTGATTCATAGCATTTGCTGATTCCAGGGTAAAAATACTCCAACTATGACTAATTTCAAGCTATTAAAGAATGTGGTGTGAGGTACCCAAGTCCCCACTAATATGAAATAACCACTTTTGCTAAGTTTCCACATATACTTTTTTTTTCTTTACTTCCACTTTGACACCATTGATCCATTTGTCTGTACCTGTGATTGAATCATACTACTTAGAATGATCATAGAAATCATAGGTCAGTTAGTTTAGTAAATCTTCTTCCAGGCCAAGCTTATTGATTAGTCAAGTACCAACCTTACTGGAATTTTTATTAGAGTTACTTTAATTTCACACACACACAGACAGACAGACAGACACACACACACATGCTTGGCATCTTTATGTTATTGAGACTTTCCAATAAAATGGTACATTCCTTCAATAAATGTTTATTTAAAATCTATTATGTGCCAGAAACTACCCGGACTCTGAGATAGACAAGATTGTTAAAGTTCTTGATCTTACAAAATTCACATTCTGGAGGATGAAGTGGGGAAGTCTCATGATGAGCAAGTGAGCAAGAGAAAAATATAAAGACCATTTCAGGTGGTGTAAAGACTATGAAAAGAAAAATAACAGGTTGATAAAATAGAACATGACTAAGAGGAAGTGTTTTTTTTTTTTTTTTTTTTTGGATTGTTTATTCAGGGAATGCTCTCTGAGGGAGTGATATTTTAGCTAATACCTGATCATGAGAAGACAACTAAGGGAGAATTTGAGAGAAGAACATCCCAGAGAGATTACCCAGCACAGAGGGCCTAAGTTGGAAACGATCTTGTCAGTTTCAAGATATAAAAAAAAGACCAATATTGTACAAGATAAAGCATTTTCTCAGTGATCAGAGACATAGACAAAGATTAGATCATGTAGGGTCATGGCAAAAGATTTGGATATTATTTTAAATACAATATAAAGCCTCGGGAGGGTTTGAATAAAGTAGAATAATTTGATCTGCAGTTTGTCAGCCCATTCTAGTTTCTGTGACAGGAACATATTGTGTGTGTATTGGGGGAGAAAATAGAGGAGGTGGGAGTTATTTAGAAAATAGTTGCTGTAATCAGGATAAAAGATGATGGGGCTTGGGGTTATGGCAGAAACAGTAGAGTGGAGAAATGCTAATGGATTTAGCACATATTTTCAAATAGAGCCAAAAAATTTTCTGATGCATTGGTTGTATGGAATGAGAGAGACAGCAAAGAAGAAGTGGTTCCAGGGACTTCAGGTTTGAGAAATTAACTGAACGGGAAGATTGGACATATTGTTGTCCATTAAAGCTTTTGGTTTGGAATAGATTCCCAGAGAAGAAGCTGACAAAAGAAGCAAATTAAGGGAGTTCTGAGTAATTCAGAACTCAACACAGAGGTTGAGGAAAGGAAGACTCCGTAAAGGAGGCTGTGAGGGACAATGATGAAGATAGTACAGTTCTGAGAAAGACCCAGAAAGAAGGTGTGGTTATTGTATTGAATGTTGCAGATTATCAGGTGTGATGAGGGAGAGAAAAGGGGCCCCAGACCCTTGGAACTGGTAACCGGTGGCCTTAACCAGAACGTTATAATGAAGTGAAGAGTTCAAAAGCTTGCCTGGAGTTGAAGAATGGGATGTGAAGAAACTGAAATATGGTCAATTTGCATTATTTGTAGTAGGTATGTTCTGTAAAATCATCACAAACACTGTACTATAGTACCACTGCTCTTAGGAGCCAAGGCTTTTAGGAAGGAGCCTCTGGTTACATTTTCATCAACCAATTGATACATAAACTTATATGCATTTCTGTTTAAAGACAGAAAATACTTTTTCTGTGTTCTGGATTCATTATCATTGAACTCATGGAAAAGAGTACTATAGTACTATAACTCATGCCTGAACAAAGCCTATATTTTCTCCATAAGGCACATCACAACTTTTTTGTTAAAGGACATCAGAAAGTACCTCTGCAGTACTCTCAGGTGCTATTTTAAACACCAAAATCACCAACAAAAAGCACAAAAATGGGAAAAAACACGGCACTTGATAGACTAAGAACAGGACACTTATTTAGAGTAAGAAAGTTGGAATAAGAAGGAAAAGCATCATCTTGTTCACCTCATCTGGGAACATGTGTGTCAGGTGACTCACATTTTTTTTTTCTGCTGTGCATATGGCCATGAATGACTGTAAAAGTCCCATTCGTATTAATTGTGGGATTTTAAAAAAATTAGCAAATAGGCAATTGTGCATATATAGAATCTATGAATTATGAAGGTTGGCCATACTAACAATAGGCAATGCTTTGGAGATGTATTGCTGCAAGGTTTTGAATGGCAATGAGGTCTTATTTTATTTTCTTTAAACAATATGGGTAATACTACAGTGTGCTTTTATGCCGAGAGGACTTAGGCAGTACAGACAGAAACCTGACAATGCAAAAGCGTGAAACATAGACCAAGCAAAAGTCTCCAGTAAGGTAGGATGGTGGGGGGTAGGGGGTTGCGGAATCCAAATGGTCAGCCCACCAGGAGAATGATCAGAACAGTCACAGTTCATCAAAGGTGGTTTTATCATTCAGGGCTTTTTTTTTTTATGCCCTTTCATAATTTTTTTATAGTTTCATTCATAAAGCTCTTCTACATTTCTTATAAAATTAATCCCTATGCTAGTTGTAATTTTTGATGTTGGTTTGAATTTTTTTTTATAGTTGTATCTTATAACTATGTGTATAAAAGAGATTTATTATTTCTGGTTGTTTAGTTTTTGAATATTCTTTTATATCCAGTCACTTTATTGAACTCTTAGAAAGTTTTAATAACCCTTTTTGGCTTTGTTTTTATTTGTTTATTTTGGGGAAGTTTTAATAATTTTTTTTAAAATAAAGATTTTTATTTCTTTATTTATTTGACAGAGACAGATCACAAGTAGGCAGAAAGACAGGCAGAGAGAGACAGAGAAGCAGGCTTCCTGCTGAGCAGAGAGCCCGATGCGGGACCTGATCCTAGGACTGTGGGATCATGACCTGAGTCAAAGGCAGAGGCTTTAACTCACTGAGCCACCCAGGCACCCAAGTTTTAATAATTTTTAAATGAGATGTTTGTGTTTCTAAGGAGACAATTATATATTTGTAGATAAGAATAAATTTATCTTGGGACATCTTGGTAGCTCAGTCAGCTAAGCATCTACCTTTGGCTCTGGTCAAGATCTCAGGGTCCTGGGATGGAGCTCTACATAAGGCTCCCTGCTCAGTGGGGACCTGCTTCTCTCTCTCTCCCTCTGCCACTCCTCCTGCTTGTGCTCTCTTGCTTTTTTTCTGTCAAATAAATAAATAAAGTTTTTAAAAAATAAATAAATTTATCTTTTCTCCCTCTCCCCAACCCCTCGTTCCATGTTTATTTAAAATCTCTAGATGGACATTTTTTTTCTTGTTCATAATTTTATGGAACTGTCTTCTGTGTTTCAAAATTTAATATGAGGTTTGCTGCTAGTTTCTGTTATAAAACTTTGTGATCGTTAAAAAGTTTTCCTTTTTCCTGTTTTGCCTAAATTTTCATTCTTTTTTCCCATTTTGAGTAGTTGTTAATTTTAATAAACCTTATTTTGCATCTAACAATATTATTCATGATTTTTTCCTCTACATTTTAATGTAATACCTTATTGTTGATAGATCTTATATAGTTGAAATCTGGTATGCCTGGCATAAACCCTACTGAATTTGGTACAATTTTTAGTATGCTACTGAATTTTCTATAATTATTGTTTTACATCCTATTATTTAATAATTGATCTAAAATTATTTTATTTGTGTTCCCTAGCTGTTTTTAGAATTAGGTTTTTTGAATATCCTTCTTAAATGAATTGAGAAAGTTTCTATTGTTTTTTCCTGTGGTTTTCACTACCTTTTCTGTCCCTCCTGCTTTCATTTCTTGTCTGTGTTCTTTGGCAATGTATCCACTGCCTAACCACAGATTTAGTTATCACTTTTAGGTGTGCCTTTGCCAATCCCTCCTCTCTATCTCAGTTCTCTGATTTGCCAACTCCTATTTTCAACTGCTGGTTGGATCTTTTTTCTTTTACTTTAGAATCTTAGATGTAGACCCTTGGTTCTCATATTCATGGGACATTATCATCATTGGACCATACATTAAAGCCCCTTTTCTTGTTTTAGTTATGTAGTTATCCCCATTTCCCATAGTTATGGCCCTTTTAAGAACCATTTAGATGCATTTAATGTGTATCTTTTAGGCTCCTTTGTATACATGTATATATATTTTTACTTAACACAAATGGTGGTGGGTTACATATTACATACTGTTTCTTACCTTTTTTTTTCAGCACTGTTTAAAACCCAATAATATATTTTTTTAAGATTTTATTTATTTATTTGACACACACAGAGAGAGAGAAATCACAAGAAGGCAGAGAAAGAGAGGAGGAAGCAGGCTCCCTGCCGAGCAGAGAGCCTCGATTCCAGGAAGGAATTCCAGAGGGCTTGATTCCAGGACTTTGAGACCACTACCCGAGCTGAAGGCAGAGGCTCAACCCACTGAACCACCCATGCGCCCCCCCCCAATAATATTTTTTATGTGTTTATAACTTCTAACTACTCTTAGCTTTCAGTGGGACCCATCTATCAAATTTTACTTGTCCATCATTACTGTCATTGACACTGGTTGCCTTCAGCATAAGTGCTAAGATGAGCATCTTCGAGCATGGTCTGTCTGAAAGAGACCTGTGTAGGAATCCTATAGGTTTATATACTCAGGGATGAAAGAGATGGTTCCAGGGTATACATCAGTTTATCTGACTGCCCTACACTGTGGTGACTCTAGTCTACCTTCCTACCAGTAAGTGTTCTGGGGTGTTTTTCTCTCCACTTTCTTTCATACTTGGCTTCATCCAACTTTCTTTTTTTTTTTTAAAGATTTTATTTATTTATTTGACAGACAGAGATCACAAGTAGGCAGAGAGGCAGGCAGAGAGAGAGAGAGGAGGAAGCAGGCTCCCTGCTGAGCAGAGAGCCCAATGCAGGACTCGATCCCAGGACCCCAAGATCATGACCTGAGCGAAGGCAGCGGCTTAACCCACTGAGCCACCCAGGCGCCCCTTTCACCCAACTTTCTAAATCTTGCCAAGAAGGTTATTAATTTATACCTCTTTTTGTTTTACTTTGATAACTTGGTGATTGCCAGTTAATGTTTCTGATTACCAGTTAATTTCATAATTTATTTATGTGCTTGTCAGTCTTTTGTGTTTCTCCTTGAAACTCATCATTGAAATTTTTTGCCCATATTTTCTTTTCCTGAATGTTTGTCTTTTCCTGAATGCATTCCTGGTATATTCTAAATTTTAGTCTTTATCAGTTTCAAACACTTCATCTATCTTTTCCTAATCTATCATTATCTGTTAATTCTATCTATCATGTTTTCTGTTGAAGTACATTCTTAGTTTGATGTAATCAAATTTGTAAACTTTTGCATAACATTTTGGGGCTTTTGTTTAAAAAGTTGTTCTCTACTCCTAGGTTATAGAGATCTTCCACCACGTTTCTATGTTTTTGTCTACTAAATTTCAGTTTTACCTTTTAATTTCAGTCTTTTAATCTATGCTGCATCTACCTTTGAATGTAGAGTTAAATGGATAACAAATTTTTTTCTCCATTTAATAAGCTGGTTTTTATAACATCATTTTTCCTTTCCTCAGTTATATGATGCCATCTTTATTGTATCCAAAAGCTCTAACAGCTGTTTTCAGTGGCACTGTGATAGGCAAATTTTGCCAAAAGACAATGTGAAACAGGAAATAAGAGAACTTGAAAGCCTTTCTTCAACTGACCCTCTCACTCCATGTCCCCACCATCCTTGATCCGAGGCAGGGTCACTGCCATTTCTCTGAGCTCCTAAAACAGAGACACTCAAGGTCAAGGTGGTGTTGAGACTCCCTCCGGATTTCTCATGGATGTTATTGTTATTTTTGTTGTCATAACTTTATAAAACCCATGCTGTCTTCTGTGTCCTAGTTTCCCCATGGCTGATTTTAGGAGAAAGAGAAGTCCAAACAAGCTTGATAATTTGACAAGGAACACCTTGCTGGACACCCTTAACTGCATGTCATCTGTTACCTCTGATTCGAGATGTCTAGATTCAAATTCACATTTCCTCTCAGATGTTCTCCTTTCACGTCACTAACACCAGTGGACATTGTCATCATCCACACACCTGTGCTTGTCTCACCACCAGACATGTAGGTCCCATCCACTGTAGGGAACTAACAGTCTGCATCAAAGTGTCCTCCAGTTTTTCCTAGTTACTGTACTTATTCTGACTTCACTTCCTTGCTCACCTGTGCACTTTGATGACCACCTTATCTGTTTTACTCCAATCAAGTTACCTCCAAATGCCAAAGTCTGTAATTTAGAGACCATTGCTAGGCGTCACTATACAGAGTCCCTCCTGGACAAACTCCTTCACATGGTATTCCAAGCCTATCATGCTCTGACTTCAACCTTCTCCCTCATCTCCTAGAAATATGAATTCTAGCTGGTGTATTTTACTGGTCAGTCTCTGTGCAGAAAGCCCTCAAGGTCCCCTCTTCCTTCTTTTGTGCTCTTCTCTTCTCTCTGGATGGTTAGTACCTTGCATTTGTTTTATTTTGTTGAAGGCTTTGAACACCATCCCGTGTATGATTTCATTTAGGCTTCCCCCGTTTTTTCCTATTTCCTATCTCAGTCTGTTGTAATTTCCACTTCTTCTCAAGTTTCAACTCAGATGTAGCTCTCCTATAGTACTTATTATAGTCCTCACTTATTTTTTATATGAGGATAGAATTTTAAATAAACAATGATTTCAGCAGGGACTTAGGGACATGATCCTTTGTGGACTTCTGTTACAAAATAATTCCCTTCAATGGCCCTAATGCTTTTCTTCTTCACTAACTGAAATTGTAGCCACGGTTACATTAGGTTTTGTAATTCTGGGAAGAAGGGTTGTGGTACAATGAAACAGACTTGGGTTCTAATACTGGATGTGCCTCTAGAGAGCTGTGTGGCCATTGTCAGTAGTCTCCCTTCTCTGGGCCTCACTGTTCTCTGTTGCAAAATGAGGTGATTAGATTCCTATTCTCTATGGGCTCGTTAAGTTCTAATGTTATATTTGATTAGTGTAAGCCCTTTCGGGACAGAGGCAGTCTTGTGCACTTCTGTATATAGAAACTTTCCAATGAATGTCTCTTGAACTGAATTAGTTTTGTGATAAAATTCTGGCCTCAAATTTGTGCAATACTTTTGTATCCATATACGCTTAATCTCAATAAAGCTTTTTAGCACCGATGGGTCATATTATCTTGATAATAACTTCAGTGCTTGTCACCTATCTATGCATCAACCTGGCTACAGCCCCATGAGTGCCTGCCCCCACATCTGCCCACAAAGTGAGCATAAACCCTTGCATTCTTGGTAATCTCCATAAGACAAAATGGTAAAACTTTTTGTTGATACCCTCAGACTATGCAGTTCATTTAGATCAAAATTATTCAAATATCTCATTCATATTGTATCAGCTATGAGTAGAGCACAACAGAAGGTGCCACTGAGCTTAAAAAGACCACTATAGTATGATCATCCGTATGGAGTTTGTAATTAACCTGGGAGAGTCAGATATGGATGGCATTGAAATAGACACATGGTAATGCAGGATACAAGTTAGGCAGGTGTTACAATTCAGAGGAAGGAGATAGAGTTTTAAGGAACAGTGATCAGCAAGAACTTCATAGGTGATGTGAGTTTCAGTCCTGACCTTGGAACAAATGGTTATAGTGAGGAAAAGAGACTGAGTAATGCCACCTGAGAGTAGAGCTGCCAGCCTCCACAAGGGAGCTGTACACAGTGTGGGGACTCATGGAGGGCAGGAGAGACTAATCAGTCAGGAGGCAGCAATGGTGCACCTGAACTATAACACCTGCCAGGTAAGGATGGAATCAAATACATGGTGACCTGGAGCTTAGAAAAATAGAAGGCAAAAAGGAGTGCTTCAGGGTGATGATTCTGGAGGCTACTGTCAAGGTTAAAAGCCTGATACTATCACTCCTGAATGTGTGAATTGGATAAATTAGGTGACCACATGGACTTCAGTTTTCTCGTCTCTGACATAAATCTGGTGATCATAAAAGTGACCTCACAGGATGTGAGAGGTGTGCGAGAACTAACCCAACCACGTCAAAGAGATTACCTCCTGACAGAGTAGTCTCTGAGTAAGTTTGGCTGGCCATAGATAAAAGCGATCAGACCGAGAGAGGGAAGGATGGGATGTACTTGGACTTGCACCTTAAGAAGAAAGCAGTTTGGGTGCTTAAGTTCCGTGGGGAGTCTGGGGCATAGTTGTAGGTTGGGGCTCACAGAACAAACATAAGAAATCATGCTTCAGTCAGCAAGAGCCCCCTTTTGAATCCCTCCTCCTTTTCTTGATTATGAAGGGGCAGGCATCCTGGGCTGGCTCCTTGAGTGGTGCCTGAAAGGCAAGATTCAGAGTTCAGGGCTGGTGCTGATGGCTTCAAGCAGGGATGCCTGCTACATGAGAGCATCACAAGTTAAGGAATATAAGTCAGTCATGGGGTGGCATTTCTTGGTGGCCGTTCATAAGCCACTGTGGTGTGGGATGGTTCCCAGTACCTGTCTCACTGGGAGGATGAGAATTGGTTGGGGCCCAAATGGGTGAGTACCCCTCAGCAGCTTGAGCTGTGGTGGAGTTGATGCTACTACACCTTCTCTGAGTCATGGGGGATATAGGTGACTAATTTAATTAGTCACAAGCCAGCAGTCATGCTGCCTCCTTACTTCTGAACTACCTGTGAAACACTCCTGAGCCTGCTGTGCACACACCAAAGTCTACAATGGGAGCTAGGCTGGGGCTGTATTTCTCATAATTATGACACATAGATGGTGGGAGGTCCCAGGTTTTTAATTTACCTAGCTTAACTCCCTCTTTAACCTGCTTTGGTCATGACTCAGGCTGAAGTAGGTGATGAGTCCACCTAAGAACCCTCCTTATGTTTGGCAAAGTGAGTGGACCAATTCTAGTGCTCTGAAGGGAACTGGCATTTCTTGTAGTGGCCCTGAATGGTCACTGTACAGGAGAATCACCTGGGAGTACTTGTTGACACTGTGACACCTGTACCATGATCCACGTTTCCAATTCAGAGGGTCTGGGGTGGGGCTCAGGCATGTATACCTATTACATTCACATCATGCAGTTCAGAAATAGGTAGTTATGTGCCATCTGAGGGATGCTGATGTACTGAGAGCTTCTATAGGCCAAGCACTGTGCTAAACTCTAAATAAATTATTTTATTTAATCCTTATGCATCCTTTAAGATGCACACTGTTGTTATCTCTATTTTACAGATTGGAAAAAAAAGAAAGCAACAAAGCAGCCCTGAGGCTTAGGTAGATTAAGCAATTTGCCCAAGATAACAGTGCTACAAGGTGATGGCCTAGGATCAGTTTAGACCTATCTCCTTTGGTGAAACCGCCCAGAGGGGAGTCTATTAGATAGCAGGGAACAAAGTTAAAAAATGAAAAATGGTTATAGCGTCAGCTTTCAAGGAATTCAAAGCCTAATATTGGAGACAGGCAGAAGCAAATGTTAAATGAGGAAACATGTAATTGAAATGTCAAAATAGTATATCAAATAGAAACAGGGGGCAGAAATTATTTTTTCAGTTTGTCTATAGTTCAGGTTCATCCTGATGGCCTTTGGAGGAGGTAGATCCTATACTCCAATTATAGGTCTGTCATTTGTCTTACGTAACTCATGGAAGAAAGGCAGCTTGAGAGAAAGCAATCAATTTACAATATACCATGAATCCTTAAGCATTGCCAACAGGATGTTTGGGCTCAGGATAACCAGGCTACCCTGGCCTGTTCCCGCCCCACATGGCATCGTGGACCAATGAGAACAGGGAGACGCTGTGTTTGCCAGTTCAAGCTAGAATGCCCTCCATCAAGTCACTGTGGTACCTCATTCAAACTTTTTCCTCTCTCACACAGACCCTGCAACTTCTCTCTGAAGGAAGAAGCGTTGGGACTCGAGGGAAAAGAGATGGTGGGGGGTGGGAGGCAGGCACAGTAGATGCTATTGGCTACACCCTCTTGCTTTTCCCAGCTTCTCAAAGCCCAGGTCAATCTCTAGGTGGATTGCAGACTCTGTCCTTTTGCCCCAATGCATCCTATCTTAAGCAGATTTGCCCCTTTTCCAATAAAGGCAAACCAAAATTAAATCTATAATTATCATTACTAATTCCACTTAATTAGTCGCAAGCCAGCAGCCAAATTGGCTTTCTCATAATTATCTGATAAGCAGTAAGCACATCTCATAGATTATAATTAACACTACTTAATTAAAATCTAATATACATACACCCTTTCCTCAAAATACATCTAATTGGGTTCATAACAGCAGAAGATAAAAATTCCTCTTTGCTTACCCCTCCATAAGGATTTCAAACACCCAATTTCTTTTCTTTCTGTCCCCTGAGGGATCTGAAGGTGCACTACAGATACGTTTGCTGATTTGTTATTTCAAAAAGTTTAAAAACGCTGCCCCCCCATCCCCACCCAGGGAAAGTCTCTTTTCTTTCCTGTCTCTTGAAGTGTCTTCCCTGCACTAAGAAATGTCTGGCCCATAGTGACCACAGAACTGAATCACACTTCACACCAGGGAAATCTCTGCTCCCAACATAGATTTCTTTATATTTGTCTTACTGTGGATAGTGTTGAAAAGTTCCTGTCCACATCTAACCTGGGGGGAAAAATCCCTATCAAACTTCCACCAAAAATCCTAGCAAAATTTCTGAAAATGAGTGGGATTCAAAGCTTTTTTGAAGTTGTAAATGGCTGTGATCTGTATTTTTCACCCACTTCCATCTCTGGCGAGGCTGAGGATCACAGGTGTCTGATGTTCTATTCCCGTGGGGGTCCTGGCTGGGATTAGAAGGCAGAGTATTCAGCATCTTGAAAGGGAAAAGACTCTATTCTTCGTGAGATTGCTAGTCACCCATTCCTCAGAGATGAGTTCAGAGAACAGGTTAAAGAGGACCAAAGATGGTCGTTATTTCATGTCTTTACGAGTTAGTGCTATCCCAACCAGGAGGCAAAGAGCCATAGCCACTCTTCATGTGCAGAAAGCAGAAAAGGGAAAAGAGAGAAAGAGGGGAAGAACAACTGGAGAGAAAAGGGACAAAACTTTGTCCAGCAGAGACAGCCCTTTGATTGGCACAGTGGCCGTGCTGTGCTTGTCATTGACTTTTCATTTGCAAACCATAGGGAGATTGATGCATGATGATGCTGTGTATCTCCTGGGGGCTTTCTGCCACTTGTATCTTATTTGTCTCACCCCACTTAGAGCTTATTTTAGAGCCAGGAAATGGAAGGAAATCAATAAATAGTTTCTGTATTGATACCTAGATGGTAGATAATTTTATACTCACTTTTCGGAATACAGAGTAACACCTAGGAGAGTCAGCTGAAGGGTGGCAATTGCAGAGGGAGTAGAGCCAACTACCCTTCTGGGTACTTCTCCTTGGTCACTTTTCTAAATGACACTCATGCTATTAATCATTACAGTGCAATTTCTGTCCTCCCTACTAACCTGTATGTTTCATGAAGGTAAGTTCTGGGCTTACTTGTTCACAGGTGTTCCCTGCCATCTTCACAGAGTCTAATATGTACTCAGTGTCCAACATATTCCTGTTAATAAATTAATCAATGTCTTGTCACTTCCTTTCTACTGAAGAAAAAAAAAGGCAAATTAACTACAAATTATTGCTGCACAGGGCAAGGATTTGAAATCTGAACCGTGAGATTGATCACATATTCATTGCTACTAAATTTCTCCTGTGAGGTCCATTTTGGATCAGAAAAAACTAACCACCTAACAATAATCAGAGGGGGTAAAGTCTGTTTATAACTTGGTATTTGAATCTATCCATCTATCCACCTCCTTCTTTCCCCAGTCAAACCATTGACCAGCAAGTTGAATGTTAGCAATTTAACCATCTTTGGGAGAGTAATTAGATGTCGAGCCATCCACCTACTTACAGCCCACCAAGGTAGCTATGAATGCCTTGAAGGATGATCTTGTAGGATGAAAATTGCCTTAATAGTTTTTGGCCCAAATGCCATTTCCCTCCTTGCACCTTGGGTTCCTGTTTACTTTGCCAGGTCGGTTGGTTGGTGACAGCTGTGTGAGTACAGGGAGACCTCTGTCGCTGCCAGGGTTTCGCTGGTGGCCCTTAGAAGCTTTTGAAGCCTTTGTCTTTCATCCTCTTTCCAATCCCAGGGAGCCTCCAAATGAACACAGCTTGCTACTCACCACCCTGGCCCCTGGGAGAGCTCTGCAGCCAGCCTCCCTCTCTCATCCTTTCCCCCGACCCGGCAAGAGCTTTTTAAAAAAATTTTCAGTATCTTGGCGGAAAGCATTTTCATCCTGTAGGAATGCTCTCAGGGGAGACTCTCCGTTTATCCTGTTCTTTGACTGATGCTGCCTTGGCCACCTAATCCCCCACCCACGCTGGGCTTTCTGTAATACACTGGGTTTGAATAAATTATATTTTCAAAGGTTAAGACTGGATTTAGCAGTCAACTGTCCTGCTGATGTCTCTGTTATTTTCTGAACCCAAGAGAAAGTGTGAGAGCTGGTGGGCATATTATGAAAGGAAGAGATCTCTTCTGCAGGGGTGTCGTGGGCCAGGATCTTTCTTTTGCAAAGAATTGAATTCTGTCTTCTCCTCCAAGTCATGGCTGTGGGACAGATAGAACTCTTTTCATCTGGTGTTCCTTATTCTGGAAGTTCATGGATGTGGGTGGCTACCGTGATTTTGCCTGTGAGCCTCTACTCACAAGGGGAAAAGTACAGGGAGAAACAAGATGGAGAGTGGCAGGAGGAGAAAAATACAAAAGAGGAAGAGGAGTAAACAGCTGAGCAGCTGTTACACATGCATTTGCATCTTATTTGGCTTGAAATATTTATCTTCTCTTGGATGTGCTACTAAGTGGCAAAAAGGAGGGGAAAAAAAAAACATGGGCATGCACACACACACACACACACACTCACACACACACATGCACACACAACTAAAAACAAACACTTCCAAAACATCTAGTTGTGTAGCAATAATATTATTAAATAACTACAATATCTGCCAGCATATTCTTGGAGCAGCATCAGGGTAGGGAAGGGCAACCGGAGCACAGGGCTGGGGGGTGAAAGTGGCTGGTCCCAGCCATCATCAGAGACTTGTTGGTAGTCTCAGGAGACACTTGTGCAACTTAGCAGGCTGGAGTTCCTTGACAGGAGCATTCTCTCCCCTGTCCTTGCAAGTACTTCAGTATTCCTCAGCATTTTTTCTCTTTGACATCGTCTCTGAAGGAAGGGCTACTCGCTGTGCGCTCTCAAAGGCCAGCACATCCAAGATCCTCTAACTTCCTCTCCTGTATTGTCTCTTGCCCAATCCCTGCCGTCTGTCCTTTTGTGCAGAGACTGAGTCTTGAAATGTGTAAGTTCAGGCCAAGTCTCAGAGGGTAGCCCAGTGAACTGGGTCCCGGGCTGTTTACAACCTATTGCCTTTTTTACTTTGATATCCTGAAAGGAATTCATGGTCGTGTGGACCTGTGACTGCTTGTGGAAGAGTTTAGGCTGCACAGATAGAAAAGTATTTTAACCCTGGAATTCTCAATAGTGGTGATGAAGATTAAAAACTAAACGTGAAGATCATTTTCTTTCACACTGGATCCCCATTTCTTCTGTCATCAAATACTGTTAACTCAATGTCTCAAATATTGCCAGAGTCTCCTCCACTCCTCTTGTTTCCCACTGCCAGTATCCCACTTTGGGTCTTCATAATCCTTGCCTTGTTCAGGTCAGCATAGTCCAAACCCGTGTGCTCATCACCATTTGGGAGTAGGTTGCCTGGAATGCCATGCTCATGGTGCCTCTCCTCTACTTGTCATCATCCTTTGAGGACTTCTGGCAGCCTTCAGAAGAAAAATCTGAACTCCACAGCATAGTATTTGAGGCCTGGTCCCTACTCATCTCTGCAGCCTCTTATATCAGTAGTCTCCCTACCCACCCACCCACTATCACTGATAAATATGTAGATGGACTCCTGGAGCTCCCCCTACGTTACATATGCTTCTCCCTCTCTTTAGATTATTCCTCTGTTCTTCTACCAATGCTTCTCATCTTTAGGGATCTTGTTCTCTGAGAATAATTACCTTGTCCCATGCCCCTAACCTCAGTCTGGGTTTGAGATGCCTTCTCTATGCTTCCATAGTACCCTATGATTTGATTCATATTTAAACTTACTTCAAACCATGAGAGACTGTGGACTCTGAGAAACAAACTGAGAGTTTTGGAGGGGGAGTGGGGGGTGAGCCTGGTGGTGGGTATTAAGGAGGGCACGTGTTGCATGGAGCACTGGGTGTGGTGCATAAACAATAAATTTTGGAACCCTGAAAAAAACCGCAAAATTAAATTAAAAAAACAAAAAAATAAACTTACTTCAGTGCAGGATACTTTTCTATTCCTTATTTTTTTCTTTTATATTAGACTACACCATCATGGAGGATAGCCATGCCTATTTAGAACAATGGCGGATAAACAGTTGTTAATTAATAAAAGCTCTCTGAATTCATAAATAAATGGCATCTTTAGCTGATCACTTTAGAAGGTAGAGATTTGATAAAAATGAGAGAAATGAATGACAGCTGTGATTTCACAATCTGTGCTAAAAGAGTCTGTATTTTCTTATCTGGATGCTGCTCTTTTTCTAGGAGAGTGTGATATCCTTGGCTTGAACTACATACTGTGTACTCTAGTTCAGGCAGGGACTGGCAAACTCAGAGCTTTCAAGAAATATTAAATCAATGTTTAAATAAAGAATATCACTATTTGCTTATAATGGCAAGACATAAACTAATTTACTTATCAGTAAAAATAGAAAAAAAAATAATTGAGAGCGAGTAGAACAGAAAACAGAATGTAAAAAAAGGGGAGGTCTTGATTGTACCAAAAAGATATTCTCCTTCTTAGCTACTCAATAATAGTTTTGCCTTGATCATTTCTAGCTCAGCTCATCTTCACCTACTTTAGTCCATTCCAATGACAAAGTTTGTATTTCTGTTAAAGGATGACTTTCTAAAATATTGTGCCAAATAAAGTGGACATTTGTTCTGTAAATTTGTACATTGTCTCTTCCCTCTTCTGGTTGTTCGAAGGTCTTGGGAAGTGAGTCTTCCCACCAGTTCAGTAGTTTGAAAGCACTGTGTAGTTAATATACTGCAACAAGCCTGGATCCAGAAATGGACCAGTGACCCAGGGTGGCCCTGGTCCCGTCTCTGAAATGACCCATTCAGAAATGGAGACCCTGGGCCCCTTGTTCCACATTCCCTCAGATATGCCCCATGCAGAAAAAATACCACCTAAGCAAACCCCAGAAGAATCCCTAGTGTGAAGTACAACTCTCCAGAATGTGATAGCCTCAAAACTACCATTAAAAGTGGCATTAGACTAACTAATGGCATATATATATTTATAAACTTTTATCCATTAGTCTCGAGTACTTGTAAGACTAAACACTCTCTGAAAGGAGCAAGTACACCAGGGTATAATGGTTGGCTTATTCCAAGTCTGGGACGTGCAAAATTCAAAGTGATTCTAGAGTATCTTGTATCTGGAAACATTAAAGTACTCAAAAACTGATGGGAATGTGTTAGAAATACAGAGGAGATAACTTGAAGCGGGTCATACTGGATAAAATTTGGTAACATTTGAGCATTAGAAATAATAATGATGATGGATTAAAACTATATGATTGATGAAACAAAGAATCCTTGAGTCCAAAAAATCACTATAGAAAATACAGATAGTCTCTTTCTATGGAAGAATGCCAACTAGTAGATATAGAAGGAATAACAGAATTATACTGTATCCATTTTATAATTACAAAAATAATTTAGACAAGTATCATCGATGAATGATGAAAACCACTGGGTGAAGTTATTGTAGCAGAATACTCACATAGTTTCAAAGTATCATACATCAGATTATACATTAATTACAAAGAAAATATGTGGCACTTTGCAGAGGAGAAATCCAGAAGGTGCTGCTTCTCCAGCTGAACGTATCAGCATCACACATAATGGGACAAACTGACATTCTGTGTCTCCTGATTTAATATAGTAAAAGGTCACAACATAGCCTATGTAGTATTCTTAGCTAAAAATGTTTAACCTGATTCAAATCACAAGAACACAATCATATAAATCTAAATTATGGGATAATCTACAAAAAAATAACTGGTCCAATCCCTTTAAAATGTCAGTATTATTATAAAAGATTTTTTTAAAAAAATAGTAGGAGACTGTTCTTGATTGAAAAAGGTTATGAACATAATTACTGCAATGCATGGTCTTGGAATTCTGGATCAAATGAAGGGAAAAAGCTATGTAAGACTTTATTGAGAGCATTGAAGATGAAATACAAGCTGTAGATCAGAAAATATTCTTGTATCACTGTTCACATTTTTTGAGAATTATTATGATGCTTTTAGGGGATACTTGCTATAGTATTTGGGGGTGAAGTTTAATCATGATGTCTGCAGTATACTTTCAAATGGTTGGTGGGGAACAGGGAGGGAGGATGGGGGCTTGGAGAAAGCAAGAACACATGATGAAATCAACAGTTGGTGAATCTGTGTGAAATATAAGGGAATCTTCACGGTAATATTATTTCAATTATTTTTAGGTTGAAAATCTTTCAAAATAAAAAGTTGAGGGGGGAAAAAGTAGCAAAAGAAATAAACCTGGCCCAAACCAGTCCTGTGAAACTTCATTTTAAGATTGGTGTGGAATGGTTGGGTACGCATCTCTACCTCCAATGACTTCCCTTTCTCCTTGACCCTCCTCTGATTTTGTCTTCCTTTGTTCTCTGTATTTTTTTTTTCTTGGCAGTGACAAAATATGAAGTAAACTTGCTCACCAACTCTCATTTTCTCATCTCCCTTTAAGTACCTGACTCAGCAAGCCAACTTATAAAAAGGTTCAAATTATTTAAAACCACAGACAACTCTAAAGTCCACAAACCTAGTTAGCATCAAAATTTTAAAATAAGAATGAACAAAGATTTTCATAATGACTTTGATACCCCTGGAGAAACAGACACAATGGACTGTTTTTTTCCATGGAGGACACCTCCTTATTCTCAGCTCTCCATATCTGGAATTTTTAAAGTTTGAGACTGTGTTAGGTTTCTATGCTATTGTTCTCTGCTACTAACCCTCCTGAACCCCCTTTCCTGACACAAGGTGAGAGGTTATCCATTAAAAGTAGGCCAAAGTCAAGATCCTAGAGGTGGTCTAGATAGTACTCATCTTCCCTGAGTATATGATCCAAAGTCCTAGCTTCTGTGGGCTGGAATGGATCAAAGGGAGAGATAGTCCCAGACACAGAGAAAGCACCACCTTTGGCCCTCAGCTAGCTGTGGGACATTTGTGTGGGAGGAAGTGGAGTGGGAGATAAGGATGGGTAGAGAGGGTGGGCAGGAAGGTGTTTGCAGGCAATACTTCTGGTCCAGTAAGAGAGAGGATATTGCCAATTGCTGCAGGGTCTGCACACAGATATCTTCAGGCAATCTTAGACTTTCATTTGCCAGAAACATTGGAGAATTTGTACTACAGATGAGAAAAAATTAGCTTTCCTTGCAGTAGGAAGACAGAGATAAATGCCACTGGCTGTTTGTAGATGGATACAGGGGCACTATTTGGGGCTCTGCTAGCAGTCTTAGCATTAAAACTCAGCAGAATACCCACTGAGAAAGAGTGATGCAGCCCGGAAATGGTTCCTTAACCCCCCAAAACGGTGGTAGGCAGAACAGTGTGTCAAGGCTGTGGCTCCAGGCCCAAGATTGGAATGTAGCTCACCTGGGTCACATCAGTATGACAGGAAGTGTAACATGGTCCATGGTAGAGAAAGAGCCTGTTGTCCAACTTCAACTAGGTGACAATGATTCCTTAAGCTGTTGTTCCCAAAATATTGTCAGGGCTATTTTGTGTCTGACTCAGGCCATCTGAGTAGCGTTGCTTCCTCCAAAAGTCATGGTCCATCACCTCTTATTTCTTATTTCTTTTTTTTTTTTTTTTTTTTTTCTCTTTTCTTTTTTTTTTTTTTTTCCAATTTATTTATTTTCAGAAAAACAGTGTTCATTATTTTTTCACCACACCCAGTGCTCCATGCAAGCTGTGCCCTCTATAATACCCACCACCTGGTACCCCAACCTCCCACCCCCCCGCCACTTCAAACCCCTCAGATTGTTTTTCAGAGTCCATAGTCTCTCATGGTTCATCTCCCCTTCCAATTTACCCAAAAGCACATACCCTCCCCAATGTCCATAACCCTACCCCCCTTCTCCCAACCCCCCTCCCCCCAGCAACCCACAGTTTGTTTCGTGAGATTAAGAGTCACTTATGGTTTCTCTCCCTCCCTATCCCATCTTGTTTCATGGATTCTTCTCCTCCTTGTAATCATGAGAACGATGTGTTTCTGTTGGAAAGGCCATCTTGCCATTCAAAGTTTTACCAAGGAAAGTCTTGGCCTGGCTTCTGGTATTTGCAGAGGATTTAAGGATTAGTGCTAAGTGCTGTGTATAGAAAAGAAAAGCAACTCTGAAACAAAGTGTGTTAAAAGGTTTCACTTGTTTTTTTGCCAAAGTAAAAAAAATCAAATGTAACTTTCCATTCTCACTTTCATCCTAATGCAGAGACGATCTTCCCGGTTTGCTGCTGGAGCTTCCTCTGTCAACATCTCCCTACTCCAGCACGCCTTCCACATCTGTATCTATGTTCCTAAAATAAAATATTTGATCTCAGTCCATCTTCAAGGGCACCCAAGACCTCTTTCCATTTTACTACTTCAACTCTCTTTTCGAGATCTTTCTGGTGGAAACTTTCTGTTTTGGCTCCTATAGCATATAAAATGCACTAGGATACTCTCTTACTCATTCTATTTTCTCTCTTTTTCTCAAAATTAGATGTTTCAAAATTCAAAAGGCAGAGAAGGAACATGAAATACCTGTGAATTGTCCTTCTTCCCTTCCTGTGACCCAGCTAACCAATTCCTCTTTCTCAAGGCAGTCAAGGTTATGAGTTTCAAAAGTCTCCTGTGCATACATAAGCTTCTATCTTCTCTCTCTGTGTGTGTGTCTCTGTCTCTCTCTTACACACACAGATGGTAGCATACAAGGCACCCTGTTCTGTATTGTGATCTTTTATTTAATAATATTTCTTGGAGATCACTCCCTATCAGTAGATCAAGAGTTTCTTCATTCTTTTTAACACGTCCTTTTGACTGCTTCTACATTTCATTCTTCTGTTTCTCTAAAATCCTTTTTTTAATTCTGATCTCAAGGCAACTTGTAGGGAAAGTTGTTTCCTGGACCCTCCAGCATCCCGGGGCTTTCACAATGCTAAGCCAAGAATTTGTTGGATGGTTGTTTTCTGAACTACTTATTCCCTGTATTCCTGGCTGTCTTTAATGTGCTAGGTCACAGCTTCCTGGTTAGACCATGAAGTCCTTAAGGATAGGGACTGTGTCTAATCCTGCCATGTACCACCTACTACACTACCACATCTAACAGAGGGTCTTGGGCTTAGTAGGGATACAGTTAGTTTGTTGATTTGATAGACAACTCAAAGATCAGAATGTGCCAATTCTTTGCCTTGTCAGAGAGTCTGTGTCAGGGATCAGGTTTGTTTGCATTGATCCTGAATGATCTCAGAAGCCAAAAAAGCCTTCTTAAGCATCTTTGGAAATGCAAATGTGTGCTTGTCCTGAGCAAGGCATAAAGGGCATTTCCATGCTTGTTTTCCTTCAACAGTCAGTTGCTCATTCCATTTTTTTTTTTTTTCCCTCCAAAAGTCAGCCAGTGGGTAGGGTCTGCCAAAGCACAAAGTGCAGAGCAGAAAGATCAGCTCTTTTTGTTAGACGTATTTGGAGTCAAGTTCACTTCAAGATGACTGGCAGAAACATGGCACTCTGTTAGATCTCCACAAATCCCACTGCTGTTTGGGGCCGCAGAGACAAGGACAAGGTGGGATAGCACATTTTGCTGGCTTCTTCACCTGCCGCCATTCCAAGGATTTGCTGGGTGTCTGGGACCAGTTTCATACACCTGCATCAGTCACAGGGATGGGGAAGCCTATGTTTCTTTTCCACACTCTGGTCAGCTCCTCCCTCAGGAATTTCTTCACCATGAAATTGTCCCCAGATTAAGAAAATAATTTCACGTCAGTCTAATTAATTCTAATAGACTCATTAGTTCAGTCTTAGAGTTCATTCTCAAGGGAACAATGGTCAAAAGCTGTGAAGAGTGTTCCTTTTGTGAGAAAATCATGTTTTCTTTCAAGTTGGGAATCCAAACTTGGATTCTGGGACTTTAAAAAAAATGTCTATTTTTT
This sequence comes from Neogale vison, assembly GCF_020171115.1. Classification (NCBI taxonomy): domain Eukaryota; kingdom Metazoa; phylum Chordata; class Mammalia; order Carnivora; family Mustelidae; genus Neogale; species Neogale vison. The sequence continues at coordinate 122,283,223 of NC_058097.1, read as the reverse complement.
TTAATGTCCAGAGTCTCAGTCCAGAAGCATAGAGTCAGTATGCTCGGGGGAAGGCTACCTTGCAATTGCTGTTCTGGGATTATGGGACTAACAGACTAAATCAGCTTGTAATGTCAAAAGGCTCATTATAGTTAATTTAGGAAAACTAAGCACACACAAATAAAAAGATAACTAATATAAAGCAGTAAGGTCTGAATGTCACAGACAGGAAGTATTTTAATTGTTTGGAGGTGGGGTAGAAAATTATGCACTGAGTTGATTTAAGAAATGTTTTTCTGGGGCGCCGGACTTGGAAGACGCCTACAGAATGAGTATGAAAGAAGAATGGAGGAAGAAATAGAAGGAACACGTGTGCAAGGCAAGACCCATGAAAGCCTGGGATTTTATCACAGAACAGCGATGGGAGCAGTCTAGCTGTAGGGGAATCTTTGTGTTGAGGGTTAGGTCATTGACAAGCTTTTAAAGGCAGTTGGGTTCAGAGTGAGGAGCATGGAGGTCAAATTTAGAATTGTGGATTCTTCCTGAAAGCGGGGAAGTACTTCTGAAGGGTTTGTTGTGAAGTGGTAAGATGTTGGAAGCAACTGTTCAGGAAGCAGAGAGGTGACAATGTGCAGAATGAATTGAAGTGGACTGAGGCTGGGCAGGATGAAGCTAGAAAGAACAAGTGAGTTAAGAGGCGTTGGTGTTACTATTTCAGGTGTCAACAATCCAGAGGAGATATTAAGATACTTTCTGAAGGAAATAGCACTTATTTGGTAATTCATATGTTAGCGTGAACAAGCTGCTTGGAGACCTTACTGGGAAAGGAAATGCAGCCAGCCACGCAGGGTGGGTCAGCACCCCTGGATCTGGGGCCTTCTGTTCTTGGGTGTCCACTTTGGGTCTTGTCCTGTAAGAGGGCTCAGGAAGCACCTTCTTAGTTATCAATAATTGCTGTTTTTCCATAATATCCTTGGACCTCCTGTGGAAAGTAGAGTTGCTGAACATATTATACTGATTACCCTCATCCTCTCCTTCATCCTTAAGGAGGGGATGCAGATAACTTCAAAAGGTAGAAAAGGTGGCTGGGGAGGAATGAGCAGAACATTATTGCGATGTTCTCATGAATGCTTGTCAAAAAGTCTTTTTCTCCTGGACATCACAGTGGAACCCATTATCTCTCCGGGCCATGGTGCCTGGAAGGGCTATAAGCCAAACATGATTTTGCTTTCTAACCCCATTTGCTCTGGACGTTTTCTCCAGGGGTGTACTCTCACTTTTAATTTTGGTTCTGAGAGCCCATCAGAAACAGTCCTCCGCTCTGGGTAGACCTAGGCCCTGCAGCCAACGTTGCCAAAGGCTAAATTCTAGAAGGTTCAGGAGGCTCTGTTCCTGCCTGATAGCAACAGCAGGAGCCCATGCCTCCTGTTCCAGGCTTCGGAGTTCCCATGTCACATGCCTAGGAAGGTCTGAGTGTTCAGGGGACTGAGGGAGAATGTCTCCAGTTGTCTTCTTCCCAGCCCTTAGCCTCCACTGTGTGCAAGCAGAATTTGTTTTCCTCCTATGGGAAAGGAATCATGAGGCAGAAGTCAGGGAACCCTTCAGCTGTCACACAGGGGAGGTGTTTGGTGAGCATGGGGCTGTGATTTGACACTCCCACAGGACTGTGGAGAGGATGGCATAAGATGATATTGTATTAACTGCCACCAATGAAAGGTGAGGGAAACACCTTGGGTTTTGAAATTTGCTTTAAAACTTCTACTTCTTTTCAAACTACAATGCCAACATTTGCAGCCATTCATTGAGAGCACTTACCGTGTGCTGGGCACCAGCCATCTTGCATGAGATGTTTGTCATCCCTGCTGTAGAGATGAGGAAATTATAGCACTGGCAGGTCAAATTGCCAAATGCAGCAGTAGGGGAGGAGGTTGTAAATCTATTTACAAATAATCTATTGCATAAACAGAGCTTCCACTCTTTCCTCACCTCCACACTGTTTCTCAAGGTTCAGAGGCTAGATTGATTTATTACATTGAATTTGCTGTTGTCTTTTTTCAGTCTTGGGAGGGAGCACAGATCAACTAGTCTGGGAAGTAGGGCACCTGCTTTGATAACGTAGCAGAAAATGGCTGGGAAGTCAGAGACCTTGGCTTACGCACCAGATGTTTGGGACACACGACACTAGGCAGAGTACTTAACTTTTCCTTGCTTTGGTGAAATAAAAATTACCTCTTGACCTACAGGTGTGTTGCAAATATTGATCAAAAAACCATCCTAAAGCACTTGCCATGGGGAGAAGGGGAGCACTCAATAATCCTCAGTTCCCTCTCTGGTATTTTTCTTTTATTTTTTGAGGGTTCTCTTCCCCTTTTAAATTTTATTCAACCTGCTTGAGAACTTTTTTTGAGGCTTCTCAGACAGACTGCCCACAGGAGTAGGGGAAGTGCTTTGTAAAATCAGGTGTAAGCAACCTTAGGTGGTTAAGAAATGAATCAACTCTTCCGTTCATATCATGAATTTCATCAGATTTTACACTTGAAAAGGAAGAGCGAGCATGAAACTGTAAGTGCTCAAATAGCAGGGATCTTGTGTATGTTTTGCCCCATGTTGGGCCTGGCAATGCAGTGGCTGGAGACGTTGTCTTCCGAGCAACCCCAGTGCCCTTAGACTTCATTAGGAATAGCAGTAGGTTAATTCCCAATGCAAATTTCAAAACTTCCTCAAATTAATATTTTGGGAAGGGGGAAAAAAACAGGAGTTGACTTTTTCTTGAATGCAAACTAAATATAAATACCCGCTTTAAAAAAATGTAATAGAGAACAAGACGGAAGTGTTTAAAACAGTGGGTTTCCTTTTTTTTTTTTTTTTTTTTTTTTTTGTAGGCTGTAGGGGATGAAATGCTCCTTTGGGAGTCTTGATACCATCTGTCTTCTCTGTTAGACATCAGCTAGAATACTCCATCTTTTTCTCTCTTCTTCCTGTTTCCACCTTCTTGTTACCCAAGTTAGTGAATCTGAAGTATTAGTGCATTATGACTGAAATTCATCTAAGTTTACAACTATGTATGAAAATGTATGTTTCTGTCTATTTTCTGAAGTGAAATGAAATGTGGATGGTATTTGTGCTACAAGGATGAGTTAGAATTCCTTAGCCTGATATTGAATGTTGTCATAGTTTAATTGGAAAGTATCTTGTTGTCTTTATTCTCCATTCTTCCACAGAGCGGTCCTTTATTTCCACAACACAGGTTTCCTTTTCTCCTTATCTTATGCCTCCACTGGCCTCCTGGTTATAAATACTATTCACTTGCTTAGGTCCTGGTTCACATTCTATTTTTTTCCAGAACGGATCAACATAACTACAAAGACCTCACCTTCCTTGAATGCAAATTTAACCTGTAGCAATTGTTACTTACCCTGAATAGTCTTGTGACTTCTCTCATATTTTGGTCTCAGATTACACTGTTGCTTAACCTTCCAAGTATTTGGCTTGCCTTCTAGCAGATCTCTCTCTCAGAACTCATTATTCCCCCACTCCTTCCAACATACAAAGCAGAATACTTTACATCTCAAAAATGTGAGGCTATATAGTTTTTGATCCCCTATAATGGTGTTATTATTGTAGGTGAATGGGAATTGGGGGTGGGGTGCTGCAGGGTTACCTGATTTTTTTCTCTGAGATGCAGTGATTGATCAAGTAATATGTTAAGTTATGGTTCAGACACACCAAGTTTAAAGTTAAATCTGCTGATCAGATTAATTTAAGCAAACACTTTATTTTACAAGGCACTATAGATAAACAATTGCCTGAGACACATTTTTAGCTTCTTGAAATATTTATATTGAACTCAGGGAATAGCAGTGCAGTAATACCCAGCAGGACAAAAAAAGTGAGTATGACAGAGTGATGACTGCCATATGCCGGATTCCACTACATATGCTTCATGGACTGTCGCCTTCATCCTCCCAGGATCCCTGTGAGGCTCATGATATTATTATGTCCTTTTTTCAGTGGAGGAAACTGAAGTTATAGGAGGCTCATCATCTGCTCAAGGTCAACCAAAAAATGGAGGAACTGGGATTTGAGCTTTCATCTGATTCCAGAGCCCAGATTCTGAACGGCCGAATTTACTCCCTCTCAGATATGCTGTCACAAAACTTCTGATATTATAAAATACATGTGCTTGTTGACTCACAACGACCTGAATGCCACAAAACAGAAAGCTTACTATGACCCCAGGACAGTGCCCAACATATAGTTGCTGGTTAGACACTGAGAAAGTATTTGTTAGGCAAATGAACTAAAAATCTTCTGCACATATGGTAGGAGGCAGAATAATGGTGCTCCAAAGATGTCCAAATCCAGATCAGCAGAACCTGTGAATAAGTTACCTCACACAGCAAAAAGAACTTTAAAATGTGATTAAGTTAAGGATCATGAGATGGGGAGATCATTCTTATTGACTTGGGGAGACCTAGTGTAATTACAAGTGTCTTTATGTGAGAGAGGCAAGAAGGTCAAAGTCAGTAGTAGAGGACACAAGGACAGAAGCAAGAGCTTGGAGGTATCGGAGGGACAGGCCATGAATTTAGGAATGCAGGCAGCCTCCAGAAACTAGAAAACACAAGGAAACAGCCTCTCCTATAGTCTCCAAAAGAAATAAAGTTCTGCTGACACTTTAATTTTGTGTGCCTGTCCTCCTGAACCGTAAGGAATAAATGTATGTTGTTTAAGCCACCACATTTGTGGTAATTTGTTACAGCAGCCACAGGAAGCTAATACATATATCCTACTCTTTATTCTGGCCTTTAGTCCGTCTTGCCGCACGTCTGCACTGCACCGTCCCAGCAGCAGCCTCCAGAGTTGTAGCACTATCAAAGAGGGAGTAGGCTTGAGTCCTGCTGAGATCACAGGCTGAGACCAAGGCTTATCCTCATCTCATTCCTCTCATTCAACCAAGTGCCAAGCCCCTCTAAATGTCTCCAACGTGCTAATCTCCATCCCTAAACCACCATCTTAGTTTATGCCAGTTTTATCTCTTAACTTAGATTTCTGGAAAACATCCTAACAGAACTCCCTGTTCCCAGACTTCCTGGGAAAATCTGTTCTCTTCTTGTATCACCCTCTGCCACACTGACATTTTCTCAGTTTCACACAGACCTCCTGCTCTTGGGCCTTTCGTTCCACAGGCTGTCTTTCATGACATAATTGCCTTGACTCATTGCTCCCCAACTTCCAAAGAGTCCAACTCTTTCCCCATGGTTTAGGGTTTAATTTCATTATGACTTTTAAGAGGAAGCCTTTTCCAAATCCCTCCACATCAAGTTAGGGTCCTTTACCACATAGTCCCATAGCACCCCACATTATCTTTTTACACCCGTTATGTTTTCTTAGAGTTGATTATTTCTTACCTATTTTTTGTTTGACTGTTAGCTCTGTCTTGCTTACCATTGTGGTCCACATATTAGGAAATTGCCAGATATCCACTAAATATTTGTTAAAAATAAGCATAAATACATGCATGGGGGAACAGCTGTAACTACTTCAAAACAGAAACTGAAAAGTGGGAAAGTTGAAGGTAGATGCCTTTCAATAGTTTGAATACTGGATTTTACATGATTCTAGGAATAACAGAGGAGTTTCAGGTATTCAAGAAGGTGGAGGATATGAGTGGACTCAGGCAACGGAACATGCAGTTTGAGCATGGGATGGATTGGAGTTACGAATTCCTCTTAGCAAGTTGTCTAGTCAGGACGCTGCACCATGGTGTTAAAAAGCAGGAATGGGACCATGGGATAGATATGATTTCAAGGAGAAAAAAGAACTAATTGAACTTAAAGATAGTTAGAATGTAGAGGAGTTGAGAAGGACATGGCCCAGTTCTACTGCCAACAACCAGTCTATCTTGTGGAAGACTTTTTTGGATGCTTAGATTCTCCTGTATCTTTTTGTGTAATTTCTGTGTTTTCTTGCAATCTGTATAGCTGATGATTAATTTTTCTTCCTTTTCTTGGAGGATAAAGAGCCAACATCTAAAATAGTTCTTTGCCCAACTGACTCCATCCACTAAATTCTGAGTATTCCGTATTATGGTATTCAATTCCTCAACTGATTTAACATGTTTATTGAGAATTCAGCATAGGCACTTGTGCCCTGTCCAGAGATATCTGTAAGGCTTTACTTTAAAAATTATTTAACTAAATGGTATTTTTAATACTATTCAATGTTGTAGAGTTCTTACACTGTTGGTAGGAGTAGAAGTAGTAAGTCACTTCGGAAGTATAAGATGAAAATGTTTCAAAATAATGCTCTAGATTTTTAAAAAGATTTTATTTATTTATTTGACACACAGAGAGAGAGAGATCACAGGTAGGCAGAGAGGCAGGCGGGGGCGGGGTGGTGGGCAAAGGAAGCAGGCTCCGAGCTTAGAGGAGACCCCAATGTGGGGTTTGATCCCAGGACCCTGAGATCATGACCCAAGCCAAAGGCAGAAGCTTAACCCACTGAGCCACCCAGGCGCCCCTGTTTTAAACTTTTTTAAACAATTTCTATTCTGGTAAATATACATAACATAAAACTGATCATTATAGCCATTTTTAAATATATAGTTCAGTAGTATTAAGTACATTTACATTGTTGTACAACCATCACCACCATCCATCTTAAGAACTTCAGTTATCATCCAAACTGAAACACTGTAGCCATTAAATGATAATTTCCCACTTCCCCCTTCCCCGTCCCTTGCAATCACCATTTTACCTTCTGTTTCTATGAACTTAACTACTTTGGGTATCTCATCTAAATGGAGTCGTATTGCATTTGTCCTCTTATGACTAGCTTATCTCATCATAATAATGTCTTTAAGTTTTACTCATATTGTTATATGTGGCATAATTTTCTTCCTTTTAAAAAAGGCTTTAATTTTTTTTTAAAGGCTTTTCTTCTTTTTTTTTTTTTTTTGGAAGAGATTGAGGAAGACTGGTGTTCATCCTTAAGGATCAATAATATTCCATTCTGTGAATATACTACATTTTGCTAACCCATTTAGCTGCTTATGGACACTGGGATTGCTTCTACATTCCAGCTATTGTGACTAATACTCTTTGAACATGGGTGTATATACATCTGTTCATGCCCTGCTTTCACTTCTTCTGGGTATACACTCAGAGCGAAATTGCCAGACCTCATATAATTTCTATGTTTAATTGTTTGAGGAATCACTATAGTGTTTTCCACAATAGCTGTACAATTTAAACACTTACTCCAGCAATGCATAAGAAGTCCAGTTTTTCACAGAGGGCATGGGGAGTTAGAGAGGAGAAGGGGAGATGAACCACGAGAGACTATGGACTCTGAAAAACAATCTGAGGGTTTTGAAGGGGTGGGGGGTGGGAAGTTGGGTGAGCCTGGTGGTGAGTATTGTGGAGGGCAGGTATTGCATGGAGCACTGGGTGTGGTGCATAAACAATGAATTCTGGTACACTGAAAAGAAATTTAAAAAGTAAAATATTTAAAAAAAAAAAGAAGGGATGCCTGGGTGGCTCAGTGGGTTAAAGCCTCTGCCTTAGGCTCAGGTCATGATCTCAGGGTCCTGGGATCAAGCCTCGCATCAGGCTCTCTGCTCAGCGGGGAGCTGCTTCCCTTCCTCTCTCTCTCTCTCTGCCTGCCTCTCTGCCTGCTTGTGATCTCTGTCAAATAAATAAATAAATAATCTTTAAAAAAAAAAAAAAAAGAAGTCCACTTATTCTACATCCTCACCACTGCTTCTTATTTTCTGTTTCTTTCATTTTAGCCATTTTAATGGGTGTGAAATGATATCTCAATGTAGTTTTGATTTGCATTTCCTTAATGACTAGAGATGTTGGGCATCTTTTCATGTGCTTATTGGCCACTTGCATATCTCCTTTGAAGAAAGACCTAGTTGAATCATTTGCCCATTTTTAAAATTGGGTTATCTGGGGGGTGCCTGGGTAGCTCCTGATTTCAGCTCAGGTCATCATTTCAGCATTATGAAATCCAGCACCACCTCAGGCTCAGCACTGGGTGTGGAGCCTGCTTGAGATTCTCTATCTCCTTCTCCTCCTGGCTCCCTCCCTGACTCATGTTCCATCTTCTTTCCTCTCAAAAAAAAAAAAAAAAAAAATTGGGTTACCTGTGAGTTATAAGGATATTTTTTTTTTTAAAGATTTTATTTATTTATTTGACAGGCAGAGATTACAAGTAGGCAGAGAGGCAGGCAGAGAGAGAGGAGAAAGCAGGCTCCCTGCGGAGCAGAGAGCCTGATGCGGGGCTCGATCCCAGGACTCTGGGATCATGACCTGAGCCGAAGGCAGAGGCTTTAACCCACTGAGCCACCCAGGCGCCCCAAGGATATTTTTAATGTATCCCAGATGTTAGTCCATTATCAGATACATGATTTGCAAATATTTTTTCCCATTCTGGAAGTAACCTTTTCATTTTCTCAGTAGTGCTCTTTGATACATAAAAACTTTTTATTTGATAATGAAGTCCAGCTTACTGTTTTCTTACTGTTTTGTTTTTGTTTTATTGCCTATATGTTTGGCCCCAAATACAAGAAAACATTGCCAACTTAATGAAGATTTTTCTCTAATTTTCTTCTGATAGTTTTATAGTTTTAGCTCTTATATTTAGATTTTTGATCCGTTTGAGTTAATTTTTGCAGATGGTATAAGGTAAACATCCCATTCTTTCTCTTTCTCTCTCTCCCTTTCTTTTTTCTTTCTTTCTTTCTATCCTTCCTTCCATTTCTCTTTCTTTCTTTCTTTCCTTCTTTCTTTCCATGTAGATATCCACTTTTCTCAAACCATTTATCAAAATGCCCTTTGCCCATTGGCAACATTCTCAAAAATCATTTGACAATATATCTGAGTATTTATTTCTGTACTCTCTATTCTGATCTATATGTCTAACTTTATGCCAGTACAACTCTGTGTTGTTTTATTGTAGCTTTGTAGTAAGTTTAGATATCAGACGGTGTGAGACATCCACATTTATTCTTCTGTTTTCAAGATTCTTCTTTTCAAGGTTTCTTGAGTTTCCAAATGAACTTTAGTGTGGATTTATCTATTTCTACAGAAAAAGTCATTTTGATTTTGAAAGAAATTGTATTGAACCTGTAGACTGTTCAGGGCAGTATCAGTATCTTAACAATATTACATCTTTTAGTTCATAAATGTGGTATATTGTTCCATTAAATTGTGTCTTTAATTTCTTTCAGCAATATTTTGTAGTATCCAGTGTATAAGTCTTTTTCTTCTTTAGTTAAGTTTATTCCCAAATATTTTATTCTTTTTAATACAATGGTATTAAAGTGGGGTTACTTTCTTTATTTCCTTTTTGGATTAATCATTGTGAATATACAAAATTGCAAGTAATTTGTACATGTTGATTTTGTGTCCTATAACACTGCTGAATTCATTTATTCTAATAGTGTTTGTAATTGTGTTTATGTGTGTGTGTAAAATCTTGAGTGTTTTCTACATGAAAGATGAGGTCATCTGTGAAAACACAATTTTACTTCTTTTTAAATTTGATTGTCTTTTGTTTCTTTTTCTTTTTTAATTTGCTCTGACTGGTACTTTCAGTATTATGTTGGATAAAAGTGGGGATCTTTGTGTTGTTATTGATTTTAGATGAAAAGTTTTCAGTTTTTTTATCATGGAATATGACTTTAGCTCCCAGTTTCTTATAAATGGCCTTTCTTATATTGGACTGGTTTCCTTTTAGTTTATTGAATATTTTTTATCAAGAAATGATGTTAAATTTTGCCATATGCTTTCTATGGATCAATTTAGATGATCATTGTGTTTTTTCCCCCTTGAATCTATTAATTGTGGTGTACATCATTTATTGATTTGCATATATTGACCTATGGTTGTATTCCAGGAATAAATCCTACTGTGTCATAGTGTAACAGGATGGTTAATATCCTGTTGGATTCTGTGTGCTAGCATTTTATTGGTGATTTTTGCATCAATGTTAATAAGGGATATTGACCATTAGTTTTCTTTTCTTGTAGTGCCTTTGTCTGCCTTTGGTATCAGGGCAACACTGGCCATATAGAATAAGTTAGGAAGCATTTCCTCCTTTCCTTTTTTTTTTTCTTTTTTCTTTTTCTTTTCTTCTTTTTTTTTTTTTGAATAGATTGAGGAAGACTGGTGTTCATTTTTCTTTAAATGTTTGGGAAAATTACCAGTGAAGCCATCTGGTCCTGGGGTTTTCTTTTTTGGGAGTTTTTTGATTACTGATTTAAGCTCCTTCTAGTTATAGGTCTATTCAGATTTTCTATTTCTTTATGAATCTTGATAGGTTATATATTTTTAGAAATTTGTTCACTTCATGTAAACTATCTAATATGTTGGCATATTCTTGGGATTAATGCTCCCTTATAATCTTCTTTTATAAGATTTAATTTCCTTTTTGCTTTACTATATCTTTTGGTTTCTAATTTTATTAAAATAACTGTAAAATTGGTGGTAATGTCCCCTCCTTCATTTCTTATTTCAGTTATTTGAGTCTTTTCTCTTTTTTCTTAGTCAACCTGGCTAAAGCCTTGTTAATTTTGATCTTTTAGAAGAACCAACTCTTGATTTCACTAATATTGCTACTATTTTTTCTATTTTATTTCTGTTATTATTTCTTTCTCTCTGCTACCTTTGGTATTGGTTTGGTCTTCTTTCTCTAGTTTCATCACTTCTAGATTAAGGTTGTTGATTTTAATTTAATGTTAGCTTTTATAGCTACAGATTTCCCTCTTAATGTTGCTTTGCTGCATCTCACAAGTTTTGTTCTTTGTGTTTTAATTTTAATTGGTCTCAAGGTATTTTATAATTTTATTGTAATTTCTTTGTATTATTTCACTTTTGCATTTTTGTGAATTCTTTGGTTTTCCCTCTGCTGTTGATTTCTAGGTTTTCTCATGCTGTGATTGGAAAAGATGGTATATGATTTCAATCTTTTAAAAATTTCTTAACACTTGTTTAGTGGCTTAACATATGACAATAATATATGGTTTATCATAGAGAATGTTCCATGTTTGCTTGAGAAAAATTTGTTTTCTGCTGTTGCTGAGTAGGGAATTCTATATATGTGTGTTAGGTCCAACTGGTCTATACTGTTGTTCAAGTCCTCTATTTTCTTATTGTTCTCTGTTGAGGTTTTTATTCATTGTTGAAAGGTGGGTATTGAAATCTCCTCCTATTATTATAGAGCTATTTCTCCCTTCAATTCTGTCAATAGTTGCTTCTTGTATTTTGGATGTCCAGTGCATGTATGTTTTTTTTTTTTTCACATTTTTTTATTGTGGCAAAATACACATAACATTTCCTGTCTTAATCTTTATAAGTGTACTTATCAGTGGTATTAAGTATATTCATTCAGTGTTTACATCCATGTATGTTTGTAATTGTTGTTTGTTTTTTTGTTTTGTTTTGTTGTATTTTATTTTTAAATTTTATGGTGGTAAGAATAGAACATATGATCTACCCTCTTACCAATACAATTGTTTTATCTTTCTGGTGAATTGATCCATTTTATCATTATATAATATTCTTATTTGTCTCTTCTAAAATTTTATTTACTGATTTTAATATAGTCATCTCTACTGATGACTACTACTCTGATTTTAATATAGTCATCTCTACTCTCTTTTGGTTAGTATTTGCATGCAATATCTTTTTCCATTCTTTCATTTTCAGCAAATGTATGTTTCTACATCCTAAGTGGGTCTTTTATAGGTAGCATATAGTTAGATAATATTTTCTAATCCATTCTGCCAATCTAAGTCTTTGGGTTGGGAGTTTAATTCATTTCCATTTAAAGTAATTACTTATACAAAACACTATGGTTATTTGCTTTCTGTATCTTTTAGAGCTTTTTTCTTCCTCATCCCTCTCATTATTTTTTCCATTGTGCTTATTTGAATCTTCTTTTATAGTAGCACATTTTGATTATATTCTTATTTCTTTTTGTTTATAGTCTATATATGTTTTCCTTATGGTTGCCAAGAGGATTATATATAATATCCTAGAGTTATGAGAGTTACTCTTTTTAAAATTTTATTTATTTATTTGAAAGAGAGTGAGAAAGAGTACAAAACGGGGGGTAAAAGGGAGAAGCTTCTTCCTCTCCCACACCTGCTTGTGTTCCCTTTGTCACTGTCTCTCTCTCTGTCAAATAAATAAATAAAATCTTAAAAAAATAAAAAAAGAGAGAGAGAGAAAGGAAGGGATAGAGAGTGAGAAAGAGAGCTGTCACCCCTGGGCTGCGTTTCTATCTTTTATTGACAGTTGTTAACTATATGGCAGAATATTTATTAGTTGGAGTGGGAAGCAGGGTTTCCTGATTTTTCTTCCTAACTTGATCAGGGATTTCCTGTTGTTGCACCACCATCTTGGGCCTGTCTGGTGTGATCTGGCTTCTTATGGAGTGCTGCCAGGGCAGGACTCTGACCTTCCCCTAGTTGGCCATGACTTCCTTCTTGCTGGCTTCCAGGCATCCAGTTAGAGCCTCATTGCCTAATCTAACAAAATGAATGGAAGGTAATGTTCATGGCTATTTTTTTTTTTAATTCTTTTTGAAGGGAAACAATGACTGCATTTTTTTTTCCCCCAAAAATAATCACTGCTAATTTCTTTGGTCTAGATTTATAATTCTCCTTTAGGGCTGAGGAATTTTCAAATCTCAAAAGTGCTAGGATAATTTAAGTGAGAGTTATTCTTAAAACTTGATACCAACTTAACCTCAATTGCATACAAAAACTTTACTTTTTCATAGCTCTTCCTTTTCCCACTTTATGTTATTGATGTGTTAAATTACATCTTTATATGTATTGTTTACAAATAGATTTATAGTTGTTTTTTGTTTTTGCCTTTTAAACTTTTTGTGATACTTAAAAGTGGAATTATGAACCAAAATTACAATGATACTATTTTAAAATATTGTTCATGTCTTTACCTTATTGGAGAACTTTATATTTTCATATGATTTTGAGTTACTGTTTAGTGTCCTTTCACTTCAACTTGAAAGACTCCTTTTAGAGTTTCTTCTGGGGCAACTGTAGTGATAATAAACTCTATCTGCTATTGTGTATCTGTTAATGTCTTAATTTCTCTCTCATTTTGGAAACAGTTTGTTAAATATGTCATCCCATTTCCTCTGGCCTGTGAGGTTTCTGGTGAGAAATCTACTGATTTCTGTGTGGTTTCTTGTGGGCCATTTCTGCACCATGAGTCGTTTTCTCTTCAGGAGTCTCTGTTTAAATTGTCCTTTGATAATTTAATTATAATGTGTCTTGGTATAGTTTTCTTTGAACCTGTCCTACTTGGATTTCTTTTTGTATTTGTATATCCATTATTTTCTTAATTTGGGGAATTTTTCAACTGCTATTAAAAAAAAATAACCCCTTCTATCTCCCTTCTCCTTTTGTAACTTCTATAATGCATATACTGGTCCACTTGATGGTATCTCAGAAGTCTCTGAAATTCTATTCACTTTTCTTCATTTTGTTTTCTTTTTTCACTTATCTGACTCTATAATTTTAAATGACCTGCCTTCAAGTTTATTGATTTTTTTTCTTCTTTCTGTTCAAGTCTTATGTTGGACTTTTCTAGTAAATTTTTCAATTTAGTTGTTGTGATTTTAAGTTCCAGAATTTCTGTGAGGTTTGTATTTTGGCAAAATTTCTATTTGTTGATACTTTCATTTTGCTTATATATTATTTTCCTGATTTCATTCAGCTCTTTGCCATATTTTCCTTTAGCTCTTTGAGAATGGATAGTTAGATTAAAATCTTTGTTTAGTAACTCTGATGCTTATGTTTCTTCAAGGACAGTTTTTGGAGATTATTTTGTTCCTTCAATTAGGCCATGTTTTCCTGTGTCTTTGTATGTCTTGTAATTTTTTCTTGGTAATTGGGCACTTGAAAACACAATTACCTTCTTAATTTTAGCATACTACATGAAAGATCATTACTAAATTACTGAATAGTGCCCCGCTGTGCATTAGGGTGCCCCCTCTGTGCATTAGGATCAGCCTGGGGTAAAGCTTAAGATGTTAAGATCTTCTGAAGTCTTTTCTGGGCTTGTGTAAGTTTTTGTTTGTTTTTGATTTTAGATTTCCCCTGAATAAGTGGCTATTCTTAAGTATCTTAGTCTCTCAAATAGTCTCATCCTAGCTACTTTTAGGGCTTGATATTCTATCATATTCCTCTGTCTTTAATCTCTTGCCCCCAGCTATCTGTTGGTCTATAGCTCCCATCATTTTTACCTACTAAAGCACTTGCTGCTGCCTTCCATGGCTTCCACCAGCTTGAGATTTAAACTATGTCATCATTTCCTCTGGACAGCCCACAGACAGGTAGAACATTGTAATTATGTTCTAATTCTCTGTTTCTACCAGACCTAGGGAAGAAACCAGGAATTGAGCAACTTCTTTGAAGCTACACTAGCCAAGGAAGGAAGTGGAGCAAACATGAGTCAAAAATGTAATGAAATTTCATACATATCAATGTGGCTTTTTCTTGATTAGGCATTCATTTTGTTGCCATAGATCTTTGAGTAGTTTGCAGAGGTGGTATAGTTATTTTAGTCAGTCTCTAGTTGTTTTTATTAATTTTCAGTGGGACCATAAGGGCACACATATTCTTAGTCTATCATCCTGCTGATGTCACTCCTACAAGGCAATTTTGCATAATACCTGGAATATAGGAAACAGTTATTAATTATTGTTGTTATTACTTTTTCTAATTGTAAACCTATTTCTAACTGTTTTCTTGGGGCAGTTAGAAAGGGAAGCAACACTGAGAGTAAACTGGAGAATTATTTTAAGCAACTGAATGGAGAGATGGGTTTTGTGACATCCTTAAATTGTACCATGTACATACTGTCAAAAACCTTGTTGGAGTTCGATTTTCCCAAGTGAGAACATTCACTAGATGTGAAGGCAACTTCCAAGTTGTATTTAGCATATAATTGAGAAGTGGAACATGCAGGAATCACAATAATAAAATGGGAACTTCTGAAAACAGAGCCTTTCAAAAGAAAGCTGGGTGTGTATGTTATAAAGAATAGAAGAATTCACACTAACCTCGTTTAGTATTTCCTGTTCTCAGGTTGAGGCTGTATGTAGTGGTCTGGTAGCAATGAAAGAGATAGTTTAAAATACACATTGACAAGAATATTTTACTCTGAATTTTAAAAAATCAATAGATAACTTTGTCTCTTCATGAGAAAAGTGTTTTTTAGCTAACAAAGGAGGCAAGACAAACTTTGCGTTTTGATGAATGAGATTTGGGTCTAAGACTGTGTCCGTTAAGTCATATGAGACTATATTGTTAGTTAGTAATGCAAACTTTCAAAGTTGAAAATAAATAACCCCAATAAAGAAGGGGGGAAAAAAGAGGTTTGACCTCTTACTTACTTCCTCCTTCTCTTCACATAAGTGATGAAAACATATGAACCCTTAAGGGTCATTCATTCCTTTACCCCACTCTGGTCTACTCCATCTCTCTTTTTATAACATCAAGGAAGGAGATGTTGATCATTGACAAATAACATCTTTGTCATCAGGATGTGTTTTTCTCAATTCACTCAAGATAAATAAATGTTTGATCTGTTCTTAAGGTTCTTCAAAGAGATCATGAAAAGGTCATATATAATCCCTTCTATCACATTTATAATCAGAATACAGTTTTGTTTTCTTCCCCTATACACCTTTTATTTTCTTTTATTCTATCTTCTGGGATTAAATTAATAATAGTTGATTAGAATCTTATTTGAAACAGTTTTAATATATTAGAAAATAATTGAATTTTACCTCAGGCTTATACTCACCCAGCTAAATAGTTCTAAAACTATAACCTTTTCCAGTATTCAGTCAATACTCAATAAATATCAATCCAATTTTCTAGTATTTTAGCAATTTTGACTGGGAAAAAAATTAACAGAATTTCTATATTTGACCATATTTATTTCAGTGCTAAACAAAAATTATGAATCCCTTTAGGGCAGAAACCATCCATACCTTTTAAAATCTCTCACAAACAGCAGCATAAGGCTAAAAACATACTGACCTATAATATTTTGCCATTGATGAGCCTAATGGATTAACAACACACTTATGGTAATTCATGTCTGGGACATGTGTAAATATGTTGAAGATGAATCTTTAGAATCCAGAATTCAGAGCCATGAGGCAATTTGGAGAAAAAAATAAGTAAATAAAATTTGATTTCCAAAGCTCTGTAATTTTTATTACCCTGGTAACTAGTGAGCCTTAATTTGGCTCTTCTGCTATGAATTCCTAAAATGCTAAGAATTGCCAATTTTCAGGATTCTTGTTTTGGGAGTATAGTTGGATTAGATGGCCTCTAAATTTCCTTCCAAATCTAAGATTATGTGACTCTGTGAAACCACAGTAGACATAAATTCCTTTTTCCTTTCACTAGATTCTTGTGTGGATGGATTTCCTTTCATCTACATCCACATTCTCATCAATATCATCACTTTAGACAACCTGTGTGTTTGAATTCACATGTAGCTCTGTCCCCAAACATTCATATTTATTTTGGCCCTCTTTTATCTCCATCTGTATGATTTATTTCTGTGTTACTTGTGGACATATAGGTCTCTTTTCTGTGGCAAAGCTTATGCCATGTTTGGAAACAGTCATCAAAAGAACATTTTGAGAATTCAGGGCTGGTGAGCAGTGCCCTGGACTGAAGTGAGAAATTGTGGCTGAGCTGTGTTTGGAAAGCTGGTGCACCCAACACCAGCCCACAGATTCCCTGAGGATAGCCAGGGCTGTCAGCTCAGCACAGTGAAATGAAAAACAGTGAAGTTTTAAAATACACATCCGTTTTTAAGCAATCTATATATTTGGCTTGTCTTCATTTTTGGCACTTGTTTGTCAGAGAAGAAAAATCAAACTTCTAGAGAAATTAAATAAATAATTGTTCTCTATAAAAGGGAAAAGCAAAGCAATAAATTATAAATACTTTTTTCCCCTGTCAGAGTTTAACATTCTACTATCTGATCAAAAGTTTAAAAAATTTTTTTCTGTGCTTACAGTACATTAGATAAATAGGTTTTTAAAATGCATACACTCATAACAGAACCTCATTCTGATTAAATTTTCAATTCAGTCACCACCCACTTTGTTTTTGATGGGCTTCCCAGGAGAAACTTTATAAAGAAAATATGATGTTTCAGGAATTGTTAGAACTCGGTGTAATATGAGTTTTGATTTTTAAATGTAATTCTGCTAATGTAGATTGGGAGATAAGTGATATATATGTTCATTCTCAACTGTAACATCTAGTCCAATGCTCCTTGAAGTCCTTTCTCATGTCGGATAAACTGGGATCTGGGCTGGAACTTACTAAAAATGATATATATTTGGTTAAGATTTTCTGTTTTATTGTTGTTTTTTTTTTTTTCCAGTTCAAATGTTTGTGTACGTATAAGACCTATATGTTGGTCTTAACTTTTATTCTAATTAGTTTGGGGAATATTACCAAATCACCTCTAGATATTTAGCAAAAGCCTTGGAGATTATTCAGATCCAACCTCACATTTGATAGAGAAACACAAGGTCCATGGAGATTAAATGTCTCACTCAATATCATAAAGAGATTTTTGTAGTAAGATTTGATTTTCTTGATTCAGTGTACAATAATCTCTATTTTTTACCAGACTCTCTGCTACCATACTCTTTGAGCTACTTAAGCTCCAAGTTAATACATGGTGACCAGCTTTCCAAGATTTTTTATTTTAAAGAAAATAGTTGTGGAATTATTTTAAAAAAATAAAGTAGATTATTAAAATAATACCATTGTGCATTTTTATAGTTTTTTTTAATTTCTCTGCTGATATTTCTTCGTTGTTGATGCATTTTCCTTTCTATTCTTGAGCATAGTAATAATAGCTGCTTTTCATGTCCTTGTCATTTGTGTTGTCATAGATTTGGTCTTCATAGATTACCTTTCCTCTACATTATGGGTCACATTTTTCTGTTTCTTTGTAGTTTAGTAATTTTTATCATATTCTGTACATTGTGACTGGTGCAAAACTTCTGTTTTGTTCCTCTGAATGTATTGATTTTTTGTTTTACCAAGTAGTCCATTTGGTGAGATTCAAACTCGGAACTGTCTCTCCTGTAGTGAGCAGCAATAAACATCATTGTTTAGTCTTTTTAGCCTAGCTGGGTGGCTTATATTCTTCTCTGCACATGAGGAGTTCAGGGATAAGCTAGAGATTTAATAAGTTTTTTTTAAATGCAGGATTTAGGACTCTCTCTGTGGATATCTCTTTTATGGAATTTCTCTTCTTCACAAGTACCACACTACTTGCTGTGGTCACTGCAAACTCTATTGGTAAAATTGCAGGTATTCTTTTGAGGTTTAGTAACGCCATTTGGTGCTGACTGGGACTACCTTCAGGCAAAAGTTCATAAAATATTGGAAATTTACCCAGTGCCATTCCATTCCCTTCTTAGAAGTGTAAATTATTCTCAGGTTTTCCCTACTTTTGTTTGGTTGACATTGCCCTCAGGTAATGTGGGATTTTTTTTCTCCCCTTGATTTAATTGCTTGTATGTATGTGTGTCCAGATTTGACAGCTATTATCTGTGTAAAGGTAAATACAATAGAAGCTATTCCTCCATTATAAAAATGAAGAATTAATTTTCTTAAAGACGTTTATCTTAGAAATAAGTTTTATAAGTTATTTGAGTTTGATAGTACTTTGTCCTCCCTAATTGCATACAAAATAAAGTATGTATAAAAATATAGAAAGTTCTATATAACATGCATTTTTATTTCATAGATTGCATAAACATATATGTTGTATATTTAATGTTTACACTGTGTGTATACTTTAAGTATGGAGAACACATACTATATGACATACTTTTAAAGAATATATGCTGTATATTCAGTGCTTTCTCTTGTTACCTGGACTGGCATACTAGACCTTTGACATGCATGCTTCATAGTCAGCATCCCCAGGGCCTCACTCTATTGCCACAGTTATCCAGGACAACTATTTTACCTCCCATCTAACCACCACCTCTCCCCTTTGCGTACTATCCACCCTTACAGCTGTGATCTCTTTCTCTTTCAACCTGTGGAAGTTACAGGATACAGAAATTGCTGCCTCTACAAGCTAGTCTCCTAAGTTATCAGAGAGAAGGAAGCAATCTCTTTATTTTATAATTCTCATTTTATTTTCTTTCTTTTCTACCTGGATGGTCCCATCTTTCTAAGAGAACTGTTGCCATTCCCACAGAGTGTTCCAAGGCTCTTTCTGCCCAGCCTCCATATTATATCCCAGCATTAAATTTGAAAGGTTAGTTACAGGCTTTTTGCTCAGTGAATCAGTGTCAAAGTGAGAAAATTTGAAAAGAAAATGGATTTGTACTGTCGTGTCTTCTATTGCTGGAGGGCAGATTAACAGCTTCCTGAGCCACTGGGGCTTCTAGTTGTTATCTTCCGAAAAAGTATGGTAGAATAGTTATGATGATTTGACTGCAAAAAATAGTAAACCTGAATTCAATGGCTTAATCAATAAGGGCTTTTCTGCCTCTTCTAACAAGAATCCCAGAGTTAGGAATCTGCAAATTTGGTTAATTCAGCATCTCCATGATGGAAACTATCAGCCACCCTACACCGCTCCTGGCTTTCTCCTTATAGCCACAGATGACTGCCTCAACTCAGTATTACATCTTCATGTGACAACATTCAGAGACAGGAAAGCATAAAAGTGCCTGTACTCTTTTTTTTTTTTTTTTTTTTTTTTTTTTTTAGTGAAAGAGAACACATTTTCCCCACATCTCCCAACAGATAGCCATTTAATCTCCCTGGCTGAAAGTGAGTCATGTATTCTCTGGCTAGATAATTAATAGGTTGGGACAATGGGATTATCATCACAGGCCTGGACTAGGTTGAATATCACTCCTCCCCAACAAATTAATATCCACCTGGAATCTCACATTGTGACCTTATTTAGAAATAAGGTCTTTATAGATGAATTATACATGATAATAAGCTAATAGTTGTCCACATTTGTAGATTTAATCTAGAAAATTCATCAGGTGCATAGGTTCCTATGTGGTTTTTATTAATACATTTGTCAATAGTACTATATTTTATGTGTTAATATAGTACAAATTTGGAAGTATAAATATTCATAGTGATCATCTTGATATTATGGATTGTGTATACAAAATACAGGTTACAAACATTCCTTTTTACATTTTTGGATCTCTAGGTGATGATATTCAAGATGTAGGGCTAAAAACACTGAAAATTTCTGCAACAAACAAGAAAAGGTAATGCTTGTGCAACTTTAGACATATAACTCATGGACTAGAATATAGAACCCAGAAAAAATCCTTGTAGTATGTTCTATTGATTACATAGTTGCCTAGGTAATTTAATATGTAATGGATAAGCTTTCAACAAATGGTGTTGGACCATTGGATATCCACATGTAAAAAGGGTTAATTTTGACTATTGCTTGACACTGTGAACAAATATTAGTGAAAAATAAAATACAGACCTAAATGTAAAAGTTAAAATTATGAAAAATAAAATAAAACATAGAAGAAAATCTTCATGAACTTGGATTAGGAAAACAGTTATTAGATATGATACAAAAACACTATTCATAAAAGAAAGAATAATAAAATGGACTTTTCAAAATTGGAAACGTTTAAGCTTCTGAAGACACCATTAAGAAAATGAGAAGACTAGTCATAGTTAGGGAGACAATATTTATAAATTATATATCCAATAAAAGACTGGTACACATAGTAAATAAAGAGCACTTATGACTCAATTATAAGAAGACAAACAATCCAGTTTAAAATTAGACTAATGATTCAAATGTTTCTCCAGGAAAATATTTGAATGGCATAGAAGCACATGCAAAGATGCTTAACATTACTACTCATTTGAAAAATGCAAATTAAAAACACAATGACATAGCATTTCAATCAAAAAAGATAATAACAAAAGTTTACAAGGATGTAGAGAGATTGGAATTTTCATACATTGCTGGTAGAAATGTGAAATGGTAAGGCTATTTTGAGAGTTTGGCAGTTTAATAAAAGCTTCAGCATCAACTTACCATACAGCAATTCTACTCTTAGGTCTTACCTAAAAGAAATGAAAATAGATGTCCATAAAAAGTCTTCTATACAGGAATTCATAAAAGTATTATTCATTCTAAACAACAATTGTAAACAATGCAAGTTCTATCAATTGAGGAATGGGCAAGGAGAGTGTGGTATTCCTTACAATGTATTATTCAACAATAAGAAGGAACAGACTACTAAAACATGCTTACACATGAAGAAACCTTGAAAAAATTATGCTATATAAAAGGCACCAGAGGGTTGCCTGGCTGTCTCAGTCAGTAGAACATGTGACTCTTGATCCTGGGGTCAGGAGTTAGGGTCTCACATTGAGTGAAGAGTTACTTTAAAGGATAATAAGCGGCACCAGACACAAATGACAAAATGTGTGATTCCATTTCTTACAAGGTGTCCAAAAAGGGCAAATCTATAGAAAAAAAGTAGATTAGGGTTGCCTGAAGCTGGGAGTGGAAATTGGGAGTAACAACAACTGGGAAACATAGAGATTTTTGGGGGTGTTAGAAAGGTTCTAAAACTGCATTGTACAACTCTAGAAATTTACTAAAAATCTTTTAAGTTATACTTAAACTGGGTCAATTTATGGTATGCAATTTATATTTGAATGAAATTGTTTAAAAATATATAGCAAGGGTATTTTTAAAAATCTGCACATACCTAACCTTTGTCCAGGAGAACATGTTGATGCAAATTAACGAAGTTTATAGACTGTGTCCATTGCTATCTCACCCAGAAAACTGACTATAAAAAGGCTGAAGGGAGATTGGGGATTCTTGTTCTTGTCAAAGAGATGTTTAAATCTCATAACCATTGTGTAGCTCCGAATGGAATGCTTGAGTTTCCTGGCCTCCCACTGACCTAGTAAGCAGGGTAAAAAGGTAAGAATCCTATTAGCTGAATGAGGAGAATATACTTTTATAGCTTTCCTCCCTTTATTTCTTTTATCTTTATACCATCCTGTGAGGTAGGTTGAATAGTTATTTTCAGTTCCTTTTAGATCATAAAATCACAGATGTATCACTAAGATTAAGTCATATCTGACTTTTTAAACAGTCTTGGGTGGCCCACCCTACTTTTCTCACTCAAGCCCTTCTTTCTATCATCCTAATCAATTTTTATATCTCATACCAACATTACATTTAACTACTGCATCTCTCACTTCTTTTCTCCTCAGAGAAAGAACCGTAAGACTATAATCCTAGAGTCAATCTGTTTAAAATCTACTCTGGAATGCATAGAAAGCCAATTCCAGGACAACTTTTTAGCCATGGGGTAAATTACACTTTGAAAAATTATCATTTTGTGAGTTTCCCTCCCTTACCCAAGTTGAATCTAATTTAATTTAAATTTGACCATATTCTCCAGACTATGAATGGTGATGGGACTTGGTTGCAAGGTATAACAATGGCTACAACATTTTAAAAACTATTTAGTAAGTGCTAGGCAGCCTAGGACAAAACAGTTTTTTGCTTGGATTATCGCATTTTTTCCTCACTTGTATTCTTTGAGGCAGGCGCTATTATTTCCATTTACAGATGAGAAAACTGGGTCTTAGATTATATTTAGCTAAAGAGTGGTAGAATAGAGAGTTAACCCCAGTCTGCAGAGTTCTAAACTCTTGCCTTTAATGCTTACACAGTACTGACTTTTTTGTCACTTGACCTGCACATGTATAGGGAGAAAGACCTGAACATCCTCATTTCTTGATATCTTTTCTTACTCTTTGTTTTAGTCTGCTTCAGCTACTACCACAAATGTCATAGACTGGGTGGTTTAAACAAGAAATATTTATTTCTCACAGTTCTGGAGGCTGGGAAGTCAAGATCAAGGTGCCAGCAGATTCAGTGTCTGATGAAGCCCTATCTCTGGTTTGCAGATGATCATCCTCTTGGTGTTATGTTTACATGGCCCCATGCAGGGAAAGTGAGAGAGATTATGAGAGAGAGACAGAAGAAGATCTTTGTCATGTCTCTTCTTAAAGGAGCCCTAATCCTATCTTGGGGGTTCCACACTCATAAACTTATTTAAACCTAATTACTTCCCAAAGACCCCACCTCCAAATACCATCACATTGGGAATTAGGGCTTCCACATAGGAATCCTGGGGGAAAAAACATGTTGTAATTCTACAGATGCATATAGTAATCTCTAGTCACCATCCAAAGACTGTCATGAACACAGCTGTATAGGAAACACAGGACTGACATTATAAATAAGTGAAGCATGACTGCATGTTTTTTCAATGTCATGACTGAACATTGTCCATTAGGCTGCCCAAAGTTGATCTAGTTGTCTACGGGGATGACTCTTTGATCTGCTACTTATTATTGATTAGGATATTTTATCACTCTGTAAGGGTAAATATTAACTTCTATAAAACTGATATCAAGACAAATTATTCTTGTCCAGAGCAAGAAGAGAGAACCTAAGAAGTTGTGGTTTCATTACCCTGTCAGACTTTACCTGGTTTTATATGTAATTTAGCAATCTTGTCTAACATGCTTTCAGAGCCTATATATAATAACTAATTCAGTTTCTCAAGTCCTTTGTGAACTAGTTTTACCTTCTTCTGGTTCTCTCATCAATGAGTTAAATCTTGGATATGTGCTCACTTAATATTTACAGAGAGACATGTTTAAATTTTTAAAAATTTTACTCTGATAGCTTTAAACTTGTTGAAAGCAGGAAATTTTTATTTCTATGTCACCAAGTGACTAGTATATTGACTTCTCTGATAAAAACATATTAAATCCTGCACTTTTTATTCCCCATGCCTCTTCTGCTTGTACATGCTTCGGGGCAGCAGGAGGAAGGACACACCTCCTCCTTGTGCTCCTATTTCTACTTTGAAGCATACAGAAGCATTTAGAAGAGGCTTGGTGTCTCCCTCACTCTCAGGGTTTCCTCCTAAAAAATGGACAGGAAAGCTGGTATCTGGGTGTCAAGATCCTTCTTGTGAGTCCCAGGCAGGTTGCACCCTGACAACATGTTAATAAGACACGCAATGGTTCCTTTCGAAATACAGAGTGCCCACTGTGGATATCCACACTGATGCTTTTGCAGGCAGCTCATCAGCTGAGAAAGAGGCTCAGCAACCTTGAACTCCTGCTTCTCACAAAAGAAGTGCAGCACACACAAACGCTTAACCCACTTCAGAGCTGAATGATCCTGATTCGGAATATCGGTGTGGGGAGAAATAATAGGTGTTAACTACAGCAATGAAAGGCAGTGTAACCTGGTTACTAATGTACAATGGGGCCTATTATTTTCACCCAGGATGAAGTGTTGTGAGTCTGATTAACTGTAGTGAGCAATGCCGTGCATGTTTTAACAAGGAAAAGAGAATAGAAATCTAAAGTTATTTCTGCCACAGCTACCGCTGCATCTGTCTGTGGAATTAACTCAGAATCAATCTTGTGTTAAGGATGCAGCTTCATGTGGGTAAAATGAGAGGGAATCTGAAAACTACAGGCTGAATTGCCAAGAGATCTTAGCAAAATGATCTGGCACGACATAAAAAACACTCAACACAGAACCCATCTCTCTCCTCAAATAGGAAGATGTTGTGAAGTTTGTATAATAGATTGATTTGGACTCTTTTTCTTAAAGAGTTAACCTTGGACCTCCACTTCAATAGATCACATTTATGTTCCAAATTTTGTATATCTTTGCCATGACCCCAAATTGGGGTGATTTATGTCAATAATATGCTGCCTAAAGCTTTTTTTTTTTTTAACCTTATTTGTGTTTTCTATGGATTCGATTTCAATTTTATCACGTTCCATTATTTATTTTTCTTTGCATTCTTGTTGTTTCCATGACAGGAGCATCTTCTCATTGTAAAAGAGTCAAGGAATAGCTATTGATATTCGGTATACATATACATTAATGTTTATCTTCTTCCTCTCTGTCTTCTGACCCCACATGCTTTAGTTTCCTCTCCAGCAGGAGCCACTGGTCATAGTGGAAAATTCTTGGTGTATGTCTTTTTAATTCCTTTTCTAAGCAATTACACACACACACTCACTCACACACAAAGCTTTCCCTCCCTCCCTTTCTTCCATCCATCGTTCCTTCTGTTCTTTCATTATTTTTAAAAACCCGAATAGGTTTGTTTCTATAATTTGCTTTTTTTCTGGGACCAATAGGTCAGTAAGTTTTGCAGTCATTTCCTATCAGTTCTTATAAGCCTACTTTATTCTTAGAAGACAAATGCTATTTTATTATATAGAGATAGTCACCAAACTGTTTCACTAGAAGCGTATTTGACAGATACATTGATTCTCAGTTTCAACTCCTATCACTAATGCTGCCATAGCATTCTTTTTCAAACATTTTTTGCATAAGTCAACTATTCCTTAATGATAACTTCCTAAAAGTGGAATTCTGGGGTCAAATGGTATGCTTTAAAATGCTTTTAAAGACTCTGGCACACTGCCCTTCAAAAAGGGACTATCAATTTACACCTCCACCAAGAATGTTTGAAAATAAAACTTTTCCTCCATTCTTAATAACAAAGACTATTACCAATCTTTTTAAAAGAATAGTACCAATTCGATAAATGGAAGGGGGGGGGGGAAACATGGCACAGCAGTGAACCAGTTTGGGAGCCAGACTGACTTGTTTCAAATCCAAACGGCCCCGTAACTAACCATGTGTTGTGGGCAAGTTCTTTCCATCCTCTGCATCTTCTTTTCTTCTCTTTACAGTGGAGCGCATACCTGCCCCACAAAGCCTGGGTACAGCTTCCATAATCTGTACAGGGCAAACCCACAGAGTGATGGACCAGTAGCAACCACTCCACAAATGTTAGGTACACTCAATGCTCTTATTAGCATTTTATGGATTCTAGTAGGGCTTTATCATTTTCACATATTTATGGACCAGTTGAAAATCTTACAAGAAATACTTTGTAACATAATTCTCCTAATAGAGATTAGGTGCTTCAACATTTTCTTAAAAATTTGAAAGTATGTTATCTCTACACACATATAATATCAAATATTAAACTATTGTTTGATTTTATGTTGCAGATATCTTTCAGAGATATTCATATGTCTTGTTATGTTGCCATACTATTTTATAAAGTTACAGAAGTTAGTTTTTATTTTAATCAAATCTGTCTGCCTTATCCACTGTGACTTATGCGATTGATGTCTACTCAAGGAAACCTCCCCAACCAAGAGTTTGGGGGAAAAAAATCATAAAGGCATACATACACACACACACAGAGAGACACACACATACACACAGAATATTTAGCTCCTTAATCCTTTTGAAATTCTGAAATTTATTGTTTGTATATAGTATAAAAAAGTTCTTTTATTTATTTTCTCAGAAAAATTTATATGGATAATGCATTTTTTCTGTACTTACTTAAAATGACATCTTTATACATACCATAAATGCTTATTTACCGATGGAGTTGTTTCTCAATTTTCAAATTGTGTTATATTTTTTAATCCATAGTCCAATTGTTTTTACTACAATAGTTTTTATTTTTAAAGATTTTTAAAATTTATTTGACAGACACAGCAAGAGAGGGAACACAAGCAAGGGGAGTGGGAGAGGGAGAAGCAGGCTTCCTGCTGAGTGAGGACCCGGGGGTGGGGCTTGATCCCAGGACCCTGGGACTATGACCCGAAGGAAGGCAGACGCTTAACAACTGAGTCACCCAGATGCCCCACTACAATAGTTTTATGATTTTTTTTTTTTTACTATTATAGATAGTAAATTGATAGAGCAAGTGACTTCTAATTTTTTCTTTTCAAAACTTCCATGCTATTCTTGGGCATTTTTTCTCCAAATGTCTTAATAGTCTGAGTGTGCATGTGTATATATGTGTGTGTATATAAATTATGTTTTCTAGTTTATACTGTATGCTAGCATGTAAGATTGTTATTGATTTTTCTATGTGATGATTTGTCTGTCATCTTATGGGATTTTCTTATTCTAATAGTTCTGACTGTAGAATCCCATGATTGTTTTAGAGGTGGAAGATCATACTATAGAAAATTATGACAATTTTATAGACGCCTTTATGATCTTTACATTATTTACATATTTACTTTGACATTTTCGTGGTTGGGTCTGCAGTATAATGTTGAAAAGAATCTTTCTTTTCCCCCTAACTCTAATAAGAATGCTGTTAGTGAGTCATCTTATATATAGTTGCTGTGGGCTTCTGTAAAAAGCCTTTGTAACATTGAAGACATTCTCTCTATTTTCAGCTTGCCGAAAAGTTTGTTTGCTCAACAAGGCTGTTAGATGCTATCAAATGCTTTTCAGTTTTTATTAAGATGATTATATTGGGTTTCTCTTTAAATCTATTATCATACTTAATTATATTAATAGCTTTCCTGATATTGAACCATTTTGGTATTCCGGAGTTAAACTTGGCTTGTCATGATACCGTAGTCTGTTAATTCATAACTGAATTTAATTTGCTCATATTTTATTTAGGAGTCTTAGAAAAATGGAATTGCCCCTTTGATTTTTTCTTTGTAGTTTTTGCTTGGTTTTGGTGTTGGAGTTAGTCTGGCTGACACAATTTCCTAATTTCTGAAACAGTTGAAATGTTTTTATAAACTCATCTCAGAGTCGTTTTTCAATCCTCTTTATTTTTGTTTGTTAGAAGATATTGCTATTATTATAGAAAAAAAAGAAACTTTTGAGAAATTCATAAACATTTTTCTACTGTTGTTCATGTATTCAGTTTTCCAAACCTTGTCAAGTGACTAGGATAAGTTGTCTTTTCCCAGGACACATTTTTCTCTTCTCTGCTGCCCTCAACCTTGCCGTCTTCTCTCTCTCTCTCGAGATCTCCAGTGTCCATTCCTCTTTTGTTTCTACTTGATCTACCAGTTATTGAAAGGAGCATGGTTAAAGGTCCTTCTATGTTTGAAGACTTTTTCAGTTTTTCCTTGTGTTTTCATCAGATTTTGCTTCACACACATACACACACACACACACTCGCGCATTTATGCATATTTAGTTTTGCAGCTAGATGGATAAAAGTTAATGACTATTTCATCTAATTAGATTACATTTTATTAATTCTAAGTATCCACTTTATCCTATTAAATACTTTCTACCGTATTCCATTTTCTGTTGTTAATTTCGCTATACTATGCCATTTAAGATAATTTTATTGCCATTTACCTAGTAAATATCTGTATACCCTTTAAAGAAAAATCCGATCCGTTCTGTCTTTTAATTTCAGTGGGCCTGTTGTAGTCTCATGTACCTAGCTATTTTTTTCCAGAGACCTTAAAATGACACTTTTTTGCAATTGCTGATATACTTTGATTTTACTGTTTTTTTTTCTATCATGCCCTATACATTGACTATGTATATATATATTTTTTGTTCCATAAAATTTCCTCCCTAGAAATTTGAAATTTATATGTCTATTTCTCTAGGGTTATGCATATTTTTAACAGCTTCAACAATCTGTCAATAGCATAGTACTTATATCTTCCTCTTATATAAGAGTAAAATTCTAGTGTTCTTGCACTTCCCACTACCCTCTCTGGCAGACTCCGTGTTGAGAACATCTGGGATGTTAGTTCCAGATGGTTATTTTATACATTTTTAAAACTTCAAGCATCAATAGTGATTTAGCCCAACTGTAATTTTTAGTGTTTTCTTTGATCATTATTCTTTCTGGTATCCTTTTTCTTGGTTTTGTTATTTATTTTATTGGGTTATCTTTTCATCAATTTTTCTCAGATATATTTGTGGGTGGCAAAAGTTTCAAGTCTTTGCAGATCCAAAATTTTCATCTTGTCCACATACTTGAATATAAGTTTGACAGAAAATAGAGTCTGGGTTCCAAGGAACAAACAACATGGGGCCCATTTTCTTTAAGCATCCAGTGTTGCTATTGAGAATGGAAGGTGAATTTAATCCCCATATCTTTTTAAATAATCCATTGTTTTCACTTTAGAACTTTTCAGGATTTTTTTTTTATGTTTAATGTTTTGACATTTCACCACAATGTTTAAAGTGGTAGAACTTAAAATGCATCTTTTCAGCACAAGGTAGGTCCTCTTATCAGGAGAGCTGTGTATTTATTCAGCTCGAAGTAAACTTCAATGCTCTTTGATCTTTCTATTCATTCCTCTTTTCTAAAACTATTCTGTCTCTTTAATTCTCTTATGCTTTCTATTTTTCTCTCTTTCTTATTTATGATGTTTTCTAGGAGAAACCCTCAGTTTGGTTTTCCAGCTTACTGAGTTATTCAGCTACATGTTTTAGGATTTATTTTACTTTGAAGATCATATTTTTTGTCCCAAGATGTAATTGTTTCTGCTTAAAGATTTCAGGGGTGCCTGGGTAGCTCAGTGGGTTAAAGCTTCTGCCTTCAGCTCAGGTCATGATCTCAGGGTCATGATCTCAGGGTCCTGGGATCGAGCCCTGCATCAGGCTCCCTGTTCAGCAGGGAGCCTGCTTCCTCCTCTTTCTCTCTGTCTACTTGTGATCTCTGTCTGACAAATAAATAATAAAATAAATTAAAATAAAAAGATTTCATATTTTCTAAAGTAATTTTAAGGACATTAACATAATTTAAAATCTTCATCTTTGTTCCATTAAGTACTTTTTGAATGTGTGTTGGTTTCCTTCAAATGATGCGTGAGTCCTGATTTTGTGTGTTTTTCTTTTTTACTCTTTTATCTGTTGCCATGTTTTCTTGATTGTTTTGGTTCATGTGACTGTGGGGAAAGGCTAATGTTGTGCTATTGAGTGTGACATGACAGGTAAGGTTGGATGTTGGGTACAAATACCATCCATCCCAAGAGAACCCATCTCCTCACTGGCATTTCTCAGTGCCACTTTGGCTCAGTGTCCACATAAACTGTTTTTCAGTGTACAAATACCAGGTAGCTCTGCTGAGTAGAAGTGAAAGTGTAAGATGCAAGTAGAGATACCAAGAGCCTTAGTGACCTTATGCACGTATCTTATTCACCCTCTGCATGCTTTTTCTATAAACTACGCACTCAGAGCTTCTTGCATGTCTCATTCCAAAGTCGTCTCTTCATGAGTCATGTATTTTGGACTCATGGTTTATGGGACTTCATTTTTTTGTTGTTGTTGTTAATTCTAATTCTATCTGCTTTCTATTGTTTAGAGAATGAATCAAAATCTGTGGTCTACTGCTACAACTCTTGTTTCTCAGTACTCTATGGGCTTTCTCTCTCCACTCCCACATATGTTTCTTGTCACTCAACAGGATTTGCAATGGTTTAAAGGGTAAACCCACATGGTTCAGGCTTATCTTGTTGATCAACTTCAGTGTTGTCTGTTTGAGATACTCTTCCTCTAAGGAGCAGGGGCATAGATTTTCTAACTTTTTCAAAGTAGAAAGTCATTCCTTTATCCATTCCTCAGTATTTACTGAGTGCCTGTTATGTAACTGACACCTTCCTGGGAAGGAGCATGGGTCTTAAAAGAATGTGTAAGATTTGAATCCTTTCTTTCTAGAGTCAAGCTCACTTGGTATATACTTCAAAAAATGCTTAATAATAGAAAAAGAATCATGGGTAAAAAGGTGATAGAGTGACTAAATCTTCTATTATGGAAGATATTGGGAACTATTCATAGATAAGATGACTTTTGAGTTGTTTCTTTAGGGGTAAGTGGAAGTTTTCAGCGAGAGAATGTGGGTGGGTGTCAGAAGGGGAGATTAGGGAGGTATTCATAGTTGAATACCTTGAAGAGTGAATAGTTGAAATGTATTGAAGTTCATGGTATATTTAATAAATGCTAAGTGATCTGTTCTGGTTATCTTGGATATTTGAAAAAGGGGGAAAAAAGAAACCACTTGGTGAGAGGTGATAAATCTCCAAAGGAAATATATGCCAGGCACTAATTATCTCCCCTGAGATTCTCTATAGATGGACCCATAATTTCTCAAGTGCATGTGATATGGAGTCATTTACACCGTGGACTCCAATATCTGTTGATTTCTCAGGAAGGAGCTAAAAGAGGATATCCAGAAAGAAGGTAGAAATGGCTTTTGCTCTTTGTCTTATCACAGCCCCTACAGATATTATTGACATGGCTTTTGTCTATGGCAGATAATGCAGACTGCATCTTTCCCCATATCTATCTCATGGCAGTATTAGGCTTGGCTGATACATAACATGCTATGATTTGGGCCCTGGTCATTAAGCAACATTATCAGTTAACAGTATATAAATATTGATTTATAGTCAGAGAAATATAACATCATATAAATTAAATAGATGTGATAAAACTTGAACAATCATTAGACTTAGATGAAAAGAAATAAAGCCATGAGTATGTATTAATGAACCAAAATAGAAAAACATTCCAACACACTGCTGGGTGATAACAAGGGAAAGGATTTAGGACCATTTATTCATGCCAGGGATTTCGCATAAAGTATTACACTTGCTCTTCAGAAGAACTGTGTGAGTTAGGTTCTATTATTATCCTCACTCTACACTTAAACGGAACTGAAAATTTTAGTAACTCCTTTAAGGGTACACAGCTAGTAAATGGTGGAAATGGGTCCTACGTCCATACTTCTTTAACTGTATGCTCTTTTATCTTCACAAGCATTCTTTCCACCAGACATATCTTGCCTGGCATTCACTCACAGGAATGTGGGAACTCTTCCCTAGCTGTGATGGAATTCAAGATCACATTTGTAGGCTTAAAGACCAAAGGAAAGGTGAATTGAGTGAAACAGTGAACTTACATGAAATGGGAATAATAACTTTAATACATGTCCAGACTTCTTTCAGGGTAGGGGAATTCTATCCAAAGAAGAGTGGGTGGAGCTAAGGGAACAAAGGACTAGAGATGGCCATGCAATTCCCCACCCACTGCCTCGTTATATTCCATCTTGCCTTGTGCCAAGTCAGAAATAAACTAAATGGAATTCCCAAAGCTTTTCATCTCTTATCATTCGCTTAATGTCACTAACTGATCCTAGTCCTTTCTTATTTTCTTTATTTCTTCTTTTGGAAATGATGATATAAACAATGACGATCTAAGCAATATAACCATTTTGTTACTGTTCTTGCTGCAATAGAAGGGTTAGGTTTTTTTTTTTTAATTACAAGAAAGGAACAATTTATTGCCAGTTCTAAAATTTATCTGCTACTCAATTTTCAATTAGGTATTTTGTGTATATGTTTGTATGTGGTTGTAGAAGTGAGTGTATAATTGTGTGCATGTGTATTTTGGAAAATGCTATTTATAGCTCTTAGAATTAAAAAAAAAACTATACGGGTTCAGTACCTTTGTTTTCAAATGTGAGCCATTGAAATTGGCTTTTTCTTACCCCTTTTTGTAACAAAACTGCAGTATGCACAGTATTCTCCACCCATGGAGAGTGGAAGTGGTTAATCCTCTTCACAGGGGATGAATTGGAAATGGAGCTTTGCAAACGAAGACAGAGATCATTTCCCATCTTCATTATTTATGAAAATCAGTTACTTAATTTTAATTATACACTGTTTGTGCCGTCCACATAAAATGCCTTTTCTTTTATTTAAACTGCAAATAATTGCCAGTAGAATTATTCATTGGAAATTGAAACCTACTTTTTTGATCTCTAGAATGTCTATTAATAATGAATGAGGATGTTATTTATTTGTTATAATTCCACAAATGGAAACTGAAGAAAGACTCTATATTCCTCACTTATTCTGACATTACTTAAGTAAACTCACCTCAGGAGAAATGCAAGAATGTGGAGAAGCAACATAAAAATGAGAACAGCTTCCTTTTTTCTCTTATTTCCTTCCTTCTCTCAACAAATACTGATGTGTAGTTACTTCGGGGAAACCACTGTTAGGTAAAATGAGAGAGGGGAGTTAAATGCCTGCTAGGACCTAATAAACATTCATAAAATCCTTGACATTCGCAAGGGATACACCCTGAAACCTTCTAGAATCCCCATATTCATAAATCTTACTATAGCATATAATTTCCTATATAAAATGCAATAAAATATAACTGAAAAATTTAAGCGACCTCTTTGGATCCTTAATGATTCTATAAATAAAGGAATCAAGTAATTTATAAAACCATTAAAATAAATTTTGCCATTAACATAAACTCTATACCATGTATCTCTCACTTGAGCGGTTTTTGCACTATCCAGAGTGCTTGCTTAAATAGTTTCATGAATTGCTTTTCTCAGTTTCCACACAGAATGTGTGGTGGAATCACTCATGTCTGAGCAACTGCAGAATCTGAATCTTCTGAAATCTTAAATTTATTTTTAAAAAAATCTATTTTCTGTCCATAGCCATCACTTGATTGGATCTCCTCATTTTCTCATCATGTTCATAGAAGATAATTTTCTTATTAGGAAGGTTTTTTTTTTTTTTTTTTTTTTTGGTTTTGTACCCTCCCCCACCCTTGAGAGAATCAGAATTTTATCAGCTTATTGGCATGTGTATGGAGATAAACATAGATTAACTTGGGGGGGAAAAATTTAGATTAACTTAGAGATGGATGCCAAGGGCCTTCCCAGATGTTCTCAGGAGCTACTAGAATTTCTTCTAACACAAGATTTGGAACAGTAGATTCAAGTTTGGGCTTCAGCAAAACTTAAGTATAATATCGGTGTTGAACTTTGAAGACTTGGCAAATGGTCAAACCCCACCTTCTATAATCACAAATGAACATTGTCTGCCATATTCAGGTAATCAATACAGGACAGAAAAGGATGAATTTCCAAAGGAAAGTTACAAATAAATGTTTAATTTCAGAACTGCAAGAAAGATTGAGGAACAACACTTCATGGAGGAGGCAGCATTTGTCTTGGACTTGGAATTCAGGCAAAACTTAGAAATGTGTCAAATATGAAGACATTTTAAGTAGAGGAATGGGATGAGCAAAGACATGTAGGTGAGGACAAAGGGAGTTTACACTAGGGGAATGAATAGTGTATTCCCATCAAATTACAAAAATAATCTATCCTCAGGGTAGAAAATATAGGAATTTTCTCTCTCTCTCTCTCTCTCTCAGCAATTTGGCAAACTAGGCATACAATGTTAGGTTGTTACTCATCTATCTTGTAAGTGCTTTAATGTATTATTTTATATTTAATTTAAGACATCTGGAATATTCTTCACAGTATGTAGTAATGCAAAGATTTATTTTAATTCTATTTCCTAAATGTTTAACCCTACCAGCAGCTCCACTTTGTTCCCTATTTCTCTATTGCTGGTTTAAAGCAAAACTCTTTAAAGAGTTGTCTCTACTGAGAGACTTAATTTTCTCTTCTTTTTTTTTCTTCCATAAGCCTATGGCAGTTGGCTGTTAGATCCCACCTTTCCACTCAAACGCCTCCTTTCAGAGTCACCAGTGAGATCTGCTTGTTGATTTCCAGTCTTCATGCAGTTGATCTGCCCGTGTCATGTGCATTGCTGATCCCAGCATCCTTTGGCAACACATTCACCTCCACAACCTCCTACCTCACTGACCACTCTTCATTGTCTCTTTTGTCATTCCTGCTTATGATTCTGATGCTTAGTGTTGACAGGCCCTAGATCACAGTCCATGGACAGCTCTCTGCATACCATGATTTCATCTAGATACATGTTTTGTTTTGTTTTTAAGATTTTATTTATTTGAGAAGGAGAGCATGCATGAGTGGGGGTGGGAAAGGGGCATAGGGAGAGTG
The DNA here is from genome assembly GCF_020171115.1 of Neogale vison. NCBI lineage: Eukaryota > Metazoa > Chordata > Mammalia > Carnivora > Mustelidae > Neogale > Neogale vison. The sequence continues at coordinate 122,248,405 of NC_058097.1, read as the reverse complement.
AGAAGCATATTTCCTGCTGAGCAGGGAGCCTACCACAGGACTCTGGGATCATGACCTGAGTCAAAGGCAGATGCTTAGCCGACTGAGCCAACCACACACTCCAGATGCATGGTTTTAAATAAAATCTGTATATTCTTATTACTAAATTTATACCTATAGCCTGAATTTTCCCTCTGAACTCTAGTACATGTATAACAGATTTCTTAATATTTCTAACTGGATGCAAATTCCTGGCTTTCTTTCTCCAAACTGCTCTCTGTGAGCTCATCCCAACTCAGCTAATGGAAACTACATTTTTCCAGTGCTCAGGACAGATGCTTTAAAGCCACTTTTGACCACACTCTCTGTTTTCTTATCTGACTTCCATTCCTTCAGTAAATCCTGTTGATTGTACCTGCTATTTTGTTCATCGTATCTTGCCTGGATCACTGCAATAGCCTTCAACTGATCTTGCCAATTGTTTCTTTACAGAGCATCCAGGGTGATCATTTCAAAATGAAAATCAAAGCGTGCCATGCTTCTGTCCTGTACTTTCCAATGACTTGCCATCTCACTTGGAGTGAAAGGATCTTATAATGCCCTAACAGATCCCAGCCAATCTCTGTGCTTCTCTGGCCCGATTTCCTACTAATTCCCCGCTTATTAACTCCAGTAGAAGGGGTGGCTTTATTTCTTAGTTCTTCCTTAAACACATTAGCTCAGAGGCTTTGCAGCTGCTATTCCCTCCTAGAAGCTCTCCCCCAAGATACAGAGGTGGGTCTTTCCTCACTCCTTCATCTTCTCTAAATCATTGCTGAATTTCCCTTCTCAGTGAGACCTCCTGCATCATCCCGTCAAAATTTCAAGCTTTCTCCACACCACCATTTCCCTTTCCTACCGCTGCATTACCCTTGTCATCTAGAATTAGATGTAAATGTATTAGAGTCTAATTCTAAGCAAACTTCCTTTCTTCCACTGATCTTTCTGTCAATTATTGGATCCGTAGCATCTGATTTAATCATAATGATTTTGTAAAATCTATTTCATGTCTGGTGAGGCAAGTCTTCTTTATTATTGCTCTTTTACAAAATTCTCTTGGTTATTCTTAGCTTTCACGCCAGCTTAACCTTAAAAGTACTTTGTCGTGTTCTAAAAGAAGAAAAATCAAGTTGAGTTTTTTATTGGAATTTCATCATACATGCACATTCATTGGGGAAAAATTAACATCTTTACATTATTCATTCTTCCTTTCCAGGAATGCCGTGTGCTCGTCTATGCAGATCTGTTTTCTTTTTGGTATCAGAGTTTTATAATTCTATATTTTTATGGTCTTTCCATATTTCTTAAGTCGTTTGTTTTAGTCAATCTTTTTCCCCTGATATGTTTCTATTGTAGTTACTTTTTCCTATTATGTATTTTCAAATGATATTTCCAGATAGATGTTTTTTCAAATTTGTATCCAACAACAGAGTTCAACTATCTTATTAGTTGCAATGGATTTTCAGTTTATTTTCTTGGGTTTTCTAAGGAGACCTAATGATAATTCTGTCTCTTCTCTTCCTCATATTTTGCTCATGTGGTAGTGCCTCGGCTAGGCTTCCACGGGGATGTTGAATAATTGAAGTGATAACCAGCCTGTTCATTTTCTTCTCCTCCTCAATCTCTTCCCTCTTAAGCCTGATGGTGGCTGTTGGTTTAACATGCATATCTTCTATCATGTTAAGGAGATATCTTTACATTCTAATTTTACTAAAATTTTTGAAAAAATAAGGAACAGTTGAAAAGTATGTCTTGTGCTTTGTGCTTACCTCAATTGAGTTTAGTATTACCTATTGATTTGATTAACCGATTTCTCAATAATAAACCACAGAAATGACGGTCATAAGTGTTTTTTTAAAACATACTATGGAATTTAATTCATTAATATTTAAATGAGGGTTTTGCATCCATATTCATAAGTGTCTCTGGTCAATATTTTTCATATTAGTACAATGTTTTGTGATTTGTTGGAGTCTGTGTCATGTTACTTTTATAAAACAAATTGGAAAACAGTTTATCTTATTCCATACTTAGGGTAGAAAGCAGGGTGTGTGCATCTAAGTATTTTTATGGAAAGTATCTGCTTCTAAGAAATTTGATGTAATTTATTGTCCAAAACTATTTGGTTTCAAAGTCCCACAGCCCTTTTGGTTAACTTAGTGATTCCCCCCCACCCCATGGTAATAATTATATAACCATGCTATATTCCAATGTTCTACTATTTTAAAAGGGAACCTTAATAGTTTTTGATTTTCCAATAGGTAGTCTATTTCAATTGAAATTTCAAATTCTCACTGTGGAATTGTATATAGCATCTTCTTATAGTTTAGAAAAAATATTTTTTCTAGGGGCAACTGGGTGGCACCTGGGTGGTGCAGTTATGTGGCCAACTCTTGCTTTTGGCTAAGCTTGTGATCTCGGCGTTATGAGGTTGAGCCCCGTGTCAGGGTCTGTGCTCAGCCCAGACTCTGCTTAGGTTTCTCTCTCCCTCTCTCCTGTTCGCTCTCTCTCTCTCTCTTTCTCTCAAATAAATAAATCTTTAATTTTTTTTTTCTTTCTAAATCTGTTGTTGTGACGAACTGTCATTTCTAGTTCCGCTTATTTTTATTTCTCTCCATTTTTCTTATTAGTTTTTCAAAAAGCTCACCTTATTAATTAAATTTTCCTTTCTAATAGTAAACCATTTAAAATCTGTAAGCCAATATTTTGATAAGTTTTGACATCAGTTTTTTTTGTCTCAAAAAATTGCTTCAATTTTATTTTGCCTTAGATCTTAAATTTATGTAAGTGATTTTTAATTTCCCATTGATTGCTTTTGCTCATTTGTTAAAATTATTGTTCTTATTTTCTCTTCTTATTTTAGTGTGGTCAGAAAATGTGGCCCATGTAATTTCTGCTACAGAGAGTTTATTGGTGCTTTTTTTTGTGATCCTAGCTTAAGTTTTGTAATAGTCCATGAGCACATCAAAATAAGGTGCTCTTCTAGCTGTAATGAAGGAAATTATTTTATTTCAACCTCTTAAATTCTATGATTATATTCCCTCTCTATTTTTTTAATTTGGGGAGGGACTATTTTAATGTCTTAACATGTTACAATGTCCTGCAACAGTACTTTTGCTAATTTTGCCTCATAATGCCAACCGTTTACCTGTTTTACTTTATATATCGATTCTTGTGTTTTTTTGCATACACGTTCATCAAAATTTGGTTTATTGAGAAGTGTACTATGTTCCCTGCACTATGTAGCCCATGTGAAGTCCCCTCATATGTTGAATTCTTCCTTTACCGATAGTGATATTTCTTTTTTAAGATTATATTTATTTATTGGACAGACAAAAGATCACAAGTAGGCAGAGAAGCAGGCAGAGAGAGAGGAGGAAGCAGGCTCCCTGCTGAGCAGAGGGGCTCCATCCCAGGACCCTGAGATCATGACCTGAGCCGAAGGTAGAGGCTTTAACCCACTGAGCCATCCAGGCACCCCCGATAGTGATATTTCTAACCTTGGTTTAGGCCTTTGCTTTTTGGGAAATGTGAAAATCAGCTTTAGCACTTAGCTGATTTTGAGACCATTCCCTTCCTACAACATCTGAAGTGACAGCGTATACATCTAAGAGACAAAGTCCCCCTGGAGCAGTCTTGCTGCCCACACTCTTTGTTTCCTTTCTGGTAACAGCATTTTCCACACGCATTGTGGTAGGACCACTGTGGCTGCCTCACATGGTCTCCAGGTTGTTGTGAGCCATGGGTCCCTGGAGCCGGGAAGAGAGCGTGGCTTCCTGCTTCTTTTCACATCCATTGGTGGCATCGTCACTGTTTTATCGTGTACACTTCTTCAGCCCTACAACCTGTGGGTGTTGCCTCACGTTCCCACGGTGAATAGAATATCTATCTGTCTGGTTTTAGGGATTTGCTGTTTTCTTTTTTTTCATTTTCCTTCCAGTGTCTTAATAGGCAATTTTGTGGACAGTTAATAGAGACAGAGTCAGGAGCTACTAACCCAGTAAAAATAAATAAAATAAAATAATAAAAGAAAATAAAATATGCTGCTCCTGGAGTGTTTCTACAGGAACATGGAATATTCTGTCAGCACTGTATTTTAAGTACTCTCACCTGCTTAGAGTATAACAGAAGGCTCCCCTGGGAGACAACTGCAGCAGTCCCTGAGAAGTTCTAAGCCCTGGGAGCGGGGGTGGGACAAGCTGTAAGTGGACAGATGCATTAGGGAAGCAGAATCTATAATGTGGAAAATAAATAAGTTTGTATGTATGTGTATGATTGTGAACTGGGAGGTTTGGTCGGAAGAACAAACATATGGGAGAAATTCACATTGGTGACAAACTTCCCAATACAAATTAATGAGAATGCTTGGAATGTTGCTAAAGGAAGAATGATAATGAAAAGAAAAGGATTACAGTTATATAGAGTAAGTATTTTAGTTTATTTTATAAGGAAATGCATAGGGAAGAAGTAAAATGCAATTTTGTGGAAAAAATAGATAAATTAAAAGATGAGATATGTTTAAAATTGTTAAATCAAGGAAAAGGGTATATTAATGTTTGTTTTACTATCCTTTTTACTTCTCTGTATGTAGAGAACATTGTCATAATAAATAGCATGAAGAAAAAAGGAAGGGAGAAAAGTGAGCTAGTTTGGGACATAGTCTCTTAGGGCGCTAATAGAACCCCTTATTCCAGGTGACAATATTTAGGGGCCACTGGAAATGTAAGAGTAGACCCCCCAGTGATCAAGAAGGGAGGTGTTTTAAGTATAGAAGTTGTAGATGAAGTTATTACATGCTTAGGTAGAGTTCATAAAGCTATTTTCTAAATATATAATATTAATGTCATGTTCTCTTGACAGTTAGCAGTGTGACTGTAGACAGGTTCAGTTTACAGGAGATATTATGGTATGGATTGTTTCTATTGGATTTTAATATTTGTGGCATATGTCTGCCTTCATAGCAGATATGTGCATTGTTTGGTAAAGTTTAAAGAAGCTTATCATTCTCCTTAGCAATAGGTATAAAAGGCCTTGAAATAATCCTTGAATGAGTAGTTTTAGGAAGCAGTGATTCCGAATCATCAAAGACATGTAAACAAAGATGTTTACCATCATATTCTTAGAACAGAAAATATAAAGTAAACAAAATGACCCTAAACAGGTAAACAGAAAATAGATGATGATTTAACCACAGGAAGGGACACTGTGTATAACCAGGACAAATCATGCTTTTCAGTAATGAGGTAGGAAAATCCTCTCTAAACTAGGTGCAACCAGGATATCAAACTAAATAAAATTATAATGTATATGACTAAATGGAAATATATCATTTTATCAGCAACTATCTTAGGGTTACAAGATGACAAATTTCATCTTCTTCCTTGTACTTTTCTGTATTTTCTCAAATATTTAAAATAAACACTGTTTTATTAGAAAACAAACACTATTCAAATAATAAATATAAGAATAAAATAAAAATAAAGTGGTTGAAGGGGTGGTCTAAGTTCCTTCTGAAGAGAAAATGAGCTTGTCTCTGTTTGTAGACTAAATGATGCAGTAGAAACAGGAAAGTCTAAGTGAAAAACACTCTAGAAAAGACAAGCTTATAGGGGATTCAAAATGGTTCTGGACAAGGGATTGTTACCTGTGTTATTACAGAACAGCATATTATAGGATATGATCTTGCTCTCAGAAACACTATCAATCAGTGCTCTTCAGCTACAAATAACATTAAAAATTCCTTGAACTTCTCAGCAAATGTGCTTATTCCTCCTTGTTTCCTCATTCTTTATCAACCTTATCAGATCTGCATTTTTCAAGGAATTGAAATTCCTTGAAGTTTTCTCATTAGTAATTCTTTTCTCTACTTTGGGAACTTCTATGACCCCTTGTCAGGAGGATAATAGAATCCAGAGAATTTAAATGATTTGCCTACAAGTACAAGGTAAGCTGATTCTCTGGGTCAGTTGCCACATAGGGAAAGAGTCTTGGAGTTATGAACCACTATCATTTGTATGCAGCTGCAGCCCAAATGGCCAACAGATGCTGAATGTTAGCGAAAGTCCATCAGAAGTGTATTTTTCCTACCTAAAATTCTAATTGCTGACATGGAGAAAAGAAATAACAAGGCAGAAAACACCAGAATGAAGCAATTAAAACGATCAAGGGGATATTGGGGGTAATGAGAAAAAGATACAATTTTTTTCAGCGTGGAAAAATAAATGCTTAGAGAAGAAGAATGAGTATAAGATTATGAATGGCAAATATAAACCCACTTTTCAATTCGGGAATATGCATTTGATTTGAGGGTATAACTTGAAATCTAAAGGATGTAAAAAGAAGTGTGTAATGTCTTTGGATTGGGCAATGAAGAAGAAAGTAAAAGGAAAGGTGTTTTGTACACATTCTCTCATTATATGACAAGCTGTCAAATTGCTTTGTTATAATCCCAACTCTGCCACCAGCCATTCACATGATCTTTACTTTTCAGGCCTCTAATTTATTTTGTATTGAATCAGAAATAGAATTAGTTGGGCTTGAGGATACTGTCTGATGCAAAAGGATTTTTTTCTAAATTTTGTAACACAAAAAATATATAAATATTCCATTATATATTTGTTTTTCTTAAAAGATTATACATACTAGAAATGTGAAAAGACCTGGGAAGTATTTCTTTATATTTGAGGTTGCTGGTGACATTATAATTTTTAAAAGCAAATTAGTGGTTCCTAACAAGACCCTACACTAACATGCCTGCAGGCTGCCTCTCCAAGATCAGTCCCCAGGCAATGATGAATAGATAGGATACAGATTTAATGCGGTGTTTGTATATGTAATGTATTTGGTCTGAGAGAAACTGCAAGTTTTACTCAGCCTTTAGTAAGGCTTTGGAAAAAGAAAATAGAAAAAGCATTACGCAATTCTGTTTACTCCTCTTACCAGATATCTTAGTGCTTAACAGTTATTCTCACAGCATATTTATAACAACTGAGATCCTTGTTACAATGTTCCTCAGATGTAAAATCAGTAAAGAACTGAAGACTTTTACTTGTAGAGATCTAAACTAATGCCCAGTCACATCCCCAAGGGTATGAATTATAATGTAAGCAGTATTTACCTTTAATGCTGCTTTTTTTAGGGCCAAAGGGTGAGATTCTGTCTCAAGAGTCATCTTGCCCTGTGGTGAATACCTAACCACTTCCCTGGTTCCTTCTGTTACCCCCAGATCCATTGAGGTTGAAGGCTGAGTTATGGTCTTTATAGTGAGATTTCCCTGGGAGTGTAATTAAACCCCCAGAGGAAAATGTGCTTAAAGATGTTTGAGAAATATGACTATTTCAAAACATATATGTATATAGATATGATTATAGATTATAGATACCATATATATATAGATTCCAGAAGCAAATACTAGGGCGGCTAAACCAAAAACTTAAAATTAGTTTAAAAAACAAACAAAAAGGGGGCACCTGGGTGGCTCAGTGGGTTAAAGCCTCTGCCTTCGGCTCAGGTCATGATCCCAGTGGGATCGAGCCCCACATCGGGCTCTCTGCTCCGCGGAGAGCCAGCTTCCTCCCCTCTCCCTGCCTGCCTCTCTTGCCTACTTGTAATCTCTCTCCCTGTGTCAAATAAATAAATAAAATCTTTAAAAAAAAAAAAAAGGATAAGAGATTAGCAATTTGAACTATGAATCAAAAAAATAAATAAAAAGAACAAAGAAGAATATTAAATATGAACAATATAATAGTCATATTTTAAAAACAAACAGCCAATGAATAAATAGCTGAGGAGCCAATTAAGACCTTGGAGACCATATTAAGCAGATCTTCAATATGGAAAAAGGAAAGACAAATAATGGAATATGCACAAGAAAAGCTGAGTAATATGAAGAATATGGATAGTGAAAGTAATGTTTGGAAAATAAAGATATCAGAAAAACTGAATTTTTTAAAATGGAGATGAGAAAATATTTGAAATAGTGGATTTTTAAAAATTTAAGTAGAAGATTATAGATGAAAAACATTCAGAGAATGTCAAAGGAGAGAGAGAAGGAATGATCCACTCATAAAAACACAATGAAATTTAAGAACATGAAAGTGAGAGAAAATTCTGAAAACATACAGAGGAAAAAGAATAAAACTCAGGTTAGTAACAGATTCTTCAACAACAACACTGGATATAAGAAGACAAGATTAAAACTTAGAAGCATAGCATAGTCAATTTTTCACTGAAATATAAGGATATGATAAAAATATTCTTATAATAATAAAATCTCAGAAAATTTGTCAGAATTTCACAATTGGGTTAAAATAGATTATGTAAACCATTCAAATAAAAGGCAAGGCAAGTCTAGAAGTTGTCACAAGAGCTATATAAAATAAAGATGATCAAATACTAAAGTTTTTAATTATATTTTGAAATAGTAAGGGAAATAAAAAAGGAATTAAAAGTCTAGGTTTGGACTAATATGATAGCCACTAGCTATATGAAGGGTACATGTTCAGTTTATTTAGGCAGTATAATAATATTAAGCACAAAATACATGCAGAAAAAGAATAATAGAGCTACAAATAAAATCCACTACCATATTGGGAGATATAAATACATATCTCTTGATAACCTGCGATCCAGGTTAAAGAAAAGAAAACAATATAAATAAAAGACTGATCTAGTAATCTCATACAGAGTTCTACACCCAGTAAATAGAAAGGGCAAATTTTTCTCAAGAATGAATGAAATTTTTAAAAAATGAGCATAAAACCTCAACAAATCTCAATAACAACAATCTCAATAACAAACCTTAACAACAATAATACAGACCATGATCATTCACTACAACATCATTAATTTAGAAATTAATAACAAAAATACAAATTAAAAAATCTCCATGCATGCAGGAACTAGAAAACACTGTAAATATGTCACAGATTATGAAAGAAGCATGAAAAAATTAAATAATACATAAAATTGAATAAAAATGCTCCATAACAAAATTTGTAGGATTAACAAAAACGATGCTTCAAAAAATATATCGTCTGAAATACTTATAATAGAAAAGAAGAAATCTTCAAAAATAATGAGCAAAATTTTTAACTTAGAAATGTAATAAAGGATAAGCCAAAAGAAAAGAGAGAGATAATAAATAAAATGTAGAAATAAGTGGAATACAAAAACATGTTATAATTGAGACCAGCAGATTAAAAGTTACTCTTGAAATACAAATACTGTTAAAATAGATAAACTTCTGGCAAAAGTAATCCAAAGTTAAAGAGAGAAGATAAAATGTATACTATTAAGAATGAGGAGGACGTAACTAAAAATAAAATGAAGGTTTAAAAAGATGAATCTTATCGACAATTATATGCTGAACTCTTAGACAAAACAGACAAATACTTATAAAAAAAACTCACCTTACTAACTTCATTCAGAAGGGATGAGTAATTAGTACAATTTATAACTAGTTAAAAAAAAATTGAGGAAGAGGTTAAGAATCTTTTCAGAAACAAAATAGTATACCAATATAGTTATGTGGATGAGTTCTACAAACAACTTAGAAAAGAAGTTATTCCAATTTTACAAAAGCTTTTCCAAAAATATAATACAAGTGAAATACTCTCTAGTTCATTTTAAAAAGACAGCATTACTCTATTATTAAAACTATACTTTTAAAAAACTAAAAATTTTTCCCCAAAAATAGAAAGAAAGAAAACCTATTGGATTCATTTTATTCTTCAGTATAGAAGCAAAATTGCTAAGCAATATATTACCAAATTGATGTACTTAAAGAAAAATACATCCCATGATCAAATTGTGTTTATCCTAGGTATTCAAGAGTCATTTATTGTTATTTTTAGAGATTTTATTTATTTATTTATTTATTTGAAAGAGGGAAAGACAGAGATGGTGAGTGAGTTGGTGAGGGGCAGAGGAGATGGGAGAGGGAGAAAGAGAGAGAATCTGAAGGAAACTCTGTGCTGAGTGTGGAATTCAATGTGGGGCTTGATCTCATGACTCTGAGATCATGACCTGAGGTGAAACCAAGAGTTGTAGGCTTACTCAATTGAGCCACTCAGGCTCCCCAAGAATTATTTATTGTTAAAGGATCTGTAATATAATTTAGATTAAAAGACGTGATTGGATAAAGACACTAAAAGACAAAAAGACCAAAAAAAACCAAACAAACCTGCATCTCAGTAGAAACATACAAAATGTTTAATACACTTTGGTACTCATTTTTTTATTTTTTTAAGATTTTATTTATTTATTTGTCAGAGAGAGCGAGCGAGAGTGAGCACAGGCAGACAGAGTGGCAGGCAGAGTCAGAGGGAGAAGTAGGCTCCCTGCGGAGCAAGGAGCCCGATATGGGACTTGATCCCGGGATGCTGGGGTCATGACTTGAGCCGAAGGCAGCTGCTTAACCAACTGAGCCACCCAGGCGTCCCGGTACTCATTTTTAATTAAGAAAAAAATACTGTTAGGAACTAAGAAGTCTATGAGAACTTCTAAAACCTTATAAAGAGTGTATTAGTAAGAGTTCTGCAGAGAAGTAGTACCAATAAAATGTGTATATATAGAAGCATATTTATTATAAAGAATTGGCTTATGAGATTGTGGAGGCTGGAGTGTCCTAAATCTGCAGGGTGAGCTGTCAGTCTGGAGAGCAAAAAAGAGCTGATATTGCAGATGAGTCCATTGGAAACCTGCTGGAGAATTCTCTCTTACTCAAGGGATGCTGGTCTTCTTTTCTATTCAGGTCTTCAATTGATTGGATGAGGCCCTCCCACACCTACAGGGCAATCTGTTTTACTTAAAACCCACTTATTTAAATGTTAATGTCATCTTAAACACCCTTACAGTAACATACAGAATAATCTTTGATCAAATATCTGGTCACCTTTTGGCCCAGCCAACTTGACGCATAGAATTAACCACCATAGAGAGTGTCTAAAATAAATAGCAAACAAACTAAAAGGCCAGAACAAACATGATAGTAAATGGAAAAAATTCTTAGAAGAATTTAGTTTAAAATTCAGATGTGATAAAAAAAAATCTGACTATTAATACATATATTCAAAATTGTATTGACAGTCCTTGCCAGTACAATGAAACAAGAGTAAAAGAATTAGAGGAATATATATTAGAAATGAGAGAATGGGGTGTCTGGGTGGCTCAGTTGGTTGGGCATCCAACTCCTTGATTTTAACTCAAGTCATGAGCTTGGGGTTCTGGGATTGAGCCTTGCATTGGGCTCCATGCTCATTGGGAATCTGCTTGGGATTCTCTCCTTCTGCCCCTCTCCCTGCTCAAGCTTGTTCTTTCACTCCCCTCTCTCTCTCTCAAAAAGTAAATAAACAAATCTTAGAAAAAAAAAAAAACAAGAAATGGGGAAATAAAAATGTCATTACTTGCAGATGATACAATCATTTACATTGAAAAAAGTGAAGTAATCAATAGGTGAATTATTTTAAGTGAGGAGAATTGGAAAAGTAGTTGGATATAAAAATAAAATACACAAAGTCAGTTGCCCTTTTGTATATCAGTGGCTAAAACCCAGAAAACATAATTAAAAAGAATATATCATTCACAATAGTATCAGGCGATACTCAGTACTTTCAGATAAATCTATCAAAAACAGTGCAAGATCCCTATGAAAAAAATTATAAGCTTTATTTAGAAATATTAAAGAAAATCTAAATAATTGGGAAAATACACCATATCCATGGGTAAAAAGGCAATACTATGTATTATCAATTCTCAGACTCACCTGGAGAGTCAACACAATTCAATTAAAATGTCAGCAGGATATTTAATGGATCTTGATAAGATATTTCTAGAAATTTAAAAGTTTGATAAAGAGATATAATTGAAGAGATGAACTATAATGAAAGACTTGCCCTACACAATTTTATTTAGACAAGATGTATTATGAAAATGTGATAATTAAGGTGTTATATTATTGACAGAATTGAATAGAAAGTCCAGGAATAGACCCATGCATATGTGGAACTTTGACATAAGACAGAAAATTTGTGTCAAAAGATTTTAAAAATTTTAAGTTAAAATACTTGACATTGATAAGAACAAATGTAAAATTAGATCCCTACCTCACGTGGTAAAACAAAAATCAACTTCATAGTGATTAAGCACTTCCATATATAAAAAGAACTTTGAAACTCTCTGTAGAAAATATGGGTGAAAATATTTGGACCACAGGGAAGTATTTTTTTAAGACACAGAAAACATTTCTACAAAACATTGTTGGGGTGCCTGGGTATCTCATTCAGTTAAGCATAGGATCATGGGTTTCAGCTCAGGTCATGATCTCAGAAGTACAAGATCAAGCCCTGGGTTGGGCTTCATGCTCAGCATGGAGTTTGCTTGAGATTCCCTCTCTTCTTTCCCTCTGCCCCTGTCCCTGCTTGTTCTCTCTCTCTCTCTCTCTCTCTCTCTCTCTGTCTCATTAAAATAAATAAGTAAATAAATAAATTCTTTTAGAAAACAAACCAAAACAAAGCAAAATGTTGAATTGACCTAGTGATTCTACTCCCTCAGTCCAAACCCAAGCAAAACTCTGTCACATGCACAATACAGGAAATGTTTAAAAGTGTTGACAATAGCACTGTTCACAGTGGCAAAGGCTGGAAGTACCTCAAATGTGGATCATGAGAATGGTGAAGCAAACCATCATTTATTCATTACATTGTATGTTACAATGTAATATACAGCAATCTAAACAAATGTAATAGAGAACATGGATGAATTTTGGCAATAAATATCAAGTGAAAAAAAGTGAATTTCAAATTATAACATCATACGTCTTATAATTACATATAAAAAAGGAAGCAATGAAATGATTAATATGGAATCTGGGATATGGTTTCCTTGGATAATTCAAGGTAAGGGCATGGGGACTACCATTTAGTTACATCTAGATTATTGGAAAGATCCTGTCTTTGATTTTGGGTTCTAGGTTCATGTGTACTTAATATGTTATTAGAAATAACTGTCTTATTTCCTTTGTCAATTATGAAAATGCCTTTCTGCCTAATTCTACACCTGTCAATCCTGGTGCAGACATAGTATATTTTTAGTTAGCTAAATTGCATAACTTACCTATTGCAGCATAAGAACTACACCAAAAGTTTGAGCTTTAAACCAGTAATAATTGTTTGTCCTAGATTCTGTGGGTCAGCAACTCAGATAGATTACAGTGAGGATGGCTTGCATCTGCTCCATGGTGCCTAAGGTCTCAGCTGGAAGACTCAAAATCAATTGATATCTAGAGCATTAAGGGCTGCTGCTGTCATTGCAATGGTCTGTTTGCTAGGATGTTTATCTTTGTTACTCCTCACTCACAAGAAGGAAGGCAAGTTTCAATAAATAAATGGTTCATTTAGATCTAAGAGGGATAAAGTAAGAGCGAACGACTGGGCTCTTTCATTCAATGGTTATTGAGGTTAAAACTCCCAGTTCTCAAATTGTCTTTCTATCTCACATAAAGTAGCTGAACCAACAATCCCATTTCTATAGTTTGAAACAGTTTGTGCAAAGGCTGAGAAGAAAAAAACAGTCAAAGTGTATAGTAACTCTAAGAATGATAATTTTAGTTTCATCTCTGAGCCCCAAAAAGAACAACTGGTAGAAAACAGACACAATCAAGTCTTCACTTTTCCACCTTATGGTCCCCAGGAGGCATTTTGTTCTCCACCTTGATGTTTGTGATCTTTTCTTATATACATTTTTTGAAATTTACCCCCTTGGGCTAGCTGCATCCTGTAAATGATGTTACTTCACATGTGCTCAACGATGTGGGACAGCCTTCAGCAGTGGAACTTGGGCCTTGTGTCTTGCAGCATATTTTACCTTGGGACTAGGGATTATCATTATACGTTTTCCCAACAGTTTCTCTTTCATCAGAGTCTGAAGAAAACTAATAGAATTGGATTGGAGAACATTAGCGTAAAACTGGTATATTGATCCAGAAGTATGCTTGCCCTGAGATTACCAGGGAAGATTTTAAGACAACATACAGACACCTTTATTTTCTCCTTCTTTAGTTGGATTCTGGGCTCATGCAGCTCCATTCCCGTTCATGCACTCACCAGGTTCGAAGACCCCTTTTCCTGACCAGTTATCAGCCACTGAGATCCTTTTGACTATTTTACTTAAAGGCTCGTGTAACACTCATAAATAGAAATTTGTTTTGACTACCAGGACATACAAATTTTATCTTGGTGTGAAATCTCCCTAAGTTCTTCTGGTTTTCAACTGATACCATATTGGGAAATCTTGAATTTCAACTTGAATGTTGTATTCAATTACTTTATAAATCTAGTTGCCAAGCTCTTGGCATTACCCTGAACAATTCTTGGCCTGCCTTGATTCATCCTTTTTCAATTTTCTGATTAGAACCAAAACTTTTTAAGTCTCCTATACCCTTAATCCCATGATCATTACCAAAGATAATGATAAATGATAATGTTTCAGTGTTAATGAGGGAGTAAATAGCATGTTAATGACATTTGCAGATGTATCTAAATTAGAAGTTGTTAACACCAATGAGGCCAGAAAGAAAATACTGAAAGTCCTAAAGAAGTAGAAGCACACAGAGGAAAAAACAAACACGAAAACAAACCGAGATTCAACATAACATATACATATTCTTGTAAGGAACAGAGAGCTAATAGAAAAGAGCCAACTACTGTCCTGGAGACCTGAAGAAAGGAAGAAACAGCAAAGGTTATCTAAAGAGGATTTTACTGATGGCTGGAATTAATTCCAAGGGTTTTATACTAAGGACTTTCAAAAGTATCCTTACTTCTCTGACCATTGTTGTCCTGGTAAATGTTTAACAAGGGGATCCCTGACCAAAAGAAAAAAGGAAAAAAATAAATAGAAAAGGAAGAAAATATGCACATGTGTTCACAGATATATGATTATTATAACATTTGCTAACATAGAGGGTGTATATAGCACTATTTACAAATAATGAATATATGAGTTTCCTGGGTGGGTCTGTTGAGCATCTGATTCTTGGTTTCAGCTATCTCAGGGTCCTGAGATCAAGTTCCATGTTGGGCTCCATGCTCATTACAGAGTCTGCTTGAGATTCTCTCTCTCTCTCTCTCCTTCTGCCCCTCTCTCTGCTTGTGCTCTCTCTCTCTCTCTCTGTAAAATTAAATAAATTATTAAAATAAAGGCAAATAATGAATATAATATTCTTTTTTAAAAAAGATTTTATTTATTTGACAGACTACTTACACAAGTAAGCAAAGAGTCAGGCAAAGAGAGAGGAAGGGAAGCAGGCTCCCTGCCGACAGAGAGCCTGATGCGGGACTCGATCCCAGGACCCCGGGATCATGACCTGAGCTGAAGGCAGAGGCTTTAACTCACTAAGCCACCCAGGCGTCCCATGAATATAATATTCTTTATTTTAAATTTGATATAAACAATTAATTCTCATAGAATACTTCTTTGATTTTTTCCAAATTCTTATACCCATATCCCATTCATAAGCAAGAATTGTTCCAAATTGATGTTGGCTGATATTTTCATTTCCATTGAATAAGATGAAAGTAAAATAGCAAAGATGTATGCCAGAATTACTTTGATCTGTAAATGACTTAAGCAACTTTTTTTGCTGAACCAGATACTCTGAATATTTCCTCCATTTTTTTGTGCTATTCACAAAATGATGGTTGTGGACATAATAGGTTTTTAAGTTTAATCTCTATAATTAATATTTTCTCTGTCACTTTCTTAAGTCTAGATAATCAACAAAGCAATTAATCAAGACTTGATTTGTAGTATTTGCTGATTTCCATGGTCTCCCCTGTTATTCTAGAACACTGCTGACCTTGTCCTTGGCCTGCTTCAAAACTGGTACAGATCAGTGTAATCATTAGATGACTACTCCGTCACTCTGCTATGACAGGCAGTCAAGTGTATTCCTTGTCTTTCTTGTTTATCTCCTGCCATTTTCCACCTCACTCCAGTATCCTCTGCTCCTCACTCCATACCACTGATGGCATATTCCAGAGGTAGTGCTCTTAATTCAAGTAGTTCTTTGCCTAGTCTGTTCTACTCACTCTTCTCCATCAGAAGGAATTGTATTTGTTTGTCAGAGAGCAACTCAAATGTAAAGCTTTGCCAGACTTTCTAATAAAGTTACTTTTCCCCACCTTTGTACCCCTGTTACCACTTGTTTATATTTTTCTTAAGTAATGTATACAATACACTTTACACAAGACATAGCATGTAGTGAATATTCCGTTGGTGGTCTCTCCTCCAATTTCCCTAATGGCAAGGACACGAATTTTAGAATGCAGGTCCCAGTGACTTTGTTAGCTCTGCGATCTTAGGTAAATTATACAACCTCTTTATGTTTCAGTTTCTTCATCTGTAAAATGGAAATAATTATTTTCTCTTTTAGAGCCACAGATATAAATATTGGAAATAAATCGGACACTGTCGATGAAGCACCAAGTCCATTTTAGGTACCCATTACATGTCACTTCTCTTTCTTTCCAACCCCATTTTTTTCATTCTATATATTAATCATTTGTATTCATATACCCCTTACAAGATTGTGAGTTCCTTGGCTGCTGAGACCATCCTTGCTTAATTTTCTGTGCTTCACACTGACCAATTATAATCCTTGGAACATGGTGCAAGCTCATTGACTATGAAATAAATAAAGAGTGGGTATGTCTTAGATTTCCCTATTGTGACTGGATTTAGCATGAGCATTCTAGGAATTCAAGGGCAACTTGAGTTCATGAAATGAACCAACCACCTAGTAATAAGTGAGCATCTACTATGGGCAGAATATGAAAGAAACTTGACATTGTTATTATTTTAAGTGAATTCATGGCTTAAGTTGGGAGACAAGATATCTCTGTATGAAACTTTAAATAACATGATGAAAAATATTGGGTAAGATCTTTCATGTACAAATTCTTCAATATGAACAAAAAGTCCAGTAGAATATAAGAGACAGGAAGTCTCTCTAGTGGGCAAGCATATTCAGACATTAGTGAAGGAGGTAGAATTTTAGGGACCATAAGTGCTAAGATTAGGTATAGTGAATAAATCTTAAACAGATAATGTTTGTTCTTGAGCAATAATGAAAATTCATTAAAAAAAAATTAACGTGTCCAGGGCACCTGGGTGGTTTAGTGGGTGACTCTGCCTTTGGCTTGGGTCATGATCTCGGGGTCCTGGGATCGAGCCCCACATTGGGCTCTCTGCTCAGGGGGAGCCTGCTTCTCCATCCCCTTCTGCCTGCCTCTCTGCCTGCTTATGCTCTCTCTGTCTCTATCAAATAAATAAATAAAATATCTTAAAAAAAAATACGTCCGAGTTCTGTACAAGTCTGAAGGAATTAGCCATTTGGGAGGGAGTTTTCATTTAAAAAACAAAAAACCCTGAATATTATAAGCTGAATTGTGCACCTCAAAATTCATGTTGAAATTATAACCTCAGTTCCTCAGAATGTGATTGTATTAGAGATAAGGTCTTTAAAGAGGTAATTAAGTAAACTGACGTTATATGGTTGGGCCCTAATCCATATGACTGGTGTCCTCATAAGAAATTAGGACAGACAGCATAGGCTGAGGGAAGATCCTGTGAGGGCACTGAAAGGTGGTCATCTGGAAGGTGGTCAACTGGCCAACCCAGCTGAACACCTTGATCTTGGACTTCTGACCTCCAGAACTGTGAGAAAATAAATTTCTGTTGCTCAATCCACCCTGACTATTATTTGTCATGGCAGATCAGCCAGACTAACACACTAAGCAAGGTTGACAGCTATAGGAATGGAATAAGTGAATCTGAGGTTCACTACAGGGGAACCATGGAGAAGGACCCGTGAAATAGTAGGATTTAGGGGTCAGCATTTAGGACTTACACCATAGCAAACCCACCTAGAGGGCTGTGACCCTCCCAGGTCTCTTTCAGTAGGTTCCATTTACTTCCTGACATGCTCCGGCATTCTACACCTCCCTCTCCTGCCACCCCTTGTTTTGCCTTCTTGCAGAAGTCTGCTTAGCTTTTCACATGCCCCTGTCAACACTCCTTGTAGGATAACTTGTTCCCTGTCTCATTACCCTTGGTATTGACTTTACCAGTCTGTAGTCTGTGGGTCTGTCTCCCAACTAGTCATGAGCTTCTGATGGATGGGGTCAGTTTTAGGTATATTTATAGATCTTTAGTCAAATACAACATTGGACATGTAGCAAGTCCTTAATACATATTTTCTGGCTGAGACTACACTTGGTTTATGCCTCCATCTCCAGAAAAACTGAATTTTTATATTACATTATGCCTTGACATATGCTTTTAATACTATATGTATTCTTTAATGGGATAAAAACTTAATAATTTTTGCTGTTTTATTTCTTCCTATTGTACTTCCATTGTGCCCTTCCTTTTCCTCCTTCCCCACTGCTCCTGCTAGATAATCCAGGCTATAAAATCCCTGATGGTGGGGCGCCTGGGTGGCTCAGTGGGTTAAGCCTGTGCCTTCGGCTCAGGTCATGATCCCAGGGTCCTGGGATCGAGCTGCACATCAGACTCTCTGCTCAGCAGGGAGCCTGCTTCCCTTCTTCTCTCTGCCTGCCTCTCTGCATACTTGTGATCTCTCTCTGTCAAATAAATAAATAAAAATCTTAAAAAAAAAAAAAATCCCTGATGGTGGGGTTTGTTGTTTCTTTATCTCTGCCCTCTTGTCCTCTGCTACCTCTCTGTATCAGGAATGCTGCCTCAGAGTCGGCTGCTGTTGGTGTCATCAGACAAATGTAAAATGAATCCACAAGGGCGGGGCTTTGAGAGTTTTCCTTCCTATCCCTTGTTTATGGAGTTTGGGAGACAGAACTCATTTTGAAATTGTAGTCACATGAGGGGGTAAGTGATCATTCAATTAACGTTTCCTGGGATACTGTTATAGGAACTGGAGATACAGGAGGAAAAGGAGACTGTTCTCAAGGAGCTCACAGACAAGGAGATAATGACAGTAGGGCACTGGGTACAAAAACAACAGTATTAAGAACAGTGTGTCAGGCACCTGACTCACATTAAAGGCTCCCCAGAGGTGAGGTCTGTACAGGACACTCTTAGCAGGAAATCAGAGTTAGTCAAGTTTGGTTGGACTAGAGAAAAGGCTGTACTGGTAGAGATGGAGTAGGTAACTAAGCACAGCCAAATTATAAAGAAACCTTTATCCTTGTATAAAGATTTAAACCATTAAAGTGTTTTAGAGGGGGGTAGGAGATTATTATGTTCAGAATGAAATTTTAAAAAGCTCTCTGTAGCTGCTGGGTATAGTGGATCAATTACAGAAAGAGACTAGAAGCAGGGAGATCAGAGATTGGTTTTTATTTTATCTTGAAAATAAAGGAGAACTTTCTTAGATTTTTTATATTTCCATGGCAGTCATTGGCATGATGGTGTATTAGTTTTCTACTACTGAAAATCATCCCCAATTTAGTGACTTAAAACAACACAAATTTGTTGTCATATATTTCTGTGTGTCAGGAGCCTGGTATGTATCTCAATGAGCTAAAGTTAAGGTACAGACAGAATGTGTTCTTATCTAGTGGTTTTAGGAGAGACTCACCTTCAGTGCTCATTCAAGCATTAGCTGGATTCACGTTTTAAGTGTGGCCATACATTTTTAAGACTGAAGTTTCTATATCTTGCCAGCTATCAGTCAGGGGTCATCATTAGCTCCTAGAGGCCTCTCTACTATCAGAGCACATGGGTCTCTATGTCTCAGAGCAGCAAAGGTGGTCAAATCCTTCTCACTGTGCCATCTCTCCGATCCAACCAGAAAAATTTCTCTAAATTTAAGGATTCATGTGATTACATTGAGCCTGTCTGAATAATCCAGAAGAATCTCCACCATCTCAAGATCTTCAACTAAATCACATTTTCAAATTCCCTTTTGCCATGTAAAGTAACATATTCACAGGTTCCAGGGATTAGGAAAGGACATTTTTGAGGAGCCATTGTCTCTTGGTCCTGATTGACTGTAATTGCCTGTAACGCTGTTTTGGCTCTCTGTGCCTATGTCTTGATTGCTATCTTTAAATTCCTGCCACTTGCAATGTTATTAGAAATGTGTAAACTTGGACCCCATCCTAAATCTACAAAATGAAAATCTATATTTTAGCTACATTTCCAGGTTATTCATACGGATGTTAAAATCTAGGAAGCACTGTTCTAAATAACTCACATGTTCTCATCCCCCTCTGAACTTAGAACATTTAAACTCTTGTCCTGTTGAGCTGAGTTGTTAAGAGGATGTTTGGTCAAACAAATTTCTTGTGTTGGGCACCAAGTTTTCTTTTTGCCTTCTCAACATTCCTGGTAACTGATGCTGTTCCTTGGGCCTGCATCTATGTCTTCATTTCTAGAATCACAAAATCTCCAAGGTCAAGATGTCACTACCTGCAAGGGGTAGAAGGTAACTAGAATCCTGGGGTATAAAGGAAGAAAGGGAAGTGTTTTTAAGTGGCACAGTCTGTTCAAATCACTGTGCTCATGAGGCAGGAAAGAACAGAGAACTAGTAATTTGTGAATCCATGCTGTTCACTGGGTTTTGTGGGGAGTTGTCAAAGCCTGGAGAACTGGCTTCATCTGAAAGTCTATTGGGTTAGATACATTCCTAAATTTACAAGGCCAGATTGACTTGTTGGAGGTTTTATGTAAAGTAGACTTTATTTTAGAGCAGTCTTTTCAGTTTATTTGTGTCACGACCACACTCAAGGACCCAGACGCATGTCTATAACTAACAACAGCCTATTGGTTTCAGTTTGGTGTGTGGATGAAAGAATAACTGAATGCAAAGTGGTGTGGTAATGCTGGGATTTTTCCTTATGTGCATTTTTTTTTTCCTACGTGTATTCTGTCCACTCCCGCAGGCCTACTACTCTGCCAGCCACAGAATGGCCTACCGGAATTTCTGAGAATGTGAGGCACAATTCAAAAAAGTCATGAAAGTGATTTTGATAAATTCTTAGGAAGGCCATGCTTGCTGAGAATTTTTTTAAAAATTGATGTTTTAAAGTGAAAGGTCACATTGTAAGCCATGGAGACTTTTGCAGGCCTACTCTCTTGCCTTGATGATTCAGAATGTTGATAAGCTGGGCTGCTCATTCCAGTGCAGAATACTTTGTATAGAATAGGTTCTAGGTAAGGAACTACATACATTTAGGTAGCCTCGGGGAGTAAGAGAAGGAGAGGGAGCTCTTCCCTTGCTCATTCATACTGGCTTGTAAGGAAGTATCTCCACAGATAGGAGATCTGGCTTCTGTGCTCTGTCCTGCTCTTTCTGAGGCTCTCTGCTTCTTTCCAGCAGCATGTCCTTGGGCCGCTGGTGGACTGGATGAAAGGAACTTTATTAGCTTTCCCTTCATACCCTGACAGGCGCAATCACTCTTGTGGGTTTTAATTAAAATGTTTAATTAAGCACAATTCTAGGAGTGAAAAGTTAGCTCTCCTCCTGGTGAAGTCCCCAGGCTTGGAGTTGAAGGAGGAGAAAGAGAATGGAAGAGGTGCAGCAGAAACTCATTTTCCATCAGCTAAAATATATGTCATGATGAAGTGAGGAGAGATGTTTAGTTGTTTTTCTACTTTAGACTTTTCAGGTGAAACTAAGAAGAAATAAATTTTGGCTTCAATATTCTTCTGTCCCTACTTTTTACAACTCTCATGTCTATCCCATGGATAGGTCTCCAGGCTTTCCGTAGTTCTTAAAATCCCCCTATAACATCTTGACAATTCTGTACAATATTACATATTCTCTAATTTTCCCTAGCGATCACTGTCCAGTCCATACCCTCTGTCCTCCCTCAACTTGCTCATCCTATGTCCTTTTCTCAGGATCCTGCCTCTAATGAAGGTCAATGGCTTGGCTGTGTTTACTAGCCTGAGTAGTGGTGCTTTCAAGTCATACCTTGACCTTAGTGACAAGAAGCCTTGCAGATTCTTCAAGGTAAAGGAAGGGATTTTAGCCTTAAGGGAAGATGCCTTTGATCAAAAATATCCTTTTGGCACTCTTCAAATCAATTCAAATTTACTAGGTTTAGAGTGGTGTGTCCTATATGTCATAGTCACTAAATAAAGAGGCTGTCCAGACTCTATTCCTCTTCCAGGCATGCTCTCCCGGCTACTTGATGCCAGTCTCGTTTACCGCCTTTTCCTTTCCAAAACTCAAGGCTGAAGCAAACATAAGCACAAACAGCAAACGATACTGAGGAACTCTTGGGGTTATGAAGAGTTTCTAGAACTGTAAATGTGCTGTTTTCTTCCCTTGTCTTATATACTGGGCTGATGGTAATGAGACAACTTCTCTCCCTTTAGAAAATAGTTTTCAAATAGAACTTCCAAGACAATGGGGTCCTATAATATAATGAAATGATATTGTGATGGTAAAGATGAAGATAAAGGTGTTACTAGATACTTCCACATCCATCTCTGAAGTGTTCTGTGTCCTGAACGGTTGACCTCGAGGAACCCTATCAACATGCTGTCTTACCTCTCTGGTTTCCAATTGGTTTGGCTGATGAAGAGCACTGGCAAGAATTAGGAGGGTGAGAGTTAGGTCTAGGTATTATTGATTCTTCTGATTCCTTCCTCAGCTGAATCGCCCCTCCTCTTAAATAAGCATTTCCAATAATTCTTTCTTTCTAGGTTGCTGTTCCAGTAACTACTTCTACTCAGGTCTAGGGGTGATAACAGTGCTTTAAGTGACTAGTCCAAGGATCCTGCATTTCTTACACACCGAGATTTTCTTACAACCTACTTTTGCTTTGTAGCTAGTCCTTTCATTCCTCATCTTAAATTAGCCCATTTGAGTGTGCCATGTGTTTCTTCCTGGGGCCCTGAATGATTCAGTGCTAAAAGGATAGATCTGAAGGAACTGGTCAATAAGTGATCACTTTGATGAAATCAAGGCCAGGACTGATAAGCATCTTTTGATGGTTGATGTGTGAAGAAAAGCCACGTTCCCTTTCCTAAATTTTGTCTTACATAAGCATTGATGAAGTCTACCTAGAGACAACACAAGGAGGTTACAGTAAACATAGAGGTATACCCTTCTATTATTTTCTACTACAAGCAGCATACAAGCATAGAAAATCTGGGACTGAGAGAGTTTGAGCTGTATCTTCGACTTCACTGGCTGAGTCTAGCATTTCCTCATTAACAAATTAGGATGAAAATAGCTGTCCATTCTACCCCTCGGGTTTGTTGTGAGAATAGCATGAAATAATGTCTGTGGGCACTCCAAGTTGCTGAACCAGCCCTCAAGGTTCTTCTAGACTAAGAGGTGACAGGGCCTAGAATAAAGGAATAGTCTGAGAATAAAAGAAGGGAGATTTTCCTCTAAAGTGAGAGAGCTAGTCCTAGGGAGCTACATTCTGTCCCAAGTGTTTCTTTCCTTTCACTTCTGACTTCTACCTTTCTCTCCTGGCCTGGAACACTTTGTCTTAGGAGATGCATTCTAGAACTATGCTGTCATGACTGAGGATGCATTCAGAGGAAGCTCAGAGAGTGACTGGGGTTTTTTCATCAAAACACTTATCAGCAACCCTGCCTGAAAAAGAGTGGTCAGGGGTAAGGAATGGGTATGAATCTTTTTCCAAAAACTCAGATATGAAATATCACATATACTTAAAAATAATTTTTTTAAGATCATACTAAGTGCAAGTTTGATTTTGTATCCTCCCAAGTTGACAGGTAAATCAGTCACAGTCTTTTTCAACACATCTTCTTTACCTCTGCCCTCCATTCCCATTTGTCCAGACGTCTCTGTAGTCTCAGGGAGAGCTCTCTACCATGTACTTTCCACTTCATACTACTTAGGCACCCATTAGCCATATCCTTCAATGTCTCTGAAGTCCACTGGTTCTGTTGTGTCCATGCTAAGCTTGGGAAATGAAGGTCTTTGCCTATGCTCCAAGCACCCTTTTGGCCTACTTGGCCTTCATCCACTTCCTTTCTGATATACATCTAAATCGGAAGATTCTTATAAAGGGACTCCTCTCAGTCACAGGTCTAACTACCTGAGAAATTCAAAGACATCTATCTGTCCTTTTGGTAGCCTTGAGGAGATCTGCTATCTCCTTCCCTGCTCCCATTTCTCTCTTTTCCAGTGCTGCCCCCTCTCTTTTCTTGATGGTCCATGAGTTTAAGCCTCTACTTATTTTTAAGGATTTTATTTATTTATTTGAATGAGAAAGAGCACAAGCAGGGGAAGCAGCAGGCAGAGGGAGAAGGAGAAGTAGGCCCCACACAGAATAGGGAGCCCTAGGTAGGCTCAGTCCCAGGACCCTGGGATCCTGACCTGAGTAGAAGGCAGATGCTTAACCAACTAAGCCACTCAACTGCCCCAAGCTTAAGAAGGAAAGGAAAGACAAGAGGTCCTCTTTGAATCCTTTGGCCCAGCACACAAACCTCCCCCTTAAGCAAGTAGGCAAAAGTTTGATTTCCTTTTGGAATACATGTAAGAAAAAATAGAGTAATACTGCAAATCACCTTGCCACAGTTGTTTTTTGCATGTGGCTTTTCTTCAACCTAGGAAGTTAAAAATACAAGGATATTTGGAGAAGGAGTGAAAAGCACTGGGATAACTTTTGGGGACCATGCCTGGTTTTTGTCCCTCTCTTTTGGTGTAAGTCCCTGGGGTGGGTGTTCTATAGTTTCTAAGAGTTAAATGTGACTCTTCTAAATGACTTATTTAGAGGCCCAGGGAACTTCTTCCTTTCAGAAAGAGGATCAGAATGTATAACACATCTCCAAATGATGTTTTCTGCTTTAGGGTTTATTTAAAATGTATTTCTTCTTTAAAGCCCATTTGGAGACTTGCTATTGCTTGCTTTGTCTCCCAGCAACATCAAAAAAGCCGATGGGAATGACATTTTTTTTTTCTTAACGTGTGCTTTCAGTCAAGGGGAAAAAAAAGGCAACAAAAACCTTGCAACTCTTCTAAACCAGTTCCCAAAATAGACCCAGAGAGAAAGAGAAACCAAAGCATGCCATGCAACACTTCTTGAGGGAGCAATTAGAACCTGGAGAAAAAGACACAGTGAGTGCACGGCTCCTAGAAACAGAACTTAGTGCAGAGACATCTACCTCTCCTGTCTTCCACTAGACACAAGCATACATCATAGCAAAAGCTATGCTGTTCCAAAAAATAAATTACCAGGACCCTGAAAAAATTGTAGTTTTAGAACTGTTCAAAGAATTTTGGACAATCATCAAACCATGCCACCCAGAGATAAGGCATTGAGAGCTGATTCGAAGGGCAGGACTGTGCTAGGTCCTACTAATGTGATCGGAAATATCTCTCAGTAATTTAATATACACTCCAGTTTAAGCTTTTATCATTTTCCTCTGTTTGTAGGGTGCATCCCACTCCAATTCGACCAGTTTAGTTTTCTAAACTCTACTTTTCTCTTTTTTGTCCTTGAGGCTTCCTATATGCCATCCCCTCGGCCTAATATATTCTTCTCTTTTCTCTTTTTACCTTCCATTTCATCTTTCCTCTGGCCCAATTCTGCAGGTAGATGTATGTCCTACTTGAGTGTTCTCATAGCATATAATAGTTGTTTTTGTAGGACTTAATCATGATTCTGAGTTTTCCATTTGTCTCTCCCTACTCCCCAGACTGTAAAATCCACAAGGATAGATACTTTAGTTTTTCCCTCTCTGTTTTGCAGTCCTAGCATGGTGCCTTGTGTTGTCTCATAGGCATTTGACTATTATTTAATTATCGTTTCATTAAGAAATTAATTCCAGAAACTAAATTCCTTGTTTTGAATAGGTTAAGGACACATTCAGACTTACTACTGTCTATTAGGCCTCAGGCAACTGTCCGGGTCTCAGTTTTATCAGCTGTAAATTAAGAATACTAATATATTTTATTATTGGTAGAAAAGCTTAAGGGTAAAATTATAGAAGGCAACCAGTATCTGGCACAAAATAGACCCTTAATGGTAAAAATCATGATCCTTAGATCTAATGTTAAAGAAAATTTTGTTGGTGTTATTTGACTTCTTCATTCCTCATGGGAAATTAGGTGCTTTTAGTTTTCAGTTTACAGAGTAAATATTTTCACTGGCAATATCAACCTCTTAACACCTTACCCTAAAGACTTTTTGAAATTCTCTAATCCTATCATTATTTCCTCTATCAAGTTTTATAAATTTACAAGTTAGCTACAAAAATTTCTCTGGGGTAAGAATTGGAAATTAAGAGCCCAGGCTCTGGAGTCACAGCCCCTGGAATTGACTTCTGGCAAGCTGTTCTATTTCTCTGTGCCTCATTGTCCTCATCTGTGAAGTGGGTACCATTATATATTTATTGGTTCTTCTGGGGAGAGACCCTTGTTCTAAAGAGTTACCATTTCCTTCTTTTAACAATCCACATTTGTCCTTAAAATTTTCTGTTCTTTACTCAGGTACATATGAGTGGCTGCTTTTTTTCCAGGTGTTCCAGCAACATGCAGGAGGTCTAGTAGCTAAGTTTGGCAAAACACCAAGGTGTCAACAGACAATGGACAATGGTTGGTGGAGATATAATTGATGCTATTTGATCACCAGGAAGATGAGCAAAGTAAACTTCCCAGTTTTCAGGCCTCATGATTATATTTTAGGACAGCAAATTGCTAGGCACACAGCAAGCACCTGGCTCCTAGAAACAGGGCCCAGAATAACATGACTTTATATGTGGGAGAGATCTTGGAGTTTATCTGCTCCAGTGGTCCCTAGCTGAAGGTGATTTTCCAGGAGCCTCAGTCCCTTGAAATCCAGTTCAGGAGGCCTAGGGAAAGGATAAAGCTCACATATATATTTTTTAAGATGTTATTTATTTATTTGAGAGAGAACACGAGTGGAGTAGGGCAGAGGGAAAGGAAGAAGGGACAAGCAGACTCCCCACTGAGCAGGGAGCCCAGTGCAGGGCTCCAGCCAAGGACCCTGAGATCATGACCTGAGCTGAAGTCAGACTATTAACCAACCGAGCCACCCCAGACACCCCTCATATATATTTCTTTTTTAAGTGCCCCAGGTAATTCTTTCAAAATTCTTTTGACACCCTCGAATGTAGTCCACTTTTCCCTTCTCTGCAGAAACTCCAACCTGCAACACTTCCTTTCTCTAGGAAGCAATTATAATTGAGAGAAAAAGAATCTGAAAGTAGTAAACTTCCAGAATCTGTCTAGGCCATAGATCCTTGTCTACATTTCTATTAGATGGCAACACATACTAGCAAATCTTAGACATGATGGTGAAACGAAGTGATTGTAGATCCCATTATAGCACACGGCTTTGAGGAGTGCAAGAAAGCATCCTTCTGTCAGCCCCACCACTGCATGCTGGGATACATTTCCATAATCAAGCTCTCTCAAGCACAAAATGTGCATCTAATGGAATATCATTTTTCAGGGAAGCAAATTCACATGTAAGCATCAAATCTTTATTTTATTGCCTTACATCATGAAATACAGCTATGTCTGAAGATTGATGACTCTAGTTAACCCACTAATCCTAATTCCATAGATAAATATTGGGCACTAATTCAAACTCCGTCTTCTGATACTAATTCTAGGTGTTGATTTCGTGAATGCTAATAGAAATCTTTCATTCTGGAATTTATCCTGTGGCTTATTCTCAGTATTGAGACCCATAATTTTAAGGCAGATTTGTATTATCTTGAAGCATAAGGTGGAGGGGTTTGACCAAGAACTACAGGGGAGAAATAGACTGCTTAGCAGTCCAAAGATGAATGAAGGTCATCAAGTGAAAACCACAATGTGGTTGCCACAGCAGAGTTGAGTGGAAGGTTTGGAAAATGGCTGGAAAACCAGACTTTTACAGGTTGTCTTTCATAGGGTGATCACTGATGTATTTATTTCTCTGATTAATGAACTTTGCAAATTAACCTCCACGCTACTCTGTAATTGCAGTTAAGGTTTCAAAAATCACTTAAGCCTACGTTTCCTCCACTCCTCAGTCTATTCCAGTTGGATGGCCAGCTCACTGTGCTGATTTCACAAAGATAGTGCCAGTCTCCTGACCTCTGAATTTACAATTAATTATTGCATTCAGCACCCAAATTACCCCCAGCCTCCATGTGCCTGGCTTTATCTCTCTGCACACACAGGCCTGGCTTTTAATTAAAGGCCCTCCAAATTAAATGAAAACAAATTCAATTATTACATCTCATTGGAACAGCTCACAGCATATCCTGACAGCATTTATCCAATGGACAACTCAGGGAGAGCTCGGCTCCCACAACTGAAATTAATGTGCCCAGTAAATGATTTTTCTTATCATTGCTTGAACAGGTTTTTTGCCATTGGGTCAGCCTTAGCTATGGTCTTTGCTGTCTCTGAAGCAACTAGGTTTAATACTCTTTCTCTTTTCTCTATCTTTTCTAATCTCCACCCAGCTCTTATTCAGTCTGCATGGAAAAAGAATGGCCTCATGTTCTGCTTCCTCTGAGGCTAGAAGATAATTACCCTCCAATCTCTGCAGGTTCAGAGGTACAGCTCAGAGATGCACCCCTTAAATTTAGATCCTTATGCACAACCCTTAGGAATATACAAGGGATTTTATATATGTTTCTTGCTCCCTGTGCTGCTCAGAGCTTAAAGGAATGTGCACTGAATTGAGATTATTGTTATGATATATCATAACAATAATCATAATAATACATGTTTACTGAGGACTATAATGTACCAGGCAATGCAAACAACTCACGATTAGACACAGTCCCTACCCAGTGGGCCTCTTACATAAATACGAAACAAGGCAAGACCCACACAAAGGGAGTAGCAGAAATGAACTGAAGTGAGAGTTGAGAAGGGAGGAAACCTGATTTCTTTTGATCACTGGAGGCCAAATCTATCTCACCTCGGCTACTTCACTTAGATGGCACTTTCTGCAGAGTTTTCTTTAAGTATTGAAGCTCTTCAGCTAAATGGCTGGTTGGGACTAGGAATGGAAGATCTGTAAGAAGAAGAGTATTATTAGGCTCAAAGGCAAGAAACTGGATCTTTTCACCTCTGCAGGAATTGATGTAGTCTAATTCAAGAGAGGCTTGTTTGGGCATGGGTACAGAACAGATGCTGTTGTTCCTACCAGGAGCCTAATGCTGCCCATGGACAACATCGTCACCCTGCTTCCCCAGGCACAAGGGCCAGGCCACACAGAGCAGACACAAGTCAAGAGAAAGACTGGAAGTAGAGTTCAGTGGATTCACGTGGGATCAGGAGTTCCCAGATCTTGTGGATGAGGGTATCCTTTCTTTATGTTGACTGGATTTGTCTCATATCCCATGTTGTTGAGAAGGAAGAATCAAACATTGACGGGAATGGAAAGAAAACATGTAGACCATAAAAACTTCCTAATCCACTCACAACTCAGTAGGCAGGGAAAATCAAAGCAAGAGAAATCAGCATGGATAAAGGAGAGGGAGCTGCAATCTGAAGCCCAAGGCTTCCATGCAGGCTGCCTGGCATTTCATGTGCCCTGAAAGCCCACACTCCTCAGAGAAATGGGTTTGCCTGGAGAGCCCTGTTGAGTATGTGAAACTCCTAGAGAGGGGACATTGTGTCCCTGTGCTTAGCACACACAGGTGTCACTAATCTCTCCTGGAGGTATCAAGCAACTGGGAAAGCAAAGTCTTTGGGTACAACATGGTTCATGCTCTATCATGTTTTTTACATCCTTGGTTGAACAAAATCCTAATAGGCACTTTTCCTGAGTGTTCTGTGGGCCAGAAGCATGGCAAAAGTCTGTTTGGGATGGATGCAAAGGAGATGTAAGAACACTTCAAGTTATTTACAATACGACTGGGGTGTAGAAAATATACATTTATATAGGAACTCTACAATGTCAAGTTCCATTTTTCCATGATGTTTCCCATAATTTCTGCATATGTTTGCAATTTATCTTAACACTATATATTGCTATTATTTCTTTATATCTTATTATTCTGCCCTAAACTTTATCAGGGCAAGGTCTGCATTTTTGTGGGTTTTTGGTTTTGGTGTTTTGTTTTGCTTTGCTTGTATCTCCAAAAATAGTACTGCCTCTAGCATTTGGCTATGTTTGTTTACCTTTGAATTGAATAAAGTAAAAGTTTAGTTCAGATGCTCCCAACCAGAACAATATCAGCCTCCTCTGGTCTCCTGTCACATTTTGTTTATGCTTCTTTTATCATTTGTAATGAATCAGGTTCATCTCATCTATCAGTTGTAAGAGATACCATAGAAGAGAGTTAAGAGGTCAAACATCAAAACCAGTTTGCATAACCTTGGACAAGTTTCTTCATCTCTCTGGTCTTTCCTATCTATAAAATGAATAGGATGATGATAATATTTACTTTGTAGACTATAATTAGGATTACTTGAGTAACACATGAACTGTAGCAGTGCTTGGTACATTATTGTACCAAGTATTGGCAAGTATTACATTACATGTTAGCTTTTCTTATTATTAAAATTCTAAAGGACACTTATTATGGGTTGGATTATATCCTCCAAAAAAATATGTTCCAGTACTAATTTCCAGTACTTATGAATATGACCTTATTTGGAAATAAGGTCTTTGCAGATGAATCAAGTTAGGATAAGGCCATACTGGATTAGGATGGGCCCTAAACCAATGACTGGTGTCCTTCTAAGAAGAGGAAAATTTGGACACAGAGACACAAACAAAGGGAAGATGTAAAGCCACAGACAGATACACAGAGAGGATACCATGTGAAAATGCAAACAGAGAGTGGAACAACATGTCTGCAAACCAAAGAATGCCAGGGATTGCAAGCAACCACCAGAAGCTAGAGAAGAAGCATGGAAGAAATTCTCTCCCTCAGAGCCTCCATAAGGAACCAACTCTGCCAACAACTGGATTGCAGACTTCTAGCTTCCAGAACTATGAGAGATTAAATGTCTGTTGTTTTCAGCCACCCAGTTTGTGATCATTAGTACACTGAGCAAGCTTTATCTTCTTTATCCAACACAGCACCTAGTAGAATGCTTGGAAGACAGAAGATCCTGGCCAATGAATATTTGCTGAAATGGATAGAATTAGCCATGTGATCATTACTGTGAATCCAGAATTATAGAATAGTTTTAGAGGAAGTAGAGTTTACCAGTCTTGTTCTATGTATCGCCTATTTGAAATTAAATAAAGGGACATATTTGTCCAATTCAACTTGTTATCGGTGTGATGATGTCACATATAAAATCCCCTTTAAAATATAATAATAAGGGGCTTCTGGGTGGCTCAGTGGGTTAAAGCCTCTGCCTTTGGCTCAGGTCATGATCCCGGGGTCCTGGGATCGAACCCCACATCAGGCTCTCTGCTCAGCAGGCAGCCTGCCTCCCCCTCTCTCTCTGCCTGCCTCTCTGCCTACTTGTGATCTCTGTCTGTCAAATAAATAAATAAAATATATATATATTTATCTATCTATATATAAATAAAATCTATATCTATATATCTATATATCTATATCTATCTATCTATCTATCTATAAAATAAAAGGAAAGGAGATCATCATAAGAGGGTGATCTTCTATGGGGGACTCTCCTTGGTTCATTCCATTCAATTCTGCCCCCTGCAGATTCTGATTCCTTCCTATGACCCTAGGAAATTCTTAAATGATAATTGGTTATTCTAAACAGAAAAAAAATGAAAACAAACAAAGCAAGGTATTGTGTATGTATAAGATTATGTTGGTCTTAAAGAGAATTTCATTCATGACTGTTTATCAAATGGCTTCCTGTGTGCCTGGCACTGCATTAGAGTAGGAGACTAAGACAGAATGAAAACAATGATGATTAACATTTTATGAAATCTTTATTATGTGCCAGGCAGCATACTAAATGCACTATCTTGTGTGATCCTTTCAATAACGGTCTGGTTAGGTAAGTCCATTTCATAGATAATAAAACATGCTTAGTGAAATTTAAACACTTGCCCAAGGTCACACGGTAAATGACATAAAAGCCTAGTTTTATATCACAATGGTCTGACTCCAGAGTTCTTATTCACTGTGCAGAAGCTAGATACCTCTTATCCGTATGGAGTTTAGAGTATATAGCAATAAAGAAGGTAAGTAAAGATCACAGGTAAGAATATGGGTAAGAGAGGCACTTGGATGGCTGAGTCAGTTAAGCGCCAGACTCTTGGTTCCCGCTCAAGTGGTGATCTCATGGATCCTGGGATCCAGCCTCCCTAGAGTCCCACATGAGGTTCTGCACTCATGCTAGAAGGTTCTCTCCCTCTGCTCTTCCCCCCATCTGTGTGTGTACATGCACACATACACTCTGTCTCAAATAAATAAATTGTACAAAAAAAAATAAATGGGTACGAATACTTGCACCTGAGACCCTAATTTAGAGTTTTCCTTGATTCAAACTACATACCAGCTTGGGCAGAGGGAGAGAGGGGAGCCGCCTTGAGGCTGGCTGACTGATCATTGCAAATCCCACCCTGGCTTGGCCTCAGGGGACCAGCCTCCCAGAGGGGGCTACTGTGGGTCAGGGTTTCTGTAGATGCCTGCAGGGCAGAAACCAGAAGACCAGGCTTCTCAACAGTTTTTAGTTCAGAGGCAAAGGTAGGAGCAGGGGCCTGAGCCCCCTCATCCTCAGGTTCTGGCTGTTTTCTCTCTGGGTCTTGCTATCTTGTCAGATCAGAAGATCTGATGCCAGTGTAATTCTAGGCAAGGCCCATTTTTTTAATGGTAAATTGAAAAGAATTTCTTTTCCTTGCAAAGAGATGGTGATCCAAGATGAGAAACTGTGTGCTTTTAGGAGAGGCTGATCATCTACATGGCATATCTGCCCTCCTTCTATAGATTTCAACTAAGATACTTAGAATGCACTGTTTCAGGAATCTTTTTCAGTCTTCATGGAGTCTTTGCATTCAGCTTGCCAGTGACCCAGCTGATTTAGAGACTGACAATCAGCACTGACTCTGTTAGAGATTTTGCTCGGCTGCTGCACCGAGAACTCACTGCTGTGAGTATTGTCTCCAGCCTCAGTGGACTTCCCAGAAGTTGCCTTTAAAAATTTCACACTCAACCATTTCCCACTCACTAAAGGCTTGAAAGAGGACACTCTGAAAGGGGATGGCTATTTTTAGTAGGGAGTCAGTTGTAAGGAGATTATTAGTGGGAGAGTCAGCCTGAGGGAAACTAGCATCTCCCAGCTAATCTTGAGTCTTTTTTTTTTAACAGTCTACTGTTTGGAGTGTATCTCCCAAACCTCGGTTGTATTAAAACCAATCCCATCAAAACTCAACTTTTGTGAAAAGGGTTAAACAACAATAATATCAGCATAGCATCTAACAATAGGAGATCCGTCTTGGGACCCAGCTCTGCTACTTAGAGACTTTGTGACCCTGGATCAAAATGCAAACCCTCTATGCATGTTTCCTCCAACATAAAATGAGAATAATAGCAATAATAATAGTTTATTTCACAGGTTTGGGGAAAAAGTCAAATGAGATAATGTGTGAGAGTGTTTTGCAAATATTATACAAAGCTTAGTTATTTTTACAAAAAATACATATGGATTTTCTGCCCTTTTGAATTATTCATTTTCTATCTCTTTCTAGTGGTCTGAACAATTGGGTATTTGATTTTATCTTACTTCCTGGGAGCTCTCTATATTCTCACATCAATTATTTCATTTTATTTTCATACCACATCTGTTTTACCTACAAAATATGGAGTGTGACTGAGTTGTCTAATATTTAAAGTAAGTTTAGTTCTGACTTCTAAGCCTTTTGGTATTTAGTTTTTAGTTACTTTTCCTATGTGAACTTGGGGGAAATTATTAGGGTGGATAGTTGGAGTATTACTTATCAGAGAGAATAGACTTAAGAAATCACTTTTTTTTCAGATTCTGAATGTTTGTAAAGAGGAAAGCTGTTGGGTGCTGGAAAGAAAAGTGTCTCAGTGTTCCACGTGGCCAATGATCATCTTTCTCTG
Organism: Neogale vison; assembly: GCF_020171115.1. Taxonomy (NCBI): domain Eukaryota; kingdom Metazoa; phylum Chordata; class Mammalia; order Carnivora; family Mustelidae; genus Neogale; species Neogale vison. The sequence goes on along the minus strand of NC_058097.1, from coordinate 122,214,382 downwards.
AATGTGTGGCATTTTCAGAGTGTAAGACTAGCATCCTTGTCAAGCAGGCTTCTCAGGAGCTGACTGGCTTAGGGGCCCATTGTCAGTTCTGGTACAGCTGGAACCAGGCTTCATGACCTGAGCCATCACAGGCTCCAGAGGCCGCATGGTTCAATGGGAAGAGCATGGAACTGAGGATCACATGAGGGTAGCTGCTGATGGCGGGGCCATTCCTAAGCCAGTTGCTTGCCTTAAGCATGTCACTTCTCTTTACAATATGGCCCATCTACCTCAAAGGCTGTTTTAAAAAATAATAATTATTGATTGATTAATTAACTTACTTATTTACTTACTTAGTAGACCCCATACCCAGCATGGAGCCCAACAGAGGGTCTGAATGCATGACTCTGAGTTTAGCATCTGAGCTGAGATCACGAGTTGGACACCTAACCAACTGAATCACCCAGGCACCCCACAGGCAGTTGTATTTTTAGTTAAGTTCTTTTATAGTGGCAAAATATACATAACATAAAATTTACCATTTTAACCATTTTTACATGTAATTTCAGAGGCATTAAGTACATTCACATTGTTGTAAAACCATCACCACCAGCAATCCCCAGCACTGCAAAAAGTTCTTTTTAGAGTAAATGAAATCATTTCTGTAAAAGCCCTTGGAGGAGCACAAGGCACTGTCTGAATGCAAAATATTTTTATGACTCTTTTTGCCCAATAACTGAGTAAAAGGGACAAAGATGAAGTTAAAAACATTGGTTAATTTCTAACCAGTTCAAAGAGGCTGAGTAAACTATCCTTTTTGAAGGATTCACATGCGTGGAGATGCCCTTATGGTCAGGATCACATGGACAATTTGCTGCCAAGGGCAAGAAGTGGGTGTACATCTGAAGTCATATCCAAGTCAGACTTTCTACTAACTCACAGCGATCACTTCTTCACTTGAGTCTCAGTTAGAAGATGTCATTTCTCCCATGCGGGGCATTTGGATTCTATAGCTCAGCTAAGCTGGAGCAGCAGTGGGAAGGAGAGCGTGATGCTTGAAAGATAGATCTAGGGACCGTTGAGGAAAAGAACTTTATAAAGTACATCGTTTTGATGTTCTTATAGATGAGGAGTGGCCTTCTAACTTTATCCAAACCAATTTTTTCATCCTAAATTCATAGGGAGGCTTTTCTAGCTTGCCAAATGCAACCTGGAATAGACCTTTGCATTTATTAGTAAATAAATGCATAAAAGCATTTTGTTCATTCAACAATATATGTACTTTCCTAATCTGGTTAAGTTTAGGCAATTGGATTAAAGAAAAAACAAATCTAGAAATTGCATGCTGCTTAAGGGAATAGCAATCCAGTGGCATGGGACTCTGTCTGAGAGTGTTGCGCTTGGGATATTTGGGGGAACTGCCATTCTCTTGTGAAATTAAATTTGTAAAAAGAGCAAGGATAATGGCCATTTGTATCCTTTACTCATCTAGAGGAGTGGATTAGAGGGATGGTGTATGCATATATGTTGCTGATTTGACTCCCATTATGCTGAGGATTCATAACATGGTTATGTTGTGCCAGTGACGGTGGTCTGCAAACACACTGTGGGAGCAACAGGAGAAGATGGAGATAGTGATGATAAAGATGACAATGGGCACTATTAAGAGCTTACTATATACCCACCACTTTGTCAAACATGTTAGCTGTTTTTTGTTTCTTAATTATTGGATTCATTGATGCTTAAAGAGCTTAAGCAAACTGCCTAATGTCACAAACACAAAGGGGCAGATCTGGGCTTCATCCCAGGCTCTGCTTATTTCGAGGCCCAAATGCCACCATACAACATCAATGGAGGGTGGCAGGCAAGAAAAATCACAAGTTTAAATAAAGAACAGGCAAGTTCCCTTCTGCCCCTTTCTCCTTTCTATTAACATCTTTATATTAACATCACTTCCCTTCAACCTCTTTCTACAAGGAAGAAGGATTTTTTTAAAAAGTATATCTGAAATAATTTCAGATATCAAAAAGAAGTAAAGAATTTGTTATAAATACCAAGATTCCTAGTTTAAGGAAGAGTATACTAACATAATTGCAGATCCAGATGTATCCCTGTCCCCAGGATGATGCATAGAATGAATCTGGTGTTTCTTTGTCTTTGGCAGCAGTAAGTCCTTTGGTGTAATAAAGTCTTGCAGAAAGGACTTAAGCTCTACACTCTCTGGGACTTTTCAGACTGCAATTCTGAACTCATGGGGAAAAAACAAAGGTAATAGAAACATGCTTGGTGGAAGGTAGCTAATAAGAAGATATTGGTTGGTATTTGCACTTAATGTGGTTGAAAATATGTGGAGGGGCCTGGATTGAGAAGTATTAGATGAGAGTCTGAGGAAAGGTTGATGTTCTTTAAAGTGCCTATATATATATGTCTTAGAATGTGGTTAACAAAGGTATTTGGATTGTTTAAAACTTATTTTTGAACATTTCTGTTTGTATCTCTTTAGATTGTTTTATTTCAAAGATATTTCTCGTCTTGTCCTCCCTATGATAGAGATAAGGTATATGTGTATCTTATTTTCTCCTGGAGGAAAAGAGAAGCATGTCATTCATTCAGCTCATATTAAGTCTTTACTATTGAGTCTTTACTCTGGACCAGACATTGCAATAGATACAGAGTGTCAAGAAGAAAGATATTCTTATTGTCTGTGAGGAGTGCACAATAAAGTGATTCTTTGAGGGATCATGCTGTCATAAGCCAGAAAAGAAATGGTTAATGTGGACCTAACAAGAAAATATCTTTCTAGAAGGGTCATCCTGGACAATATATGCAAGGATACCTGAGAAACTCTATCAAAGCTAAAGATCAGAGACAAACTTAGAAATGTCAGTGGAATAAATCTTACTTGCCATGAGCAAGGTCAGTGTTTTGGGCTAACCAATGTAAGTATTTTTTAAGATTTTATTTATTTATTTGAGAGAGAGAGTGTGAGTGAGGGAGCACAAGCAGGGGGAACAGTAGAGGGAGAGGGAGAAACAGACTCCCAAACGAGCAGGGAATCTGACATGGGAATGGATCACAGGACCCTGATATATGACCTGAGCCAAAAGGAGCCACTTAACTGAGCTATGCAGAAGCCCCCTAACCAATGTGATTTTGTTAGGGGTCTGTGTTTCCTAGCCTCAGTTCCCCAGGCCAGCAGGTCATGCTTCCTTTTTTTCAGTGGCAACAGAGTTTCTCATTGCAAAGGAGTTTCTCATTGCAAACAGGGCATGCCCTTGGCAACACAAGGGACGAGGTAGGAGTACAGGGTTGGATAAGCTCATATATGTCATGGCTGCTAGAAAAATATTTCAGACAACATACTATACTAATGATGGCTAAATGGTGTCTTCTTCCTTGAAGAAATGCTTTTCCTGCACCAGGACTTAATGTAATGCCTTCTACCTTTATGTAGGATCAATATAAGACCTGGCAATTGAACAGCATTTCTCTGTCTCCTATAAAAATAGGGTTGAAAGTATTTTTCCACTATGTCACTCAAAGTCCTTTTTATATATCCTGTCGACTGCAATCCACACTATCTCTCACAGTTAATTTCTGCTTAAGTTTGGTTCCAAGGAAAATGCTGTCTGGACTGATGAATTTGTCCACTTTCTGTTTTTAGAGAACAAATGACATAAGCCAATGTCCTTTCTATTTGCCTTAGCTGGCACAAACTCAGAGCCAAATATATTACCCAAGTATTATCTGCTCAACTCAGGTACCTGGAGCACTTCTGGTTCTACACCTTCCAAATGATTCTTGTTCTGACTTACTTTTAAAAGACTTACTTTACTTGCCAGGGTCATCTGAAGTCCACTCAGTAGGAAAAGCACCAACCTAATAGTCATGATGATTCTTTAGTTAGAAAGCTATACAGGTTTACCTGTTCATCTTTGTATGTGAAAAGCATCATATAACAAACTGAAATCAGTCCTTCTTGAGTGATTGGCCAATAGGATGGCAACTTGCTGGTACTTGAGAATAAAATGATAGATAAATGTAACATTTCTTGAATACAGATGTATTCACATTTCTACACTGGATATTCAAAGAGAGAAGAGAGAATTAAGCAGACATAGATGCTGTACTTGGAAGATATCAGTCCAGCTGGGAAGGACCACGTCTACTTCCACTTCCTTTCCATACATGCTCACTTGAAAGTAACTCAGGAAAATTGGCTGTCTGAAAATAAGGACTAATTATAACAGCTAATGACCAAGAAAATCCTCCAGAACCATTTCTTCCAGCACATGGACATGGAGCCCTGCTATGTGCAGATTATTGAGGGGCTAGGACCATGGATCATCTCAGTTTTTGTTCTCAAAATCTGAGAGTCTAAATAGGTATTAAAACAACACTACAAATTTCTATACCGTGGCAGAATATAAATTCTTCAGTAGGAGTGGCAACATAGTTTAACCCAGAAGAGCAAAGTATTATTTTTTTGTTGTTATTAGAAGATCAAGAAACTTTATAGAGGTGGTGATATTGGGCAGAAGGACAATATACTTTGATCAAACAAAGATGTAAAGAAGAGCAAATTCTGAGTGTGTTCAAGGGTAGTGGAAGTACCATTTATCTAGTCTTATCTGTAGGGGAGCAGAGTAAGAGAAATGAATGGAAAATCAGGAATATATCACTGTGCCCCTTGAGAATTTTGTGCTTAACATTGCTATTGAAGGTTTTTGAACAGAAGTGATATCGTTAGAATTGTGCATCAGAGTGGTAGAGTTGAGCACTGGGGTAAAGAAATATCAGCAATTGAGAGGTCAGAGAAAAGTTTATTGTAGTAACATATAAGACAAATAATACTCCTTCACCAGGAATTGTTAATGGGAATGCGAAGAGATAAGAATGAATGATGCAAATGTGAGAAAGATTGTTGACAATATAACTTGGCAATTGATATTATGTGGAGTAATGTACAAACACTAGCTGTAGCCTGAGAAGGCCCTGAGACTGGGTGACTCCAAGCCCAATGATGTCATCCTCAAGGAGTGATGGGGATCCAGGAATAGAAGTGTATTGAGAGGACTTAGATGAGGGATGAAGGAAACCCAATGGGACAGGTTGCTGCTAAAAAGCTGGTGCAAGTGCCGTAAGGAAAAAGCACAGTGGGGAAGCATGCTGGACTATATGGGAAAACATCATGGATAAAAAATGTTCTATTTCATCAGCACTGGGTCATTCAGCAGGGGAGAAATGGAGGAGGTAGAGATTCATTCTAGGTAGATGATTAAAAGTTCTTCACACTCCTGGAAAACCTGTGTGTTTCAGTTGGTTGAGCATCTAAGTCTTGGTTTCAGCTCAGGTCATGATCTTAGGGTAGTGGGATCAAGCCCTGCCTCAGCAGGGAGTCTGCTTGAGGATTCTCTTCCTCTGCCCCTTCCCTGCTCGCTTGCACTCTCTTTCTCTCTTTTTCAAATAAATAAATAAATATTTAATAAATAAATCTTAAAAAACAAACAAAAAAAAGAAAGAAAGAAATAGTTCTTCAAACTCCTGAGCCAAATGTTGGGGGAGATGTCCTGACAAAGCCCATAATCATTGCATCTTCTGTACTAACCAACAGGGGACAATCCTCCAGAGCTGCCCCAAAGTCACCCAGTCTGAAGAGTTTGAAGGAGGTCAGTGAATAGCTTTCCTGAGATTGCCCTCCGTATGCCAGGGAGGGTTACTGGTGACAACAAATTCACAACAGCTGGATCTATTGTCATGCTACACACACTTTATCTCTCTGGCCAGCTACAGCACCTTGGTGAGACAGATTCTGTGATTATTGTCATTGTATAAATGAGAAAACACACTTGAGTAGATTGCTTGGGACCATACAGCTACCAAAGTGAGTAAGTAAGACCCAGGCGTTCTATGGGGTAGAGGCCCAGGACCATCAGTTCCTATTATTGGTAGTAGAATGAAGTTATCACAAACACTGAATTAGCAAACCCTGAAGACTTGCTCCTGAGGGAAATGAAGAGTTGGGGCCCTCCAAGACTCTGGTCACATTTTTTTCAACCCATCAGTACATGATCTTGCTTTCCATTAAAAAAAAAAATATATATATATATATATATATATATATAATAATAAATATATATGTAATAATTAGCATAGAGCTCAGCCAACAGCACTGTAACTCGTGCCTGTGCACAGCTTACCCAACCCATGTATTTCTCCGTAAGCCACATTACAGCTTTCTTGCATTTAGCACTATATAGTGCTTCTATCCTACCTGTGGGGCTGCTTTATGAAGGGAAGCTACCACCAAAAAGCTTCACAATGCAAAACACATGGCACCTAATGGACTTCAAAAGGGACATTTGTTTATCATGTGAGAACTGAGACAAGAAGGCAGAATATTACCTTGTCCCACTTCGGCTGATTTCCTCAGTTCTACTCCTATCTTCTTCTTCTATCTGGATAACTTTGAACAAAGTATGGAACTTCCTTGAATCCCAGCTTCCTAATTGGTCAAAGAGGGGGAAACAGTCTAACTCTCAGATTGTTTTCAATGTTAAACAACATGATATGTTGAAAAGAACTTTAGCACCAGGCTGTCACATGATAGGGCTCAATAAATACTTCCTCAATGAATCCTCATGGAGGAGGACTACTACTTCCAAGGATCCATGTTTATACATCACGTGTCTGCGCTGGCTAATAAGATGTTTGGAGCTGCTGGGACACTGACTAAAATGACAGGAGCCCCCAGGGGACAGGTGGGTGTCCTTGTGGGCTTGGAGAAGCAGTGTCAGAGAGCAAGTTGGTCGCTTCACAGAAATGTGTCTCCATGGGTACATCTCATTACAGGGACGATTCATCCAGGCTGCCCGTCCACTGCTGCTTGGCAGGACAGCCATATTCAAGCCACATCTCTGCACTACACCATCCATTGCAAAACTGTTGACATTCATTCTGCAGCTGACCTTTCTTTCCCCATCTCTCTTCCCCAAACTTCTCCTTCCATGAGTTCTGTAGGTGGGTAAATCTTCCTATGCTATGTTCCCATGCTGGGGAAATTGGCTGGCTCTGCTAAGTGTGATTGGAGCCGTTTGTTTTTAAGCTGCACATAAGCATCGGGTGAGATTTATAGCATTTTCCTTCTTGCCGAATCGACCCACTGGGAGCCATTAAAGTTTTATTGCTCTCTGCAGTTGCCTGGCCAGAGTGGAATTGAGGGGGCCTGCCGTTGGAAAAGCTTTTTCTTCCATTGGCTTATTCACAGGGAGTATTGGGGGGCAGGGAATAGAAGCAATGCTTCTTTGGTTTGGTCTCCCCATTTTGGTCCTGATTCTTTTCCAAAGTGCACTGAACTTTTGGGATGATCCAGCATATAATTTGCACTGCATATCAGGCCTTCTTCCTCTGTCAGACCTCCTAAGTTCCCTCCTATTTCTGGAAGCCTTTTTGTATTGATTAAATGAAGGCTAAGAGTTTCTTTGAAATTCCCTTTACCTCTCTTGGCTGGACCCCAACCTCTTTTGCATTTCACTGTTTATTTTCTCAGATTTTGATACCTATTTTCCTTCTGACTGGAAGATACTTCTTATTGGATAAATGCACATGGATCCTAGTGTTGTAGGATCCTAAATCTGAAAGAAAATCTGGCAGAAATTCTTCAGCTCAACTTAAAACAATGAATTAAATGACTCAAGTTCACTTAGCAATTGAGGTACTCTTATCTTTGTCCTCAGGGTGGGGAGTCTTGACAAGGTACGTTCTTATACCAGGTTAAAAAAGGGAAAAGTATTTCAGTGATGACTTCAATTACCTCCCGCACCTGCACGATCCTTCGTTTATTTTGTTTGTTTCCACATTGGGCCTTTAGAAGTCATATGTAGGCATGGCTTGGTTTTCACTGGAGTAAGACACGCTCACTCATTGTCAGTTCATAATAGTTATTGCATATTTACCAGGGGCAAGCACTCAGGAGGGTCCTGGGACAATAGGCATACAGGTCCTGTATCGAAGACGTCTTAAATTACGTCTTCTGAGCAGCACCAGGAATAAGAGGATTGGGACGGGTCTTGTGATCATTTATTCAGCTATGAGGGCCAAGCTTCTATCACAATCAGTCTTCCATGTCGTAAGATACAATGTATGTCGATAAGAACAAAGAGCATTTTTGAGCTTTTATTCAGTCACTGCTCTAAATAGATATATCATTTCATTTTTATTCTGATTAAAGTCTCTCAAGATAAATTTTAGCTACATGCCATCTATAAGGAAGTCAGAGCTGAAGAAGGACACAGTGACTGGCCCAAGGGGCTGCAACCAGCAGGTGGCGGAGGTAGGCCTGGGCACCAGCCCGAGGTCCCAGGCATCCATTCGGTGTCTGCTCCTGTCAGCCTCAGGACAGTTTCAGTGTCCTCGATCCCTCAGTGGGATGGGAAGTTGCTGTTTTCCCTTCCTTACATATTTTCATTTTAAGAATGAATGTTTTAGATGGGACATAAGATTTTATCCTCAGGGATAGGAATTTTGACGTGCTACCCTGTATGAAGTCCATCCCTAAGAGGCCAGCTCCCCAGCTGTCATCCCAGTCATCGCTGGCAGCAAGGACACTCCACTTTTATTGGGGGTTGACCGCTATATAGCAAACTGCTCTATATAGCGAGAGTCGAGTCCCGAGGTCAGAGCTCTAGGGGTCGCTTCTTAACCACTGCCACTTATCATGAGTGAAGTGATCTTACCCTTCTGAGGGCCTCCGTTTCTTCATCTGTCCCATGGGGATGATAAAAGAATCAACTGTGCATGCTTGATATAAGGGCCAAATGAAAGCCAACACATCGAAAGTACTTACTACTATGCCTGGCCCATAATACATTATCAATTAAATTTGATCTTTATTATCTCTCTTTTCAAGTGTCTGAAGTCATTCACACTATTGTCACATTTAGCCTCATAATCTGGGATAAATCTATCATTAAAGGATTGCTCAATTAAGGAGGCATTTTTAGACAATGAGGAAGACACATGTTCACAGGCACTGGAATTCACTAAAATGAATCAAGGCAGAACAGAGAATTTCAAGTTCCTCATTACAGATCTCTCTCTAGAAAGAACCCGTCTTCTCATTGCTGCAGCTTTGGTTGACATTCCTGGTTCAGCACCACTTCTAATATGGGGATTAAAATGAAATGCAACATTTGGTTATGTTACCAAGTCTTTTGGAAGAGACACTTGCTTTTCCCAGTCAACTACTGCCTCAGGATGGTTGCTACTTGGTAAACATCCAGAACTCTTATATGTCTCCAGTCCCCTGTTTATCCCCTTTCCCCTGGCAGATCCCAAAGGCCAAGATCAAGAGTGGCATAACAACTCTTTCCAAATAGTTCTGAAAGTTTTAGTTTCCAGCTTCCAGATGAGGGATAAATGGGCAAAATGAAACAAGTGGGGAAGATCAAAGGATGTATCAATTTTACCATGGTATCTCTGCATGCTAAACAAGCACTCCTCTTTTTTTTAGCAGTTGTTACAATATAATTATTTTGTTATGTAAATATACTATTATTATTATCATCATCATTATGCTGGGCATTATTTTTTGTGGTCATCATAGTGTGAGGAAGATAAAGATATGAAGCCTTGCAACAGTCTTATAAGGCAAATACATCTGCAGCAGAGCTTTGCTTAAGATACAGAATAGAAACCACAAACAGACCCTAAGACCACGTGCGTATCTGCCCCTTCATATCTCTGGCCTCGTTCACCCACCCTCTCCACCGCTTTCTTGTTCTCCTCAAACATACAGTGCTAGCTCTTGCTTCAGGTCTCTGCATTTGGTACCCCTCTTTCCAGAAAATTTTTGCCTGACCATCAGATGTCTCACTTCCTTTTGGGATTTGGGTCTTGTTTCTATAACTGAGGCAGGTCTGCCTTTATCCCACATTCTGAATTAATGCCCTTGTCTTTAGGTTTTTTTTATAGCACTCTTCCCTATATAGAGATCATGCCATACATTTGCTAGTCTGACTTCATTAGAATCACAAGCCCATGCAGACAAGGATTTTGACTATCTTGTTCACCCTGCATTTCTACCTAGGGAAATATTTGAAATGTAGCAAGCACAGAATAAATATTTATCGAATGAACATAAACACTGAATGAAGGAATTAATAATAAGGGAATTCACTTCCAAAGTTTTTCTATCTGGTGACTCTGTCAGGTAACTTCTCATGAGAGACCCGCAGTGGTGGGATTCCTGCATGGAGAGGCTGTCTCATCCACTCCTTTTATTGAAAAGGTGAAGAAAGGCAGGACCAGGCCTGCAATAAGTCAGGACTGGGACACAGTCTACCATACCTTCTCTCTCATCCATAAAGGGTGTTTGTGCATCTTTATGCTAATGCCATCAATCACACTTAAGTGGCATCTTGCCTCCTTATAGGAGTTGGCCTCTCTACAAGTGAATTGCTGGTTCCCGAGTGGAGGGTGAGCCCAGAATGGTGAGGTTGGCCACCTGCCTGCTCCTCACTCCAGTCAGAGACCCCGTTGAGCCCTGAGACTGAATCTTGCCTCCAGTTTAAGCCAATGTTAACCCCTTGTTAAGAACTGTCTCTGAAATTCTGGCCATGTCTTTGAGGAACATTTGCACAGAATATGGTACAAAGGGCATAGACTGAGACCAGGACATTTGAATTGAGGGATGCCGTCCCACTGGTCAACTCAGAAAAAGTCCTTTCATTTTCTCCTCAACCTGTTTCCTCATCTGAGATATGATGGGCAGGTGGCCCATCTGTAGCCTCCAAGACTCCTCTGTCAGCTCTGAGGGACACTTCTGAGTGTCCACCTTATTCTGCTCCTGTTGCTGGGTGATTGATGCTCTGCGTGCCCTTACAGACCTGGCCACTGCTCTCTCCCAAACACAACAGGGTGGCATGAGGTATGGTCACTCTGCCAAGAGCCGAGAGGCAGAGAGAGAGAGAGTGAGGGTAAGAGTGAACGAGTGAGGAAAGGGGAAAGGAGTGTCACCTCTTAAGCAGTCATTGCTTACCCTGATTTGCTTGACTCTTTCCTTGACCCAGTGAAATAAAAAAGGACATCTCAGAGGGAAAAACAGAAGCAGGGGGGCTTCAGGAATGTTTTTATCCTGCCAGTCATCAAGAAATTGTAATTGTGGGAAACATCCAGCAAGGTCTACAGGGTTTCACGTGCTAGTTCTCAGAGTGTAGAGACTCCCCCAGCCCCCCAAGATAAGGAGGAAGGGGAGGGAGCCCTTTTGAGAGAGCAAGAGAAAAAAATAGTTCCTTAGAGCTGGGAGCTGGCCAGTGTGTCTTCTAATTTAATTACTTATCTTTCCCTCAAATTGTTTATGGTACACTAGGCTATTAAATGCGCCATAAGCAAACTGCTCTTGAAAGAGGAAGTGGATTTATTTGTTTTAGTTACCACTCCAACAAAAGTCTATTTCTTCCGCTAATTAAGATTCCATTCGCTAATTTAAATGTTATGCTAATTAAAGTATAATTCTGGAAATGTAAAAAGGACTTAAAAAAAGAGAAAGAAAAAACTGGGTTGGCCTTTAGGAATTACATTAAATTTATTGCGTTGTAACAATGGGAAGCTGGGTGATTATTTCATTTGCCTCGTATGCTGTATTCATGCTTCTGCTTATTCATACCCATTCTCTCACTTCAGCTCATTAACACACACTTCCCTCTCCCTCTCTAATGGGAGTCTTCTTGTGATGGTTTAAGATGAGTTGTGAGTTAGATCCTTGAAGCAATGTTTAGAATTTCTTCAGCTGGGCCACACAGAGTGTTGCAAGCTGCCGCCTGATTTGATGTTTGGAGAGAGAAAAAAGAAAACATCTGGATTTCTGCTTTGTAACCAATTTCTGGAGCCAAGTTGCTGCTGCTCCAGCTTTTCCTCCATCCTCTCTGGAAGACTGTCTATGTTACAGATGAAAGAGACTATAGTATTTTACAAGAAAGTAGATGACTTCCTTGCCCCCGTTTGTATGTGACACACACACCGGGTATGTGACTCTGATGACCTCAGTGGACATTCACGACATGGGCAAACCCTTCTTCCAAACCCCAGCTTCCTCGTCAGTAAAATACAGGTTTGGGGCAGGATTGAACACACTCAAGCTTAGGAAAGAACCCAACATGGTGACTGGGACAGAGCAGACTCCCCATAAGTCCCCTTTCTTCCTCTCTCCTAATTATGAGGCTGCAGCACCAAACCAGAAGACAGGACTCTAGTTTCTCAGCTTGAACTTTGTGCTTGCAGGTGATCAAGAGAGAAGACTTAGCTTCTGCCTCCAATTAAAGCAAAACACATGTAGCCAAATGCATTAGATTTTATTGCTGCATAAAAAATTACACCACAATTTAGTAGATTAAAGCAGCAAACACTATTATCTCCATTTCTGAGGGTCAGAAATCTGAGAGAGGCTTCTCTGAGAGTTTCTGGCTTAGAGACTTTGAGAGACCTAGTAATTAACAGACTAGCCACAGCTGCAGGCATCTGAGGACGGACCAGGTTTGAGGATCCAAGTCCAAACTCACGGGCTGTCGTCAGCCGGGAGCTTCAGTTCCTCATCACGCGGGGCCTCTCCAGAGGGCAGCTGGCTTCCCATCCTCATTTCCTTTTCCTTCCACTCATTACCAGTCACTAAATCCTGCCCACAAGCAACAAGGAGGGGATTTCACAAGGATGGGAACACCAGAAGGCAGACCACAGGATCGTCTGGGAGGCTGGTCTGCCTTTTTGGTGTATTTCCTTTTCTATCTCAGTGCTTTGCGTTCTCATCATCTTCTAGTCAGAGCGATAGCTTATGTCCAACCATCTGCCCATTGTCCAGTCAGGGCAGCTTGGGATGGAACGCTTCAGAGACTCGCTCAGAGCCCACTATCCAGGGAGGTGTCACGTGTCCATCCTAGGGGGTCTCTGAAGAGGACTGTGGCAAGGGAGCAAGGAACAAGGAGCTGTCTCCTGAAAAACAATAGGTAAACTCTGGGGTAAGTCTCTAACAAGGCTCACAGCCACCTGGCTATGCAACACTTTGGAGAAGCCGTCAGAACTCAGCACAAGGGAGTCAGGGCTGGAAGGTTCCTTTTGGTGTAAGCCACAAGAGTTAGGATTGATAAAACAGGAAGCTAACAAAAATGAATTAACTTGCATCTCAATTTGATTTTCAATGCCAGAAAGGAGACAGAAAACAGCATCACAGAGTTAATTGTCTTTCATTTCTCATCTGGTTATGTTGGCTTCTCCTTTTATTAGTGTCTTTCTTGCCAATGGTTGAGTGAGATATTAACACTATAAACTTGAGGCCACCGTCTAAGCTAATCTTGACAATTCCTGCTTTCTTCTGGCCTGTGGCTTGGAAGGGAGAGGAAGGTGATGGGTGCCAGGTGGGAGGGGGGTGGCAAGTGGGATGTCAGTGCTGGGTAGTTGGCTTCCACAGCACAATTGTGTTTGGTGGGCACATTAATCTACAGGGCTGTCAGAAAACTGCTGTCAAAAGTCTCCCCAGAAACTGGATACACTGTTGCTAATTCAATCGCACAGCTGGGGTAGTCTGGCATTTACACTGGCAGACCACAGGCACATTTGCCTGTCTTTACTACTAAAGACACTGAGGAGAGGCTAAGTGCATGGGGAAGTGACTTTCCGAACAGGTCAGCAGGTGAGCAGGGAAGGGCATGGTCCTCCTCTGGGCCACCCCCTGCACCTCCCTGTCCATGCTGTGCCTGGGGGAGTAGCTGGTTGGCCATCCATACACCTCTCCCTCCACTCACTGTGAGTGTAGACCTGATTTACCCAAGGTGGGCAACACATGTTGACATTCTCTGCTCACTCTGTCCTTGACTTAGAAACATGGAGTTTTAGGCAACAGGTTAGACCCATAAGCTTATTTATGGCTCAACGATAAACAGCTGATCCTGATTCTATTATGTTTATAAATCACCTTCTAAGAACCTCAATTTCTTTTACTTTTCTGATGCTGGCTCCCAAATAAAGCATCTCTGAAGGCCGACATTCTTGCTTTACGTAATCTCAGAATAGAGTTTGTGGAATGTTCAGTGAGCAAATATTTACTGGACATTCACTAATATACTGAGCACTGTGTGATGCTGGGAAATGAGTGGTGGTAATAGAAGAAAATGATCTGATCCCTGCCCTCAAACAGTTTACATGGGGAGGGGTGAGTATCTCAGTTGGAAAAGCAGCAGATTACATCTTCGCTGCCAGCGGTGTGAACTTGGGCAAGTTACCCAAGCTTTTAGAATCAGAAATGATGTGATCAGATTTGTGTTTTAGAAAGAGTGTCGTCACAGCAATTCATGTAAGGAGATTGCTAGGGAGGAGCCAGAATAATGATTATCAGTTAATGAGCTCTTGCAGTGGTCAGGATAAGAGGTATCTAGAGTCTGAACTGAGATGACCCGAGATGAAAGTAAGGTACATTCAAGAAGCAGCAATGGTCTGGACATGCATGAAGGAGAGGAAAGAATGGACATGGTTCAGGTTTAAAGCCTCAGTGACTGGTGCCTCTTGATATTAACTATATAACATTAAGGTGGGGAATTATATAACATTATATATGTTATATGTTATATATATAAATTATATAACATTAAGGTGGGGAAAGTAGGACAGAAGAGGGGAATGTGGCAAAGAGAAGGAACTTAGAACTTGTGTTTTGGATGAGTTGTACAAAGGCTCCTTGGTGTCCATGCTATAATCTGTGACCTGGGTTCTATGCTCCAAATCAAGGAGGTCAACTAGAATAGCTGAGGATCAGAAAAACTGTGTAGGAGCGGGATTCCGGTGGCAGTTTTAAAAACTCCTTTCATAAGCAGTGAAATAAATCTGGAGAGATGCCCTCCTCTCCCCTCAGAGGCTTCTCCTTTGTCGGGCTGGATGGAGTGGGGTGACAGAACATTGATCGGTACGAGATAGATGGGAGGAAAAGCCCTCATTGCCCACTGAATCAATGCTCCCTTAAAGACTGCAACAAACAGGATTAAAGGTTGAAAGACATTTATTGAGGGGCGAATCTGAGTGTATGTTTTATTAGTCAGCCATGGTCCTGGGTTTATAGAAATGCCCAGCCTAGACACTGCCAAGAGCAATAAATCAGGGCTTTCTTCATTGGCTGGCTGCCTGGGCAGTGATGTGGGGGTGTGTAACCCCAGGCCAGAAGGATGGAAGAGAGTGTTGTCTCCAGTCCATCTGGGTTGGGGGAGGGGCTGGAGGAGACTTGGTCAACGCCGGCTCCTGGCTTCCTTCCCCAGTCACTCACAGACGAGATCAAACATGCTTACTGCATGGGTAGAGGCCTCTGGGCTCTCTCAAAATTAGGATGTTGCCCACCCCTCCTGCCAAAATCATTTGCCTAACCTTTTGCCTGACTGATTCAGAGGCTATTAAATACACGGCATCCACACAGCTGGCCATTAATTGGAGGCCAGAGCTTGATTAATGAGCATTATGCTAATGCTGGGTCAGGGGGCACATTATGTGTAAAGGGCCAAAACAGTAAGCCGAGTCAAAAGCAATAACACCACCTTCCATCCCTCCGCCTCCCCAAATTAGTTGGCAGCTGGAGGCAAGTAGAGAAAAGGCATATTGATGAGATGGAGCATCACAGCCTGGCACTTGCCCTGACTTGTGATGCCCTCAGAGAATTGTTGCCCCAAAGAGGAGCGGCAGCCACCCTGCGAAGGTGGGCTTCTGCCCTGAGCTCCCCTCCCCCCAGGAGGGACAGGCAGCTAGGGCTTGTGACACTTTCCAGCCTAAGTGGCTCTTTTAAGGACTCTAAGACGAGTGATCAAACAGCCTCTATGAACACATCCCCATAAAGTATTTGTGTCCAAACACTGACATGAACTTGGACAAACAGATCCTGAATCAGGAACTCCTTAGAAATCTTGCCTTGCTTGGCATGTAGAATACCGTTCACTTCTGAGTCTCTGTGTGCTTACCTGACTGTTCTGTACTCTCTCTTCCTCTGGTTCCTTCTGTTCCCTTCTCCCTTGAACACAGAAAGCCCCTCACATTCTTTCTTCTTTCTCTTATCTTCATGCTCCATGCTCTCTCCAGAGCCGAGCGTCCCTTTCTGTGAAGTCAGTTATCACAGCTGACTCCGGAAGAAATAAGTCTGCAAAACAGGTCTCCACCATAGACATGCTGTCCAACACCTCTGTGTGTAAGTTCTATAAAATCTCTAATTCCTTGTACACCATGCTGAGTTCTGGTGCTTCTCTTATTAGCACACATGTTCTTGCTCCCTGAGACAGAAACAGAAGCTTCCATTTGGGCTTCCCCTCACTTCTTATACTGTCCATGTGTCTTTCTCTGTGGTTCCTATCTTCCTGGTGTCTCTGCCACTTATGGAGGTCAGACTCCCACCCTCTCTTTGTGCTGTGGCATGGTCTGTCAGCCCATCCCTCTTTATCTAGTCAACATACCAGTCCTGCCTCAGCTGATGTGTTTCTCTCCGTGTTGAGCCTACCAGAGCGTCCCCACTGCCAGACTCCCCAGTGGCATTCAGGGTATTCAAACTCTGGGTGTAACTGATAGTGAACCTCATTTCCTGTTCTTCTCCCCTTTCTCTTCTTCATGCACAGGGCTGATGGCCTTTCTGGAGCACATAACCCATGTGTGGAACACCCTAGCCTGTGAATGGTATTGTCTTGATATGAGTCTGTAGGTCCTCAGGTTTTTTCCTAGGCCTGTCCTGGGATTTCATAGATGACTCAAATGAGGACACATATAACCATATGAGACACATATAACCATATAAGAGAAGGCATACCTATAAGATCGGAAATGACAGGAAGCTGGGGGAGAGGCTAAATATGTTGGATGACAAACTCAGAATCAAAAATGAAACTGACAGACTGTGAACTGAATGTAACCATATTGAATTGAACAGGAATAAATATAAAGTCACATTTTTGGGTTAAAAAAACAATCTTTAAAAAGATACAGGATAGGAGAAATATGGTTTAGCTAAGGCACCAATTAAGAAAATTTCCATTGACAGTAAGCGTAATTTAAGACAATACAGTCTAAGTTATCAAAAAAGAAAACAGAATTTTAGGAAATATTGAAATATTCTACCAGAAGGGTGGTGACAGTCTTCATTTATTCCATGTTAGGCTTATCACATTCAGAGTACCATACTTTTGAGGAAATAAGACAAAATGGCATGTTTAATGAAGATTAATTTGAAAAAAACTTAAAAATATATATGTGAATTATTGAAGGAATTGTTTGCCTCAATATCCCTTCCAAAATTGAAACTGTGTGAATGAATCTCCCACCCCCCACCCTCTGAGGTCCTTTAAAATCCTCTAGTCTATATGAAATGTTATTTCTTTAAACCCTCCCCAGTACACTTCACGTGACGTGTACTGCATCCACTTTCATGATCCTGTTACATTTTGCCTGGTCTTCTATTTATATTCCGGCCATTTTTATTTCAGTTCTCTGCCACCAAGTTTTAAGCCATATTTCAGAATCTAACACATAATTAGTAAAAGTTGAACAAGCTCATATACAGAGACAATATTATGCTTTTAATCAATATTACCCGAACTGTTTTCTAGCTGCATTCTGAAAGTTCTAAGAGAAGTGTAGTCTCACAGCTATTAATGCATATTCCAGAAAGAGTTCTATGGTCAATTAAGTAGGGGAGGTGTTAGGTTAATTAAGGTGAAGCTAGCTTCTTTACTACAGGACATTTCAGAGTCTTTAATAGGTTAATATACACTGTGAATCACCAACAGACAGCTATTATATGCAGAATCTACCAAAATCATTTAACTATAGAACACAACTTTTATGCAGCAGCGTTTGACATTTAGGGGAACACAGTTTGAGAAAAGTTGAATTAAGTCTCCCTTCAGAGAAATAGTGCCTAACCTGTCCAGGAAGGGCCAGACATTAACATGAAAGGAGTAAGAACACGGGAACTTACCTTATAAGGAAGGAGATACTAGATGGGCACATAGTTGAGACTTCAAGCAAATACGTATTTAAAAGTTGAAGGAGGGGCGCCTGGGTGGCTCAGTGGGTTAAGCCGCTGCCTTCGGCTCAGGTCATGATCTCAGGGTCCTGAGATCGAGTTCCGCATTGGGCTCTCTGCTCAGCAGGGAGCCTGCTTCCCTCTCTCTCTCTGCCTGCCTCTCCATCTACTTGTGATTTCTCTCTGTCAAATAAATAAATAAAATCTTAAAAAAAAAAAAAAGGTTGAAGGAAAAGTTAGTCATGATGATAGCTAAAAAAGATGGGGGCGCTCTGAGTACAGAATCACAAAATGTCCTGCTAAGGAGAAAAATAAGTGGAGCTTTTAGAGAGATGGGTGTGACAATAGAGGGAGGTCTCTGAGGAGCTCAGCCCAGAGGCTAGAAGTAGGGGGATCCAGCAAGATAGTGATCTCCAGGTGGGGGTGGGGAGGGTGGGGGTTGGGGAGTCAATTTTAGAACAAATCATTAGCATGTGAACTAATTAGAAGGCCCACAGATTCTTTCAATGTGCATGCAACAAAACTGTTAGGGTGGTTGATTTGGAAAATCCTTATACATGAGTGATGTAGGTCTGTTTTTGGTTCTGCCTTTTTCAAAGACGTACACGGTGAAAGGAAAGGTATGATTATCAAATCTGCATAGAGCAAAAATCTGGATCATCAACAATGTTTGAAAAAGGAAGTCAAGATTAAAAAGATTTCAATTACTGAAAATAATTGATGAAAACAATGACAAAATGAAAGCCAGTCGAGGTAAAGGTGAATATTTGCAATTAGTTTCCAATTTGCAGGGGTGTGAGATGTGACTTGATTGTGTCTGGAGATGGGACCCTTGCAAGGATATTGGCACAACGGGTGAAAAAAGCCGACTGTCCCGCCCACAGCCAACACCCACATCCAAACCTTAAATGTAATACAGAGCTGATGTTTGGATAAAGAAGGTAGTGATTTTACGGGTTCCCTGAGAGGCCATACAAAATGTGAAATATTTTGTTCTCTTTGGGGCAGGATTGGAGAGATATCTTGACACAAAACTTTGGTTCAAGGGAGGTGGCCTAGGAAAGTGAAGGGAAAAGATAAAAATCCTATCTGAAGAAAAATGGTTGAAGGACTGGAGATATTTAATTTCGAAAAGAAAAGACTTTGGGGAGACGTAACTTCTTCCAAACATCTGAAGCATAGAAAGAAAAATTGGATCAACTGGATGGCTTCTGGTGTCAGAATAAAGAGTAATGCTTAGGATTACAGGGAGGCAGATCTCAGCTCAATGTCATATATTAAACTTTTTAACCACTGGTACTGTTCAGCAAAGAACTGATTCACCCTAAAGGTCTTGAATGAACTGCCTGTCATTAAAATGAAGTAATGTCCTAGCAGCACTGAGCATAGTTCCTGACACAGGGGAAACACATGCTTCACGGTCATCTTTTCCCTCTCTCCCTCTATATTTATCTGTGTCCACTGAGGAAATGGGAAACCACACTAGGTATTTCCAACAGAGAGAATTCAGTAAAAAGAATTAGTTAAACCGGTATTAGGAGACTAAAAGGGCCAAAATAAATGAATTAGTACCCCCAAGATAACCATAGGAAGTATTTACCACTAGTGGAGGTGGCGGGAAAAGGAAAGGAGTGGAACTCACTGGACACAGCAGCTCAGAAGACAGTTCCCATGGAGTTAGTGCTCAGATTTCTGAAAACGGGGCACCTCTGGGAGAACATGATGAGACTAGTTCTGGGATTTCTAAACAAAAGCTAGATGTTGAAGCCAACTGCAGCCCCCAGGGTTCTTCTGTCACCTTGGGTCCACTGGACAGGAACACGGGAAAAGAGGACAGAAGCATCCTCTTATACCCTGTCTTTTGCATTCAATTTGTAGTCTCAATTGGTATTCTCAATATGAGCTGACCAGAAAATCTAGTTCTCAGGCTTCCAGGTTTAGGCCAAAGTATGGAAGGATAACTTCGGAGCCAAAGAACGATATACATCCAGCACCTCTGACTCCTCCGAATCCCCAAACACCCAAATTTGGCTCTTCCAAATCCCTATACACTCTTCTACATGTGATATGAATGCCCTACCCAACTTCATGCTTGAACTACGCTTTCGTGCTTTCATGCACGCCCATGGCATGTGCCCATTGCCCTTGGGCAGCACCCCAACCTGGTAGGATTTCCTAACTGGTGCAATGATGCAAATCTTCATTCCTGAATTGTGTGTCCTGCTTTTACTAACTTGCTTTCATTTTGCACAAACATTTCTTATTGGATATGAAAACACTAAGGCAGCTGTTTCCCTCTTCCTCCTTCCCTCCATTATTTCTCTGCTTTCTTTTACTTCCTTTTACCCGTTCTCTTCCTCCTTCTTTCCTATTGCCCTGCAAAACACCATGAGGGCTGCTGTGGAGAAGATTTCTGTACTGGGTAAGATGTTAGACCCAAGCACTTTTCATGCTTCTTCAGTGCAAAATGTTCAGAGCTACAATATAAAGGGATTGTTACTCTATTGTGATTTTGTATTAACAAGTTTCACTCCATTAGTTTTCTTGTTTCCCTGGATATCTTCTATCTCGACCCACTGATTTATATGCATAGCTATACCCAATTACTCTCTTTATCAAATAGTTCATATTTAATGGGTAAATTTAGAAAGTGCGGACAAACAAGAAAACTAAAAATGCCTCATACTATAATCTCAACTCCAAGCAGTCACCACTGTTCAACTGATGGTAAATATCCTTCTAGCTATGCTTCCATACATGAATTGATATATAGCTATAGACACAGGTGTTTGTATTATTCACTACAAATGGGTTTTACAATCTTTCTGGTAATTTTTGGGTAATTTTTATGTATGTGGCTATCTTACTTTTACAAATCACCCTTATACTATTTTTAATGTCTATACAGTATTGCAGCATATGGCTGGATCATAATTTACTTAACCAATCTTCCATCATTGGGCATTTGTTTGCTTAGGATTTGTTTTCATCATAAATATTGAGCATGTTATCAATGATCATTATGAAATAGATTCTTTATTGTCCACCCTCTTTCTAGTGAAAGAATTTATAACTTCTTTGCCAAAATATGGACACATTATTTCATTAGAAAAGGACTAGAAATGAAGAACAACGAGGAACCAATACTTCTATCTTGAGATTCCTGAGGCACTTTATTTTATGACCACTGTGTGCCTCACACCGTGCTGTATGCTGTGAGAGCACAGATGCAGTGTCTGCCCCAGTGACAGCTTCAGAGAAGAAAACCGAGCAAGAGACTATTAAGAACATGTAATCTTTTTAGTAGCAGTGAAGGCTGCAGCAACAGCTCAGCTAAGGACGACAAGGGAGCTTACTGGAAATAATCAGGAGATCCCAAGTTAGTCTTGTTACCCAGACCACACAAGGTGAGCATGTCAGGGCATAGTACCAGATCCTGGACACTGCCATTTGAACATCAAATTTTTAGTTCAGTTCTCAGGTTATCTCTGAAAATATTTCCAGAGCTATTTTCTTCTTGGAAGCTGAGAAATGACACCTAAATCATAATGACTCATGCCAGAGGAGAGCGTGCCTGGGATTCTTCTTTCCCTTCACCTGAGAGCAAGTTTTTGTGGCACAGTATCTTCTATGGAGATGGGGAAGAAGATGAAGGCGAATCAGGCAGTCCTGTCTTTGAGCAACTTACCAAAACATGTGGAGGGAGAGGGAAGTTACATGCTTTTATGGCAAGCATACAAACTTGAGGATGTGACAAGCAGACAAACTAATTAGTAAGTATCATGAGGCAAATGCATCTCACAGATTATGAAAATTCAGAAGAAGACTATGTGGAGGAAATGGTCACAGAGAGTGGGCAGAATGGGTATATATAAAGATGGGGAAGGGAACAGCATGTACAAAGGTTGAGGAATGAGAGCACGGACGTCTAGACAGAGTAATACAGTATTACCTAACAGTTTAAAATTCTTTGAAAATATTTTTGTTACAATGTATTAGTCAAATTATAATTACTGTCCCATTTTACAGATGAGGAAATTGAGTCTTATACATGGAATGATTTACTTAAGTGCCACTCCCAGTTGATTACTCGGTTGGCATATGCTACATGGGCTCCATGAAAATGGGTAGTGGGAGAAGCGGGTATAGAAAGGGAGATGGGGCCATGTCATTGTGGTTCTTGGATGCCAAAATAAGCAGTTTATTTATTTATTTATTTTTTTAAAGATTTTATTTATTTATTTGCCAGAGAGAGATTACAAGTAGGCAGAGAGGCAGGCAGAGAGAGAGTGGAGGAAGCAGGCTCCCTGCTGAGCAGAGAGCCCGATGTGGGACTCGATCCCAGGACCCTGAGATCATGACCTGAGCTGAAGGCAGCGGCTTAACCCACTGAGCCACCCAGGTGCCCCCAAAATAAGCAGTTTAAATGGAGAATTCACTAAATGAAAAATAAGGAGCAAATTGTGAAGTTTTGATCAGAACTGAGCGTGAGGAAGTTTAATCCAGCAAAAGTAATAGTCTGTAGGAAGATTCGTTGCAGGACATTCTGTTAAGAAATTATGCCTATAATCAGAACCCAAGGCAAAAAGATTCCAAAGAGGGAATTCCACCAGTTCACAGAGACACTTCTCACCATTTTTAATGGGTTTATTGAGGTATAATTGACACACAATAAACTACACATATTTGAACTGTATAAGTTGATACGGTTTGATATATGGACACAATCACTACAGTTAATATAGTAAACATATCCCTCATCCTGTATGTCTCATATCCTTTGGTAATGCCTCCCATCTAGGCCTTCCTATTCCCTCACTCTAGAGCAACCATAAATTTTATTTCTATTACTCTAGATTATATTGCATTTTTTGGCTTTTATAGAAATGGAATCCTATAGTAAAAATTATTTTTTGTCTAACTTTTATGGTCGAGCATAATTATTGTGAGATTCATTCATTTTACTGTATGGATGTACTATAGTTTGCTTAGCCATCCACCCATGGGGGCACTGTTGGGTTGCTTACAGTTTTGGACGTTATAAATAAAGTTGCTACAAACATCTATCTTTTTGTAGACATATACTTTCATTTCTGTAGGTTGACCTAGGAGTAGAATGGCTGCATCATATAGTGGGTGTACATTCAAAGTTTTTAAAGTTATCTTTACAGCATTTTTATATTAGTGAAAAATCAGAAGCAATTTAAATTAAATGGTTAAGTATATTATGGTATGATGAAAAACTATGAAGATTTAAGAACACTTATGGATTTGTATTTGGCAGAAATATGATGAAATATGGCAGGTTATATATATATATATATATATATACATATATATATATATACACATATATATACACACACACATATTGGTGAATATATACATATATAAGATGTAGGTATACTTTTTGGTATTATTTAGTTTTTATAATAAAACATGTTTACAATCTGCAAAAACCTAATAAGGCTATTCTGAGTGAAAAGTGAAAGTGGAAGTGAAAAAAGTTTTGATAGTCAACTAACCAAAAGGTCATAGGTAGTAAAGGCAGTTTTTGGAGTGTCGGAACTTGTGGAATGGGAAATGAACAATAACCACCTTGTATTGTTTTTGTTTTGGGTTTTTTGGTTTCATTTTTGTTCTTTACTTTTTATTGTAAACTATATGCTTTTCTCTGAAGAAAAGAACATTTTATTTTTCAGTATACAAGGAGAAAAAAAGGAATGAGTGTTAATAATAGCTTGATTATTTTCAACTCAAATGCCTAAGTAACAACTGATGTATAACTTATGCAGATCTATGCAAACAATTATTTAAATTGGAAAAGGAAGGATGGAATATACGAGAATGGCAATATTTGCTGGATTGTTAATATGTCAGGCAAGTTCTTTGGTACAAGGCCACCAGAATGAGGAATGAAGGACACTGAGCTCTGAGAGGGCCCAGCTTGTTTCAGTGGGAGGATACTGGGAATTTCAAGGTTAACCTAATATAATGACAGTCATTTATGGAGTGGTTTATTGTTTCACAAACAAAGCCATATACATAAGCTTGCTTAGTCCTGTGAAAATCCTGTAAGGAGGCAGGAAAGGGACTTCATTTTAACCCCCATTTGATAAAGGAGAAGAGTCAGGTCTATAGAAGTTAAATTCAGTAACAAATATTAGGATCGCTCCTTAAAGGTTTACCAACATCTTTCATATGCATTTTCTGATTTAATCTTCATGGTACTCCAAGAGAAAATAAATCTGTGGTTTTCTTCCTGTTGCCCCATTTCTCAGATGAAGAAATTGAGCCAAATATTAACCTGAACTAAGGCCCAGATGGTGGGCTGGTTGATATAAGATTTCAACTCTAGACTTGGGTTCCAAAGCCAGTGCTCTCTCATTTACTCTCTCACCATGACATGACTGAACTCACAAGATCACAAGCTGGAGAATAATGGGGCAGGAACTTAACTTCAGTCTTCTGACTGAATTTAATGCTTCTTTTCAAATACTGCATGGTCAGGTATTAGCACAAGCTTTCTTCACCTTTCATTATAGTTCTGTTTATAGTAGAAATCTGAAGAAGTTGATTTTGGGGGTGCAGTTTGTGTTGAATGGTACAGAATTGGGGATTCTTTTAAAAACCATGGAGTTTGGAGTGTATGGTATGGGGTTGTGGAATGATGTATTGTTTCATTATAGCTCATGACTCCCTGTACTTTGTGACAATATCTTATGTCATGATGAAATATGGTGTGTGTGGTTAGAAAAGTGCAGATATGCCAACTGGCCTTGTGCTTTGATTCAATTATTTACTGCTACTACTCTTATCCTGCTAAAAAGCTTTCCTCTTCTGTAGCATTTCTCAATAAAGCTAATGACTTGGCCTCTTCTCTTGAATTTTTTTTTTTTTTTTTTTTTGAAACCTTCTCCACATTGACAAGTTTGAGGGTGATGTTCCTTGTAGTAATGCTTACTCAGAGTGAAATTATTGGTTTAACATTGTTTAGGAATACATATCTCATTTGTTTTTGCTCCTAAGTATTTTCTTAAGAAGGACAAGATATTTCTATGCCAATATGATAACTGATTTAAGTTATTGCATAACAAATTATTAATTTTATTGCAAACTAAGTCAGGACTCATTCTTTTCCTTTTCTTGGAAACAAGAAGGCAGACAAATACCCTTGGAGTTGGTTTAGTCTTTTTAATCACTTGAGACTTGGTTACACCAGATCTGATTGTTCTGAATATTTGTTGATGGGATTTCCTGGCCCTCTGCCCAAGATCAAGAATGCTTTTGATTTTTAACATCACCATTCTTTTGAAAATCTAGAAGGCATTCTTGCAGAAGTTTTAAATTCATTTAATTGTATAGCTATGTTTATCTGACACAGAGAAGTCAAGTGAGGGATTGTATATCTAGGACAAAGTCTTGAGACATTGAATCCAGTCCTTTATTCTGCTAAGTTGAGAAATGTGCTCAAGAATAGTAACAGCATCCTTCTAAAAGCAAGGTCATATCCAAAGTGTATACCTCATTACTGTTTCTATATCTGCACATTGAGTTTTTTAATGAGTATTATAAGAGTTCAGGATTTTTTTTTAAGATTTTATTTATTTATTTGACAGAGAGAGAGAGAGAGAGATCACAAGTAGTCAGAGACAGGTGGCAGGGGAAGGGCAGGAAACAGGCTCCCTGCTGAGCAGAGAGCCCAGTGGGGGCTCAAACCCAGGATTCTGAGATCATGACCTGAGCTGAAGGCAGAGACTTAACCCACTGAGCCACCCAGGTGCCCCGAGTTCAGGATTTTTAAAAGATTATAGACATTACCTGGATTTATCTTGCATCCCTCTTCTCTCTTGTGCTTATATAAAAACCCTTCAGAAATAATGATGGGGCTAGTGATTGATTGGGAAGTCTCAGTTTGTCCATTGTCTTGCTTGGCTTTTTTTTTTTTTTAAATTAATGCCAATTTTTATTAGTGCTCATTCGTTATTAATCAGAGCTTGTCAGCAGCCTGAATATGGCTTAAAACCAACACTAAAAATAAATACGACAGTAAATAATCAGAGGCTATTGGTGTAGACTGAGAGTTTCATGTCTCAGTTTCTTAGGCCCCACTTACTTTTTCCCTTTGAAACCAGAGAACAATAGCTTGGAATCCATATAATAAAAATCTGTTGGTAGAGACCCTTCTGCTCCCATGACCCTAAGAGAGTGTGAACACAACTGTCAAGGCAAGAACATAGAATCTGGAGGCAGGGTCAGGAAAGTTGGAAAGATAATCATTTGTTTTGAAAGAAATAGGATATTTATTGGAAAAAGTGGGTAAAGAAGAGAAACAGTCCAGTGGGAAACTCCATGGCACTCTTGTGGGAAGAGTAAATTGCCCTTCATGGTCTGCTCAAATTGTTTGACATGGTTGGTGAACTCCAAGGATCTTTTTGGTTTCTATTCCATTGCAGGGTTGGGGAGACAAAGATACACTTACCTTGGACCAAAGAGCCTGGGTGGGAAACAAATCCTTTTACAATACTATTGCCTTGGTTCTCTTCAACCTGAGCAGTTGAATCTGATCCCCCACTCTGTCTCCCTGTTGCCATCCGCCAACACACTCACATAAAAAACTCTCAGATTTCCTTCTCTCCCACCTCCTTCCTTTCCAGCTTCCACATTGGACTAATAAGAACCAAAGGGAGTGAAAGTGTGAGGGCTCTGAACACCGATTCCTTATCTGTAGTAACATCACAGAAGCTCAGTGAAGAGCCCTGGAGAGGAACCTTCCTTTAAGGACCGCCAAGGCCATTTGTACCATTTCTCACCAATTTTTGGAGGGCATGAGGAACAGACAGTGAAATTTCCCATCTTTGTAGCTAGACAGACACAAGTTGCAGGCACTGTGGAGACTCATGCTGAGTTAGGAAACAGGTCCAGTTTGTGCTCAAACATCCCCATATTTGGGCTCAGACACTGGGCCGCTCTGTGCCAGAGAAGTGGCTAATGGGGTGCTAAATCAGGAAGCAGAGGTCAGCTCCCTGAAGGAGAATGGCAAGTTCTCTGTGGGTGTTTGTGAGGGTGGTGGAAGAAGGGCCGGTTATACAAGTTAAAAGAAAAGGAAAAGAAAATAACTAGTCTTTGGGTTTTGCAAAGCTCAAGTAGAAACAGATGGGATCTGTGTCTTAATTGAGCTATTATTAGATGCTAAATTTGAACCACTCTTAACTGTGCCACCTTCCCCCAAATTACTGACTTGCTCAAAAAGCCCAATTGTGTTTCTGTGGTTTTTGGCAAAGGTAAACTGAATGAGCAAAGATGTCAAATTTTAATTGTCTTTTTCTCCCTCATGTCAGCTGTTGAAAGAGGTGCTATCCTCAAAGAAACAAAAGTGGACGCTGACAATCAGGTTTTTTTATTCCTTTTCATTTACAGAGTTAGAGTCAATGAATTTCTGGTCCTTGAGGAACCATCTCCACCCTCAGCTTTCCTTGATGAGCTGATGGTGGGGTGTGGATGTGGATGTGCATGTGCGTGTGTGTGTGTGTGTGTGTGTGTTTTGGGGTAGGGGGTGGGGAATGGAGTCAGAGAAAAGGGTAACACATGTGTGTCTTTAGGTACATGAAGAGCTTTACTCCTGTCTTGGAAAGTACATTTCGTGACGTAGATGACACAAAGAAGTGGGTGAATGAAGACACACTGCTCACCACATTGGGGTCCTCTGCACTGCTCCTCTGTGCCTTTAGTTGGCACGTACTTGGTGATAGGCATTGACATGTGGTGGGTGGAATCTTGGACAGGATCATAGCCTTACACATACCTCTTAAAGGCAGAGCTCCTACATGTGAATGGTGAAAGGACTACGTAATCTCAACATTAAATTGCTCTAGAAATTAAATCTTGTAAATATGAGAACAAAACTTGTTATTGCTAATGCTAAGGAGTAGGAATCTGGGTCTTTCTGGGAGGAAGTTAATTTGATTCCAAACTCGGGCTGGACAATGTAATACCTATCTTCGAGACATTTTGCTTCATTCACCCTGATACCTACCTGGCTCCTTCTCCTCACCATGCAGGTATAGTCATGAAGATCAAAGGAGGAGAGGGAACAGCTGGTTTTCTTCCAGACTTCAAGCCCCAATTCAAGCCCCTATAATTTAGGCCTTTGTCTTGACATTTTTCTATCATGTCGTTCGGGCATATTGAGTTCTGTTTTTCCCCAAAGGAAAGGGGGAAAAGTTCAGCTTTAGCTCAGGCCATGCTGCCCTTCTTTTTTCTGGTCTCCTGAGAAGATTTGCTGACGCTCGCAGCTGATGGCACTTAGTCATGCAGCCTCGTGCTCCCGACCTGCTCACCTCCGTGCCTTCAATAAACAGTGACAGGGCTGGGCTCACAGCACCTGCAGACTTTCCCAGCAGGATTTGTATTCATGGCCTGATTTATACTTTTTTTTCCTTCCTGTCAACAATTCGTGAAGCATTTGTTGAGAAGAGAAAGGTGAGGAAGGTGGTATCATGTTTCTCAGGCCATTAGCCTATGTGTTTCAAAGACAAGCCCACTCAAAGTTAAAAGTAAAATGAAAGGAAGAAGAAGTATGGGGTGTGGGAGCACTGTCAGTGGCCTAATTCCTATGCCCCTTACCAGTTCCTAGGACCCCTTGCTTGGGGCAGCTGTTGCCCCGTTCCAAGAATTGACCATTTTCCCTGATGTTTTAGCCTCCTTCGCAGCTGTTTATGGCCAGTGGGATGTAAGTGGAAGTTGGTTTCCAGGAAAGCTTTTCCATAGCCGATAAAAATCTCAGTTACCATTGTCATTAGCCTTTTCCCTTATTCTTGCCTTGAATGTCAGCAGCCATTTTATGGGGATGAGGTGGAAAGCAGGAACACAAAAGCCCACATGCTGAGGGGAAACATGGAAGGTAGAGCCTGGACCCCAGATGGCCTCTTTGAATATCTCCAGAATAGAATCCATCAAAATCCTTAAGAAGAATACAGGCAGGAGACTTTATGTTCAAAGAGAAGGGAAATCTCTATTTCTTTAAACCATTGTCCATGAAATTGTTACTTCCCATTGGAAGCACTCCTAATATGTATTGGTACAATTCTATGAGATCCTCTGCAAGGCTGCTGTAGCCTGCATAGATCCTGCTGACTTCCTGTCTGGATCCTGCCAGCTGAAGCACAGAAGAGATTCCTGGGGGCTGAGACTGAGTATGAGTGTGAGTGTGTGTGTGAGACAGACCAAAGGGGGAGGGGAGAGAAGAAGAGAAAAAGAGGAGAGGGAGCAGATGTGTGGGTAATAACGTAACAATGATAAAGAAAGAAGAAAGATTCAAATCCTGAGAATATCTACCTAAATCAAATATTTGGAAAAGATGTAACTCATTTGCCACCTCAACTCCCTGCCTCACCTCAGAGCTCTGCCAGCTATTTTTCCCTTTCAGAAGGCCCAATCTACTTTTTAAAAAAAATGAATTCTATAGAAATGTAGAGTCCTTACTCAGTGACAGGTTATTATTCTAAGGATTGGGGAAACAAACATAAAAACAAAGACTAGAGCTCACATTTTTGGCAGTGCCTATTTATTTTGTAGTATTTCACATACAGAATTCTATTTTGTTTTTTGCATTTTTAAATTTATTAACATATAATGTATTTTTTGTTTCAGAGGTACAGGTCTGTGGTTCATCAGTCTTACACAATTCATAGAACTCACCATAGCACATACCTTCCCCAATGTCCATCACCCAACCACCCCATCCCTCCCACCCGCCTCCACTCCAACAATCATCAGTTTGTTTCCTGAAATCAAGAGTCTTTTATGGTTTTTCTCCCTCTCTAGTTTCATCCCATTTCATTTTAGATGTCTTGACCATTTAGATGTCTTCTTTACAGAAATGTCTGTTCATATATTCTGCCCATTTCTTGATTGGATTACTTGTTCTTTGGGTATTGAGTTTGATAAGTTCTAGATTTTGGATACTAGCCCTTTATCTGATATGTCCTTTGTAAATATCTTCTCCCATTCTGCCAGTTGTCTTTTGGTTTTGTTGATTATTTTTCTGTGCAAAAGCTTTTGATCTTGATGAAGTCCCAATAGTTCATTTTTGCCCTTACTTTCCTTGCCTTTAGCAATATGTCTAGGAAGAAGTTGCTCTGACTGACATTGAAGAGGTTGCTGCCTGTGTTCTCCTCAAGGATTTTGATGGAGTCTTGTCTCACATTGAGGTCTTTCATCCATTTTGAGTCTACTTTTTTGTGTGGTATAAGGAAGCGGCCCAGTTTCATTTCTGCTTGTGGCTGTCAAATTTTCCCAACACCATTTATTGAAGAGATGGTCTTTTTTTCATTGGACATTCAATTTGTTGAAGATTAATTAACCATAGAGTTGAGGGCCCATTTCTGGGCTCTTTATTCTGTTCCATTGATCTATGTGTCTGCTTTTTTGTGCCAGTACCATACTGTCTTGATGATTACAGCTTTGTAATAGAGCTTGAAGTCTGGAATTGTGATGCCACCAACTTCCGTTTTCTTTTTCAACATTCCTCTGGCTATTTGGGGTCTTCTCTGGTTCCATATGAATTTTAGGTTTATTCGTTCCATTTCTTTGAAAAAAAGTTGATGGTATTTGGATCCCTATCCAAATTGCATTTGATTGCTCTAGGTAGCATGGATATTTTCACAATATTTGTTCTTGCAATCCATGAGCATGGAACATTTTTCCATTTCTTTGTGTCTTTCTCAATTTCTTTCATGAATATTCTATAGTTTTCTGAGTACAGACTCTTTCCTCTTTGGTTTGATTTATTCCTAGGTATCTTGTGGTTTTGTGGATGCAACTGTAAATGGGATCAACTCCTTAATTTCTCTTTCTTCTGTCTTGCTGTTGGTATATAGAAATGCAACCCATTTCTGTGCTTTGATTTTATATCCGGACACTGCCGAATTTCTGTATGAGTTCTAGCAGTTTTGGAGTGGTGTCTTTTGGGTTTTCCACATAAAGTATTATATCATCTGCAAAGAGGGAGAGTTTGACTTCTTTCCTGATTCAGATGCCTTTTATTTCTTTTTGTTTTCTGGTGCTTAAGCTAGGACTTCTAGCACTATGCTGAATAGCAGTGGTGACAGTGGACATCCCTGTCATCTTCCTGACCTTAGAGGAAAAGCTGTTTTTTCTCATTGACAATGATATTCACTGTGGGTTTTTCATAGATGGCTTTTATAATATTGAGGAAGGTACCCTCTATCCCTACACTTTGACGAGTTTTGATCAAGAAAGGATGCTGTACTTTGTCAAATGCTTTTTCAGCTTCTATTGAGAGTATCATATGGTTCTTGTTCTTTCTTTTATTAATGTATTGTATGACATTGATTGATTTGTGGATGGTGAACCAACCTTGCAGCCCATGAAAAAAGTCTCTAATTGGTTTCTAATTCTCCTTTTTGATGGGGTCTTTTTCTTGTTTGGGAATCAGGAAATGCTCACTTCATAATGAGTTTGGAAGCTTTCCTTTCATTTCTATTTTTTTGAAACAGTTTCAAGAGAGTATGTATTAATTCTTCTTTAAATATTCAGTAGAATTCCTCTGGGAAGCCATCTGGC
Organism: Neogale vison; assembly: GCF_020171115.1. Lineage (NCBI taxonomy): Eukaryota > Metazoa > Chordata > Mammalia > Carnivora > Mustelidae > Neogale > Neogale vison. Next base: position 122,182,785 of record NC_058097.1, on the reverse strand, counting down.
CAAGGACTCTTGTTTGTTGGGAGATATTTGATTACTACTTCAATCTCCTTACTGGTTATGGGTCTGTTCAGGTTTTCTATTTCTTCTGGTTCAGTTTTGGTAGATTATACCTCACCAGGAATGCATCCATTTTATCCAGATTGTCTAATTTGTTGGCATGTATTTGCTCATAATATGCTCTTAAAATTGTTTGTATATCATTGGTGTTGGTTGTGATCTCTCCTCTTTCATTCATGCCTTTATTAATTTGAGTCCTTTCTCTTCTTTTTGATAAGTCTGGCCAGGGGTTTATCAATATTACTAATTCTTTCAAAGAATCAGCTCCTAGTTTCATTGATCTGTTCTACTGTTCTTTTGCTTCTATTTCATGGATTTCTGCTCTCATCTATTATTTCTCTTCTCCTGCTGGGTTTAGGCTTTATTTACTGTTCTTTCTCCAGCTCATTTAGGTGTAGGGTTAGGTTGTATATTTGAGAACTTTCTTGTTTCTTGAGCAAGGTCAAGAAACTATATACTTTCCTCTCAGGAGGATACTTTCCTATCCTCTCAGGATATTGCTATGTACTTTCCTCTCAGGACCATCTTTGCTGTATCCCAAAGATTTTGACAGTTGTGTTTCTTTTTCATTTGTTTCCATGAATTTTTTAAAAATTCTTTTTTAATTTCCTGGTTGACCCATTAATTCTTTGGTAGGATGCTCTTTAGCCTCCATATATTTGAGTTCTTTCTAATTTTTCTCTTGTGACTGAGTTCTAGTTTCAAAGCATTATGGTCTGAAAACATGCAGGGAATGATCCCAGTCTTTTGGTACCGGTTGAGATGTGATACGTGACCCAGGATGTGATCTATTCTGGAGACTGTTCCATTTGCAGTAGAGAAGAATAAGTATTCTGTTGCTTTGGGATGGAATGTTCTGACTATATCTGCGAAGTCCATCTGCTCCAGTATGTCATTTAAAGTCCTTATTTCCTTGTTGATCTTTTGCTTCAATTATCTGTCCATTTCAGTGAGGGGAGTGTTAAAGTCCCCTACTTATTGTATTATTATTGATGTGTTTCTTTGATTTTATTGTTAATTGGCTTAATATTATTGCCTGCTCCCATGTTAGGGCATAACTATTTACAGTTGTTAGATCTTCTTGTTGGACAGACCCTATAAGTATGATATAGGGTCCTTCCTCATCTCTTATTATAATCTTTGGTTTAAAATCTAATTTGTCTGATATAAGGATTGGCATCCTAGCTTTCCTCTGATGTCCATTAGCATGGTAAATTGTTTTCATCTGGAGGTGTCTTTGGTTCTAAAATGAGTCTCTTGCTGACAGCCTATTTATAGGTCTTGTTTTTTTGTTTTTTGTTTTTTTTTTTAATCCAATCTGATACCCCATACATTTTCATTGGGGCATTTAGCCCATTTACATTCAGGGTAACTATTGAAAGATATGAATGTAGTGTCATTGTATTGCCTGTAAGGTGACTTATTGTATATTGTCTCTGTTCCTTCCTGTTCTATGTTACTTTTAAGCTTTCTCTTTGCTTAAAGATACAAATGATAGGAAAGATAAAAATGAAGAGACCAGAGTTGAAGTTCCAGCTCCAGTACTAGTTAGTTAGGTATATTAGCATAGCTTAGCCTTTGCTTCTTCATTTAGAAACTGAAAATATTAATGGCCATAATTTAGTAAATATTCAATATGTGATAGCTGGTGATGTAAGGTGTGTGTGTGTGTGTGTGTGTGTGTGTGAAACAGCTTTCAATGACTGAAATATAATATGATAACCATATCATTTGCATCTATGAAGCCCTGCCATCTACAAATAGAAGTAGGTACTGACTAGCTGAGGGAAATTAGCAACGACATCACAGCTTTACTGTGGACATTCAAGCTGGGACTTACAGGTTGGACAGATTTCACTAGTCTGAGAAGCAAGAGTTGGAAGAGGATGTCCTCTGAGCTAAAAGCTCAGGAACAAAGATGGAGATATGATATAGCATCATGTATTAGAGTCACAGTGTGTGTGGAGACCTTGATGTGGCCCAGGAATGGGGAGAGAGAGAGGTGAGATTAGGCTTGAGGTCAGCCTATGAAGGTTTTTGGGTGCCAAGCTAAACCAAGATAGACAGTGAGCCTGGATATCAATTTGTCCTTAAGGGAAAACAGAGAGCCTTAGAATAGAACTTCCAGGTGCTGGCAGGCAGGTGGGTAGGCTGATAGAATTCATGAGGGTGTCACTTAGGATGGTGAGGGTGATTCCTTTCTCTGCCCTGCCCTTCCACCCTGCCACATCTCCCTTCACACCTCATCTGCAGAAGTGCTCCTTTTCCAACCAAGCGTGAGAATACACCTGCATAGGGAAAATTGTACTTCTGCATCTCTCTATCACAATAGAATCTTTTAAGAAGGCAATAGCTCTAACGGGCATCTCTATTACAGTAATAGCTAAAGGCATCACTTGCAAGTAGTATTAAAAAGACAGAGAGAAGATGAGTCAATAATCTATGTTTTTGGTTTGGGGTGTATCTTCTCCTACAAGGAGAGTTTATCCAAAACATCTGGTACCATTTAATGAGAAAACTCACCAATATGCCATCATTCAACCCCACCCATTGACCTTCATACAGTTTGGGGTTGTCTTTATTTCATTATCATATGCTGTTCATCCCAAAAGGCCTCCTAAAATATATGTAAGAGCTCCCTTGCCCTGTCCATAAGAATCAAAGTGGAACCCCGTGCTCATTCCCATGCCGGGGTTTTCAGTGACCCTTGGGTCCCCTCTGTCCTCTCTTAGACATAGAGAAATGTGTTGCTCATGAATTTCCCCACAATTTCTCCTCTGAATGGTCCTTCCATGGGGCAGGGTTTGTCCACTCTTAGGGTACCCAGCTGGCTTAGTGTAGTGTTCTCCAATTCTTACCTATGTAATTAAGCTGCAATATGATAATTCAGTCTCATCTAAAGACACAAGCGTGTACTTGCTTTCTCTCTCCTTGTGAGGAACATGAGAGCACAGAGCTGTTGCTGTGGCATTGTCTCACTCTCTCTTTGTTAGGAAAAATGGCTTTGCCTTGTGGACATGCCCTGGGTGAGTGGAAGGTAAGTGGAGGAATTATAGGGTGGGATGAAGTGCTGATTGTTTCACCTTGGGTCCTCAGTTTTAATGCTGTTGGTTCCTGTGGGAGTTTGAAACTGTGCTGTTATAATCCTTCTTTCTTGGCCTACTTTATTTCTCATTTCTGGATTCCCAGCCCAAGTCAGGGTTAACATGTGTGACTAATATCATATCCACCCAAGATGTTTCTCACCTCATTCCCTTTGGCCAGCCCCTACACTTTGGCCCCTCATCTCCTGTTACATTTATTTCCATCAGAGAGAGAGAGAGAAAGATGGAATCTTTCCTTGTGATTATGGCAGCTTGACAAGATTCTATTTTTCTGAGTGAATAATCCCAGAAGACCCAAGCCCCCAAGTCTGAACCTTCCTTGGCATGTCTGTATGGTAACCCAGTCCTGTCTGATGACAGGCAGCCTTTAAGGGGAGCTGGGAAGGGACAGGACAGCATGGGAGGGGGAGGCACAATTCTAGTGTTGAGGGAGCTGGGGGTTCTTTCTTCCAGTTGTGCGACTGTTTGCAGCACCGTCTCATTGCAAAGCAGCCAGTTGGCTTAATAAGCCCAGCCCATTTCATGTTCATTCCTTATATCATATGCCCTTTCTCTCCATCAGTTGCCATCTTTTTCAAAATCTCAAAGAACTCTGCTTTCTTGAAGAAAGCCTGTTCAGTTGGTTCTACCTCTGAAGGATATAGTTGTGCAACAGTGAAAGAAAAATTCACTTAGTAGTGACTGGATGATCTAAGTGTAAGACTCGGCTCCCCTGACTGTGCCTTGTTTAATGCCTAAAACCACCATAGAAATGACACCATGCCACTGAGACCTCCTGTGAAAGTGCCTTCATACACCCCTCAGATGAATGTTGCCATGGAAGTACCTTACCCCTTAGAAAGATTACTGCTTTGTGGTGGCCTTTTGGGTTTTTTTATGGAACTGAGTGTTTCCTTTGAGATTCAGGACTGAGCTAAGCCTCTTACCACTTTGCCATCTCCCACATGAAAGTCCCTTCTTGCAGTGAAATCATTTCAGCAATTGCAAAGCACTTGCAAAATGAATAAAATTCACCTGTTAGCTTTCTGTTGAGCAGCAACTATGTCAGAGCTCTGTGCAAGGTGCCGTGGGACTACAAAGGCGAATAATACATGGTGATCGCTCTCTAGATGTTTAGTCAGTGAGGGAACTGAACATGCTCATAAATAATATCACCCAAGAAATTGGAATGTGCACTTTGATCCTGAATGACTTATTGAACCTACTTGGTCTAATCCTGATGTCTTCCCTGTTGACAGCACATGTACTTTTTCCCCCATAATAACACACCCACGTGTGTATTGACTAAAGATCTTAAGCCTCTAGCATATCAGTCCTTTCTCTTCTGGTCACAAACAATGGGTGGGAAGGGGTCTTGTTCTTGGCTCCTCATCCCTCTTTCACCAAATCCTCCATGCCACACTCAGGGTCTTAACTGGAGTGAGTGACAGCCTGATGACTCCAGCCCTGGGACACCCACCAGCTTGTTCTCGTCCTGCTTTGTGTGGAAGCTGAGCCACAGCAACCCTTGGTTCTGGTGAGTCAGTGAGCCTTGTGCTGCCAAAGTCACCTCCAATCATTGGGCTTCACCCTGAAAGGGCTTATCTTCTGAATAACCATCACCCGGAGGCACCATGCCCTGTTTGGCTCAGGCAACTACCCAGCATTTCCAGACTAAGATAAGACCATCCATCTGAGGGAGCTCATGGGTGCCAGCAGCCTGCTGGACCAGATGGCTGGAGGCCACAGGCTCCGGCCCTACGATAAGCAGGGGCTGTAAAAACTACTCAGTGAGGCTAGTGACCCAAGACAGCAATGTGAACAGAATTAAATGAATCAGGACAGAAAGAGAGGAGCACTGGAGCAGCAGCTCTTCAGTCAGAGGTATGTCATTTCAAGGCCCTCATTGCTTGAGCACCTTCCGTGTTGCAGACTCTGTTGCAAACAATTTCACCTTCACAATAGCCCTTCAGGCTGGTCTATTATGATCCGCATTCTACAGAGCAGGAAATGGGGACACAGAGATGTTCAGTTTCTTGGCCAAGTTAGATAGGGGCTGGAGCTGATATTCAAACCAAGGTGAGTCTGATTCCAATCCTCCTGTCCTTAAATATTTCCCTATAAATTATGTGGATAAAACAAATAAAATGAATAATGGGAACAAAGACACCTGGCTCGACAGAATTGTTAATCAAAATTAAGCATCATGAGTTAGCTCCTTCCTTCCTTCTTCTCTTCCTCTGCATCAACATTTATTAAAGTCTCCTATTCATGTGTGGTCCATAGTTACTGTAAAAATCATGTTCTCCTAGGTATGGAGGCTCTACCTCATAGCATCCAAGCTCCTTCAGCTTTCTCTCTGCTTCTATGCTCAGTGTTAAAATTATCTTCATTCCCAAGCCCTGCAGTTGTGGGCATTTGGTAGAATTTTTGTATGCATTACAGGCAGAGTAACTACATGGAACCTTGTACAAGTACTTTGTTGAGGCTTCTGTTATGATTATGTAGGTATAATGATAATATTAGGCTCTGGTTTGATGGAATTTTTAAGAGAAGAGGTTTGGAATAGGCCAGGTAGAGAATGGTATCTAGCTGTGATACTTACCTACCATGGGCTTTCAAAAAATATATATTTACCTTTTTTGAGACTCCATTTCCTAATGTTGAAAATTCATTCTGATGGGTAATTAAACAAGAAAATAGACATCAAGTTTCTAGCGTAACACCTGGCACATTAAGGGTGTACTGTAAATGTTTAATCCTTATTTCTCTTCTCTGATTGGATTTTAAGCTTATTGGGATAAGTACCCATTGTGATTAGGTTTGTATCTTCCACATGGTACTCATCAGTATCATGCTCTAGGCGCTCAAGTTCCAAGAAGATATCCTCATTGTATGGAGTCTCAATAAGTCGTGAGAAATTAAGAAGAAGAAAAGGTATTCCTGAGGACAGAAATATCATACATCAGTTCAGCAGCTATAAGCAGAGACACCAAAAAATTCATCTTGAGAAAAAAGCAAGGAGATGAGAAAGAGATGGGAAGGAAAACATAAGTCTGGATCACAGAGGAATTTAAAGGTCAAGCAAAGGCATTTGGAATTTATTTTATGGGAAATAACAAACAAATAAAAAAATAATACAGAAGAAATGTGATCAGAGTTGTGTTTAGGGACCATAAGTTAAGGTCCTTATTCAAATTCTTCTGATGGCTTCCCATATAATTCAGAACAAATTCCAACATTCTTGCCCTGGCCTACAAGTCTTCTCCTCCCCAGATCATGTCCTGTGTCTTAAGACTTCCTGGTCCCCCCTACCCCCACCCCCACTCCCCCCCATGCTGCACCCTTGGCACACTGGTCTCCTTACTTTTCAAAAGCCCATTAAACATCAGTCTTGGAGCCTTTGTCCCTATTGTTTCTTGCATGTAGGGAGCTTTCCCAGGAGGATTCTAGATGGCACAGTTCCTACATTCAGATCTCTGCTCAAAGATTAATGAACCAAGAAGGTCTTTCCCGATCAGTTGTCTAAATAGCACTGCCCAGCCATTTGTGCATGCTTACCTACTTTACCATCCTCAGACCTTATCACTTTTGGCTTTTGCTTTCCTAAGTTAGAAGCTACACAAGACCTGAACAGAGCCCAGCAAAGAAAGATGCTCAGTCGATATTTGTTGAATAAGTGAATCATCTGAATAGTGATGAATAAATAAGAGGTTTATCAAATAGCACAGATGAGAGATGATGAGGCCCAACCAAGGCAATGATAGGAAGGAAAAGCAGTAAATGTATAGATTAGTCAAACATTAAATTTATGTTTAATTATGTTAAGTATCTAGTCAAAGCCCCAAAATAAGTTCTGAGAATAAAAGATAGATGGGATCTTTGCCTCTTCTTAACTAAGAGTTCACGAGGAAAGGCAAAAACAATAGACTAGGTGATTATGAGACTGTACAATAAGAGATTCAAAGAATTTGGGGGATGGTGAAGTACAGGGATAGATTAACATAACAAGCACTTTCATCTATTCTTCGTTGTTTGATCATCGAATCCACCAATCTGGCAATGAAGGAGAAGGGCAAGTCAAATCTGTTTCCATTTGGGATTAACTATGAAGGGGTTATTGCATTATTTGAGATGAGAACAATGCAGGGGAACACAGGGGCAAGAGGGAAGGGTCCTAGCTTTAAATATCTATGGTGTGCACTGGGCGGGCTGGATTTGAGAAAGAAGTAGTGGGTGCAGATTTCTTTTCCAAGAGTTTGGCAGTGTTGGGCTATGGAGAGTGATGAGGAGGCATCTCAGAGGGGAGGTTTTGGTTTAGTTTTGAATTTGGTTGTTTTGTTATTTGGGGGTGATTTGAAAGTGTTTGTAGTTTGGCATGAGTGGAGTGAGCATAAAGAAGGTCCCAACGAGTCAGTAGACTTTATGGAAGAAAATCATGGAGGATACCACAGGTGAGGGGTTAAGAGCAGAATATTTATTCTTCCAAAGGAAGAGGAAAATTACATTTCAGAATCAACACAGGAAATGATTGCAGTAGACACATTTTGATTTGGAGACATTATGGGCCCTCATGAGATCTTCTCAGTTTTCCTCTTATCAAAGGGTGAAAGATGAGATTTCAGAAGATTGGATTTGAAAAGAAAGCAGAAGGTGGTACTATGAGGACTGGACAGCAGGTCCAGCAGTGTGCTTAAGACCACCAGTGAGTAGCTGAAGTGAGCCCAGCTAGGGGGAAAGCCTCCCCCAACTACCACACACACTTCCTTAAAAACCTGTGGTTTATCATGCACTTACTTATGCCAGGCACCTACCATGGGCTTTCCATAAATTATTGATGGTAATTTTCACCACCTATGGAGACAAGGGTTATTGTCTACGTTCTATGGATGGACAAAGAAATCTGAGAGTAACTTTATCACAGTTAGACAGCTACTAAGAAGAACCAGGTTTGAATCCAGATCAAAGCACACATCAGTGCATCCAACCTAATAGATTACACTCTCTCTTAAGAGCCCCATATGAGGTTGTTTTCCTAGCAATGGCCTCATCTGGGGTAGTGTATTGTACATGAAATAGGTATCATTTAGTGTCTCCAAGTCTGAACTTGTTTCAGGAGCACTTTAAGAAATGGCCATGAGTTTATATACCTTTCATATCCCTGTTCAATGACAATTCAAGCATAAATCTGGATTTCTTAATACATCTCAGTATGACCATAGGGTGCCCTTTGTCTTAACTGGGATTAGTGGGTGGTCTAGTGCTGATAGAACCAACTTCTAAGATTACAAGGAAGTTTTCTGACTCCTTTTGCAGGGAAGTCCTTTGAAATGAACTGTCTGCCAAGCTCGGCCAGCAGACTGTTTGCATGAGCATTTATTTAAAAAAAAAAAATTTTTTTTTTCAGACCTGACCTGGATGAGACCTTGAGGTTCCAGAATTAATATATGTCCTGTTCCTGCCACACCTGTGACACTGTGAATTTGTAACCACAAACAAAACTTGGACAGATTCCATGCCAGCCATGACTTTAATTAAAGCTATTTGGAGGGGCTGAAGGCTAATTTAAAGGTGATTGCCAGATGGGTTTTCTCAAGTCTAAAAGTGCTAGTTTGACGATTAATGATAGTGCAGGGCTTAATTGGCTCGAGTTAAACAAGGAAAAAAGCAATAGAGGGAAAGCATAAGCTGACAAGACCCTCTGTCCACATGGTGACAAGTCACCTGAAAACCCATTGTGGTCTACTTCCCCACATGAACAGAGGAACAGAGAGGCAGGCATAAATCTGGGTGTGGGTAGGTAATAGTAGACAGTCATTTCAGTACATTTACTTTGTTTTAGTGTGTGATCCAACCCTGTTGAAACAAAACTTTTTGTTAAGATTCAGAAATTTGTTAGCTTAGAATATAAACTGTGGAACATAACCACAAAATACAAAACACCCTTCACCTATAATTGGATGTTAGTTCCATGTCCCAACCCCAACATTTGAAGGTGTCCAATTATATTTCTTGGGAAAATAAACTTAATGGTGGTGATAGAGACAGAGACAGCTCCCTGAAGAGTCAGGCTATAAAATATTTTTAAGATACTGGTGAGAGCAGAAGTTCCAGCTTGCTCCCAATCAAATCTGTCATTACTAATTGCTTGGGTTTTTTTTTTTTTTTCCTAGTTCTACAACTATAACCCTCCCCCACCCCCTTACCAGCTTTTGGAAGACTTCAGAGATTTTCATTACTTGCTGGCAAAATAAACTAGGTTATACCAAATGCCCACTCTATTTAAATCCCTGTGGGCTTTCTTCTAATACTAAGAGAAAAGAAAGCCGGTTAGTGTGGCTATTAGAAACATAGGTCTTATCTGCACAACCAGGGATTCTGTAAATTATAGACCTCACTCACTACCTCTGACAGTTTCTATAGCTTTTAGGGACCTGTATGAATTTGACTTAAATGACAGAAGATATAACCACTTAAGGGTATTTTATCAGTTGCCGTCTTGTTAGATTGAGTCACTCCAAATATTTCTTCAACTCCTAGAGTTAGATTGAGTCACTCCAAATATTTCTTCAACTCCTAGACCTGAAAGTAACCACTGAAATCATGTGGTGTGGTGTGAAGAGCACTGGACTGAGAGTCAGGAGGACTGACATTCCCGACTTAATTGTGCCACTTATTTAGCAATGAGTCTTTAGGTTCAGTACTTTCTCAGAATGTCAGACCCTCATCTAAGTGTTGGCTTTGCTCTAAATGACCTAGAAGTTTCTTTCCAACTCTATATTATTTCTGTAACTCTAGTTCAGGGTCACTAATGTAGTTCATGGACGACTTGAATTTAGAATCTTGGATTTCTGACTCCTAACACAGTGCTCTGTGCATTCTGCCAGATGGACTTGAATTATGACTGAGAATATGTTGTTAAAATTGGTTAAATCCATTAACAGCTACTGTGGAACAGAGAAACAGAATGTGCCAGAAGGATGCACTGCAACAGAGACCTCGTTTCGTTTGGTCAATTATAAAACAGACTCAAGGTTCCAAATCTATTCCATGTGGGCAGCTGCTATTAGACCTCGTTTGAAAAGTCATTGGCATTGACTTTGAATTTGTAGAACCCCGCTCAGTTAACTCAAAACTCTTAACCTTGTGTTAAGGACTTATTACCTTTGTTAGGCAGGATAGACCCAATGACCTTTCCCTTATAGGTAAATGGAATCAAGAGACTGGTAGGATATTTGTGCAATTTAGTAGCTGGTCATTTTCTCCCAACTCCATCACATCATTGTCCTTCTCTAGTTCATGTGGGATTGTTTTTATTTCTGTTCAAGAATGCCTAGAAATTTATCCACTTTTCTAACAAATTAATTTGAGGAGAAGTTCACTTTCCATAATTTCATGTTCTGCATGCATGTCATGTTATTTTGATTGCTAAGGCATTCACAAAGCCAACCTCTTGAATGGAGTACTTTTATTTCTGTGAATACACATGTTGTGTCACTCCACAACCACTGGTCCTGGAGCTACAAAAGTATGTTGAACTCTAATAACATTTTACTACACTAGCCACCTGTCTTCCATAGCTCTCAAACAGCAAGATATTGCAAATAAGAGAGAACAATTATTATATCTCCCAGTTAACAAATGGCAAAATAAAGGTACTTTTAAAAGTTGACCAAAGTTAGAATCGTCTGTTTGTTAAGAGTTGTATTCTGGAGTTAAGCTGCGTAGCTCAGATCAAACTAGAACTGGAACCCAGTTCTGCTGCTTGCTACCAAGTGAGTTACAGAATATTTCTGTGGCCCTGTATTATGTCTAGAAAATGGGGATAACAATGCTTCCCTCATAGGGGTGTTAGAAGAATAACATTTTAGAGTAAGCATTCTGTATGTATTCGTTCTTGTTTTCTTCTTCCCTTGACCATTGTCACTGCCACACCTCCCCACCACTATCACCTCTACAACCACCGCCACCATCACACCACGACCCTCAGCACCACCATCACCGTTACAACTACCACCACCATCACCATTACAACTACCACCACCATCACCATTACAACTACCACCACCATCACCGTTACAACTACCACCACATCATCACACCGCGACCCTCAGCACCACCATCACCATTACAACTACCACCACATCATCACACTGTGACCCTCAGCACCACCATCACCGTTACAACTACCGCCACCATCACCACCATCACCACCACGTACGTAACTATTTCTCTTTTGGAAAACATGGCCCACGAGTCTCGCAAACCTAAATCCAGAACACCACACAAAGCAGACACAGATTTTGAAAACGTGTTTTCGGCCACAGTACTAAGAGTCTTTGCTTATACTCTGGGGGAAAAAGAAACCCCAAAACAGATAATCTGGCTCCACAATGTATAGTAAATGTACACAAATGTGATAAAAGGTATATATATATATTTTTTTTTCCTTTTCTTTTTTTGGAGGTAGGGTGGGGATGGAGGACATTATCTAGGTTACCCAGACCCACCAGAAGGGTAAACTACCTATAACTTGAGCCCTGACTAGACTTCTTCCTGGAAAGTTGGGAAAACAGCAGGCGTGGAACCTCTAATTTTGTTTTATCTACATTATCCAAAACTTTGAATCGCTATGATACCCTGGGATAAAGTCAATCTAGAAAGGATCTGGGCTGGTGATAGAGTGGCTGGAAGCGGAGAGCAGGCTCCTGTCTGCCAAGTGAGGATCTTACCGGTTAGACAGTGGTGGCAGAGCAGATGACAGTGAGCTCACTAATGTCCTTGGAGAAAAGGGACCAGAGGATTCGCACAGACTGATTTCTTCCCATCATCTGTTTTTTCAGCCCCTATCAGCATGGAGACTGAGCACTTAAAATATGCAATCAAACCAGATGCTCCCTTCCATCACTAATGAGAACTGGCCAAAATGGGGGCTTACAGTAGAAAAGCAGAATCTTTTGGATAGATATGATTCTGAGGCAGATTCTGGGGAAGAGGACAAAACCTCCATCATTGGAATGGTTTTAATATGGGGATAGATATTTAGACATACAGCCATAAGTGAGACAAAAATTCTTGAGCACAAATTATAACTTAAGAGACTGTGGCAAGTTACTTAACTAATTTTCATGATAACAATAGCGATTATTATTCTCACTTAGTAGATGAGGAAACTGAAGCCCATACTTTCCTCAAGACAGACAGTTGGATAGGAAATTGGAATCACCGATTCCAAGTCTACTGTTGCAATGATATTTGTCTAAGCCCTTGCAAATGCAATTTTTGGAAAATAGAAATGGAAACTGTCTTTTCCCAGTCCATTAGCTCTACGTATTCTTGTGTCCAGGGAAACCTCACTCATCCATTCTCTCATTAATTCATTAATTTATTAATTCAATAATTTTTGATCTATTATCCCATGGATATATTAATTATAAGGATATAACAATGCAGGAGACAGAGTCCTTACCTGCACAGAGATTCCGTATTTTTTATTCATGCATAAGATAAAATAAACATGCAGAATACATGAGTAGACTTCTTTTATGAAATAGGTGGTGGTAGAAAAAAAATCACTGGTGATGGGTTTGAGGCAATTCAGCTCAGGAAGGCAGAGCAGGCTCAATGAAGGCCACTCTGAGATTTAAGACAGCGGCTTCTTTATCTATGGGAAGGGCATTCTTGATAGACCAGAAAGCGGGTACAAAAGACAAAGATAACAATGAGCATTGCCTGTTGGAGGAATAGAAAGAAAGCCAGTGAGGTGGTAGCTTAGTGACAATGGGAATATTTCAGGAGATGGGGTCCCAAAATTTACCTGAATCAGATACCTTTTGACCTCCTAGGCATAGTAAGAAATTTAAGGCTTATTCTAAGTTCAATAGTAATGCATTAAAGATTTCACCCATCAGAGTGAAGTGATCTGATCTGAATGTTAAAATTACCCTGACTGATAGGTAGAGAGCAGACTCCAAGAGAGAAAGGAAAATAGATTAGAAGGCTATTTTGGTAATCCAGGTGAGAGACCGTTGCATAAACTAGGGTGCTAACAATGGAAATAGAAAGAAATGAAAACCTGAGATACTCATTGGAAGTAGAACAGAGGACTGACCAGTGGACTGAATATAAAGTAAGAAGGAAAGAAAGACGTTAAAGATGAGTCCTTGTTTCAGTCTAAAGAAATTGGTAGATGGTGGTGCCATTTGCTAAGATAGAAAGCATCTCAAGGAAGGAAATGTATGTGTGGCAGGGGGCAACATGCCATGAAATTCCACTGTGTGTGTGTTAAGTTTGAGAAGCCTATTGGGTTTACATGGGAATTTAGAGGTATGAACTTTGTTCTCTGAAAATGGACTGGGTTGAGGATATAGGCTTGGGAGTAAGCAGGATACAGATGGCATTTTATTTTATTTTATTTTATTTTATTTTATTTATTTAAAAGACTTTATTTATTTATTTGACAGACAGAGATCACAGAAAAGCAGGCAGAGAGAGAGGAGGAAGCAGGCTCCCTGCTGAGCAGAGAGCCCGATGTGGGGCTTGATCCCAGGACCCTGAGATCATGCCCTGAGCCGAAGGCAGAGGCTTTAACCCACTGAGCCACCCAGGTGTCCCTAGATGGCATTTTAAATCATGGACTGACATGAGACCATCCTATGAGAGAGTATAGAGACAGAAGAATTGGGGACTGAGGATGGAACCCTGGACTATTATTCCTTATAGGGTTCAGGAAGAGAAGGACAGACAGAGATGACCAAGAAGAAGCAACTACCTAGTGGATAACCAGTACATGAACAAACAAACAGGAGAGGGTGATATCACAGAAGCTTGGAGGGGAAAGCGTTTGCTCTAAAGGCAGCTGGAAGGGAGAAGTACAATGGGAAAACTGAAACAACTTTTGGCAATTTGGTAAGATGGAGTAGTTGATGACCTCGATAACAGCTGTTTTGTTGGAATGGGTGGATCTGAAAGCTCAATTGTAGTAGGCTGAGAAGGGAATGGAAGGTGAGAAAGGGGAGAGATGGAGAATATAGACAACACTCTGCTCTATTCACTCCTAATTACACTTAGTTCCATACCACAAAAGCTAGATATTGACAAAACTTTGAAAGGCCATTTGCTGCTCCTAAAACAACCATGGCAAATGGGGGAAAGCCATTTTTGTGGTACCTCAAGTTCATTTTTAAACAACTTTCACTGTCAGCAAGTTATTCCGTCTATTGACCTCAGTGATTTGTATCCATTTTAATTTTATGGAGATAGAGATATTCTAAGTACATGCACATACTGCTCCTTACACCCATATTTCCATAGCTTTCCACCTTTCTGCACTGAGCTGTCCTTAGCTCTTCATGACTGATACCTTCATATGATCTCCCTCCAGTTTCCAAATTGTGTTATATGTATTCATTTGTATGTTGGACTCTTTGACATTCCCAGAATGAAGAAGTACCTGCTATCAAATGTGTAAACCTGGTACATAGTAGATACTCACTTTTTTTTTTCTGATAACTTTTAAAATCTACATCTATTTGCTTTGTTCTTCCTAAGTTCAAATACTCCAGGCCACCCACTATATATGGAATAGGATATATTTAATATACAAACAGTAGTTTGGGGAAAAGTGTGATTTTTCTCCCCATTCCCAGCCAAAATTTCTTAACTCAGCTCTTATTCTGGTAGGGTAATACTCCTATGCTATTATTTGTTCTACCTTCACATTGAGACTCTCCATTTCTGGAAAGAAGATAGATGTAAATTTTTTTACTAATACCTTGCTTTCTCACATCCTACTGATGTTTTCAGTCTAAGAGTGGGGGCGGGGACAGAAATCTGGATCATTCCCTATTAGAAGGGTGCTATTAAAATTGTCAATTTCTTGAACTGCTTGGTTGAAAAACCATCATTTCCCCCACCACTCTATGTTACCCTAAACTATAGACCTGTCACCAGGCAGTGTTTCTAGCTTGTGGGTACAGGGAAACTGTGGGAAGATCCAAGTGGCACTTAAATTACATTCTCCCTTTGATTTTGAAGACATTTAGTGCCATTCAGTAGAATTCCAAAGCAGTTGTTTCCATAGAGGTGGCGGGGTGGGGGGCTGCCCCTTTTTAGAAGTGTCATTGCTGCAGTGACTGAAAAAAAGAAAGACGGCATCAAAACAGCAGGGTTGGCTTTTCTATCCAGATAATCATGGAATTATGTGGCTCCATTACAGTCTTGCAGTGGTGTTAACTGCTTCACCTCTGTCCCAGAATTGGGCAGTTCAGTCATGCCACATTTTTCTATCCCAGCATTTGAAGACTACTAATATTTCCATGAAAAGTTGGTTCATACAAGAAGGCCAGTGGGTAAGGAGGGCATGGATTTCATCCATAAAATTGTTCTTTCTATCTGATAGCTTCTAGAGAAATTTGCTCTGTGCATAAGTCAAAATATTTTTTGACTGCTTAGCATGTTCCACTATTTCCATCTGGGATCTAAAAGCACAGCTGTGTTCTTCCTGTCTCACACCTCACCTTCAGAAAGAAAATCTCCAAAGCAAATGTGGTCACAGACTGTACAAAATCTGTACAGAAGAAAGGCACCATGTTGGTGGTTGCCCAGACATTTTAAATAGATTCTGTAAAGGTCATGGAGATATAGGTCAGTACTCCTGAATAAGAAGAGATTACTTGTGTACCTCTGGCTGGCACCAGCTCTCCACTTGTAATATGAACTATTTTCACACAGGGTAGACCTAACTCAGAGCCCATCCTGTAATGAGTTCTGTTTGCTTACACTTCTGAATACCTTTTACAGTTTTTGAAACAGAACCACCTGGTTTAAGTACCTTCCATTCCAGTATCCGAAGGCGTTCTTTCTTCAGATCTGATAGTTGAGAATTTACACAACGCCATGTAAGGAACTAGCACCTAAAACAGGAACGTTTTTCATCAAAACTGCAGACAACCAAGTAAACAGTTAACAATTATAAATTTATAGAACAATTGGCAGTTACAATGGTGTTCATTTCCAATCCATACTCAAGGAGGAACTATAAAATACTTAGTTTGGGCTGAAGGAATGACCTCCATCTTGCCCTTCTGTTATGTTCTTATCCTTTTATGAAAGTGAGAGCTTGCATTTATTGTGTGGTAACCATATACTTGTACTGCTTAAAGACTCAGAAGTAGATATAATTAATGATGTTTACAAAGTGAGACTTAAAGAAGCCAGGTCATTTACCAAAGTGTCTGAGTTACTGAGGTGCACAGCCTGGAGTTTCAACAAAGTCATTTGCCTTCAAGGTTCAGATGTCAATTTCTTTCTGCTCCATCTCAGCTCATGGTGCTGATGCTCTCCCACTAGACAGTGAATTCTTTGAAGGTCAATCCCTGTCTTCTTCAACTTTGCATCCAGCTCATAGCAGGTGCTTGCTAATTATGGTTTAAATGTTGTTTGAATCTGTCCCACATGGTCTACTTCTCCTTGACATGGTTTGACATATTACCTTGTATCAGGGTTTTCATAGTAACTGAAATGAATTCATGATTTCTTTATCTGTAATGTGCACATAGATCAGATTTTAACATAGCATTTTTCTATCAGTTGTTGTTATTAATGCTTAATCAAATGAAATCTTGGAAATTGCTACTGAAGTTCAAAGGCCTCTCAGAAACTGTGTGCCTATCTGTTTGTGAATGGCTTTTCTGAGTAGCAGCAGTGAAGGGGCTAGCAGAAATAGATCCCTCTTCAGGAGATTGAACACTTCCTGAAAAAAGTCCTTCTAAATGTTTCCCTATATATACCTCATGGATTGTATTGTCAAACATCCCTCTTCATTTATGAAAGCTGTGTCCTATCAGTTATTCAGCAACTGCTCTATGCAAGGCATCATCCTAGGTGTTGTGGAACTCAAGGGGGAGTGAGACATAGTTCTTGCCCACAAGCAGCTCACAGCTGAGATGTATTAAATGAGATTCAATGGGCATCTGGGCTCTGGTGAATTAATAGCTCTCATCTGCAGTAGATCTTATTCATCACAATCATGGAACATTTAGCGACTGCTCATTGAGTGTACCCATTTCAGTAACAGAGACTTCAGTCAAAGTGACTAATCAAAGAAGACTTATTCTATGGCTCTTCATGCCCTGAACTCTTTCTCCCTTCTAGAGAAAAAAGATGGCTTTAGTCTATTGGGCAACAGAGCACATGTACAACTGGCTATGGGTCAAATGCAATAGAGTAACATTTTTGTGTATTATCAAGTTCTCTGTATTTGGTTTTTAATATAGATTGTCCTGTCCTCCATCTTCCACTGTATTTCTCAGGGTTTTCCTCTTTCTGCCTTTCCTCTCAGCTCACCATTGTCTATTATGGACACCCACACATACTGAGATTATAATAATTCAGGTGATTGGAAGACCATTCTTTCTCATGTTTTCCTGGATTTCTCCCCCAAGTTCATTTAATGTTGAAGTGAATCTTATACAACTCCAGCCCCATCAGGCAAAGAGGTATTTGGCTACTACAAGCTTCCTTTCCAATAATCTTTCTGCTTATTTGGAAATGAAATTAATAGCTTTTTGCTGTGTCCAAATGCATTTAGGACCTTTATGTGATAGAAGTTCCTGGTTTCCATATTTAGCCTTAATTTCAGAGACCAACCTACATGCTGCCTCAGTAGATGATAGTGAGACACATATTGGATGCAGAACACAATTTCCATAAGAACAATTGAATGTCCTTATATTGTTTTGCTGCTCTTAATCAAAACCTACTTTTGGTTTCCAATTACTATAATCTCAATTTGGAATCCTCTTGGCCCTGTGATATTCCAAGGATGTGTCTAAGGAAATGCCACCAGTTTAATGACCTCCGAAATGCTATATTTATAATTCTTTCATGTCAGAACAAAGTAGGTAAAATTCCCAAGAGAATTATTGCAGTTGTGTTGGGCAGCCCTCCAGGGCAAGGAAATAATTAGAACAGACATGGAGAGGTATAGCAACAACATGCCATTCTCTGACCATGGGTGCTTTCCAAGTGGCTTAAAACCAAAGCTAAACCACAGATGAGCAACTAATTTCTGAAGAACAAACAAAATGGTACAAGTAATTAGTTCTCTGGCAACAATAACAACAAAAGTAAATAAACAAGAACACAACTTTGTGCTCAACCTAATATAGGAATCTGAATACATTTTTTTCTCTCCCTCTCTCCAACAGTATGCATCCCATTATTCTTTTCAAATAATGTGAGGCCATTCCTTCTGGAGGGCTACCAGAAGTCTGGAAATATGGTCTTCTGTAGGACCTATTATGATAATATATTATAGTTATACAATAATTATAATAGTAGAAGATCTGCACCAAAAAGGCCACAGCTTAGCAATCTAGTTCAGAACTTCAATTTTATGGATGAGTTTTTAGAGAGGTTAAGTAAATAACCAGAGCTCATACAGCTAGTAAGTGACAAAACACAGCCGTAAGGCAGGTTTTCTAATGTACAATTCTGTGTTCTTTCTTTTGCTACCATTTTGTTTTGAATTTTCTTTTTTTTTTTTTTTAAAGATTTTATTTATTTATTTGACAGACAGAGAGCACAAGCAGGCAGAGAGGCAGGCAGGCAGAGAGAGGAGAAAGCAGGCTCCCCGCTGAGCAGAGAGCCCGATGTGGGACTCGATCCCAGGACCCTGGGATCATGACCTGAGCTGAAGGCAGCGGCTTAACCCACTGAGCCACCCCTAAAACCTACTTGAAAATGGATATGGCTAAAGTACCTATCTAATCCATGTTGGCCATTCCAGAAGCTGATATGGTCCTGCAGAGACTAGATACCCAGTCACTGCATTTCCTTCTACATGCCTTCATATTTTCAGTGAATTGTTCAGCAGGGTGCATTTCAAAAATTGCATTTGCATTTCTATTCTTCTGCAGCCCTCTAGTACCATTCACATCTCTAAATATTGGCCTCTGTTCTTTCTTCTGCTTTTGGAAGCAAGAATTACCTAGCAAAGCGTAAGGATTGCCTCTCACATGCTAAGGCTTACTTTCCAGAGGAAATTTGGCTGACTCGCAAGCATCCTGCTTGGCATTTGGGGATGCTGTACATGCTGAGGGGTTGGGGCGAGGGGCTGGTGGGGGAATCAACCTGAGCCAGACCTGTCAACTTCCCTTAGTGACTCTGACTTCTTGCCCACAACAATGGTAATGTTGATCACTGAAGTCCATTGCAACCAGGGGAGCCTAAATCACAGTCTAGTTCCTTGTCAGGGCCTAAACTGAATTATCCAAACACTCAACATAGGTCATCATTCTCATGGAAATAATCAAATTTTATCTATCTGGATGAACCTTAATAACCTCAACATTGAGTCAAGAACTACTTTCAAGTTGATGAAATTCTTGATTATTCTAGTAAAATCTCCTGGCTTCTTATTGGCATACCAGTGTCCAGAAGTACAAAAGTAAAAGTCTTGCTTTAGTTGAAATTGGTTTGACCAGATCCAGAGTGTCTGTGTTCCCTACAGCCACGTTTTATGAGGTATATTTCTAATTGAAGAGAATCAAGCAGAAGGGACCCAGTTGTTACTAGAATGTGAAATGTCATCAGAGTAATCTTGCATGGATTTTAGCCTATAGGATATAGCTAGAAGAACCACGAGAACTTTCTTCGTATATTTGAAGATTGATTAGGTTTGCTCTATATAAACCTAGAGGACAATTCTGAAAGTACAAGAAGGCAGAAGACATGAACAGATACTCCTCCAAAGAAGACATACAAATGGCTAACAGACACATGAATAAATGTTCATCATCATTAGCCATCAGGGAGACTCAAATCAAAACCACACTGAGATACCACCTTACACCAGTTAGAATGGCCAAAATTAACAAACAGGAAACAACAAGTGATGGAGAGGATGTGGAGAAAAGGGAACCTCTTACGCTGCTGGTGGGAGTGCAAGTTGGGGCAGCCACTTTGGAAACCAGTGTGGAGATTCCTTAAGAATTTAAAAATAGAGCTAGCTTATGAGCCTGCAATTGCACTACTGGGTATTTACCCCCAAAGATACAGATGTAGTGAAAAGAAGAGCCATCTGTACCCTAATGTTCATAGCAGCAATAACCATGGTCGCCAAACTGTGGAAAGAGCCATGATGTCCTTCAACAGATGAATGGATAATGAAGATATGGTCCATATATACAGTGGAGTATCATGCCTCCATCAGAAAAGATGAATACCTAACTTTTGTATCAACATGGACTGGACTGGAGATTATGCTGAGTGAAATAAGTCAAGCGGAGAGAGTCAATTGTCATATTGTTTCACTTACTTGTGGAGCATAAGGAATAAAAAGGAGGACATTGGGTGAGGGAGAGGAAAAGTGAATTGGGGAAAATTGGAGAGGGAAATGAACCATGAGAGACTGTGGACGCTGAGAAACAAACTGAGGGTTTTGGAGGGGAGGGGTTGAGGGTTGGGAGAGCCTGGTGGTGGATACTAAGGAGGGCACATATTGGATAGAGCACTGGGTGTGGTGCATAAACAATGAATCTTGGAACACTGAAAAAATAAAATTGAATTTAAAAAAAGAAGGAAGCTATAAAAAATCACATTTTAGTTCAATGCAACAAAGGGTGTTGTGGTAGGGAAAGGACACAAGCAGTAAGTCAATTATGAACCCAGAAGTGATTTAGAGGAGAGTGAAGCATTTAATGAAGGATTGGCCTGGATGGTTCTAGAGCAGTGTGTTACATGGGACATTACAATGGCGAGGTCATTTCTAGAGAGAGTAGATGGCAAGGTAAATATGTTTGGAACATACTGTATTTCTGGAGATAGGTGGTTAATATTAAAAGTGGTAAATGAGGTGTCTGGGTGGCACAGTCAGTTGGGAATCCAACTCTTGGTTTTGGCTCAGGTCATGATCTCAGGGTCCAGGGATCAAGCCCCATGCTGGGCTCCAAAATCAGTGCAGAGTCTGCTTGGGATTCTCTCTCCCTCCCTCTCTCCCTCCCACTTGCTCTCATTCTCTCTCTCTTTCTCTCTCTTGCAAATAAATAAATCTTCTTCAAAAGCAGTAAATAAATTTGTCTACATTAGCTTAATGTAGGTTTTTCCAAATGCATTTGACTACCATGACTGCCTGTTTTTACATAACACTTATCTATACACTTTGAACACTGGGAAATACCTCCTTTTAAGTTCTCTTCCTACTCTGAGATTTTATATATTGAGAAATTCCAAATTCTTTAGAACAGACATGACTTTGATGGAATGGCAGCATTTGTAGACATTCTGCTGTTTCCAGTGATGAGCGTGTTATTCTAGGCTTCTGTAATTGATGTAGGGTCAACTTGTTTATGTTATGTAAGATAAATGTGATTGCCTAGATTAATTCTAATGAGAGATAATGGAAGCCATGCAGACTGTGATGGTGAGGAAGGACACAATGCTATTAACGATCGATCTGCTGGAGGAAATCTCTATATGGGACATCACTGGTCAAGTCCGTTCACATGTGATCCCTGCCTCTTTGAGGTTTTACAATTCCCAGAGAAGCAGAGCAAAGAGCACAGGGTGCAAGTCTCCAGGTGTTGAGGTTTGCAATTAGATACTTTCATGTGACTCTCATGAATGCAGGTGGCATCATTTTGTGGCTTTTCTCTTACCTGGATCTTCCATACTTTCAATAAAGCAAATGGTAAGAAAGTTCCCTATTTTACAGTGAATCCTGATATGCAGAGTTTCACCTTTTATTACAGTCAGAGACAGAAGGAGGTTTTCAAAAAGAAAGAAGTGGGGAGGTCAGGATTCTTGAATTGATTCAATCTAGGGTGATGGCTGACATGATCCATGTGAGGGAGAAAAGAGAGTTTGCTCAATTTGAGCAGCACATTTTCTATAGCATGGGAGTTGTGGGTAGTGACTTTGGGAGATGGGAGGGAAGGAAATTCTTGACTATCAGAATGAACTGCTTTTGTTTCATTCAAAATTTATCCTACTGTTTTAGGAAGGGGCAGTGGAATGATACATTCGAAGTGCAGCAGAGAAGGGTTATCTTGGACATTAGGTGGGCAAGATGAGGTCAAGAAGGAGTTCAAGCTAGCACCCCTTCTTAAAGACAGAAAAAATGGCTCCAGGGGCTAAGCTCAGAGCGTTGTCAGTGGATTCGTTTTCAACAGTGAGTCAGCAGGAGCAACATAACTGGGCTGCTAGATCTGGTCCCTCACTCCAGCCCTGAACCTGGGCTGCCATTGTGCAGATGTGACTGACTCGAGTTCAGGTGGGTGGAATTTCAGCATCTGCAGCTCACCTTTTAAATGTACTTCCTTACAGGCTTTAATCTTTTTTGTGAAGGCTGTTAGGGATTTCATCACACACTGCTTTGGCAATTAGTTCAGTATAAACTGAGAAAACTGCAGGGACATTGCTGAGGAAACTTTATCCCTTGCATTTACAGCATTTTTAAAAGAGAAATAATGACTATGTTTAAATTGTACAGCGATATTTATAAGAGTGATGAATTTTCAAGCTATTCTGAGGAGATGTAGTACAGGAGCAGAGAAGGGAGAGAAAACCTCAACAACCACCTTGCATCGCTCCTTTATTCAATCTAGAAAGTGATTGAGTTTTAGTTTAAACATACATGATTTTTGTTATATCCATCCCAGTATGCTAGGCAGAGAGCTAAGAAGAAATGAATGGAATCTTTAAGTGTTGGTGAAATCTAATCCATTCATCATTTTGAAGTAAATATCCTGGTTGTTAATAGTTTGGAACCCGCTCTGTCTCTAGGGAAGAAAATTCCCTCTGCTTGCAGGCCAGGAACCCCCACTCAGAGAGCTATACCCTGAGACCCTCTCAATCTCAGGCAGAAGAAACCTGCTGTAGAAGGCTTGGCTCTCTTTCAATAGGCCACGTGGCCTAATAGGGGAATTGATTTCCATTACTTTAATTAACAAAATTTAATTTTTTATCTAATGAGGAAAACTTGGGTGTGACATGGGGAGATAGCAAGATGAGAAGTGCTGGGCCCATGGCTTACAGGGGGAGTGAGGATGACCTGGGTCCTGCAAGAAGCTAAGTGGACAATGAAAAGGACTCATTAGAGACAGGCAGGTCACTCACGATCCCAGTGAGCAAGCCGAGTCTCCTTCCCTTAGGACTTTTTACAATCCTCACTGGAGAGGGTTCAGGATCTCTTATTCCCTGTGATGCCAGATTTCAGAAAACAATCACTTCCTCCTCATGAGTTCCCAACTAATGATTCTCAGAAAAATTTTCACAAAAGCCTAAGGTACCAATTAGCACCCCTCCAAACTTCTCCAGCTTGAGCCCAGACTTTTGCTCTCTCTCCATGTCAATTGCCTTTGAAGCCAGCATGATCCTGGGGCCCCGAGCTATCCTCTGCCTCTCAATGGTCACTCTGTGTCCCTGCCTTTTCATGGGCTCCCTGAGTGCCTTATATCTTCCCCAGCCTCGGTACCAGCTGGTCCTGGGGGACGACTCGCAGCTGGCCTTGTTTGTGTGTCTGGCATCAGTACACAGAAGGGAGATTTGTTCCTCATCGGTTTGATCAATCTTTCTGCTGTTGAAGCCTTCAATGAGTTGAAAGTGATTTTCCCTGCTGTATGTACAGGTAGGAGTAGATCGCTTTCAATTTCTAGAACAGCGCCGGCGGTGCTCTGGCAAGTTGCTGCATTGCATAACCATGAGTGCGGGCGTTTCAAGCACACATGGAGCGATGGCAATGCTTGACTGTGTGATCTATCTTAGCCCCATTTGCGGGTGTGCTTCATGTCAAAGGCACAGCTATTTCTAGTGCTTTAGTTCTCCTCTTCCCTCCAGGGGTCTCTGAAATTCAGAAGGCCTCTAGGGATGGTTAAAAGAAGAACTGCAAAACTGCCATGATTAGTTCTGATTCCTTAGGAAACTCATGCTTAGCCAAGAGAGATCATACAGAAGCCTCAAAGCTGTCTTCCTGCCTTCCCTAGAAACATGTTTTCACTCACTTTCAACACAATTTAGACAACTTCTTATGGTTCTCCTCTGCGGGACCCAGTAAAGAACACTACTCCTGGCTTCATAGTGTTAATCCCCAGTTCTGATTCATAGGAATAAGTTTGAAAGATGTTGTAAGAGGAGCTAATTCCTCTTCCTCCTGCAAACCAGAGGGTGAGATCTGGTATTGTCTACAAGCAAGTGTCGAGGCAGGCCTTCTTACTGAATGCCCCACTGAGGGCAGTGTTTTCAGCCTGCTCAATGGGTGGAGGGAAAATAGCATTGCCAAGGTCACTCGAAAGTCATGTAGAGGGCGGACCTCCTGCCTCACTTGTTCACAGCAAGGCGATTCAGGAAGACTTAGAAATGGGCAGAAATAGGTTGCTTGTCTTGTCTAGGTATCTCATTTTATAGATGAGAAAGGTAAGATGCACAGGGATGAAGTCATATTTTGAGGTCCTATATTTGGTTATTATTAAATTAGAATTAGATCCAGGATCTTTTTTCAAATTAACTTGTTAAAAGAATTCACTCATGTGTTCATCTAACAATTTCTAATTGACTATTTATTAAGCATCCATGATATACCAGGCAGGAAGTATTCTTGGTCCTGGGAATCCAGAAATGAGTGAACTAGAGAGGACTCCCACTGTCATGGAGCTCCCACCCTGGGGGTGCATATGAAGGCAGAGACAGAAATACATATAGAGTATCAGCAGTACCAGTGCTGTGAAGAAAAGAGAGTGCGGGGATTGAAAGTGATAGGGACACCACTGCATAGGAAGAATTAGGGAAATATTTCTCTAACATTATATTCAGTAGAGACATGTGGGAAGTAGGAAGCAACTGTGTGGCCTTTGGATAGCAAACCATTCTAGGCAGATTGACTGGCGATTGCAGAAGTCCTGAATATATCATTTTTTAAAATTTAGCCCTCATCACAGAAATAGGTGTTAATTTATATATTTTATTATACATACAAGTAAGCCTCTCTCTCTCTCTTCTTTCATGCACACACACATGCACACACAGCTAATTAGTGGGCTACAGGGGTTATACAAAGTTCAGCTGTAAGGAGAGGAGAGAAGGGAAGGGGAGAAAGATGAGGGCTAGGGGGAAATGTTCAGCAAATAGAGACTCTCAGTCAACCCAGGGTAAAGCTGATTCCAGCATGTACCACTTAGCCATCCCTTCCTTGCCTACTCTAGGATGGGTAGGCTGGTAAGGAAACTGAGAAGTGCATTTTTGATAGCTAAAATTGGCCAGGAACACATTGTGTGCATCTGGATTATCTGAGAGTACAATGATACTCTTTGGGGCTTGGATGATGATTCTCATTTTCTTTCTCATACACCCAGAGACCAGTGCCAGCAGACAAGGGGGAATGATGTCCTATTTCAAGTCACAGAGAAAACTGTCACATAAACAAAGGAAGAATTTATAGGCACACCTGGGTATTCTTTAGAGTCAGAAAAGAAAACCATTTTTCCCAGCTACACATAGAGCACTGAAGATTCTAGGGAGCAGAGGTGCATGTGGTTTGACTCAAGCTGTGTGTGGCATTAAAGGCACAGGAGATTACGGGGGCCTGTTCATTTTCTCTTACAGAGTTTTTGTAAGACTTGAGGTTTAGAATGTTCTCTGGAGCCCCACACTATACTGATCTAATTCAATTGCATGTTTGTTATGTTTCTCATATTGGAAAGATTTTACAAGAGATACAAAATAATATACGACAGTTTTCTTTCTCTTCAATGGCTCATAGTCTCCGATAACAAGGCAGCGCATAGTCACAGACAACAGGGGCCGGCACACAGTGGCTGTGGTTGTGTGCTTAAGGTCCAAGGGGATGAGGGTGGGCATTGGTCCCTTAGAGAATGTTGCAGAGCTGGCTTGACTTGAGCCAGTTTCTGAGAAATGGTAAGATTCAAATAAGGAAAGACAGAACAGGTTAGATGGGAGAAGGGGTGTATGTGGGAATAGTTTGTTGTATAAGACGCTAAAGATGATGAATGGAGGCTCTTTTTTGGCACAGAGGGAGATATGGGTGAAAAGCTGAGAGAACCAGTGGGCAGGCTTCTGTGCTAAGTAGAGAGTTTAGTGGCTAAGAGCATGGGCTACGGAATGAACCACCTGGTTTTAGACGCAGGCTATAATACATATTAGCTGTATGATCTTGCCAAATTCTGTAACCTCTCTGAAAATCAGTTTTCCTCATTTTTAAAATGAAGAGGGTAATAATACCAATTTAGAAGGTTATTGTGGGAATTAAATAAATTAATACATGTAAAGTTATAAAAAAAATCTCTAGCACACAGTAATGCTCAATAAAGTGTCAGTGACATTAATAAAATATCATGTTTTGCTTTAGTGAAGATGGACAGGCATCACAAATAGTTGGATATTGTTGTAACTTAGTAGAGCACTAGGGGAGGAAAGTCACTTTGCAAGAAGTGGTGGTCACCATTTGAGAGAAAACAGCATTACAGGCTGGCCATGCTCCAAGCTTGCAGCAGGGAGGGGGGTGCAAGAACAAGGAGGAGGAGGAGAACCTTGAATGTATCTGAGGAAGGCATTGGTAACCCTTCTCTTGTGAAAAGTGATTTCCTTGAGCATCTATTCCCAGCTCTAAGAGTCTCAGAGAGAGAGAGGGTGACACCTGAGGAGACATCCATTCTTCACCATACTGGCCACCCCAGCTACCAGTGCACAAAGTTTTTTCCAGCAGGAATGCCTTTTTTTTTTCCCCCAGAACTATTTCTATCAAAGATTATGGGGATGGTTGGAGGTGAGAAGAGACCAGTTTTCCTTCTTATAGGCTAGAATGAGGTGCCGTTTTGAGCTTCTCTCCATTGTTTTGACCCATCTTACCTACTTTAGCCTTGAACAGAGTGGCAAATGTTACTACAGGAGCTTTTCCTTTGCAGGTTCCGCACAGAACAGTCCTAGAGGATGTTGGGAGCCGGAGGGGCTTGCAGAAGGGAGGTTTCACTGTTGGCCCTTGTTATGGAAGAAGATCAAACTAGAGTTCAGGAACTTGAATGGCAGAAGAGGCCCAGCACAGCCCAACTCCTTTTTCATTCCCAAATCCCTCTTGTCTGTAGTATAAAACCCCACACAATCATGGCACCCCCTCCCACCCCAGTGGATGGCATCAGCCAGCCAGGTTAGTCACCAAGGCCCAGGCTGACTGGGACATGGGGTTTTGTTGGCAAGAGGCTGGTGGCAGGTAAGTACCTACTGGGCTGTGGTCCATATGACCTCTGAGATGAAATAAGTGTCTGCAAAACTGCTGCACTCACAGGCTGCCATCTAGACAATTGCATTCAGAGGAGGAAAACAAATGCTCTGTCTACTGGCAGTCATCTTTGGATTCTGTAGAAACAGTAGCTAAGCTGATGGAAAGGGCTTAAGCCTTCTTCCCCCACAACTGATGAATTGGAGATTTGGTACACCTACTACCCTTGCACTGCTGCCCAGAGCCGCTGGGCTGCGCTGGCATCAGCAGGTGGCAGGGCCTGGCAAAGGTGCAAACACTCTCACAAGTGGAGACAGAAAACACCCCAGATATCTGAGTGCTTGGAAATGATTAGTGGGGTATCATGTGCGGGACTCTGATTTCAGACGAAAGCCTCGATATGTTGATAATCTTATATTGATGGAACATCCGTCCGTTTTTACTTAACCTTGATGTTTGCAAAATTCTAAAGCAACTTATGGGATTTCTGGGTAGCAGGTTTCACCCAGGGTGAAACCTAACCCAGTGTCCTCCTTTCTGTTCAAGGCAGAGGCCACTTTGACATGGAACTGTTGATGAAAAATATCTGTGACCATAGCCTGGTGAGGTCAAAGTGAGTCTTGCCAGAAATGAGAGGTGGAGCCCCTTACTCAGAAGGCAATTAACTCTGGAATATGTAAGGTTTCTTCCCAGAGCAGATAAAGGCACTAAAGTGGCTGCTGATTTCCCCAAATAGCTCAGGAATCCATGATGTGTGTCAGAAGCTTAGGGCAACTGAGCTTTCCATTTCTGGCATTGCCTTGGCCCAGAGGCGGACCCTGCAAGCCTCCTGCATGAATTCCTGGTTCCCCAGGCAACTGGGTTATTGTTTCTGGTGCCTTGTAAGACCAGACGTCTTTTGAGTGGGTGTTTATCAGTAGCGGCACAGTGGGGGAGCAGGCTGGGGAAGGATAGTATTTATGAACTAAGGAAGTCTTTGTACCTCTTAGACTTGCAGAGAGGACTGCACAGGTGACAGGTGTAGGGAAAAGCTCTTTAAATAGTGGCTGACTTCTTGGCACCCCTTGCATCCAGGGGACAAGAAAAAGAGTTATGACATATCATGTCTTGCTGATCGTATCTAAAAAGAAGAATCTTACCCCAGCTATCTATTTCTACCATCATAAAATAGCTTTCCAGGGTGTGAGGGGTGTATGTGTGTGTGTCTATGTGTGTCTGTGTGTGTGTGCGTGTTTCTTTTTTGCCTCTAAGATACTCTGCCCCATGTTAGGTAATTCTTCATTATACATTCATTTGGTTCTCTGTTGCCCTCACAAGTTTAACAACCTTAAAAATTGGATGCTTCTCACTGGTTCTATAATGAAGTAGCAATTTGTCTCTAGATCCAAATCCAGGTGTAGCTATGCTAACTTGCAGCCTGGCCTTGAGCATCTGGAGAATATTAAATATCTCTGGGTGTAGGAAATCCTTGGTTGTCACTAAAAGGGGAAAAAGACTTCATACCTTATAATAACATATGGAGGTATGAGGGAGTGAGAAAGGAGAGATGCCAGGAGCAAGGACAGTCACTAAACTTAGAACCTCTGACAGCAACAGGAGCACACCTTTCCTTCATCTCCTTCCTCCCACTCCATGTGAAATGTTAAGTTCAGCCTAGGAAACAAATTATTTTCTTTCAAAACACTATTGCTGAGTTTTTCCTATATTCCCGACTCTAGGGCTTTCTGTTTTTCCTGTCTCATTTAAATCTCCCAATCCTATGAAAGAAATTCTATATTGACTCCCACCATTAAAGCAAGGACACCACACGCTGGAGACCTTAAGTGATTCCCCAAGGTCATCCGGTTGTATGGTGTCCAGACTTTACCCTTGCTTTACCTGGTCCTACATTCTTAGCCATAAGGTCCTACTTCTTGAGGGTTTGTTGTTGCTGCTATTGTTCCATTAAGAAGAATTAAAAATTTGGGGTCCCCAAAGAGGCTGAAGTGTTTCCCCAAGTTGGCTTGGCTCCTGGCTTCTGCATTTCACACCTGATGGGTGTCCTCCCCCAACCCCATTGTTCCCATGGTCCATACTGCTCTGAGACAGGAGGTATGCTAACTCTGACCCTACACTCTGTGGGTTCTCCCTCAAATCACCTCTGCTTTTTGTCTAACTTTGATTGGTACCTTGGTCCTAATGTCAGGCCTCCTTTCTGTTGTGAAGTCCATTCCCACAAAAATATTGATTCCATTCCCTGGGCTGGTCCCCTTGTTTCATCCTGGGCCAGGCATCCTGGGATGCCTGTGAGCTCTCCCTGGCTGGAGTCCTCTCCTTTTAAACAGAGCCTCTAGATGGAGATGCCTTTCTTTCAGGGTCTCTATATCGTTCTCTTCACTTGATAGGATATCTGTATCTTTATTCAACAACTCCAGCCATCAACTTTCAGCTTAGATGGCAACAGTTTCTTAGGTTGATTGTTGGGACCTGCACTTGCCATTAGCATGAGCCTCTGCTGTTAGCCAATGCCACTGGATGAGCTTTTGCTGCAGCTTCACCTGGGTAACTGTCCAAGATGCTCTGTCTTGAGGAGATTTGGAAACGAGAAAGGAGAGGACTTTGAAGACTTAACAGGATACTACTCAGTGGCTGAATTATCTGCTTTACTGATTAAAAATCAACTTGTCCTCTAGTCCAGAAGCCCTCATTGAAAACTAGGTGTTAGGGAGGCTGAGGATCCTTAGCCTCCTTTAATCGTATGATACCATGTCTCAGTGAGTGTGTCAACACCAGCAACAGCCTCTCAGGCAGAGGCTTTTACTTCCCTGGGAAACTTCTAACCAGGGATGCAGCCTGGGGTGAATGCTGCAAAGAAAAATTTGCCTATTCTTGTTCACTTGTTAGGTATGAGTATTTTAATGTTAAGCTAGATGTGGAACCAGAAAATCCAGGTACCACTCTATGTCACTTCATGAAGTTCACAGCCTCTTGGCCTAAGCATTCTTTTGGATGAAATGAAGAGTGGTGATAGCTGTCTTATCTATCATGAAAAGTGGCCAAAGGATTAAATAAACCAGTTTCTCGACAGGGGGTGATTTTGGCCTGGGGACATTTCACAATGTCTAGAGAAGTCATGTTTGGTTGTCGCAACTGGATTCAGGAGTTGCTATTGGCATCTCTAGAGATTAGAGGTCAGGGCTGCTGTAACAGGGGTATAGGACAGCTTCCCACAACAAAGAAGATCCAGTCCAACATGTCAAGAGTTCAAGCTGATAATGATTTCATTTAATCTGTTTCAGATGTTACACTCTGGTAACAATCAGACCACTCCCTACTTTTACAGAGCCCACAAGGAGGTGAGAGCCGAGAGTCCCACCTAAATAACAGGCCTTGTCCCTGTGCTCCCTCCCAGGCTTCACTGAAACTACCTCAAACTGGCTGAAGAGTGGCCTTCTCAGATCTCTGCCATGGAGACCCAGAGGCAACAAGGGAATCCCTACAAAAGCACTAAGGTTCTGTACAGCAGGCGCTTTTGATTTACTGAAACTTGCCACTGCAGACCACCCCTGGTGTTTGACTCCTATACCCAATGGATTGGGGGAAAGCTAATTTAACTGATTAGATTTAGAACTTCTTAGACTCGAGCCTGAGCCTGGGCTATGCCACTTAACAAACTAACTGAATGTGGACAAGTTGTCTGGTTTACTTGAGGCTCATAGTTCTGACCAGTAAATTAGAAGATAACGATTATTTAGCATGGTTCCTGATGAATTATGAGCTAAATGATAGTAGTAGTAGCTGTTGCAGCAATTGATTTTATTATTGTTATTAATATTGGTAATACTAATTTTATTTTTATTGCTGTGTTATGAACTGAAATCTTTTTATCTGCTCAAAGAGAGACCTTATATTCCAGTGAGTCTAAGCCTTGGATACCTACTAGTCAACTAAACATGTTCTTAAAAATACTTAGGGGTGTGTGGTTGGCTTAGTCACTTCAGTGTCTTAATTCTTAATCTTGGCTCAGGTCTTGATCTCAGGGTCATGGGTTCAGGTGGAGCCTACTAAATTAATTAAATAATTGGTTAATTAATTATTTAATTAATTAAAATAGTAAAAGTATTAATGCTTGGACCCCACCCCACACCCACACATGATTTCTCTGGAGAACAGGCCCAGGCGTGTGTTGTTTTTGCTTTTCTAAAGTCTCCCAGTTAATTCTAATAAATAACCAGGGATGAAAACCTATCATTTTACACAATATCCTTGGCCTAACCTTGCTGGGGACACAGGTGGTACTGAATATTCTATAGGCACATGGAAAGAGGCAGAGGAGAGGTCTATTCAAACTTCTGGACCCATTCTGTATCATTGTCTCTAACAGACAGTCTAGGATGGCTGCCTCTTCCTCAGCAAGCTTTTACAAGGACCCATTCTGTGTGTGGCTCTTCCTGGCACCTTCCTATTATTAGAAGAAAGCACAAGGAGATCAAAGTAGAAGAGGTCTTGAGCATCTGTCATTTGTAGGCTTCGGTCTGTCTTAATAGCTGGTAATTACCATCATTAACTAACAAGGTAGTTCATGTGTACAGTGCTTTATAGATTATATTACTTCATGCTTATCAATTTATTTAATTCATGGGTGTTCTGAAGTCACATGTTCCAGTAAATTAAAAATGCCCTCTATAGAGGCTCAGAGCTTATGTAAAGATTAACATGTGGACCTTCAGGTTATCCATGGCATAGGTTTGTGGAGGTCATTCTTCAGCTGGTTTGTGGTGGCCTTTGGATAGAGCCTGAGAGAGCAGTTAAGAACAGCTCTATTGGTTATGGACCTCACTCTCTGCCCTTAGCTCCTGGTGGACTCCATGAGAGCTGGGTCACTCTGCTCTGGACCCAAACATCTGAAAAGAGCCTGATCAAAATTCTTAAATGAAAATTGTACTGCTATAATCATGCTTGTTATGGTTATTATAAATACAAATGAAATATATGATAAGTTCAGGAAATAATAGAAAGATATATTTTATAAGCATATATATGAACTATAATGAAAAAAATAGAAAGATAAGAAAGGATTCCTTACAATTGCTAAAATTGCCAATAGAAATAAAGTGGAATTTAAAATTAACAGTGATGAAGTCATAGGAGAGATAAAAGGTTAAGAGTTACAAAACAACTTATGATATATGAGATTTGAGGATATAGAAAAGAAACCTTTAGAAGCCAATAAAATGCAAGATTAAAAGATTAAGGGAAAAGGCTAAACCCATAACACAGAAAGTTAAAAGTAAAGAAGTATGTAAGATTATGAAGAGGAAATAACTAAGGAAAAAATAAAATTAAAAAATTTTTGGAAGCTGGGGTGCCTGGGTGGCTCAGTTGGTTAAGTGTCTGATTCTTGATTTTGGCTCAGGTCAAGATCTAAAGGTTGTGAGATCAAGCCCCGCATCCAGCTCCATGCTGGGCATGGAGCCTACTTAAGATTCTTTCTCTCCCCCTCCCTCTCCCTCTGCCCCTTCCCACCTTAAAAAAAAAAAAGTCATAGAAACTATTGTAGTTCTTTTTTTAAAAAAAGAACTTTTTGATTTTTTTTTCAGTTTCCATCTTTGTTTGTTTGTTTTTAAGAAAATAAGCTAGTATTTGAAAATTAAAATGAGAAGGAAAAACAAAACAAAACTCTAGTTAGAAGCCAACATGAGGCCAAAGCTGTAAGTGAGGCCCTGGGTGGCTCTGATTCCCCCATGGATTCTTGGTAGGAATGGCAGCATCCCTCCTGGGCAGAGAAACCCAGGGTGGGGCAGTTCAGGGCCCTGATGCCCACATGTATCCCTGCGGTGGCATGATCCATGTCAGTTACCCCTATCGGTCTCACCACTAAGAACCCGAGATGTGGAGGACCCTAGGCAGTAGGAAAAGCCAGAACCCACAGCTTAGGTTCTTGTGAAATTCACCAGCTTCCAAGGGACAATACAGTAAATGGGATTTCAGGAGTTCTGGTTCCCCCGTGCAGGCTCTCTCAAAGTCTACTCCCCTCATCTGTCTTGCTCATTTTCTTTCTCTTTTTTTTTAAGATTTTATTTTATTTATTTGACAGAGAAAGAGAAAGAGACAATGGGAGAGGGAACACAAACAGCAGGAAAGGAGAGGGAGAAGCAGACTCCTCGCGGAGCAGGGAGCCAGATGTGGGGCTCCATCCCAGGTCTCTGGGATCATGACCAGAGCCGAAAGTAGATGCTTAATGACTAAGCAACCCAGGAGCCTCTGTCTTGTTCATTCTTGAAACTTCTTTAGGAATAAGGCAACATACTGGGATCCTGAGTGACCAACTCCCCTATTTCAATTGTATTCCTGGATCCACCTATACTAATTGCTATGGAAAGCAGGTAGAGGGACACCCTTTGTAATAACCTGGACTTGGGTTCAAATTACAGTTTTGTCCCTTAATGTCTGTATAGCTCTTTCTTTCTTTCTTTTAAGATTTTATTTATTTATTTGTCAGAGATCACAAGTAGGCAGAGAGACAGGCAGAGAGAGAGAGGGAAGCAGGCTCCCTGCTGAGCAGAGAGCCCTATGCGGGGCTCAGTCCCAGAACCCTGGGATCATGACCCTAGCTGAAGGCAGAGACCTTAAACCCACTGAGCCACCCAGGCACCCAGGCTGTGTAACTTTTAAACAATTTTATTTACTTCTTTGGACTTCAGTTGCCTCATTTAAAAAAGAGGGAAAATAAAAAAGTCTACCTTTCTTAATTACGGAGGTGAAATGTTTTCTAGATTGTGAGTGAGACAAGGCCATGACCTATTTCTTATTTGCTTTCATTCATGTCCTCAATACTTGGTAAACTGTCCAGCATATGTTAAGTGTTCAATGCTCATCTGAAAATAAAAGCCATTTTTTTTAGTTATGCATTACTATATGCCAGGAGTTATGATTATGCTTTTGATTCTGATTATATCAGTTAATCTTTATAACACACATCCACAAGGTTTATAATATCACTATTCCATTCTACAGATTAGGCCTAGAAGTTAAATAACTTGCCTAAGGCCCAGCAAGTTTTGAGATTTTAACCACAATTTAATGATTATCCAGGGTTTTGGGAAGCATGGGAGTTGAGTTAGGTTAAGTAGGATCTGGAGGATGGCTAGAATAGTCAGCACACTCTCACCATAGACAGTGTTCTCTAGAGCTTGGCCCCTAGTACCCCAAAGTGTCTTCCCAGTACTCATGGTCAAAATCCCTGAGTTTTGCATTATGAGCCCATGTTGCTCTGATTGGAACACAGGCGTGTATTAATCCTGCCTCAGGTAGACTCTATTGGCCTCAGAGTGGGACCTGTGCCATGAGTCTTGGACTGCCCACTGGAGCCCCACCCTGCTGGCCAGTCTTGAACCTGCCAGTCTCTGCCCTATCACGGGAACCAGGGCTTCAGGGCTGTTCAGAGAGTCTGGAACTGTGAAATTTGGGTCCACAGGATTCCCCATATCTACTTGGTCCTAGTGGAGGAATTAAGCAAATAAGCTTATTTGCTTAACTCTCTCAAACTGATTGAGAGAGTTAGAAGAGAAAGTGAACACAAGCTAATTAGGTGGGGGAGGGGCAGATTTAGCAGAGCCTGAGAGCTCCCGTGTTTGGCAATCCCGTGCTCACCCACAATAATTTCTCTTACCTCGCTGTCCAGGAGTCTGACCCTGAAGAATTACTTTTAGCTGTCACCACTCCAGATGGAAATATAAGACCATTTTATCCCTGCAGTTAGCATAAACTGGAACATAGCCATTAATCCCAGAGTCTGGGCAAAAACCTCAAGCCAAAATATACCAAATGGACTCTTCTAGTACATATTGGGGACTTAGTTATGTGAAAACACATTCGATTCCCTCTTCTGCCAACACACACACACAGACACACACACACACCCCAATTTCCTCTTTATTTCCCCTACAAAGGAGGGGTAAAATTGGGTGCAATAAACTTTTTGATTGTTTTTGGAGGGAAAGATGGTTTATGAAGTGATAAGCTATGGGATGTTATGAAGTGACAGGAAAATAAAGCAGCGAGAAAAATTGGTTCAGTACTGCACTCAGTTTTGCTGAGGAAAACAGGAAAAGATGAGCAAGAAATGAGGCTTAATTTTAATGAAGGGAAATTTGCTGCTAAGTAAAGAGACTGCAGGAAGTGGGGGTGCACAGGCTTCAGAGAAGAGCAGGGCCTTGCATTCTATTGTGATGGACAAGATTTTGTTCTTGAAGAAACAGCCCTAGCACACAAAAGCATAAAAACAGAAAATGCGGATGTAGAGTACAAAACAGACGACTGCAATGCAGGCACGAAGGGACCCACTTTCTTCCCAGATGAGCTCTGTGGAGGTCGATTAAGGATATGCCTTTCTCACTCTGTAATTCCTATTTTTTCTCCATATGAATTCTTTGAACACGCAAAAGATGCTGCATATCTTGGCGAGGATTCGGCTCTCTTCTCTAGAGAAACTTGATTACAGGCTCCTGGGATATCTTAAAAATCTCACTACCATTTATTACTTATTAATAGAATTAAATTTTATATATAAAAACTTATATATTCTAATATAATGGAAGTAGGATATATATATTATATATATATATCTCACTATCTGAGGGTGGTCTTTCTGCATTTTGGTAGGTGTTGAAATTACTTCAGTGGGAATGAAGTTTTGTTGGTGTAAAAAGACAAAAGGTAAATTTTCTTCACTTGTTCAAGTTAACAAGTTAACAATAATCAGAGTAATGACATGTTTAGGCAGAACTGGCTTAGTGAACAATGGGTGGGATTAGGAATGATTTCCCCAAAATAATACAACCTGGCAATCAAATATTTGGAAGGGGGAACATAGAGGACAAAAAAGGATGTCTTAGTGTATATTTATGCCAAATCAGTTCTTCTAATATTTCTCATCAGAACACAGCACTTATAGCAATATATAGAGAAAAAGTAATGGGGCTTTTCATACTAGAGCCTCAACTAGGATGTGAGTCTGGAGCCCTCCCAGCTCTCGGTTACTTAGGCTAAGAGCCACCCCCTCCCCACCACTGCACTCCCAGACTGTCCCTAGATCTCTCTGAGGACAGTCTTTAGGCAGAGGACACGTGCAAAGTTTCAAGTATCTGGAATGGAGAAACTGTATTGCAAATCTTAATCATAGATGCAGAAAGAGAAATTCTAGGATGTGTAGAGATATAGATGGAGAGTATATGTAATACTACATATGGAATATACATAAAGAGAACTGTATCTATAATCCTAATCCTATATACATAAAGAGAACTGTATCTATAATCCTAATCCTAATTCCTATATATAGAATATATAGTTATATATATAGAATATATAATATATATCTCTCTATATATCTATTCCATATATCTATATAGAATAATATAATATATATCTATTATATTACAAATGTAACTCCATATCTATTGAACATATATATGCACATATATAGATATATAAATATATATTTATAAATATGTAAATCTACAAAAATATATATCTAAACAAAAATTTAATTGTTTGCCGGCAAAAAAAGGGTTAGCATTTAATGCCCTGAGGAAGAATAAAGTAATTGCGGTTTTGCTGTAGTTTGGGCCTGCTTAGGGACAATTTAACATTGCCAGTGGAAGGGACCCAAACCAGTAACTACAGAGTGATGTCAGAGTAGAGCAGCTGGAAAAGCCTGCAGAAAGGCAAGCAGGCTGGGTGCAATCGGACTGTGGAGTCTTCTGAGCAGCTCCTTCTAAAAATGATTTCCTTCCTTTCCCTAGCAATAGTGTTTTGTACAGACACAGAATTCTTCATTTTCTTAGAAGTTCTAGGTAACTTTAGACAGCAAAGTTTTTCTTCATCTTGATTCCAGCCCTGCATTCTTAGATAATTGATTTTTTCACTTTGGCTGAGCAGAGACAGCATGGCTGTAATTACAGAGTAGTGGTATGCCATCCCTAAATTCTTTTTTTTTTTTTTTTTTTTTTTTTTAATTCTCCCAGAAATGGCTCACACCTTGGATTTGAGCAATGTGGAGGCAATCTCTTCAGACAGTGGAACAGGCAGAGATCAGACAACATTTGCAGTAAAAAAGGGGGGGGGGGAAGACCCTCTTAAATATTCAGGGAGAGCCACAAAATGCTGAAGTAAATCCTTATCAGGAATTTTAATGAGCAAAATAAAATATGAAATCTGTGTGATTAAAATCAAATCTTCCCCCTTCTGCTCGGCTAGAGCCGTCTGCCAAAACCAAGGAACAAGGAAGGCGCTGGGAGGCCTTTTGTATTTAATTACTGCCAGGGTTTTCCTCAGTTCAAAGCAATCTCCCAAGCCCCCACAGGGGTAATGGAGAACTTGAGAGAACAAATAAGCTCCCTTCTGAGTGATTTAGAATCCTGGACAACAAACAATAAACATTTTAACTGAACTGGAGAGATCCAAACCAGTCTGACTTAGAATTTGTGTCCTTGTGGGGGTGGGGGACATTAGTGAGTCCAGAGGAAGCTGGAAGTTTGGACCATGATCTACCATCCCCTTCAGGACCACCCTTCAGGGGCCACTCCATCTTTTTTGTTTTGGCTCCTCTTTAATTTCTTCCATAGTCTCTCTGTGTATCTTAAACCCACAGGCTTGGGAGTTGAATAGGGGAGATACCTATCCACAATAATCCAGGAATGTGTGGAATATAATATTCATCTCTCATGCCTAGTGGTTTGGTTGGTGGCTCAGCCTATGTGGAGAAGTTACATCTGTGAGCTCATCTCTTAAATTATGGGTGCTGTCTGAACAGCACCAGTGGCATTACTCAAATGGATGGTCCTCAATCCTGGAATGTTCTTCCTTGGTGGTTAAAGAGTTGCTTTTCTTGGGGTGCCTTTTGTGGGCATGTGAATTTGAGGTACCCATTTATGTAAAGTCTGCCTTTTCAGTTCAAACCCTATTATCTCTCCATTTATGTTCAGATTTATGTCATTTTGGGGTACTGGGGTGACTCAGTTGGTTAAGCATCTGCCTTTGTATCAGGTCATGATCTTGGGGTCCTGGGATCGAGCCCCACATCAGGATCCCTGCTTGGTGGGGAGTCTGCTTCTCCCTCTGCCGTTCACACTGCTGGTGCTCTCTTTTTCTCTCAAATAAGTAAATAAAATCTTAAAAAAAAAAAAAAAGATTTATTTCATTTCAAGTAGTGACTTCACCACCTTTGCCCTTTGTGAGGAGGAGCAAAGCAAAGCTGAATGTAAACATTCAGATTGGTGTAAACATTCAGATTGGCTAAAATACAAGTGGACCAGGGGGACCCTCCAGAAATCTACTCTTTGGTTTCTCAGATGAGGAGGTGCTAATTTATATTTTTCTACCAGATACCTCTATATGGACTGTGAAGCTGGTAGAGTTCTGGCGCATCCATTCCCCAGTTGATCATTGTGAGTAGGAGTGAAACAGAAGACTGGTCAGGCTTGGACCACATGGCCAACGTACCATTAGGAGATTTCTCTTCCCTGCTATTTAGGCCAACTCTTGTCACGGATCCTATCATTGGACATATTATTGACCTTCTTTTTAGTTCAGTGTCTCTTAATATTAATTCAATTTTATATATACCAGGTCTTATGCAAGTAGTTGTTGAAAAATGTATCATTAATAGTGGCTCAATTCTTTATTTATTCTTCCAACAACATATTTATTGAGTGGGTAGTATGTGTCTGACAGTGTGCTAATCTCCAGAAACAAAGCAGTGGCCGGACAGGGAGAAGACAGCTTGGACTACCTGGGTGTCTGTCAAGTTGAGAGAACATGGGCCTGAGCATGTTTTGGAGACAGAGCCAGGAGCGCTGGCTGGTGGGCTGGTTAAGGAAAATGGATAATCAAGGATTATTCCTATATTGTTCGTAGCAGCACTTATGTCCATGGTGGTACCCACTGACACACCCAAGAGGTTTTGGGAAAGAACAATGACTCTTTTCAAGTGCCTAGACCACTGACATCTTAAAATGTCTTTAATGCAGTAGCTTAATTAGGGCATATCAGAATTAACTGTTAAGGTTTTAATTTTTTTAATATAATTAAATGGGGTCCACCCTGGTATTATTTTATTTTGATGGTAGGACCTAAGCATCTGTGTTTGAAAAAGGTCCCTAGATGATTCTTCACATATCTCTGGTTAAAAAAGTTATTGCTGAAAAGCATTACCGTAAACACACATGGGTATTATGTGTTTGTGTATCGATGTCCATGTGAATCTGTATAATCCAGCTATGATATGCTTTTAATCTCAAACTGAGTTCTCCAAATACCTGTCTTTAATTAATCTCTGCCCAATTGTCATCAGTTGGTGCAGCTGCCTTGCATTTGAATAAATAATTGAAAGTTGATGGAATGCATTAATATAAAATCACATATATAATTTTTAGTATTTTTCAGCAGAAAACTTCTGTTTGGTGCCATGTTTTTTAAGACCATGTGGTTCCTAAATGTCATACTGGCTGAGTTTTTGCTCTCAGAAGAAGTGATCATGAACACTCATGTCTCTTCACATGTTTAAAATAGTAATGCTGTTATCTTTCACAGTAGCCACCATGCTGAATCCGTGGCATCAAGCCTGAGTTTCTAATAACTGGTTGGCACTTAGCATGCGTGTCTATTATCATATATTTCAACTACATTACAGTCAACCGCTAATCTGCATTGATATATCGTAATGAGACAAATGGGTGTTTGCTGTGCAGGAAATCAGAAGCAGAGCAGAGAAGCCTGATTTTATGCTTTTGACATAACCAAAATCACAGTATAATACTCCCATCCAGAGTGGCCCAAACTGTGAAAATGTCTTTCAGTCCACAAATCCCACCAAACCATCACAGAGGGAATATTTAGGTCCACACACACCGAGGAGGGGGTCTGCTCTCCCAGCCTCATGCGTGCTGACAGCCTGATACAATCTATCTTTTGAATACACCATCCAAACCAACTATGAATAAAATCAATTTAACCAAAATCGATGTTCTTTTGTAAAGCTGCTTAAAACCTAAGTGGAAGTGAAACCTTTGAAGCTGCCTTCCCTCCGTAAAAGCAGCACTTACTGAGCCTTTGATGGCTGTAGGCGCCTGGGAATCCTCCCGTGTCAGGTGGTACAGTACCTTCATTCCAGGCGCTGCAGAATAATTAGGGAATGGACAGAAATGGACTCAATTAGGTTCTGTTTTTTATGAAATGTTTTCTCCTCACCAGTCCTGAACCAGCCTGGAGCGTCTGTCCCAGTAGTCTGTGTCTCTGGGCAGACTGGTGAGTTCCATAAAATGCTTTGCTTTGCACACTTTACATCCAGCAGAAAAGGAGGAGGAGG
Organism: Neogale vison; assembly: GCF_020171115.1. Lineage (NCBI taxonomy): Eukaryota > Metazoa > Chordata > Mammalia > Carnivora > Mustelidae > Neogale > Neogale vison. Next base: position 122,142,068 of record NC_058097.1, on the reverse strand, counting down.
CACAGGGTTCAAGACAGCATCTGATTCTAAATCACAGGGTGGCCAGTGCCCTTTATTTACACATTGGCAAAGTTAATTGATTGTTTTCCAGAGAAGAACATAATTTTTCAGAGCTTTTATTTTAAATTACTAAATCAATACTTCATAAGCAAACAAAAAGATATTTATAAGATGTTAGCATTCTGGAATTGGTGAAAATATATAACTTGTTACTTTATAAAGGAAGAAGCTGATAAGAACTCACATTTATTAGATGCTTATTATGTGTTAGGCACTCTGATACTTGCTTCATGCAAATTATCTCATTTAATTACAGCAAGAAACAAGTTGGGTAGGTTTCTTTCTTTTCTTTCTTTCTTTTTTTTTTTTTTAGAGATTTTATTTATTAATTTTAGAGAGAGAAAGAGAGAGGGAGAGTGCATGGTTGTGGGGTTGGGAGAAGGGGAGGGCGAAGGGAGAGAGTTTTAAGCAGGTTCAGTGCTCAGTCTGGAGCCCACTCTGGGGCTTGATCTCAGGATGCTGAGACAGAAGTGGAAACCAAGAGTCCAAGGCCTAAATCTTCTGCACCCACATGTCCCTAGATGGGGTTATTATTCTCATTATATGTGAAATGATTAGATGATTAAAGACTGTCTCAAAAAATGTCACAGTAGGGGCGCCTGGGTGGCTCAGTGGGTTAAAGCCTCTGCCTTTGGCTCAGGTCATAATCCTAGGGTCCTGGGATAGAGCCCTGCATCGGGCTCTCTGCTCAGCAGGGAGCCTGCTTCTCTCTCTCTCTCTCTCTCTCTCTCTCTCTCTCGCTCTCTGCCTGCCTCTCTGTCTACTTGTGATCTCTCTCTCTGTCAAATAAATAAATAAAATCTTAAAAAAAAAAAAAAAAGTCATAGTAGAATGAGCCAAAACAAGGACTCTAACCCAGTTCCATCAACCTGACTCCAAGTTCATGGGATGAAGAAAAATAGCTATAACTGGGGAAGGGGGGAAAAGAAAGAAAGAAAGAAAGAGGAGGAGGAGGAAGAGGGGGTGAGGAGAAGGAGTGGAGGGTTAAAGGAATAGCCCAAATTCTCTTTTCAAGTAGATTTTTCTCTATGAAATTAACCATAGAATTGGTCAAATTATAAAAATTAAATATGTCATTCAGTGAATTTCAGTATACATTAGGAGTGATGGGTCCGTAGTCAAAGGAATAAGGCGGATACAAAGCAAAGGTCAAGCAAAGCTTTATTTCGCGCCAAGCATTGAGAATCAAACCAACCGGAGGGGGCCGCCTCTTACAGAGAGGGCGACCCCCCCCACCTTACAGCCTAGCCACACACAGGTGGCCAATGAGATATCAACACACAGAGAAAGCTGCCCAGTCATGCTAGGTCACACACAGGCAGGTGACCAATTGAGTCACAATTTACCCTATACTAGATATTTGAACTAGCCTATCACCTTGGTCAGAATTGGTGCCCAAAAGGCGGGGCCCACACTCCTTGGTAGCTAGGGAGACAGTATGCGTGCCCCACTGATTGGATGTCTCCACCTGGCCTGACTCGCCCTTGTATTTGGGTTCTGTTACCTGGGACTGGTCAACCATATTTTACTAGTTTCCCAGACTTGCTTTTAAGTAAGTCCCCTGGGGGGGGGGGCAGGGTCAATTTAAGTTTTATTGCATAAACAACAAAATCACTGTTTAACCGGATAGAATCGCTCTGGCTAAATAGGCCCTTACAAGGAGGATGTAAAAAGTGTATAGTGTTAAAGACAAGAAAATAATCAGATGAAACTGGAAACTGGTGTAGTGAGGAATGTGTCCCTTCCATCTGCCCTGTGACAAGAACAGAAGCTGCCTCACCACTGACATTCATTCAAGCATCAAGGAAAAAGCCTACTCAAAACAAATTTTTCCAGGGCATTTCCTGGAAAGCTTTGAATGTAAAAGAATATGGTCCCACACCAACCAAATGCCTTGGAAATTTAAGAAAATGCAGTTTTCTCTGAATTACTAAATTAAATAAATTTGGTGGAAGACTTTTATCAGCACAGAGGTCCTTTTTGGTGCTTTTGTCCCAGGCCTTCCTCCAGGGATGTCTCCAGGAGCTGCTGGCCACATCAGTTGGGGACCCTTCTGACAGCAGCATCTCTCTTACTATGTACCTTTATTTTGAACTCACCAGATGGGTGGTGGTAATACTCAGGCAGGCTCAGACTTAAACAATGGAGAATGTGGCAGAGTCAAGAGTGTGAAAGCAAAACAAAAATCTTTTTTTTTCCTGTTTTTTGCTTTGTTTTATTTTATTTTTGCGGATTTTTTGGTGTCCCTGCCCATCCCCCACCCCACCCCCACCCCCGCCTTAGGTGATTAGAAGATCCAGGAAATAACCCATAAAGCTTAGAGTGATACTAATTGCTGGTGATGGTTTAATTCATGGGTAATCGTCTCTTTCGGGAGATCACAGCAGGGTTGCCACTAAATGCAACAAATTCCAAGCAATTCTGAGCAAAGAATTTGAACAAAGAATTTCACCCCGTTGGGAGCTCAAAAGAAGCCTCTTGCTGTCGTTGAGGGAGGGGTATGGTAGAGCCTGGGGGCCTGTGAACTGTGCTGCTTGAGGTCCATTCTGATGCAGGGCTGGTGAGAATGGTGCTCTGATTTTCCATTCACATGCATCTCACCTGGGTAGGCATCTAGACTGGGCTGCTGGAATGTCTTGACTTGTCAACTTGATGTGCTCTGAATTTTAAAGAGAAGGCACCGAAAAGGACAGAGTAATTACTGTCCTAGGTTACAGATAACGGGTTTAAAGTAAAGACGTTTTAGCATCCTAGGCCAGTAGAATCACTGAAGCTGTGAGTAAAGCAAGTTCGGGATCTACATAATATCTAGCTCTGTTTGTCTCGTCTCGTGAGCTTTGGGGCTTATAGGATGGAGCCATACATGTGGTTGGCTGGGATAGAACACACATGTGACTGTGATCATGACCACACTAGGTGAGACAGGGTAGTTCAGCAGGTGGGATGTGTATGTGTTCAGTTGCAACAGTTTTTTATTCTCATAGAACAGCTACTACGAAGCCAGAACTGCTAACCACCAAGACATGCAGGCTGTTTCCCTGGGTTTCTGTCTGTTGACAAATAACCTAACCTGTCTGTGCTTCTGTTTCCTCATCTCATCTGTAAATGGAAATACTAATACTAATACTAATACTATTATCTATCACATAAGGATAGAAACATAACTGCACTTGACAATGGGCACGCAATAAACATTAGCAATTGTTATGATAACAAAAAGGCACACAGGGCTCTCTGGCATCACCCTGAGCTTATGATTTTAGGCTAACACACTAGCACTGACACACACACACACAGCAACCACAAGAGAAGCTTACGAAGCAGAATTGGAATATCCTGCTAGAAGCCACTAGTGTGGATATAAAATAGAGAAGACGGCGCAGGTCCATCACTCACCTTGTGGATTGTTGCCAACCTCTCTCCTCCAGTCTTACACTGACCTGTGAAGTGTGGTCAGGTACAGATAACAGGCAAAGACACAGCCGTCTATACTCCATAAACACTCCATAAATCTTTGACAGATAATATCACTATGATAGTCATGTCTAGCTCTGCTGCCATGGCTGCAATTACTCCTTCTGCTAATGACTGAACAATGCCCTGGAACGAAGAAGGCTTTTCATCTCTCAACAAGTAGGTCCAAAGCAAAGGAAATACAAATACAGTTTCTTGCTTTGAGTCAAGGTTCACAAACAAACAGTGGTTTCAGTTTGCAGAAATTGTACATCAAAATGAGTCAAAATTCAGGCATTTGTAGGTCAGGATAGGAGTGAATATACTATATTTCCTTTGTTCTATGATATACAACTTTCCAAATCTCTGCATTGCGCTGGTTAATTGGACCTACTTTTTGTTCTTTCTTAGAGGATCGCAGAACAATGGCGTACTTGTAAATAATGATATTTTAGATTCAATTGAATGTAGTAATCAAACTGGGTTTGGGAAAAGTTGTCATTGGAACATGGAAAAAATGTTCCATGGGCCTTGGTGAAGAAAGAATTTCTTTAGTATGTAATATTCTACAAGTACTGATATCCTTATGTTTATAACACATATGCATATAGTAATACTATATTATATGCTCACACTTACTAATATAAACACAAACAAAAAGCCAAGTGTCTAAGACTAAAGGGTAAAATTCATAAAATACATAAAATACAGTTTCTAATTCATATTCTAATATCCTTTGTCAAAATAAAAAGGGCTGATGGTTATATTCTTCTGTGAGTGTATGTATTTTTTATGCTTCATGGGTTGACTCTGTACATTTAAGAACACCCTTGTTGTCTCTCTGACTGTATCTCTTACCTCTTCTATCTCTCCACTTCAGCCTCCCTGTCTTTTTGCTCCTAGCCAAGCACACACAATATGCCCCTACCTCAAAACCCTTGTACTTGGTTGCTCTGCCTAGAATGCTCTTGTATAGATAGTCCTTTTCACTCTCTTCCTATACTTCCCATCTCCACCTTTCATGATCCTCACCCCATCCCACCCCATGTAAAATTTTCCCACTTAGCATTTGTTGCTGTCTAGAACACTATATAAACTTTGTTCATGAGTATCCCTTATTAGATGAGGGCTCAAATGAAAACAAGAAAGTTTGAATATTTTGTTCTTGCTATCTCCCCCAAATCTAAGGCATTTCTTACCGTATAGTAGAAGCTCAACAAATACTTGTTGAATTAGTTCACTGATGATGAAGATATTGTTGCTGAGGAATGAGAAGAGAGACACGTAATTGTTCTAAAACCTCTGCTCTAGCAATGGCCAGGGGTGTGAGTTTCACCTTGGGATGACTTTGGAGAGAAAGAGAGGTCTCCTAGTTTGGGGCTGGTGAGAGTTTGCTTACGTATCAATCTAACATATATGCCACTGTGTCTACTCTGAAAATGAGGATTACTTTCAGTGGTCAGGTCTATTTTATAAGCAATAGGAGTTAGCAGCACACAAGTCAACCTGATATCACAAGAGGAATATGTCCAATTGACATTTATTGCTATTAGATTCTACTACAGAAACTGCACATTGTATTAACTTTCATATTTGAAAGAGGAAAGGTGGATGCATGACTTTTCTGGACCTGTTTGAAGCCTTCACTATTTTTCTTTTTTTTTTTTTTTTTTTAAATTTATCAGAAATAGCAAGAGAGACCACAAGTGGGGAGGAGAGGGAGAAAAAAAAAAACTCCTTGCTGCTGAGCAGGGAGCCCGATGCGGGGCTGGATCCCAGGACACTGAGATCATGACCTGAGCCAAAGGTAGAGGCTTAACAGACTGAGCCACCCAGGCTTCACCCCTGAAGCCTTCATTTTTTAGGTTAAAAAAAAAATGCTATGTGATAGAGTGCGAAAATGTTTAGGAGACAAGCATCTAATTTTTTTTTTTTAAAGATTTTATTTATTTATTTGAGAGAGGGTGAGAGAGGGTGCATGGTCAGCTGTGAGTAGGGGGAGGAGCACAGGGGAAGGGAGAAGGAGGAGAAAGAATCTGGAGCAGACTGCACCAAGCAAGGTCCCACATGGAGCTAGATCTCAGGACCCTGAGATCATGACTTGAGCCAAAACCAAGAGACACTTCCTTAACAGACTGAGCCACCCAGGCGCCCTGCATAATTTAATTTTTAATGAACTTTTGAGGTTCCCTACTTTACCTTATTCAGTTCGTTTTTACTTGGTTCACTTTTTAATTCTATAGACTACTCAGTATCCATGGTCTGTCTTTAAACTTACACCCATGCACACACAGACATGCACACACAAACTCACACTGAGGTGTGGTTCTCAAGGTCCCATCATGTTTAGCAAATATTTCACATGAAACGATATGTTCATCTGTTACGCTGATTGCCAAGATTACAGCATGACAACAAACATTATTTGGGGGATAGAAGCTAAAATTACAGCCCACTCTGCCGTCTGCAGCGATGAATGGATGCACGTTAATTTTCTGCAGCAACATCCCTGACAGGAGAGTGAGGACTCCCGGGGCATCCGTGTCACCGTCGTCAGGCCGGATGGCTCTGTGGTGGAGACAGATGAGTCCGTGGGCTGCTGGAAAACCCACACACCCTTAGGGCCCCCTGACTAGGAGGGCTGTAACAATTAGCATGCTCGCGAAGATGCAGATACCATATGCAATTTCTGTGTGTGTGCTTTATTATGAAAGGCAACATGGAAAGTCATAGCGGAGGAAGGTTTTAGCTCCAGATACACAGTGCTACCCACTGCTTAATGAATAGTATGTGGAAGCCAGCCCGCATTTCTGGAACAAAGAAAATCAGTGGAGGTTTCAAGGTTTCATTATAAGCCCACGTAGAGAAAAACAACTTTTACAGTTGTTCCCAAGTTTTAAATTGTCTAATTTTGGCCCTAATTGGGAGAGCTGTTTAGAAGGTAGTTTATTGAATCCAGGCTTTTTTTTTTTTTAACGTGAGTGAAATTTTCTCATGGTGTCTAAAATCCTACTCTGGTAGCAAATAAGCAGTAGGCTTCCTCAAACTGACATTGTGTTCTATCTCTGCTGTAACACAGTATCACCAAAGTCGTGGCTTGAAACAACACAAGTTTGTTATCTTACAGTTTTGTACATCAAGAATCCGACTTGGGTCTCACTTGGCTGAAATCAGGGTATGAGCAGGGCTGCTTCCCTTTCTGAGGTTCTGGAAGAGAATCCATTTTCTCGTTTTTTCCAGCTTCCTGAGGTCACCAGCGTTCCCTGGCTTATGGTCCCCTTCCTCCATCTTCAAAGTCAGCATCATAGCGTCTCTCTGACCCTGCCTATCTCCCATCTCTCCCTGAGCACAGCCTGGAAAAATTCTCCACTTGTCAGAGTCCATGTAAATAAATGAGGCCCACCTGAAAAGCCAGTGTAATCTCCCCATTTATAGGTCCTTAACTTAATTGCCTCCACAAAATCCATTTTGTCATGTAAAGTGACACAGGTAGAGGTGCTGGGAATTCGGATATAGGAATTTCTGGAGGACATTCCTCTGGCCACCAAAGCTGTGTGGAAAAGACCCAGCAGGGCGACAAGTAAAACCTGCCCCTGTCATGTGTAGCGTTTATTCATTTACGGAGAGTTAGCTGGCTTATTGACCAAGGGCACAGGCTTTGGAGTCAGGCGCATCTGAGTTCAAACTTTCCTGCCACATTCATTCATTCAACACATATTTACTGATCATCTACTAATGCCAAGCTTTGTTCTGCTCACTGGGAGTGTAGCCGTGAATAAGACAAACTTGCTACCATGAGGTATTTAAATTGTCGTAGGGGACGTAGCCAGTATATAAATAAAGAAATATATGGGGCGCCTCGGTGGCTCAGTCAATTAAGCGGCTGCCTTTGGATCAGGTCATGATCTCAGGGTTCTGGGATCAAGCCCCAAGTCAGACTTCCCTGCTCAGTAGGGAGCCTTCTCCTTTCTCTCCCTCTGGTAACCACCCTGCCTGCCTGTTGCTCTCTGTCAAATAAATAAACAAAATCTTTAAAGAGTAAAAGAAAGAAAAGAAATATATCATGTGATGCCAAATAGGGATACTATGAAGGCAAATGGTAATTCTGGCTTACATGCTCGTGTATAAAAATTACTCAGCGACTGTATCCTTCTGTCCATTCATTCATTTGAATTACCCTAAGACTTTTCTTTGAGTCACTGATTGTGTATAAGGAATTAGAAAAGAGTTTTAGTATACATTTTACTTTTTTATATTCAACATGAACTTGGGAGATGATTGTTGATGAAAAATCATCATCTGGGGCGCCTGGGTGGCTCAGTGGGTTAAGCCGCTGCCTTCGGCTCAGGTCATGATCTCAGGGTCCCGGGATCGAGTCCCACATCGGGCTCTCTGCTCAGCAGGGAGCCTGCTTCCTCCTCTCTCTCTCTCTCTCTCTCTCTCTCTGCCTGCCTCTCTGCCTACTTGTGATCTCTGTCTGTCAAATAAATAAATAAAATCTTAAAAAAAAAAAAAAAGAAAAATCATCATCTGACTTTGCTGATGAAAAAACTGAGGGTCAAAAAAGCTAAGTGACTTTTTATCATGTGGTAGAGCAAAGTAATGAACCAAGCTTGAAGTGTGTTTGTTTTAATTCTGTTTATTCTCTACCTAAGCAAGGAGTGACCCCCTTGTAGATTATAGACTGGCGAGGAGAGTCTGGGTGGGCAGTTGAAATGCTTTATTTTCCTTCAAACCTGATAATATGATTTCTTTGAGCTTCCCCTAATTTCCGTTTGATCATTATGTAACTATTCTATCTTTGATCAATCATTTAAATCTATGTTTACACAGACCCAGAAAAAGGGAAGAGTAAGACAATTACCCATGCCTTGGAACTAATCTAAACAGCCTATTCAGGGCTTCAGCGCATCCTCTATTATTCCATTCTCTCTGCTCAGATACAGCTGCTGAGTACACACAGACTGGGTGAGATGAGGGAGAGGAGAGAAATGAGAGCCTGCACTCACCAGGGCCTTTCAACAAGGTGTTTTGCTGTGGATGCCATTGGTGGTGGTGGTGGTGGAGGTGGTGGGCATGCTTTGGGGGGCGAGTATTTTCTTCTCTTGGTTAATTAGATGAGCTACATACATGTATTACTTGAACACATTTGCCATAAACTATTTTTGAAAAAACTTGGATATAAATGCATTCTCAATATCTCCTTTACAGAGGAAGGCATTTAGTCTCCAACTGGCTTCTTTCTTTAAGATATCTCCCTCCTATAATCTGATTTTATATATGCATATATAAAAGATGTTATAACATAACATAACACGATGTAACATAATTGTGAACTTTCTACCCTTACCACTCTCAGCAGAGGTCCTTTTGCCCAGTCTGGTTGTGAGCGCCGGGACCAATTCTGCAGTGGAGTTAATGAACCCACAGCCGTGAAAAACATGTCTCAGCATCAAGTCTACTTCTGCGCCACTTCTGTTCTAACTTCTGCCCAGCTCTCGGGGGAGAAGCACTGGGATGCTTGTCTCACACGGTCTAGCTGTACTTGTCTCCCTTGTCTGTCACTGCCCTACTGGGAGGCCTGCGTGCCTACCCTCAGCACTTCTCTTATGCCTCAGTTGCTCTAGAATTTGGCCTGTGCTTTGACTTGCTTCCCGACACTAGTCCAGTCCCACAGTGTGAACCCTCCTATCTACTACTACGCCATATTCCAAATCTCATTTTAGCCTCCTAAACTCCATGAAATTTCTCTTTCTAGATCTTCTGAATCATAAAGCGTTTGCTTTTTGTTTTTGTTTGTTAACACCATATCCTCTCTTCCTACTTGGAGCTTATTTCATTTCATCTCATATAGCTGGGTTTGGCCCAAACACCCCATCCCACTGTCCCTGAGCTTCCATTTGAACACCAGCTGGGCCTTTTGCTTTTAGAATCCTAAGAGTCTACCACTAATGATGCAGTGCCTTGCTTAAAATCTACAGAAGTCTGGGCCAAATTCTCCGTGCTTCCAACAAGCTGGAGGAAAAGCAGTGTATTCTATAACCGGAAGAACCAAACCATGTCCTATATCCTTTCTTCTAGTTTTGAGTCTTTGCCCCTCCCAGTTAACCACCCTTCCCTTTCAATGTCTGTCCCTAGAAGTGCTTCAAGGCAAATTCCAGAAAGTGCAAAGATTATAAATTAATAACCCACGGCAATACTTTAAAACGATTTTTTTTTTCTTGAAGTGTTAACATGAGGAAATAAAATGGGAAAGGGTGGGGTTTGGGTAACTAATCCAACAGTGAGAGAACAGGATTCTGAACACAATATCCTCCTAAATGACACACAGAAGGAGTTGGAGCTTTGTAATACCTTTTATATTGCTGCCTGCCATCTGGTCAGCAATTCTTAAGCCTAAAATATTCAGGTAAGCTCTATTTTCCCAAATAGAGTGGTGTTATGGGGATTTCAGCAGCCACTTGTCTTTTTAAATATCATTATATTTTACTGTTTTCCAGAACAAAACAAACCACGTTAGCAGGATATTTGCATAGTTATGTCAGAGCATAACTGGGGAACTCTAGGCTGTGTCTCTGTGCAGAGAGGACTCCTGCATGAAAAAAGGTGTTCTGTCTGCTGTCTGAGCCCAGAGTTCAAGTTGAGGATTCTCATCTGACATGGCTTGACTCATTCACCTGAATGCTGGCTAAAAACAGTCTTCTCAGGGGAGAATGACTTTTGGACATTCAGCAAAAACAGTAGGAATGAAGTCAGCTCCCCTGTTATAGAGAAGGCCCACTGACAGAGTGTGGGGCCCTAGGCAAACCATTCCTACTTTTTTTTTTTTTTTTTTTTTTTTTAATTCTAAGACTGCTTATTGATTATTTTGCCATTCTCTTAGAAGTGGTGAGGGGAATACATAGGTCATATATAATCTGACATTACATTTTTGAAGTACAATTTGCTTTGAGGTATCAGTTTTTTCAATTACCTAGATTTTTTAAACTCAGGGGAAATGCTTTTTAAATGAAATCCGGAATGCAGGGATGATGAACTCATAGAATGATATATGCTTAAAGATAGATTTAAACTTCTATGTGATCCAGGTGTCCAAGAAGATAGATTTATTTCTTCCTCCACACATGTATGCAAACATATGTTCAATACATGGTTGTAGACATACATTACTCACCAGGTGCAATACTAAAGTGATAAAACACAGATATGGATAAGCTATAGCTCCAGTTCCACAAAAGTTTGTAAAACAAAGTTAACGTAAACAAGAGCTAAATTTGAGTTTCATCTTTGAGACTCCTTTCCCTTCACCATTCATGTCCTTTCTCTATGGTTCCATCCATTCTCATGCTTCTAGACAATTTCTAGATGCTGACTTTTTCAGTTTATATTTCCGATTCATCCCTCTCTCTTGGATTCTAGACACATTCATTAAACTGCCTAAGTCATGTGTCCATCTGCATGTTCCAGAAGTACCTCAAACTCATCATGTCCCATAGTGAAACCCTCATTGCCCTCCCACACCTGCCCTACCACCTGATTTCCCCATGGAATGACCACCATTATCTCTGATACTCTATATCTCATTGATTAATAATCTTGTAGATTCTTCTACCTTTCTATTCATCTCCATTTCCACAGCTTTGCTTAATTTTTCTTTTTGAGATAAAGTTAGACAAGCAGAAAAGTTACAAAAGCAGTTTAGAGGGTTCCAAATACCCTTTACCTAGTTGTACTTTATGTGAACATTTCTACATAATCACAGAGTAATTATCAAACTAAGAAATTAACTTTGGTACATTTCTATTAACTAATATACAGAACATATGCAGATTTCACCAATTTCCCTGCTGTTGTCATTTTCCTGTTCCAGGGTGCAATCCAGGATCCTATGTTGCATTTGGTTATCATATCTTCTTAATCTCCTCCAGCCTGTGATAGTTTCTGTCTTTCCTTGTTTTTTGTAACATCAACACTTTCAAAGATCATCATGACTTTGTATAATATCCCACAAATTAGGCTTTGCTGATACTTTCTCATGATTAGTATGAGGTTGTGAATTACTGGGAAAGTTGCCACAGCAGTTATGTACTGCTCATGGTCCACAAGATCAGTAGGTAAATGATATTGATATAACATCACTCATTAATGGTGTTATCCCTGGAGGTGTTAAGGTAGTATCAGCCAGAAATCTCCGGATAAAGTTGTATTGTTCTCTTTGTAAATATTTGAGGGGAGAAATATATCCTGTTTCTGCTTAAACTTTTACCCATTAATTTTAGCATTGATTGGTTGCTCTTGTGGAAGCAATTATTACTGTGGGCTTTTAATGTTGGTTTCCTGTTTCTCTCATTTATTTTCTACATTTGTTCATTGGAATGCTTCTGCAGGTAGGAGTAGTCTCCTCCTCCATTTATGTATATATTCAGTTAGTTATATGTATCAATAGAGACTCAAGGGATATTTATTTTATTCTTTATTCTTTATTTTGTTTCTCAAGTTGTTTCAACTTTAGTCATTGGGAGTGCTATCAAGTTGGCTGCTGTAACTTTTCACTATGGACACATTACTTTCTCTCCTTTTAAGTATTTTCTTACTTTCTGGAACCAGAAAATGCTACAGCATTGTCTTATATTTTCTCTTCCCTCTCCTTGGATTCTACCATTTCTCCAAGGAACACTGGTTACTTTTTACCGGACAATGGTATTTAGAAACCAAGGTCTCAGCGCTGAGCGTGCTTGTTGAGGCTGTGGGGTGACTGCATGGAGCCTGTCTCAGCGGCCAGGGCTGGAGAACATAGGAATGTATAGTAACTCACGCATAAACAAAGCCCCGGTCTCCATCTGCCTCTCTATGTATCTATAGAAATATTTAAATTCCCTGACTCCACATTGATACCTGTAACTCTAATGAACACCACAGGGTTTGTCTTGGCCTTTTTCTTTCCTTATTTGAAACTTCTTTCTCCAACAGTGAGAAACCTGGCTCTCATTATCTACAATATATTGGCTTATTTACTTAACCCTAGTATGCAAATAAAATTGTTTCAGAATTGCTAATCCATGCCCTATGAGAAAAAAAAAATAGCAACTAGTGTACAATGTTTGGTTTGGGTTCTTTTGTTTTTATTCTTACAATAGTTCACTGCCTAAATTAAGCTTTCCTCATTTCTCTGAGGCTAGCCCACTGGAATTGGAATTCCTAGTGAGTTTTTTCCATCTCTGATCCATTCTTCACCTGGCAATCAGATTGATTCAGCTAAAATAAAAATCAGATTAACTTACTCTGGTGTTTAAAATTTTCCAATATCTCCCTTTAGCCCATAAGATAAAGGCTCAAGTTTTTGGTATTGCATATAAAGCCCTTTCCAATATGGTTCTTATCTCATCATTTGATTATTAGTTCTCTAGTTCCTTGCACTGAACCTGATTCAAAACTCCCTGTATGTTCATTGACTGAAAAAAAAAAAAAAAGTCAAGTCTTTTGATTAATAAAAACGCTCTGAGAGCAATAAGTCCATGATAGTTTTCCTGGGAGGTAAAATAAAAAAGGAAGCTTGGAAATGAGAGAAGAGAGAAATAAGATGGTGGACCTGGGACTTAGAAAGGTCATCTCCTTCAGCCCTCTTGGTCACTCTGAATGAGGTACAGTTAATGGTGCAGGTACCAGGAGCAAAACAATCCCAGTTTGCCACTTGCTAACCACACCTGAAACAAAACTTGTTGCTATTGCCCTAACACCACGATATTTCCCTCAGAAGAAGTTGACATGGAGGGTCAGAGGAAGTGACATTTGACATGAATCAGGGAGGAAAGCAAAGCATTCACCCTAGGCATGTGAGCAGCCAAAAGAAATGCTCTGGAAAGAGTAAAGGGATTACCTAAAACAATAAACGATCCATTTCAGTCTTCTCCGTGGCTACTCTTTTGTGTATGCATTATACACATACACATTCTGGGTAGAGGCTTTACAATATAATGTAGTGGAAAGGATATAGAAATCAAAATCAGAAGTTTCATTCTCTATCACTGACTAGTTGCATAATCTCGATCATGCAATTGCATCTCCTTGAATCTCAAATTCTTCCTACCTGAAACCCTAGAAGTTGAATTTATGGCCTCTCACACCCTTACCTTCACTTCGCTTTTAGAATATTACTCATTCCCCTAGCCTTTTTTTGTTTTGTCTTGTTTTGTTTTGACAGAGAGAGAGAGAGAGCGATCACAAGTAGGCAGAGAGGTAGGCAGAGAGAGAGGGGGAATCAGGTTCCCAGAGAGTCTGATTCAGGGCTTGATCCCAGGCCCCTGAGATCATGACCTGAGCCAAAGGCAGAGGCTTAACCCACTGAGCCACCCAAGTGCACCCCCATTCCCCAGTCTTAACTATCTGTGCTCATCCTACTTTGCTGCCTCTGATACTCATGTATCTTTACTTGCAAAATGGATTTATAAATGTAGTGAGAAGCTGTGCCTGTGGATTTGAAAGATGGAGGAGGTAAAGGACAGTGGCATGAGATAGGGGGCTGCAGAGCTGTGGCCACTAGGTGACCATGACAACTGCCCCCAGCTTCAAGTCTATATCATTCCTAAGCTATAAAGTGTTCTTAAACATTTCCCAATGTGCCCACTGTATGGGTGATGCAGGGTTGTCCATGGACCACAAAAATACTGCCTCAAAGTTGACCAGACAATTTTGCATTACAGGAAAGCCTATTACATAGCCAGCTGTATGTGTCCCTATTAAGGATAAAACCAGAAGAAATGGAATGAAATTGTGGCATGCTAACCACGAAATTTATGCTAACCATGAAGAGAAGTCCCGGTGTCAGGCAAATCTCACGCAAGCATCCAGTTGTAGAATGTCCTTCCCTTTTATCCCTTTCACAGTTAACTAAACGGCTAAGAGGAAGATGGACCAGGTCACCTCCTTAAGATTTTTCTAGAGTTATGTAACATTTGCATTTTTGCCATTGTGTGTTAATAAAATTTCTTAACAACTTTCACAGAGGATTGCGGACTACAGTTCACATGCATACATGCACTGCTGCTTCTGATAAACTGTTGTATGTGTTCAACTCACATTTCATAGCAATTCCATGACAAGAAATTGTCTCTTGTAAATTGAAGTCAAAGTCAGCTTTGGACTAACTGAATCAAATTGTCATTCAAACTCAAGCATCATCATCATTTTCTTAAAATAATGATGTACAGTTATGCAATTGTCATTGTTTTTGGTATTTTGCATTGCTTCTCTTTTATTTAGATCATGAAACTTCTGAAACATTTCACTGTGGTATTCATAGCTTTCCTAGCGTACTCAGACATACGGATGCCTGTTTTATTGACTTGTAGTACAGTCTGCAAATAAACACGCAGGCACGATTTTAGCACCAAAAGTAGACCGCCTCTGGATCACTCCACTGCTCTATGCCAGTGAAGGCTGTGAACGGCTACACTATTGTGCCGCCAATTCAGTTATGTTGCAGTATTTAAGAGAGTGGAAAAATACTACTAATGGTGATATGGTTTAAAGCACCTTTTCAGCTCTAAACGGCTCTTCAGGCAATGCACTGATGCTCTTTCAGTTGAAACGAAGATGTGAAGGTCCTTATTATTTAAGACTTTTAAATAAGCCAGATTTACCAATGTCAAATTACTGGTGAGTCATTTGACCCCATATTTATTTCTAATTTCCACAAGCTGTTGGTAAGAGCTGCCATAAATCAGGTTGCCATTGATCTTGGCTCCTGTTCATGTAATTCTAAGATGAACTGCTTATGATGAACAGAAAAAGACTGCCACTCTTAAGTGAAGGCCTGCAGTAGGAGTCCCCAGGATGCCCTGTGGACATGAGTGGGTGCTGGTCATGCAGAGAATAGAGGAGGTAGCCACCTGTGCGCTTATGTGGGGTGGAGGGGGACCACGAGGTGAATGTATACATCAGGAAATCGGAGTGTGGAGAGCAGTGAAATTCAGCCTTAGAGGAGGCATTAGGGAAAATGATAAGCATGGCTATAATAGACAATCACTTAAAACTATTGATTTAATTAAAGTAACTACATATCCATGTGCAGGGCACTTAAATGATTCTCGTAGTCAGACCTCCTATACGTCATGGGATTTCTGTTTGAGATTGCTGTCTACTTAGCCAAAGGAAAGGCTCTTCTATCAAAAATAGGCTTTGCCTATTTTGACCCGCAATGGAATTTCATCTGAGCCAGTCATCCTTTTCTGAATTTGGCATCCTTGGGTGGCTATGGTCATCCTTGAAGGGGAGTACAGGGGAGCTCAGTCTGGAGAACATTATAATAATAAGCTTTCCTTGAGTCCTACTAAGACAGTCACTGTGCTCCTTGCTTCGTGGCTTTCACCAAATCCTCACAGCCTCTCTGTGAGGTATATCTGAGGAGAAGGAAGACTTTTCCCTTTCAACAGGAACAGGAGAAAGAATGATTGTGATAAGGAAAAACAGAATTAGGAGTCAGACTCTGCTTATTACTCTCTGCATAAAAAATTACAGGGAGAGGGAGTTGGGTCACTTACCACTTACTCCTTCTGAGCCATAGAGAATTGAGGCAGTGTCTGCTTGGCAATTTTTAGCCTCTATCTTGGTGCAGGTGGGTCTCCTTATGTTGAAGACAGAGCTCAGGATATTTGGCTAGAAAGCAAATTGCCATAAGTGAATGCTATTTCCTATAAATTCCCGTTACATAATTCGAGATCCATTTTGTTTAGGAAAAACTCCTCAATGATATTTTTGATAAGGAAGGATTTAGGTGGTGGTAAGCTATATGCTCCAGGATATTTATTCGTCATTCCCTTTCCATGGCAACTTGTGTGGCCCTTAATCAATTCTACTCTTGGGGTCAAGGATTTTAGGTGGCCTTGCCTCATCTCAGCCTAAATGCTTGAAGAACCCCAAGTTTTAACACTTCTGCTTTCAAGAAAGCCTCAGCTAACTAAGTGGTTCTAGAACCCAAGTGCAAGCTGTGGAACTTGAGGTGTGTACGTTCATTCTCTGGGCATTGTTTCTGCATCTGGAGAATGGAAGTTATCCCAGTTCATAGTTGATGGCCTCTTGTAAAGTGCTTAGTCTGCTACTTTCTTTTTGCTGAGTTTATTCTGTTAATTTTGTGGTCTGTCAGGTCTTTGATATGCTTCTGAGGAAAGGGGCCAGAAAACAGTTCCGTAAATATCACTTGTTATTGTTCAAGTACTCTGCTTCCTTCCTCTTTTGTCTTACTGATTAAGGGGTTGGATTGTAGTGAATATAAACTCCACTTCACAACAGGAATTTGCTGTGTTGCTGAGTCTATACGTGGCATACCTGTGGTTTGCAGAATCACACCTCACCTGTGGACTCAGCCATCTAGCACACTGTGCTTCTTTGTGTGACCGTCACTAATTTTCAAAGAGCTATGTAAACTAGAAACGACAGTACTCAAACATATCAACTCTATCAGTGAAAAATTTTATGCATAAACCTGACTGAGAAAGAGTTGTCTCCATACTAAGTTTTTCAGGTACTTTTTAAAGTGTCAATCTACAACCAAGAACATAGGATGAGAGCAATAAAGTTTTTAGTCTCCCACTCTTCCCTCTGGTTAAAAGGTAGCACAAAGAAACTTGCCCTAAGCATTATTTTCTTTAGTGACTATATTCTGCAACTTTTCTTCATCTCAACAGTGTTCTGTTCTTTCCTTCCTTCCTTCCTTCCTTTCTTTCTTCTTGGCTTTTGCATATTCTAGACTTTTCTAAGTATTTCAATCTGCTCTCTGACCAATAATTTATGCTAAACTGAATGACTGGTGACAGGTTATAGATAACATGCTATCAGTAACAGATCAAGGTCAATCCTGGAACACAAATGGTAGCACATTTCCTAACAACTTCATTCAATACCACACAGGATTCAAATATCCATTGTGATGCAAGTTATTAATAGGATCCAGGTGTTCATTGTTTTCGTACTAGACTTTCTCGCACTATTATTTAGTAAAACAGTAAAGAACCAACAGGCTGACTGCAATAAATACCAGATTCAGCAATCAACAATCATGAAACCGCCCAGCTTATCATTTGCATTCTGTTATGCAGTAGGTAGTTGAAGGTGGAGACCATGTGATAAGGCACATTTTTGTTAGCATTTTCTCTTCTCGTGCCATATGTATGATTACCTCCTGGTAACAAAATTGGTTCTACATGCTTAAATACTTTCCAAGTGCTGCTTTCCCCTTATGCCAACTTCCATTTTTGTGTCTTAATTGTCTTTCCTGTGCACTGGAGGCCCTCACATTTTCCTTCCTTTGCTCCAATTTCATTATCCAAAAACAGACGTCAGTGTATTTACTTTTGGGTTGCATTTTCTTCTTTTTTTTCTTTTGTTAACTTCTAAATATTTATTTATTTGCAAATGCTTCATAACCAAAATCAGGCCAAGTCATGAGATATTTAGGTATCTCCAATAATTTATCAATAACCAAACACAATTTTTTCATGAGAGATGTTATTCAGTGGAAGAGCTGGACATTCTAGTACACTGGTAAATTATCTAATCATTTCTAAGCTGCTTATGGTTCAGTAGTATTAGAGACAGAAAGCGCTTTGGGTGATTTTTCTTAATTAAATTTATTTAAGTGAATTTTTATTGCTCCATTCCAATGTGTAACATCGTATCCCTTCAACTCGTGAGAATATCATCTAATCAGCTCAATTTACAAGAATTTAGATTCAGAGGATAGGTTGAAATTTTCTTATTATTCCAAGGACTGGAGATTAAGGGGCTCTACATTCCATGGAATTTCAGAAATATTATAACACATATTTCAAACCAAATGTAACAGTTAATATTGAGTAAGACAAAGGTTACATAACATGTTCTTTTCATATGACTTGTGAAATTCTTGCCATATACTGTTTACCTGGATTAGCCTGGCATATTGTCCTACTTTGCACTTTTTAATACCTATGTGATTCCTGGACTGTGTTCAAACTCCAGCAAGAGGCCTGACTTTTTATGCAACTATTAATAATTATCTTAGCACACAGTGGACTGTCCCTTCTCTTAATGTTTCTGGTACTTATTGTCAATGTCATATAATTTAACACAATAAAGCCTTGCATTGCCCTTTGGTTAAATTCTTCCATGTCCTTCCAAACCTTCCATACCTTCCATGTCCCCAACAAACTTGTATATGGATCTAAAGCTGTAGAATAGATTTTGTGCTTTTTTGTTTTGTTCCAGTGCTTTGTATATGGTGATTTATACGCAGGCATATTTGTTGCTTGATTCATGTAACTGCTGGCTATTTTATTGGCTCGAATTATATTAACTTATATTTTTAAAAAAATGCATACTCATGCTCTTTCATATATACTCAGTGCCCAGATTAAATTACTTCCTGATTGATTGCCCTCCCCACCCCACACACACTTAAATATACACAAACAAGCAGATATTTACTCTGAGGGAGTCCATGTACCTTATCTTAGCAGTGTGTCAGGGATCATTTTAAATAGACCTACCAACTTCCCTCTTCCATTCTCATCAAATAAGTTTATGCACGTATTTCCTCTGACATAAACCCACAAGAGACTTCAACCCACATTTACCTAAACATCTGGAACAGACCCTTTTTACCTACTAAAAATGTTACCAATTTTGAAAATCTAATATGGGATTAAGACCTTTATTCCTCTTCAGAACAAACCTCAGGTTTTGAGTGAGGCCAACTTGAAAACCTCATCTTTAAGCAACAAATCTCTCTGAGCATGTTCTCTACTTCAGTCAACCAAAATAGGTCCCTGTTTCTAAAATTTGTATAGGAAAAAAGCTTGTGAGCAAATGATTTCTAAAATGACAGAGCATTTTTCTTCTTTACTCCAAAAACTATACCCTGCTTGCTTACGCTCCACATGGCATTGTGCTATGCGTACTGAGGATGCCACGCAAAAAAAGACTAAAACACGGCCTGTATCCGGGGTGACCATACACTTTATCTCCAAACTAGGACAGTTGACAGAGTGAAAGGGGGGCTCTTATAATTACACCAAGATGATAGGCACAAACGGGGGCTGTCCAGGGAGAGTCTGCTCTGTGGTCACCTGATATTCTGTTTAATTTCTTATGACTGCTGTAACAAATTATCATAAACCTAGTGGGTTGAAACCATAGAAATTTATTCTTTTACAATTCCAGAGAAGAGAAGTCCAAGATCAGTAATGCTGAGCTGAGATCTTTGTATCATCGGGGCTGTGGTCTCCAGACACTACAGGGGAGGGTCTGTGTGTTGCCCCTTCCAGCTTCTGGTGACTGCCAGCATGCCAGGGCTTGTGACTATATCATTCCACTCTCTGCCTCGGAGGTCACACGGTTCTTCCCCTTCCATCTTTAGGAAAAGATGCCTCCCTCTTAGAGGGAAACGTGGGACGGCATTTAAGGCACACCAGGATAATTCCAGATCATTACTTTTCAAAATCCCTATCTTAATCATATCTGTAGAGACCCCCTTTTGCTTATATAAGACATGCTTATAAATTGCAGGGATTAGGACCTGACATCTTTGGAAGCCATTTGTCTACTCACCACAACATGCTTGCCCTTAACATGTTTCTGGTGTCACCAAGAGTAAAACTACACACTTAAAGAATTAGAAAACATATCAGGGAGTATTCATGACTCAATACCACATGAATGGTGTGGATAGGATTGTGCTGTAGAAGAAACAGAAATGGGTAGTCTTACTCTTAAAGAATATACTGAATTTGCAAAGATGTGGGAGAAAAATGACAGACAGCCTGAACAGCAGATTGGGGGCAGGGATGAGCAGAGGGGTTTGGGAGATATGCCTTAAAAGCAGAGGTCATGTTAGGAGCATTGGAATTAAGCTGGGGAGTGAGCCTGACAGCCTATGCCAAGCAAGTCCCCCACATCCTCCTACCTTATTTATTCTAGCACTCCTTTCCAGCCTCTCAATCAGGTCATCCTCTTTAAATCTCCACGATTCATGTTTTCTTTTCTCTTTCAGAATTTTTGTAACTTTTCTTCCACATCCTGAGTTCATTCACCCTGTCCTGCCTGCCAGGATGATTTCTATGCCTTAGCCCCATTGGTTCTTACTACTTTGCACTGCAAACATTTTATACAAGATTGGGCCACGCCATGTGTGTCTTGGTCTCTCCAGTACTTAATTAGCACAGGGCATAATTTAGAGGAGGTTCTCAGTAAATGCTTTTTGAGTGAATAGATATAAAGATTCATACCAAGGACCCTGGGACTCCTTTGAATGTCTTCAGTTAATTAATATTATTAATTATATTAATAATAATTATTAATATTATTAATGTAATAGCAGTGGTGGTATACTTGTTGTCAGGAAGTTATCCCTTTCCTCTTCCACCAAAAATGAGTTTGGAACTCTTTAGTCACCATCTGGGTCACCCTTAATCTACTTAGAGGCAAATACCAAATCATCCTTCTTAAAAGCTATGTACAGTATGTTCTTTCTAAAGATACCTGGAGGTGATGCAGATGATTTACTTTTGCCAATTTCAAGTATGCGTTATCTCACTTCCTTCTTCATCTTACTCACTTTCATAATCTACACATTTTCTCTTGCTCTGCCTTCAGGCAGTTAGGAAATAAGTGATTGGTCACCTGTTCTTGATAGCCCACAAATGATATTGGTTTCTGGTTACTGTAATTAAAGGTGACTTAAGTAGAAGAAATTAGGTATCTGCTCATTAATAAGCAAGGTTATGTTCATAAGCTGCTTTGCTACCGTCAAGCTCCTAAATCCAACCCCAACAGCTTTCCATTAAAGCAGGGGATTAACTATCGGTGCAGCACAATGGAAGGGACTAGAAGAACAGCTCTTTGGGTCCCAACAACAAATTACTTCTGAACCAAACCTCTGATTAATAGCTCCAGAGTTGCCTCTCTGCTTTGCATAATTAAGTTTCATGGAGTGTTACAATTAACAGCCTTGCCATCACCCAGGTAGAAACAGCTACCATTTATTTGGCCAGCAGCATCAAAAAGTGCTGGGTGGTGAATAAGAAGCATTTATGAGGGGATTAGGTGCATTCTGGGTCATAAATTGAATAAGGCTATAATTACCTTCCAGTAAAAAAGCTACAAACATGATGATCCCATGATACTACCCCAAGGTCTCCTTTCATTTTTTTCTGCTGATATGGGTCTGAGAAGTCCTGTCCCCAGTCAAATACTAGCTATGGTGCTGTGAAACTTGTAGATATGCATGAAAGTTGACAGCTTCCTCTCTGTAATCTGTCATGGCCTTTCTGAACCTCCAATGCATAGCTTGTTTTATACCATTTATTATGGCTGCATTTGTTATCACACAAGTAGTCAGACACGCACTGCAGATGTCGGGTAAGCTTTAGACTCTTGGAATGATCTGGGAAGAAAGCCAAGATGTCATTAGAAGTACTGGGATACAACAAAGTGCTGAGTGCTTTGTTGGTTGTGAGCAGGCCAGGAATTAACCATTCATCAATGCCTGGGATTAAAGCATGACCAGAAAATATTACTTTTAGAAGGTTTTGGTGTTGTTTTTTTTTTTTTTTTTCCCCTGTAAAATGTCATTTCTCTGACAGCCACTCCTCTGACCAATGTTATTTAGACATTCAGGCAGATAGATCAGCAGCAGCCATCATAGTGATGATACCCTCTGTTCTAGTCAAGTTTTTCTTGAGTCAAAAGACATGAAAGAATGAGTAATAACGTTTTCTGAGGTTTCCTCTGGTCGGGTAGTTTTTCTATGTTCTTAACTTGTACAAATGTATTCAATGAAGAACTTGTGGTACAATACTTAATTAGCTTTAATTCTTTCTGCCTCTCCTACTTCCTTATTCCTTTTACAAGCCCTCTCCTCAGTTTCTCTCGCTCTCCTTCTCTGTGTTCCTTCTTGGCTGCCATTATATCATGTCTGAGATATGATCAAGAGCGAACAATGGGAAACTGGGAGAACCAGATTCAAGTCCTAGAACTGTCATTCTCCCTGAGTGTAATTTTAGACAAATTCACTAATTATATGGGGTCCCAGATTACTTATTTCAAAAGAGTGGAAGGAGGAGAGGGGGGATAAAGAGGAGGTGGAGAGATTACAGTACCTACAATAAAATGTTGCCATGAGAACCAAAAGATAGTATCTACGAAAGCCCGTTGTAAATTGTATAGAATTATACAAAAACCACTTGTTTTTGCTAACCTCCTAATAAATATTTTCAGGAATCTTTGCTAGGATTTAGAGCCGGGCATATTTGAGGGGAAAAAAAAAAAGACAGACTATGTTGTAGATAAATTGGGTGCCTCGTTATGCATTTACCAGGAGGAAAATGCTGCCATTCCTTGCTAAAAACCCATTTGTCTTGCAAATTTCTATAATGAACAGATTTTGGAATAAATACCATGTAATCTGTGATGACAGTTCTCTCATTTCTTTTTTATTAGTTCAATCTTCTCAGCATCTGAACCACATAGCTACAGAACCTCCATAATCATTAAGGCAGCTGGGTCGTATGCATTTTCCCCTTTTTTGGCACCTAAGAGAGTCCCCAGCCAGTCTCCTGTTACTAGGCCCATGTTCTGGTTGCTAAATGCACCTGTATAAGAACACCAGATCGGAAAAGAAAAACAGTGAGCTGTATGGCCTTTGCAACAATATGCCATTTTCCCCCACTGACCTTTACCTGGATATATTTAAAACCTAAATTTTACTTGGAGTTTGTGGAGAACTTGAATTCCATTAAACAATAGATCGTCTTAAAATAGATCATGTCTACAGAACATAATGTGGTTGTGGTAAACTCTAACCCTTCTTTTTCTCTATGCCTCTTCTCTTTTGTCTTTCCCTAGGTAAGTGATATTTGATTACTGTTTTGAGCTTCTTCAAGAGACAGCTCAGAGGCCTGCCCTGTTCTCAGTCCTTTTGGAAGGAAGTCTTTGGCCAGTGGCTATTTTTTCTGCTCGATTGTTGCATTTCATCTCTTGGCTTCCACAGCATGAGAGGGCACATGGAGGTATGGATGTTCACTGTTAATGGGTTTGCATCTGTTCATGGTAAAAGGAATGTGAGTGTTGGATCAGTGTCAATGATACAATTAAAAGAAATTACTAAGAATTGAATGCCAGAAGACAGTCATTTTACCTCTGCCCATCGATTGATTGTATGGATTCCCATGAATTCTATGTGAGTCTAACAATAAAAATAAACTCAGTGAAACATCTAAGTGAATTATAATAATTTCATTTCTTCTAAGGATCTCACAAATAATGTTTGCCTCCTCTTAAAAGGAGAAAACATGTTTAAATATATTTTCTTTATATACCAATTGGGTACATGCCTGAGTCTGAGGGAAGTCAATTAGTGCCTTATTCCCAGATGAGGCAGTCCAGTATGCTTGGACATAATGATTGAAATCATTAGGAAAATACAAGTACAGAAGGATGGATGATTCAATCTCGAGGAGTAGGATTATGTGTATTCTTTATGGCTGTAACTTTGAGCACATTGAGGCATTGTCCCATAAAATTTACCGCAGAACTGTTCTATCAACTCTCAGATCAGAATCTGTAATGGAATTGCCGAGAGGACCATCAGATTCATGAATCTCACCCCACAGCACCTGGAGAGAGTCTTCTAATTCAGGTGGCTGTGGAACTCAAAGCTGAACTAAGTGACAACGATGGATATCTGTAGCAAGAGCAAATGATAATGCGTAATAAACAGTTAACGGCAGACCTCCATCTAGACAAAACACAGATGTGATTATGTTGCAGTGTGAGTATTTCTACTAGAAAACCCCTCCATCTGCTAAGTTGATGGAAACTTTAACTGGGTGCGGCTAAAGGAAATTTCTCACTCTCATTCAAATGAAAGACATATTCTTCCTTCATCACTGTGATTCTAGGTCATTCACTGACACTTAACTTACATTCCATGATAGTTTATATGACTTCCTTTATTAAGCTAAATACATGGCACATGCCTGTCTACTTTACTTGTTAAAAGATAATTTTCAGGAAAGATAGAATTATGATTCACAAACAGATGAAAAATAAAGGATGTATTGTTAAGCTCATTATGAATGAGGAAACCAGACAGATATAGGTGCCAAAAGAGAAGCCAAAGTAGTACAAATGTATGTGGAATAAAGAGATATGGAAATCAATTTGCAAATGGACATGAAACTGGCTTTTTCCAAGGGAGGGGAGGAAGTCAACTGAACCTGCACAAGACAGAATTTATTTCTAAGTCTGCAGACAGAATTATCTTGCATTGCATCAGTTATTTATAACTTACAGAGTTGTAAAATAGCTCAAAATAAATGAAAAACTGGAATGAGATAGCCAATAGGGTGTGCTCTATACAATGTGCCATTTTCCATTTGACACCCTGTAATCTCATTTGCTTGTTTCAAATTCTCTTACGTATTCATGAGCTTCAATTTTAAAATAGGAATTCACTATGTACCATATTTTCAGATTCCAGTGATCTATGTTCCTATTTTTTAAAGTTCAAATCTGTGCCACATCTGAGACTTCAGGTAGCAGAGCCTTCCTTTGATTCTGTAAACATCTCTGCTTTAGTTTTCTGTGAGTTTTCTGGAATGCCTGGTTTTACTGCTGTTATAGAGTCTCAAAAAATGTTTGTTCAATGAACAAGAACTTTAAGGTTACACATTAGCTAGGTGTTCTTTATTCTTTAGTTATTTATTAAGTGTCATTATTAAAGTAACCCTCCGATGGAAAAAATTTGGATTTGAAACCTTACATTTGCAGTGCCTTTGCCATGGTATCCATTTTGTCCCTGTTAAATCATCTTCCTAAGTAAAGTGGCATTTCATAGATCTCATGTCTATTTCATGTCAGTAAGATTATGATATGGCTATAGCATATTATCTTAGGTTTGATGGCTTGTTTTCAAATGAAGATGTGCATCAAGGTGTCTCACTCATTAATGTGAGGCCACTTCCCCTAATGGGTGTTAATGAGAGAGGAAAAAGTGGTCCAAGTCGAAGAGAAGGCAAAGGCAGGCATTGCAGAGGCATGGTAGGATGTCCCTATGGAGTAGCATTGTGATTTTAGCTCCCAATCTCATGCGTCAGGGGAGTCTGTGGGTTTGCTGAAGTCGGTGCGTGTGATTGCCTCCCAGCAGATGTGCACAAGTTGTTGCTATGCATGCCCATTTGCCTCTGCAGAACTCTATTTCACGCTGTTGTCGCTGATGAAAATCCCTCTCAGTGGGCTAAAGCTATGGTGCCACATGGACCCACAGTGATGACTTTTTCAGGAGAGGCGGTGCTTCCTTTCACCACTTCCCAGAAAATCATATCATTTTCACTGTTAGCAGCTCTCCCTGAGATTTCCCTAACTCCTCTCACATAGAGGATCCAGCTGTGCTGAGAGAAGTTTGAAAGTGAAAGACCTGTTTCAGTATTTTTCTTCCTCATAAACCATCTGGATTTTTTTTTTTTTAAATAAAGAAGAAGCTCCCAAAGAAAGTAGACTCCTCAGCCAAGACTTCCCACTGATTTGATCAAACTCTGATGGGAACTTACGTGTCACTGGATTTACAGTGTAGGTTCCACCTAGAGGGCTCGAGACCACTGCTCTGAAATATCTCAGGCTTTATTTGGAGTAAATTAGAACCAGGTTTGACTTGACTAACTCAGTATAGATGGTCATTATAGATGGTCTGCGATGGAGTCCAGAGCTCAGATCTGTTCACTCTGTTATTTCTTTGATTCTCCATGGCACACGCAATGAGAAGGGTAGATTCTAAACATTTAATTTTTATTCTTTAGTAGAATCTCAACTTCAGGATGAGGATACCCATTCGCATGGAATCTATTCAGTTGTCCTAATGGCTCATAGAATTCTGAGATAATCTGTTTTCTGGCTTTAACTTCTAAAGAACCAAATGTGTTTTGTAAATAAACAAAAATATGATCTCACCCCCTAGGCACCCACAAAAGTCACAAGGGACGTATGTCTCCAGGAAGATAGGAAGGGAGGTTGAGAGTAAAAATGCAAAGGATAAAGAGCTTGGGGTGTGTGGTGCCTGTCCATTGTGCAGGTCTGCTTGGGCCTTCTCAGTCCTTGCTGTGTCCTCCCTTCCCCACTCCCATTCACAAACCCTCCCCAGATCTCAACACAACTGAGATTTCAGAAAGGACATCTCTCATATTGTGAGAAGCAGGATTATCAGGGTGGCTGTGGCTTATTAAGCTGTGCATATCTGTGTTCTCCAACTTCTTTATAAAGCTGTCATTGGAGCACATCTGAGTGACCATCCGTGCTGTGGCTTCTCTTCTTTTCTTTTTAATTCTCTCAGTATCCTCTCATACCCCTCCTCTTACCCTCTGGACTAGCCTTCAGTCCAGAGAAGAGCAGCCCCATGTGTGAATTTTAGTTGCAGATTGATTTCTAGAATCATGATGTGAAGCCACAAGCAATATGCCAGGTGTAGGGGAGTGTGATCTAGCTTCCTTATGTAACCCTCTGCAGCTCAGTCACCGAATGTCACTATTTTTCAAGTCCACATATTATCTCACTCTAGCAGATGCAATAAGGCAGAAATACGGGGTATTTGGAATGCAGTTTATTAAGACATATTTTGGAGCCAGTTGGAGGGGCACTGGCTGGAAATGTTAATCACAGTAACCACCAACGTTTTGACCTGCTTGCTGTTCTCCTCTGCCTTGGGGAATTGGACCAGGGCATCCAGCCACTATCATTCTAATTCAGGTTATGATTATGATTATGACTTCTTTCTGGTATATGTATCATATTGTATCTTTTTACTTAGTGGACAAACAACAAAATAACATTGTAGAGATCACAGCATCGTCTCCGTGTTACAGTGGGGGAAAAAGAGCGATTTCTGCAGGGAGGAAAGGGACAATTTTTTGAACCTCTAGGAAATATTCGGGGTGTTGGAAAGAATCTGAAAACCCACAATCAGAAAAGCAATATTGCATCTATATCGCCAATGAGCTTCTCTAGGAGCTGGAAACGGCATTATTACTCCTGGAGAAAAGAGCGCTCTTTTTTTCCCTCCCTTTTGATTTAGATTTCTGTGAGTCAAAGTGTTCTGGTGTTTTAATGGTCTGTTTTAAAGATGGAAAGGGCCCTTATGTGTCAGAACACAAGCCTGTCCCAGCCAGCACGGGGCTTTGTTTGATTATGAAGCTTGTTTGGGATAGATGATATTTTTATAGCTTCTGCTTTGCTTCACCGACGGCCATATTGATGTAGCTCTCCAGGACGGGCCTAATAAATAGTTTATAAAACCGTAAGGCCATTCTCTTGGGTAATCTACCACTGTGCCTTCCCAGACTGCAAAATCGCACATCCAGAGTGAGCTGGCTTCTCACACACAGCTGGCCTCGGGCCTCGGGATGGGAGATTTCAGGGTGTGTGTGTGCGTGTGTGTATTCTTCAAAAGAGCTGCCTGAACTTTCCTGTGAACATTTTAGGAGAGCAGTGGAGAGTGAAATGTTGAGATGGGGTGTTTCATTAATGTTGTTCAATCTGGTCTCAGATGTTGTGGCTGCGGGGAAGGCTGGGACCAGAAAAACTGTGGAAAACCCTCCCAAAGTGTTTTAAGCCTCTGTGATCTCACTATTTGTCAGAAAATCAAGAGGGAGCTGGGAGACAGTGGAAAGATGGTGAAATGGATCTCCCGGCACCTCAGGGTAGAGGCGGTCAGAGGTGAAGAAGCACACAGCTCGCTCTGGCCTCAGGCAGGACCTGCAACTCCTTTAAAGGAGATCAGCAGAGGCAAGCTCTCTCCCCAGGGAAGGAGAGGGACTGTGCCCTTGAGGGACCCCCTACTGCAGCAGCACCCTGACAGCCGGGGGAATGGTATGCAGGTGGGGTAGAGCTCACCAAAGCCACAGATGCCAGTGTGCTAGGATGGAGGAAGTGAAGGCTCTCTGCTGACATCATCAGCAACGGCAACAGGACAGCGACTGGGCCAGCAGTTCTGCCTGCCTCGTCTAACTCCATCAATGATCATGGTGGCATGAGTCGGGAGATGAGGAAGGCGTTCAGAGAGAGTTACAGAACAAACAGACAAACCAAGTCTGTGGAAGAACAAAACTTGAAGACTTGCCTCCCAGTGGTTCAGCTCCAAAGCGGCAGAAGGGGTGATAAAAAGTAAGACACCCACAGCCTTAATTGTCCTAAATTTAGAGGATTCAGCTCAATATCATCCCACAAGCGGGCCTAACAGTTGACCCTGAGTTTTGTCTGACCACATGGCCTTGCACATTGAACTCTCCATGGCACCTGTGATGCTGGTGTTCTGGGAAGCGAAGTGGGAGATGTGATTTTTAAAACTTGGGGAAATGCCCTTGCCCAGAAATCCCCACTGCTCCAAATACCTGAGCATTTCAGGCTGATCTGTCTGAAAACATACCTCTAGTTTGAGGATTTCAGAATTATTAAAATTCAAGTGTCCCTGGGAGAGATAAAACGTAAGCCACTATTTATTCTTGAAACTCCGTTCCTCTGGCCTAGCCAGCACAGGGCTTAAGGGAGCCACAATAATAGTTCAGACAAGTCTTTCTCAAGCTCTGCCCCCACCCGCTCAGTGGGAATGGAAGCTCTTCTGATGGCCCTTTCAGATAGTTCTGGAGACCCTCGGATGTTGTATATCTATCCCTGGGGGAGCTCCTTGCTTTTTTGTGTTGACTTCTGTTTCCTGCTCTCCTTCTGTTGGCTGTGGTCCCATCTCCTGGCACTCCCAGTCCTAAGCTAGCCACAAGTGCCCACCCAGGGGTGTGTGTGCTGGTGGGGGCAGCTGCCTCTCACAAAGCTGGAGAAGCCTGACCCGCATGGCTGTGGTTTGTTCCTACTCCGCTCGCAACAATACCTCTCATTACACAACCTCCAACGGCTGAGATAACAGGCTCTTCCTTCCGGTGGTCCCTATAGGGTGAAGTGAACCAGCTCATTGAGTTTTTATTTGTTCCTCTATTGAAGTCAAAATCACCATAAGGCTCAGACACAGGCCATCAGGCCCTGGGAATCACCCGCACCATTTTCTGTCAAGGGTCGCCACCCTAATTCTGCATTCACTCATTCCTGTTGAACTCGGCTGAGCAATTCACCATCCCTCATTTGGTACCTGACTCTCAGAGTCTCTGGAAGGGCTCAGGTGTGGCTGAATGCAAGAAGAAGTGCAGGATACCCCGGGAGGTAGAGCTTTGGGATGACTTAGACAACAGGCTTTCCTGAGGCCTCCCTGGGTCGGGGGTCCCTTTCCAGGTGCAGCCTTTGTCACTGGAATGAATGAATGGAGATGCTAAGAGTGGATTGTCTCAGTGAGTTGGAAAGGGAAGGCTCTGGAAGCTGGCTTCCTGGGGAAGGGGCTGTGGCTCTGTGTTTGCCTCGGGTCCCATCTTCCTCGGGGATACTCTGCTGGAGGCACAGGCAGTGAGTGGTCAGTGACCATCCCAGGGTCTGTGAAGACCCAGTGTTCTTCACAGGTAGTTATGGTCCACAGGCTTCTGTGGACCCTGGGATTTTGGAATGACCAAGGAGGAGGAAGTAAGAATGTAAACCCTTGTCGAGGCTTGCACAAGAACTAACTCTTTGACCTTAGTCAAGTAAGTTCAGCAAGACTAACTGCAAATAAAGAATAACAATGCTCACCCTACTCACCAACATTCAACTCATGGTAAAGGTATGTAAATAAATACTGCCAATTAAAATTGAATTAAATTGCCATCAAAATATAGAGGAGAAGAAAACCAGAACCATAAATATTTGTTTCATCTCTCATGTGAAAATTTTCTAAGTCAGTATTTATCATCCAAAACAAACAAACAAGTAGTATCCACTTAATCCATTATTCATTATACCCTCATTTCCACAAAAGCAAACACCATCTAGGAAAATTCTGATCCTCATTGCTTTTTATCAAAATTACCGTTATGGTGTCCTAGCTCATTCCCAGTGCCTTCAATATATTTCCCATGTGCCTGTGGGAATGCTCTTTCTTAACAATTCAACAAAAGCAAAGCAAAGCAAATCATGATGGGCCCAGCACTCTGTTAGGCCCGCTTGTGGGATGATATTGAGCTGAATCCTCTAAATTTAGGACAATTAAGGCTGTGGGTGTCTTACTTTTTATCACCCCTTCAAACTTCCCAAGAGAAATAACCAAGGGGCAAGGCCAGGCAAAGGCACTCAGTCCCAGCTTCCAGGAGTCTGGCCTAAGCCCCAAAGCAGCCCGTTTGCCGCGAGCTAGACTGTAGAGAGCAGAGTGTCCACTCTGGCTGTTCATGAGAATCATCTGGGAGATTTGAAAATATAAAAACAGACACACAAAAACAGTGGTTCTTAGGGCTCTTTCTCACAGGATTCTGATTTAATGGGTCTGTGCTCAAGCCCGGGAAACAATGTTCTAAAAGTTCCCAGATGGTTCTGACGTGCTGCCTGGGTTGAGAACTATGGAGATGGGGGCTGATCCTCTGCATGGGCTGTATCCTGCTTTAGACCCCAAACAGTCTTCATTTCTCATTTCTCCCAGGCAGGCCCACAGCCAAATCTGGCCCCTCTCTTTTAGGCACTTGGCTTGAGAGGAACTAAGCACTTTGGTAGAATGGAGATTGAGGAGCTTTAAGCCTCCCAGCCTGTGGGATTTGCCCAGTGCTTAGGACAGGGCTTACAGCCGCTTGACCTTGGGGGGTCTCCTGGTGGGAAAGCTCCCAGTAGGACTATTTCCAGGTGTTCAAAACCCTCTCTAGCCTCTCAGAAACAAGAGCCTAGAGAAAGACAGAGAGAACAAGAAGCTAGGCCAGGAGCCCTCCAGAACCTTCTCTTCTTCCTATGCCAACCTTGGCCTTGGAAGAATGGAATTTAGAGTCCCTCACGGGGATCAGGAAGCTGCTCTCCTATCACTGATGCCCAATATGATGCCCAGAACTTACTCAACAGAGGGAACTCAATTTGGAAAGAGCATGTAGCTTCCTTTTTCCAGAAGTCAGCCAGGACAGAAAGACTACAAACTGTAAGCTTGTCCTTGAGGGGACTACAACCTAATGAAGAGGGCCAGAAGCCAGCCGCAGCACTGGCCCCCCCTCCCCCTTTGCAGGATGCAATCTGAATTCCAAAACCTGACAAAAGAATCCCTTCAGGAGCTGATGGTTTCCTTCTTGTGGAGTCTGCTTTCACTGGGCAACCCCCATATATACTTAGGTGGTTTTCCGCATGGTTATTTCCTTCCTGTGTCTCATGCTGATCCTCTGCCTCCTCCTGCCCCGTCCCAGGCCACTTCCTGCTGGCCCAGAAATGTCTGCCTCACTCTTTCTTCCTCTAGAAAGCCTTTCCTGGCTCCTCCACTCTGTGGAGAGTTCCCCTGCTGTGTCCCTATAGCATTATATGTACACGTCTTCCCCAGAAAATTTCATACCCAATTTTGTCCATTTCTTTGTTGGCATTTTTGTATTCAACTTTCCAAAAGAAGAAACAAAATGGTAGCTATAGTTATTCTGTCCAGTGTGGTGGTAACTAGCCTAATGTGGCTCCTGCACGCTTAGAGTGCAGCTAGTATACATGTTGAAAAGCAACATTTTGAATATACTGAGTTAAATACAAGATGTTAGAATAATTTCACTATATCTTTTTCAAAATTTTTATTTAATTTCATTTTTTCCAAGTACTCTCTAAGCCCAGTGTGGAGTTTGAACTCACCATCCCGAGCTCAGGAATTGTATGTCCTACGGACTGAGCCACCTAGGGGACCCTCACTGTATTTTTTAATTTTATTTTTTTTACTTCTTACTATGTGGTTACTAGAATACTAGAATTTATGGCAAAAAAATTATATATGTGGCTCATATGATATTTCTATTGACTAGCTTTGGTCTCTAGTATGAAATAAAGGTCAGCCATTGCTCTTCACATTTTGTTTATGTCTTATCTTTTCCTTCTATCCTCACCTTCTAACCTCCTCCTTCCAGGCAGCGACGTGGAGGTAAAAAGATGAATAAGACATTGTCCTTAACCCATTCGTTTTCACAGAGACATGGTTTACTTTTTGCAAATCCTCTCAACTTCCTCTGCATAGGGCATAGAGTAGCTGCTCAACAAGTAATTACCACTTTGTTCATACAATTATTATTTTATCCAAAATTATCAAGCATGGTTTTATGTTGGTCTTTTATAATTTAAATAGTCCCTTTTTTCATGGAGTTTAGAGTTACAAATGCATTTATCTCCTCAACACCCATGAGGTAAGCAAAGGGGTGGATAGTCTGGCTCTGATTTTATTGGTGGGCAAGTGAATCATACTGAGAATAAATTAGCAATGGGGTCGAGTTCAGCCACAGATCTTCACATTACAACACACTGCCTTGTTTAGTTTGTGGACAAAATATCCAATATTTAGAATAATCAGTGAAAAATCAAATGAAACAAAAGGTGTCCTGAATTTGGTATCTACTTCAAGTGTCTTTGGGGAAATGGATTTAGAAACTGGGTGCTGGGGGCAGGGGAGAGGGAGGATCCTCTCTTCTACTCAAAACTCCCTTTCAGGGAAACCTACCCTTTCCAGCTTCTCTCAATCCTTTCTCTGCCACAGAGTTCTGCAATGCATTTATTTGGCAAATACATATGTTTGTGTTCTCTTTATACTATTATTTTGAGTGGTCAGAGATATTTTGAACTGCTCTGTACACATGGTGTGTATGTGTGTGTTTCCTCAGGGAGATGGTCAGCTTCTACAGGGCAGACCCATAGGACCCTAGGGCGGCTTTGCACGCAGATGACACAGCCTGCAGGGCCTATGAAGAGTGACAGGGTGGCGGGGCAATATGTTCAAATGTATTAAGAGAGATTTAGAAAATGGCACAATTTTGTACACCTTTCTTTCTTTCTTTTCTTTTTTTTTTTTAATTTTTATTTATTTATTTGACAGAGAGAGATCACAGGTAGGCAGAGAAGCAGGCAGGGAGAGAAGAGGAAGCAGGCTCCCTGCTGAGCAGAGGGCCGATGCGGGGCTCGATCCCACGACCCTGAGATCATGAACTGAGGCGAAGGCAGAGGCTTTAACCCACTGAGCCACCCAGGCGCCCCTTGTACACCTTTCTTAAAGGGTCAAATCATTAGCCAACTATACAAGTTTCTTCAAGTTTATAAATTGGTTAAAATTAATTAGTCAGGGGCATCTGGGTGACTCAGTTGGTTAAGTGCCTGCCTTCGGCTCAGGTCATGATCTCAGAGTCCCTGGACTGAGGATCCCTGTTCACTGGGGAGTCTACTTCTCCCTCCCCCTCTGCTTCTCCCCAACTCATGCTTACTTGGTCTCTCTCACTCCCTCTCCCTCTCAAATAAATATATAAATAAATACAGCTTTAAAAATTAATTAGGCAAATAAAGCTAGGCTCATGAAAAGTGGTATCATATATGGATCTGACTGAAGCAGAAATCATACCCTTTCTTCTAGCTGAGTCCCTTTAGCGGCCAAAGACTATTCCTCTGATACGACCCTTGCTCTCCACTGTCACTGTCATTATCCCTTTCCTCTGATGCTATTCCAAATGAAGCCTTCTAACAGCTGACAGCAACTGAAACACACCTGTGTGACAAGGATCTCATGCCTACGAGTCTCCCAAACCTTCCTCCAGCCCAACCCTCATTCAGATTGATCCTCAAACTACCTGCTGTGTGATATTTCTAAAGTCACTCCAAGGCTGAAAAAGACTTCAGTGGTTCCTCATGTGCTGTCTGTGTGAGGGAATACCCAAACAATGTAAATCAGCATACATGACCCTGTGTCTTGCTTGCTGCCTGTCCGTCCTTCCCACACACGCTCTGCTCAGCCATAAGCATCTCCGTTGGAGAAACACATCTCACCTGACTTCCTCTCTGACATCAAACTTACTCTTCCATTTCCTGGATCCTCAGCTGGAACTCCCTCCTTATTTCACTCATTGCTCATTTCTCATGATTCTAGGTAGAATTAATTACCCCATTCCTCATGTTCTAGCCCATTTGTTTATATATCTTCAACACGTGAAATTACAAGTAACTGTGCTTCCCCGCCCACCCACCCATCTTCCTAGGGACTCTGAGCTCTCGGAGCAGGAATCTTATCTACTAACTCCTGCTTGGTGAGTGCCTGCTATGTGGCAGGCATTTTACTTGTAATCTCTCATATACATCTTTAAACTGTTTCACTGGGTCATGTTATTTTCCTTATTTTAGACATGATCAAACTGAAGTTCTGAAATTTTTGTCATTTCCCCAAATTATGAGTAAAGCCAGGACTTGAATCCAGGTGCATCTCTTCCAAAGCCAATGACTTTCACAGAGCAATTGGTTATCTCCTAATTCACAGTTATCTGTCTGAGCCTAGTATGATTCCTAGTGCAGAGCTCGTGGTAAAAAACACGACAGCTAAATGAACGAGGGCAGATATCCAGTGCCTTGTGGCCCTTGAAGGGAGGTCTGACTCCGGACCTGTTGTAGTGCTGCTCTTCTTGCTCCTCCTTTCCTCCTTCCTCGTCTCCCCACCCAACCCTGCCTCCATCTTGCTAACCACGTGGACCATTTTCTAGCAGGCTGTTTGTTGTTTTGTTTGTACTGCTGACATTACAACTGCTCCCCCAGCCCTCAGTGACATCTCCCGTACACCCCCTTTGCTTTCTGACATTTTCAGTGTCTGTTGCCAAGACCTGCTGTGATCCCTGTGACACATAGCTGTGTGTGTGAGCTTGAGATAGCCGGAAGGGCCTCTGACAGGACATGCCATCACTAAGCCTGTCTGGACGCTGGGGCATAATGAGTTTGCCATTTGAAAGACCTGAATCACAGGTTTTGTTTGGTTCCTCCTCCCTCCTTGCCTCCCATCGCCATTTGATGTAGATTGGCACAGACCAGGTTTTTCTCAGTGTAAGAACATAAAGACATGAAATATTTTCCGAACAGGAAAAGGCCACACAGCTCAATATATTGACCTCTCCTGTTAATATTTCGAGTGATTTTTCGTTTTGGTAAAAGAGTTTTGCTGATTAGTAATGACAGGAGGCAGAGGAATGAGAAGTTTCTTTTGAGCTTGACTTTTGGATATTAGAAGGTAAGGGGTGTATGCACAAGTGTCACACCGGGCTCCTCATTTTAGCAGCAAACATAAGTAGCTCTGTGAAGCTGCTGGGATTTCCCAGGAAGGTTTTGAGAGCTGAGCTCAGATCACAGTGGAATTCCTAGGCAGAAGGCAGCATTCATGGCATTATCCCAAACCTCTGCCCCCTGCAAAATGAACCTCGTTTAGCTTTATTCTTTTTAGCATTTTAGAATTATTTGGGGGTGGGGAGGCTACTTGAGGAACTAGGACTGAGCTTTATTCTTTAAGCATTTTAGAATTGATTGGGGGTGGAGTGGTTACTTGAGGATGAGGACTGAGCATTCTCCTTTCAAGTTCAAAATCATCTGGTCCCACGAGGAGGCAGGCTGCTGGTGGTGGGTGATGACTTCATCTTTCCTTGTAGATCTTCCACCATGCTTTCTTCAAGGTTTCTCTGGAGCTAGGAGTGAGCCCCAGTGAGGGACGGAGTCTACAGGATAAATCGGCCCACAGTGGATATTTTCTTCTTCTGAAAATTGCTCTACTGTCTCTGTAGAAACTCTTTAGCTACCAGGCTGGACTAATCTTCCCTGATGGCTTAGTACAATGCCAAAAATGTTTAGGAGAGTGAGTGGAATTTGTGAAGGGCAACACCCGACCCCTGCTCCCTCCTTGCTTTGGTGAAGACTCCTGCTTTCTCACCAGCTGTCATTCTAATTAGCAGTGGATCCCAAGTCACAGGGATTCCTTACGCTCTTAAAATACTTGACACTCTCAGCACCGCAGCGCTGGCAGATAAAGTGGTTCACAAAAGATCTCAGAGGCCTCATTGTTTTCATGCAGCAAGGCTAACAGCTTATGCCCACAAACCAGACCCCCATGTGTACTGTAACCTCACTGCACCTCTTCCTCCTTCCTGAAATATCAGTCACTTACTACATGCAAGGGACTGAGAATTCCATTATTCAAACGTGGATCCTCAAGCAACTGTTGGTCAACAGACAACTGTTAAGTATTATTCTAGAGATATGCATAAACATTAGGGGATCTAATTTTGTCTTGGATGTAATGGGAAGAGAGAACAGAGTAGATTTCCCGAATGAAGTGCTCCTCCAAAGCCATCTGGTAATTCATATTTTAGCTGAGGTAACAGAAGATCTGTTAGTTCATTGAAATCGCTTTCTGGCTTCCCATAGGTGAAGAATGTTTTAGACCAGTTTCTGCTCAACAATTTTTTTTCCCTCCTGCAACATCAGATGAAATTTGTATTCTTAAATCATTGCTCTGGATACTCCTGAGATGACGCAAAGTTCTAAGCATGCTATTTCTAAGAAGAGAGAAGGAGAAGCTGCGAAAGGATTAAAATTTATTTGCAAGCCTTAACTAAATGGAAGATACAACAAAACATATAGAGTGGTTTCTATATGCAAATGTAAGTGGGTAAAACTCTTTTGTCTGATGAGTATAAGGTCATTGAAAACAGGCTTCATATTCTGTCTTTGCTCTGTGTTCCCAATGCCTCTACACAACTTCACTCCTGAGGTTCAATAAACAGATTTACCCTGTCACAACCCTGTTTTTGTTCTGGTCTCACCCTTTTTGTTCTGCTTTTTTATTGCTATCTGGATTGAGGGATGGTGAGAGTGTCCGGAGGAGAAGCACACACAACGCCCACCCAACTATTTCCTCAAAAAAAAAAAAAGGCAAAAAAAGGAATTAACTCATTGTGCACCAGTATTCACACAAATACCTTCAGCTTCTCTAACTTTGGAGAGAAGATTTAATTCAAAAAAACCTGGATTTCTTTTTTCATTCTTTATGAGCCGAGGTGTTTTTCATTTCTTTGCTTGAGAAGGTGAAATAATTGAAATAGGGGAGAATTTCATTTCTCTGCCTGTTGTGGAAAGACATTTTTCAATCATGGTTGAGATTCTCTGAAGTGGTATATGGCCAGGCTGGCAGAGGCACCAGCAGAAAGCAGCGGAAGCTGGAGCTGGGGTTGGGGTTCAAGTGGAGGAAGGAGGGGCTTGCTTGAAAGCGACTCCAGCCATCATCCCAAGCTCTGGGCCACAGAAGCTGGAGGAAGGAACTCTGGCAGGGAGGAAATGAAGTATTGAGTTTGCTGGGACCGGAACCCGCTTTTCCTTCAGCTCCTTAGCCAGACAACTCCTTATCAGGAGCCCTCAGACTGGAAGACAGGAAATTAATGCTGGATTGTAGGGCCGTTTGTGCTAAACTGCCCACGGTTGCTTAGGAGAGCTCATAGGCACTGAGCCCTGGCCACACCTCTGCGCTTGCGGAGAGCAGCACCAGGCATTCTGTAGCGAGAATTTATACCTGGAAAAGAAGTGACCTGTTCTGAGTGGGTCATACCATGATCCCTACTTTCATGGCATGGAAATGCTCTAAGTGAATGGGTTTAGGGAGGAGAGGGAGATTGTTGTTTACTTACTTATTGCCAGAAGACTGGGGCCCAGGTTTGGGATTGCAGAGACTCTCGCTTCAGTTGCTTCTATCAACCTTGGGCTGCCAGTGGCTGAGTCAGAAAGACGAGACCTTGATTCTGTGGAATCACTCAGGGTTAAGCGCCAGCACTATAATTTGGTGGGTGAGTGCACAGGCGTTAGAGCTGAACAGACTTGGGTTTTAATGCCCAATCTGCTGTTGATGAGGCCAGGGAAAGTAAGTTACTTAAAGGCTGTGAGTCTCAGTTTTCTCATCTGTGAAATGAAGATAGTATAGACCTAAAGGAATTCTT
Source organism: Neogale vison (assembly GCF_020171115.1). Classification (NCBI taxonomy): domain Eukaryota; kingdom Metazoa; phylum Chordata; class Mammalia; order Carnivora; family Mustelidae; genus Neogale; species Neogale vison. The sequence goes on along the minus strand of NC_058097.1, from coordinate 122,103,699 downwards.
GTGAGTGGTGAGTTTGAGACATTAGAGTTAACATACCCCTCTATTCCCCACCACTGAATTTGGACTCAATCAAGCAGATGATAGGCAGATTTTTTTTTAAGACACAAATAAAAAGATTAGGTTTATTGCTATTGGTGATGTAGTAGAGAACAGGCTTGGATCCACTGCTAAAACTGGGGCTTCCTAATATTCTCAGAAAGAAAGTCACATGTCTAGGACGGCAGCCCCCCCATCTCTATCCTCTCTTTTGCCGGCACATGACCACGTGAGTGCACACACACACACGTACACACGCACACAGGTGCACGTACATGCACACGCAGTGGGTATGTCCTTCAGGAAGGATATGGGAACATAGGGAGAGGAGAATATGAGTCCAAGCTGACAATGAAAAAGGTGAATCAAATAATTACTGCCATCCCATCTTGACAGTAGTATTATTTTATTGATGTAGCTTTTCACTCATCTCTAAAGAAATGGGTTCATTAAATACTTTTTTAAAGGAAAGAAAAATGAAACAATATTAATGACAGAAAGCACTGCACATTTCTTTCATTGTCTGTTATCTTTGTGTGGGTTCTCGCAGGGACCTGAAAGCAGATGCTTGTTCTCATGGTTTTAGTCTCTTCAGTCATGGCATGTCGGTGCTTTCCATGCTCAGAGATCCAAGCTTAACATTCAAATGGGCTTTGAAAACCGAGTCCTGGTGGAGGCTGGATATTCACATCCATGGGGCAATAGGTACTACAGCCAATGTCTTCTGGGCTTACTCTCCAAGTTCTGTGGCCCATCCAATCACATTTCCAGAACCACAGCATTTAAAGGGGCTGCTCTGGCATTCCCAAATAACCTTAATGCTGGAGTCAGAATACATCCTTGAATCGCACCTCTAACCGTGAACTAAGTGAACTTTGACATTTCATAACTTCCTCTCTCTTCATTTCACTTTCCCCACTTATAAAAGACGGACAATAATATCTGTCCAGGTTTCTGGACAGCATCAAATACAGTAATTCTTGGTAATAGTAGGTGTTCGTATGTGTAGATGCTGGACCTGGAACGGATATATAAAGAAAGGAATCATTCTATTTATTCCCCTCATTCCCACCCCAAAAATGCCACATAACTTGAAGGGGAAAGATTTGAGGGTGATATAAAATAGTTATTTTGTAAGCTCATATGGCTAGTCAGCAACATCTATATTGCAGGATATTTTCAGCATGATAGTAGAACTTTATCCAGAATTAACCTTTATCCAGAATGCCTAAGTTAATAAAAAAATTAATGAATACATAACTATTTTTGTATTTGTATGTCAGGAAAATGATGCTTTACTGGCTATATAAATATATGACTGTTAATTCTTCATGTTGATCTATCTGCACATTTTATTTCTTTTAAAATAAGAAAATTAGTATGAAAGCAGGACTTTTGGACAGGGCAGCAAGTTGTTTGTAACTGTGCAGGCCTGGTTAGGATGTGGTAGTGAGTAAAAGTTGATGGCTGAACTAGACAAGAATTTGAAGATGCAAAGCAGCCAAGCATAGGGAGGAGTCAAAGATGAGTCAAATAATAAGTTTTAAGTCTGTGTGACTTGGACTTTGTGGGGAGAAGAGGGTTCTAGAGCATGTAACAATGAACAGAATTAAGGATACCAGGAAGTAGAATTTGTTTTGGATGAATTTAAAATACTTGCAGGAAATGATAGATGATAAATAGGTAAATAGATGATTGATAGAGAGATAGATAATAGAATTAGAAATATGTCTGAAACTTGAGATTGGAAGTCTTCTGTACAAAGGAAGTAAGTAAAGCCATTGAAATGGATGGGGTCATTCAAAGATCCTGGGTAATGGCTAAAATTAATGGCAGGGGAAGGAAAGAGTTGAATGGAGAGATCTGTTGAAGAAGCTGGAAAAATAAATAAACTGGGTGGTCTAATGGCCTCAGTATCTTGGATGAAGAGCATTTCAAGAAGGGGAATGATCAGGGTCAGGTACTGTAGAGATTAAGAAAAATAGGATATAAGAAAAATGTCTTTTGATTTGATAATTAGGAAGTCCTCGTGGATTTAGAATATTTCCACAGGCCAGGGTGCTAGGGATTAAGGAGTGGATGGGTATGGGGGTAAAGGCAGTAATCTTTTAAGAAGACTAGGGTAAAAAATGAAGGAAAGAAAGAGTCTCTGTGTTCTTTGTTTTTTCTTTCTTTGTAAAGAAGAAATTGGACGTGAGCATGTTTACAGGTAGAAATAAAGGCAAGTGGAAAAGACAAAGGGTCTACAATTGGGAGAGGACCAAGACACTATAGGATCTGGAAGGAGAAAGAATGAGGGAGAAATGGAGGAAGGGCTATGGGGGGTAGAGTTGGAATGAGCTAACCTGAAATGAATTTACTCTTAAAAGTAAGAAGTGGGCAGGGTAGATGAAAGAGGAGGTTAACAACAACCATAAGGGGAATGCAGTAGGAATTTCCTAAGAACAGTAGATGGAACTCCAACAGTGAGCGCTCAGCTGATGCTGGAAACACAGTGGACATCACCACCAGGTTCTTATTTTCCCTCATCACTTCATCTTACTTGTTTATAGCATGTTAGACTTGCCAAGGTCAGAATTTGTTTTTCTGTGTTGCTCTTCAGGATGTATCAGGAGCTGCCTATATTTTATTAATAAGTACCCTCCTAATCATGTTGATGTTTCTGGGTGAGTTTTCTAATATAAGTGCATTTATAAAACATTTTGCTATAACACATAGATTCTTGATTCCAAAATGTGTATTTTTCCAAAAATTGTTTCTCATTTTTGAGAGTCAGTCTTCATACTGAATCCTGGCCTTAATCTTATCTCTGAGGTTTTGGCCACTATTCATTCTCTAACTATAACTCTTCTTTTTTTGTTTTCTATTTGGTCATACTTTAATGGGCATGTAGAGAACCTAAAGCTCTCAGAATGACAAATATGACCAAGAGGTTAAAAAAAAAAAAAAAAAGGTAATAGTTTGAGTAGTATAAAGACATGAATGTCAAGGTAGGAAATGAGAACAAGGCCTACAATTCCTTTCTTTTTTTCATCAACAGATAAATATTAAACACCCATTTGTTGGACACTTTGCTTGGTACAAGTCATATTGGTGAATGAGCACATCCTCAGCTCCCGACACACTTAGTGTCCAGCAGAGAGAGGGAATGTTTTCAACTGTGTTATATTAATCTCAAATTGTCATTCTCCTGGTGGAGCTGGAGCTCCTATCAGTGTTTGTGGAGGCAAAGCAAGATGGATAGTGGTAACATTCTCGAGGTCACTAGTTTCTAAATGCCAATCCAGGCACGGAGGCTGGTCCATAAGGAAGCCCTTATCTGCAGAGGAATAAGAAAAAGAAGGAGATCAAAGCCCGTGGAATGTCCCCAACATCCTGTCATGTGAACAGCTGAGATTTTTATCCCCACATCCTTACGAAGTAAAAATACTCCCTTTATTTTTAAGAATTAATGATAAGAGATAAAAGACATTTTACTTGGCAAAAGATTTGTCACCTAATTCTACCTTTTTTTTTTCCTTTTAAATTTTACTGGCTTAGAAAACCCTGAAGTCTGAGAAGCTCTTTTCAAGATGATCCCTGTTATGCAAGGAATACATATATTTTTTAAAGATTTTGTTTATTTATTTGACAGACAGAGATCACAAGTAGGCAGAGACGCAGGCAGAGAGAGATGGGGGAGAAGCAGGCTCCCTGCTGAGCAGAGAGCCCAATGCGGGGCTGGATCCCAGGACCCTGAGATCATGACCTGAGCTGAAGGCAGAGGCTTTAACCCTCTGAGCCACCCAGGTGCCCCTACAAGGAATACATATTTTTTGAGAAAAAAAAAAAGGAAAAAAGGAACTCCTCAGTTGGGAAAATCCAGGTTGACCACGGAGAGTTGATTTAATTTTCTTTTTTCCCTTCGCCTGGAAAAAGCACAGATTCTTCCAAGGAACTCACTCTGAAGCTGAAGGATGCTTTGTCAGTAAATCAATTTAATTATTGATTGTGGCCCAACCCAGAAATATTCTTGGGACATCTAAAATCATGATTTCCTCTCTGACCATAAGGGCAGGAGACATAAGTTTGAAAGACAAAAATCTTAGTCAAGTGTCCCAAGGCAAATTAAAATAAATGACACAAAGGAAAGAGTCAAAAAAACAAAGAGGCAACACACGGAATGGGAGAAGATATTTGCAAATGACAGTACAGACAAAAGGTTGATATCCAGGATCTATAATGAACTCCTCAAACTCAACCCACACGAAACAGACAAACACATCAAAAAATGGGCAGAAGATATGAACAGACACTTCTCCAATCAAGACATACAAATGGCTATCAGACACATGAAAAAATGCTCATCATCATTAGCCCTCAGGGAGATTCAAATTAAAACCACATTGAGATATCACCTTACACCAGTTAGAATGGCCAAAATTAACAAAACAGGAAACAACATGTGTTGGAGAGGATGTGGAGAAAGGGGAACCCTCTTCCACTGTTGGTGGGAATGCAAGTTGGTGCAGCCTCTTTGGAGAACAGTGTGGAGATTCCTCAAGAAATTAAAAATAGAGCTTCCCTACGACCCTGCAATTGCACTCCTGGGTATTTACCCCAAAGATACAGATGTCGTGAAAAGAAGGGCCATCTGTACCCCAATGTTTATAGCAGCAATGGCTACAGTCGCCAAACTATGGAAAGAACCAAGATGCCCTTCAATGGATGAATGGATAAGGAAGATGTGGTCCATATACACTATGGAGTATTATGCCTCCATCAGAAAGGATGAATACCCAGCTTTTGTAGCAACATGGACGGGACTGGAAGAGATTATGCTGAGTGAAATCAGTCAAGCAGAGAGAGTCAATTATCATATGGTTTCACTTATTTGTGGAGCATAACAAATAGCATGGAGGACAAGGGGCGTTAGAGAGGAGTAGGGAATTTGGGTAAATTGGAAGGGGAGGTGAACCATGAGAGACTATGGACTCTGAAAAACAGTCTGAGGGGTTTGAAGTGGCGGGGGGGTGGGAGGTTGGGGTACCAGGTGGTGGGTATTATAGAGGGCACGGCTTGCATGGAGCACTGGGTGTGGTGAAAAAATAATGAATACTGTTTTTCTGAAAATAAATAAATTGGAAAAAAAAATAAATGACACACACAGCTTCTGACAAAGGGAAGGTCTTAAGCTTTCCAGCTGAATTGTGTTTTCCTTTTTATCTCTCTGGTTGTCTTTTGTAGGATATGAGGTGGAAATCCCAAGAGAAACCTTAAAGTTGGGCTTCAACTTGATTAATTCTTTTCAAAAGATCTGTGACTTGATACCGAATGGCAGTGTGGGGGCCTTGTAGGCTGGACGTTAAGATTCTGGAAAATGGGGACTATTCTGTTCATCAAACGTAGCATGTCTGTGCTGGATCAGGTTCCTAGGGCTGCCGAAACAAGGAACTGCTAGCTAGGTGGCTGAAATGGGCGGAACTTTATTATCTCACAGTTGTGGAGGCTAGAAGTTCAGAGTCATGGTATTGGCAAGGCTATGCTGCCTCTGAAACCCGTAGGGGAGATTCTTTGCTTGTCTTTTCTTAGCTTCTGGTGTTTGTTCAAAGATTTTTGGTGTTCCTTGGCTCTTGGGAGTAGCATTTCAATCTCTGTGACTCTATTTCTGTGTCTCTTCTCTTTTTCTTATAAGGGAAAGAGGCATATTGTATTGGGGCCCACCCTACTCCAATAGGACCTCATCTTATCTAATTCTATCTGCCACAACCCCATAGCCAAATAAAGTTACTTTCCCAGGTACGGGAGGTTAAGGCTTTGCCTACCTTTTTGGAAGACGGAATTCAACCCATAAAAAGTGCTCAGCAATGGGCATATGAATACATGATTCTTTTTTTTTTTTTTTAAGATTTTATTTATTTATGTGACAGACAGAGATTACAAGCAGGCAGAGAGGCAGGCAGAGAGAGGAGGAAGCAGGCTCCCCGCTGAGCAGAGAACCCGATGCGGGGCTCGATCCCAGGACTCCGAGATCATGACCTGAGCCGAAGACAGCGGCTTACTTCGGCTCAACCCACTGAGCCACCCAGGCGCCCCTGAATACATGATTCTTGGAACTCCTACCAGTTAGGATTTTGGTTGTGGGCATGACAGATAGCAAACAGAGATTCTGTAAGTACTTTCTTTAGATCTGAATGTAGCGACGAGTGTGGCTGTGTGTGTATAAACATGTTTTGTATGTACTTTGATATCACACATGTAACTGTTAAAATTATACTGTTTTTACTGTGTGCTTTCAGAGGACCTAATACATGGATGTAGAAGTAGTAGTATTTGAACTTGCACATATTGTGGATTTTGCCCATAGTCTTACAATGAGATTTTCCCATATTGAAAGATTCCACTGATACTGAGAAAAATCAGTTTGCAATGGGACTGACCATTTCTCCCCTAACAATCAGTACTCCTGAGGCTGCAAGGGCCTCCAGAAAAGGTAAGTGGTTCTTTTTTAAGGAAATGGGACCATTCTTGCTACAGAAGGGAGAAGACCGCATCTCCTTGGCATCTGGCTTAGCAGCTCCCTTGAGGAATTATTTAAAGTCCCAGAAGAATTTTTACTAATTAATTAAAAAAATTTTTTTTTCTGCAAAACACACACACAAGCACACTCACACACACATCACTTCTGTCTCTTGAACTCCAGTTCTGCAAGAGAAAGAACGTAAGGCCCTCACATTATTACAATCTTGACCTTTCATGGACAGGCTTAATGAGACAGAGGAAACAGGTTGAGGGGTGTGTGGGGGGAGCAGCTCTCAGCTCCTCCCACCTCTGAAGGACTGGAAAGTAGGGTTTGGTGTGTGGTGGGGAGACCTGAACCTCGGGCCCCTCGCCTCCTGCACTTGCTCCCAGGGGTTCACACTTCCTCACTTGGATCACTCATATCACTTTCTGCGTCCCCCTAAATTTCCGAGGCCCATTAGTCTTTCTTGCTTGGTTCTAGACACTTTCTTCCCTTTTAACCCCTCCCCCTTCTTCCTGTTCACATAGTTGCCTGAGAGAAGGTGCCGATTTATGTCTCTGCTCTGTGATGCCAGCTAGAGTTAAAGTAAAGAAAGAGGGTCACATAAGTCAACAAACTTAATTTCCTCCTGTGGCAACACCCGCTTCCAGCAGTCCACGGCTGCTTCTTGCTCCGTCTAGCTCTCCTTGAAACCCCTGGCAGCCGTCTGAGATTAAATGCAGAGCTCTTGAATAATCCAAACCCAGCGAGAAGCCACTATCTCAGCAGCAGGCTGAGTGTTCTAGACTGTCGTCGCATTAAGAGCAAAGGGAAATTTTGATTTAAGGAAGGCCCTTCATTTTCCAACAAGGAGTAGAAGCGGTAACATTTCTTCCACCCCCCGGCGACTCACCACTTTATCGAGACTTGGCTTCTCCATGTCCTACTCATTCCTTTGTGCTTGGATAGTCTGTCAAAGGCTTTCACAAAGAGATTTTCTTTAACAAGAAATGCATTGAGGCCATGGAAGGAAACAAACTGATGTATATTTGTGAGTTTGGTAAAATAAGAAATACATGTTCTCAGCATGTGCTCCTGCCTGTTCAGACCTAGCTCACGTGCCACTCCTGCAAGCCACCCCCGCCTCCCTGCTCCCTTTCTCTTGACTCACACTCTGCACCACAGCGTCTCCCTGCTTGGCTGAAAAGAAATGATCAAGCCTTTCATGTGACCGTAGGGGCTAAGTCAGAAACACAAATACGATCCAATGACAAGGAGTACTGTTTAAAGATTTTATTTATTTATTTATCTGAGAGAGAGAGAGACAAGCAGGGGAAAGAGGCAGAGGGAGAAGGAGAGAGCCTCTCTCATGCAGATTCTGTACTAAGCACAGAGCCTGACATGGGGCTGGATCCCACAACCCTGAGATCATGAACTCAGTGAAAGTCAAGAGTCAAAGACACTGACCGGCGGAGTCTCCCAGGCGCTTCCAGGAGTACTGTTTAAAAGTGGTGTTCTGTATATGGAAAATCTACATTCTGATGTATGCCTCATAAATACACCACTTTGTAGATCTGGCTGCAACATATTTTAGTTAGTCAATAATCCTATACAATACTGTCTGATAAGAAATAACGGCAATTTGCATGATGTTCTGGGCTGTTAGATCTTTTCTTGTTACTCTACTAGCAAATTGCTTTATCTTCCACCTTTTTATTTTATTTTTTTTTCAGTTCAAATGCCCTACAGCTGCTTTATAGAGCACTTCAACTTGCCATTTATCATTCATCCTAAATAACGCAGCAAGCAGTATAAGAACTAAGAGACAAGAGCCTCTAATAAGAGGTGAAGCAATAGATTGGGACTGTTCATGCAGATAAGGACTAGATAGGAAGCAGCCCTCTCCCCTTGAGGATGGCGGCGAGGCTCAGAGAGCTTGTCCCTAGATGAACATCACAGCGAGGAACACAGATGGGGATGTGGGTGGGGGTCCAATCGAAACACATTGCATTGTTTCATTAGGTTTGCCTGAACAGCTTAGGTGCTGGGACTGTAGATTTTCATCTTTATAACACTTGCATTTAGCATACTGCCTGGCACATAATACTGAGTGCTAACTTAATTTTGTAGAATGAATCCGTGCACAAACAAATGAATGAGAAAGTCATTCTGGATTCCATATAGTATATTGGTGCATAATTGACTCAGGTGTAAGGTAAAATTCTGGCGACAATTTTATATTTGTAATAGTTTCAGGAACATTTCCATGGTGTGGTAATACTGCACAGGGCTGAGGATGTTAGTTCTAGCAATCACAGCCCCTAAGGTTCAGTTTCTTCCTCTGAAAAACAGGACCCACAATACTACCTTCTTCAGAAGGTTGTACGTGTATGTGGTCGGTGAAGTAATGTACGTCCTTGGCATGGCACCTCCCACACGGGGCAGCTGAATGGTATTGTGATTATCGTCCAGGCGATGATGACACTCTCTCTTCCTGCTATTTAACCCTACTAAAATATTTATCTCTAACATGTGCAAGGTCCAGCTTCCTTCATGTTTTCAGTTTACATTCAGGCAATGCCCATCAGCGTCAAAGCTCCGGGTTTTGAGAACTGAAGAGGCTGCTCCTTATGCGTATATGTGTATGTGTGTAATATTCCTTAAAACCTTCAACATGGTTCAAGAAGACTGCTCTTTATTGGGTGCTCAGACTCTGTACAAGGCTCTGGGAAAGCCAGATACTTTATGTATATTATCCTCTGTAGTCTCTCTAGAGATATTTTGAGGTACATATTATCATCCCCTTATTTTACAGGTTAGGAAATTTAAATGCAGAAAGCATATAGGACTCACTTAAAGTCTTATGTTAAGAAAATGGCAGGTGCAGGCATTCCTGGTTGCAAAAGCCCTTCTCTTTCTACCATGTTAGATCAGAGCACCCGTTCTTATAGACTCAGAGTGAATGCCAAATGACTGTCTACTTTAAGAGGTAGCTCAGAATGGAATGCACAGATGTGAACTGGGTTGCAGCAGATTTAATACTCACTCAACCACTTCCTCAAGCTAAAGCTTCTGGTAATCTCTCTGGGCCTCCTCGGCTCCCTCTGCAAAGTTGGTAGCACCATGGAGACAGCGGAGCAGACTCGGGATGTCCTTTCCACAACCTCTTACCTATGACTCCAGACTTGGAATGCATCACGCTTCTGACAAGATTAAGATAAATGTGAACCTTCTCAATGGAGGGCATTTTTCTTTCTTTTTCGTGGTTGTCTGAAATTCTGTGAGCCCCTGCGTTGTTAAAATATAAACTGCTAAAACTAGCTGCTTAGTGTTCTCAAACTCTCAACCAGGGAAACTCATTGAATTAAAGAAGAAATGCACACATCAGAAAATAAACAGATACCCAGGTAGCTACATTAAATGGAAGCCAAAAAACATATCACTAGTATTTAGTATTTCTCTCCTAACATTCTCCCTATAATAGGTCTCCAGGAATCAGAGAAACGGAGTTTCGGACCCTGGAGGAACCGGAGGTAACATTTGTCTAGGCTTCTCATTTTCCAGATAAGGAAAGAGGTTATTTTCTTTTCCCCAACTGTGTGATATTTTTAAGTTCTCCAGTGGCCTAATTCCTCATCTAGCTAATGCTCATAGTGTGAGGCCACATGGAGAAAACACTGAGAACATCATCCCTTCCATAATATGCTCCATGGGTCTAAGAGAATAGGTTTGCTTTCCATCTTCTGTCAATCAGTCCATCAGTCTTTCCGACCAAAAGATCTCACCTAAATAAAACCTGAAATTAAACACAAAGATGACAAAGTAACAAGAAGTCTGTTCTTGCTGTCTTTGCTGTCATTCTTAGCACCTCTACATTGAAAGGACCACAGACTAAGATGTGAGAATTAGATTCAAATGTCTGCATTCAGGAGCTCCCAAGTCTCATCTTTTACTTAAGCTTTCCTGTATTTTCAAGTTATACCTTGTAGTTAACTAGCTACGAAAATAAAATGTATAAAATCACACCTCTTGGAGGTATTTTCCTTTTGTTCATTCCTTTCATTAACATGAAGAACTTTTCTGCAGGGGTGCTAAGTTTTGCCAGAACCCTTGCACAATGCTAGGATATTCTTCTTCCTTTTACAAAAACGTAATCTGATCAACAATGCTTCTCTGGTTGGAGAGATGGTTTGCTGCTCTGTGTGCACATGGATGATACTGTCTGCTTCTGATATGGAATTCAGCCTCCGTGTGCTCCCATGTTTAGCCTGTTAATGTGAGTTTTTACCGCTGCCTAAAACAGATAGCAGGTGGGCTTAAATGAAATTCAGTATTCTTTGTTCTTTTTTTTTTTTTTAACTGTCATTAAGGAAAAAACAAACAAACAAACAAACAAGCAAAAACCACAAAAAAAAAAAAAAAAAAAAACTTTTAAAGAGAATCCAGTCCCTAACAACGTGACAAACTATACTGGCTATTGAGAAATAGAATGTTAGTGTGTCCGTGTGCAAGAAGGCCATGGAGCTCCCAAACCGACTGTGCTATCTCCCTCTGGGGGAAAACACCTGTTGCTCTAAGGTTTTTTGAAAGGCATCTCTTCTCCCTGTTGAGAGTCATATACAACTACTTTCTGCAGAAAGTTGTTGTTGCTGTTGCCGCCGCTGTTGTTGTTTGTGTTTTTTTCCGCCTCCCCACCCCCTCCTTTCTCCCCACCCAGGAATTTCTGTATGGCATTTCATCAATTCCCATGTTTGATGGTATCACTGAAAATGCCATGTGCATTGAGTGTTACTGTTCAGAGATGTCTTTCTTCCCAGATAAATGAACCGTTACTCCTAGACATAAAGAGTGGCTTCCAAACTGAAGAACTCATAGGTCTTTATCAGTCTGAGACTTGTGTCTCACCTTGTGGCTCTCACTGTCTCTAGGAAAAAGCAGGACATTATTGGTTCCTGGGAGCCACCAGCTTCCCTGGAACACAAGCTGAGAATTGTCATTTACATATTCTACGGTGTAAATGGTGCCCTTTAGATTGTAGAAACAAAAACACAATACCAGTTGATTCTTCATTTTGCATTCATTGCAAGCCCGTGGGACCAATGTTTTTTACTCCAAGACCTAAATAGCATGGTGGCAAAATCCCCTTTTTGAGAAATGTAGGCACTACTTAGCCAGCTTTACTTCATATCATGTGAAAGGAGAGATTATCAACCCATATCATACTCCTAGCTCCTCTATCTCTATTCATACTAAGTTATTATATTTGGAATCTACAAATTCTCTTTTATAGAGACGGTGAATTTAACCTGCTCAATACTAATCATAGTTTTGGAAACAGATTTTAATATATGCAGTACCTAAAAATTGTTAATCTACGGTTTTGCACTTTTTCCTGTCGATCTATAATTAAATCATCTGAAAACACACTGATTTTACATCATTATAATAAAGGTGTATTCTGATATCTCTGATGACTGTGGCTCCCTCACATTCATTATTTAATTGCTAGACATTTTACTATCAGCTCATATGGTGTTATCTAAATTAATTGTGAACTTTAATGTACTCGGATCTAAAGAGGAAATCAGCTGTCTCCTCTGTAAAGAAGCCTCAGAAGGCTGACTAGACCAATCTTCTGTTAACAACCTAATATCCTCTTTTGGTTAGGAACAAAACCTGAATGCTCAGGGAAAGGCCCCTTTCAGCTTCTAAGAGCTTCCACATCATGACATTATTCTATCAGTTGACCGGAAAGAGAAAATGTCTTATTGAACTGTTTGATAACTGTATTTCTAAATTAATTTCAAGACAGCAAAATCAGCTTAAGAAGTCCCCTAAAATACGGTATGTTTTGAAGATCCAGAGCTCTGCTCGGGCCCAAAGAGTTGGTCGGAAATTTTGGCTGGGCTAGGAAAGAGAGGCAGGGGGGCACCTAATCAAGGGAAATGCCAGAGCTATTCATCATTGAATCCATCAGTAAACACTGCAGATCATACAAAAGGAAATATATATATTGTGTGGACTAGAGAGGGAGATAAAAGGCAGAAAACAGTTACGCTTTATTGTGGATCAGGGCCAGGAGGTATTTGACAACATTTTATTACAACCAATATAATAAATAGTAAAGGTTTCTGTTTGTCCTCTGTTATGATTCAGATACCCAATTAAAAACTTTAGTATGTACCTCATTTAATCCTTACATTATGTGTGCAAGAAAATTTGATTGTTCCATTTTAAAGATGAGAAAACTGAAACTCAGAGTGATCAGAAAACTTTCTTAGGAACCACACAGCTAGAAAGTGGTAGAGACAGGATATAGAATCATTTTTTTTATATGCCATTGATGAGAATTATGGAGGCTCAAGACTGTAATATAATACTAATCTATACAACCCTACAGCAATGCTAAGAGTAGGCTCAGAGAGACTGTAACGTGCTCCAAATCACACTGCTAGTAAATTGAGGAGCTGGGATAGGAGCCAAGGTCATTTTAATTCCAAAACTGATGCTCTTTCCAACACACCGCATTCCACCACCCACAGAAGTCCTCTCTGTTATACTAAAGATTCTCTCTAGGGAAACAAACAATTATTTATCACTGCAAGGTGCAGAATCATAGTTCTCCGTTTAAGACAGACAATGCAGTAGATGTATCTAGAAGGTCTTTATCTGTCCAAAGAGTGACAAGCAAGTCTCTGAGATGGAATTTAAAAGGGGGATCCCCATTTAGACATCTCACCCACCCTGAAACCTGGGGAAGCTCTCCAGCATGAAAGAATCTATTGGAATCAGATTCTAATCTAAAGCAATAGCATATGCTGTGGCATTAACCATAACGTTCTGGTTTGGAATGTTAAAGCTTGCTAGTTCTATTCTTACTTTATGCTCAACACTTTCCACTCCATTGCACTGTGTGTGTCTGCCTTACCCCCTAAATTGAAAGCTTCCTTAAGGCAAGGAATGTGTCCCAGTTAGTCATGCAATACAGACTGATCGAGATCCTGATATGTGCCGGGCATTGTTCTAGAGGGTAAACACTTAAGCTGAACAGACACAGGTTCCTGCTTGCTCATTTTAGTGGGAGATACCAACAGACACTGAGAGCAACCTGGGGCGAGAGAAAGCACAGTATATCGTGGGAGTGCATATAACCCAGATTTAGAGGTCAGGGGAAGATCCTGGAGGGAACATCTAAGAGAAGCCCAAAGGATAGGCCAAAATCGGTCATGAAAAGTGAGGGTCGTGGAGGTTGTGAGGGCTCACAGTGGAAGGAACAGTTTTTAAGAGGGAGTGAAACGAGCAAGAGAACGCGGTCTTCAAATAGTTGAAAGCTCAGTTGAGGTGCATGGAGTCAGGGAGAGGGAGAGCAGGGGAACACTGGGAGCCAGTTGCTACCCTCCCCAAGTCCTGTAGGGCTTGAGTAAAGAGTCCTATATCTGTTTGTATGTTTGTTTTGAAAGGCTTTGGATTGGTTACTTCAACTTGGGATTTGATGTCTGCTTCTCTTGGCTTTTTTTTTTCCTAGTGCTGCTATCAAATTGCTATTTTGATCCTTGGCCAGGTTGCCTCATGTTGCTCTACTCCCTACCCATTTTGTAAATGGAGATCTATTAATACCTTATTCACAGTGAACTTGTTGGGACTAATTATCCGATAGCCTGCAAAGCCTGGTGAGCCGATTGGCTGAGGGATGTGCCACCAAGTCTCATTGCTTCTCAAAAAGCCCTGATTGCTTCGGCACATTCTTTCCCTTCTTTCTTTGTGGGTCTGCAGCAGCACTTTATCCCAGGGCCCGTTTTCTCAGAGTCCGTTACTCACAAATCATCTGACACCTGGAAGGAGTGCTGGCTGCGTCTCTGATATGCAGCCTGACTCCTTTAGACGGAGCTTCACCCACAAACAGAAAAGGGATGCTGATCCCACTGTGAGGGGGACACAGCCCCACGTCTGAATTTTTATGCAAGAAAGGAATCAACTTCACTGCTCCCCACCCTGGTTTCCCTGTCTTGTTTCAGAGTAATCAAATCCTGCTTTCTCCTGCTCTCTGGGATATTACATTCTTCAATACTTGTCAGAAACAATTAATGGTGAGGGTATTTTTTTTTCCCTACTTGTTTTCAGAGGAGAAATTAATAGTAAATATTCAGACCTCTCCCCTGATGTTGCATTTTCTAGAAAGACAGAAAACAGAAAGTGGGAACATCAGAGATAGAAAATGCCTATCAGACTGTCAAGACACATTTCACTCAGTGATGAAGGACGGGAAGTGCCAGTGCAAACAGCAGAGAGATCAGAGGCTTGAGGAACTGGCCTGAGGAGGACAGAAGTTCCCTCTCTTCCATGTCAGGAGCATCCTTCCATCCCTCTCTAACCCCTGGCTACAGGATCCCCTGTGTTCCTCATCTCTTCCACATCCTGTCATTTGGCTGCCACTGCATCCCCCTAGTGTGTTTTTTTCCCAGTGCATGGATGGCAAAGAACAGACCCAATCCTTAGATCTCATGGGGGCTCTCTATAAGACCCTGTGCAGGTCAAAGTCACTGAGCTTTACTTTCCTCCCATGTAACACGAAGATAGGCATTAAAACTACAAAGGTGGCAAAAGAATTCTAACATCTAATTAAGTTAAGAGTCTATTATTTGAAGCAAATATGAGAATCCTACCACCTTAAAGTACTCAGTTTACTGAATTTTTATGCAGTTTATAATTAATTATGATATATTGATGACAGTTGCAAAGCCGTGCACATATTTATAAAGAGCTACTGCATGCATTTTTTTCTGTTGATTTGCAAAGTCCTATGAATTAGGTAAAGATGATTCCTATCATCCTGATTTCACAGTTGGGAAATCTGAGGCTTACACTTATATCTGAGTACTGTTCTGTGCTTGCCATCTGTGCCTCAGTTAACGGTTAACTCCAGTGTGTGAGTTGACACACAGTGCCCAGGAGGCTGGCTCTGCAGCAATTATTGGGGGTGGGAGTAGCTATTGGTTAGATCAGACACTGACCTGGAGAAGGCCCTCCATTCCAGGGACACACACGTCTGTATTGGGTACACAAGGATGGATGGAAGTTCTCAGGTGCTCACTTACAAGACAAAAAAGCCTTCTGAACTCTTCCCTCTTGAGAATTCACTGAAAACGGTTTTGATTGTGTTTGTCAGCTTCATCAAGTCCGGGAGATGAGAACATGCTTTTGTTCGTGAAATGATAGTATCCTGTCCTGCATGTAATAATTTGCAATATGGTGTTTTCATCACTTGGAAGAAGTTATTTTTTTCTCAGCATCAGTGCTTACTTTAGGGATTATTTTCCTTTGGGTATTAATTGGCCTTGGTCTTTACATTTATTCTTATTCCTTTTATTTTCCAACTTCTGGTTTCTCCCAGCTTCTATTCTCAACAAATCCAGCACTGAATTTTTCTTTCTATTTTTCAGTAGCAAAATATTAATTTTCAATGGAATTTTTTATTGTTGTTGACTTTAGATTCTAAGAGGGAAAACAAGATAAGGCAATGTTTCTTCTTTGTTCTGTTTGAAACATGTTATCAAGAGTCTGGAGGACAGCCGTGTAATGAAATTGTTGCCATGTCCTCCCAAACTGAATCATGGAGAACTTGCAAAATGAGTCCAAATGCACTTTGGAAAGCACCAAGCCTAAAATATAAGTCAGATTTTGGTTTCTATGTGAGAAATAAAAGGAAATATATGTCTTTATGTATTTCTGGCTTCTGGTTTCTCTTCCTGGAAAGATCTTTCTATTGTGCCTCAAGATCCAAAAGCCCATATTCTGTCATCAAGGCATGTCTTTGGCTCCTTGTCTGTTAGTAATGTGAACCTGATAGGTGATTAAACATAGCGCATCCATCCCAACCCCTCACAAAAATACAAGTCATGATCCAGGACAGCAGTAACTATTGGAGTGTCTTTTCCTTTATATAAATTTTTAAATCCCTGCAAAGGTCTCTGTCAAATAGATGACATTATCTCCTATCATTTCCATTTCAAAGAAGTCCCTTCTCTTTGTGGAGTTACTTACATCACAGGAAGTTCCTGAGCGAAGATCCAACAATACACCCTTCATTTCCATGTATTTTATACTAAATGACTGCTTCCCCAATTGGATTATTGGTTTTGAGTAACTTTAAATTGAGCATTCCCTCTTTTATCCCTAGAAGCCTCAAGGTATCCTCCCCAGTTCTGTCTTGATGCATTTCTCCTAAGCGTCATTGAACTATGGATGGTGTAGGACATGTAGAAGTTTTCTGCTGCTAGACACTCTCCTTCGGGGCAAATCCTCTTTCAAGCACGAGATACTCTTCTCAGGGACTTCGTAATTAGAGTTTCTTGTCTGTAATGACACTGTTGCTACTCTGTAGTCGAAATCCTAATATAATCCTCAGTTGGAAGTACATCAAGGGAGTAGTTGGTAAGAACTAGATGGGAATCCCCAGAATATCACTAAAGATGTTCAAAATCTGGCAACTGAGGCTGTGCCTATAGTGTAAGGATTTCCAGATGTACATCCATGTCCATTTAGTGTGTGATTTTAGGCAGGACGACTTGTCTTATGGAGCCTCGGTTCTCCCCTCGGTAGAACGGATCGGATATCTGATTCCCATACATGATGAGAGTCAAAGAAGTATCTGCAAAATGGTAAATGTTTGGCCCAGCACCTCCAGCTTTCCTGTTCCTCTTTATTCCCTATACTAGAAAAACGCCATGCTCTGCAACCTGAAAATGATTGCTAATGCTTACTGAATACATCCCATGCCCAAGAACATTTCTGAGCATTTAAAATGCATTTTCTCATTTAATGCAGGAAATGTGTTTCTAAGGGAGGATACTATTATTAATTAGATTTTATAGGAAATTGAGGTGAGATGGAGCAATGTCACTGTGTCCCATGTCAAGTAGCTAGTTAGAGCTATCGCCATCCCACAACCAGACAGGGTAAGAGGAAGGGGGCAGATATGTGTGTGATCAGGAATACCAGCATGTTAGAAAGCAAGCAGAAGCAAGGAGGAGAGAGTGAGTCTGGTACTCTGGGGAGCACCTGCACAGACCTTGCTCTTGTACACGGCATCCCACTACTGCCACTCCGCAGCCAGGAGCAAAGACGTCACATGAAGCCACACTGGTGTATGGTGATTGGTGAAGGTGAGGGTGTATGATGATTGATGAAGAGGAGACCCAGAAAAACGTATTCTCTCCTTCTCTTCCTCCCTCCTTCTTTCCATCCCTCCCTTCTTCTGTCATCCCTCCCACATGCTGTGCATCTCTGGACATGGAAGACACCACAGTGAAGAAAAACAGTGAGAGCCCGCCCATCCCAGATGCTATCTCTGGGGAGGCAGTGCTTGTGTCTAGACGCTTCCAAATAGGTAGAGACTGATGTGGCCAATGCTGTAGCCTCCATGACTTTTTGCTGGGATGCTAGCCTGAGCATAGAGATGCCATGGTTTGGGTTCATATCCAGTCACTGAAATGTTTCCAACAAGAAAACAGACTGAAGAGGTAGGACAGGGTCAGACCTCCCAGACTCTAAAGCCAGGGAGAGCTGCAAGAAGACCCAAACGCCTACTGTCCCAGAGGGGGCATTTCAGGAAGGAGAAAGGACATTCTTTTCTCATTCAGAGGGTGACATAGTGGTCACACTTGGATTGCGACTCACTGTAGGCCTGGGTCCCACATCCTGAGCCTTTCTGCACATTGAACAAGAGCTCCAGGCTGAGACTCTCCCTAGTGACTTGCAGGATCGCTTGCTTCGGCGCCCACAGCAGGTTAGCCTGGCAAAAGAACCAAGCTCTTCAGCCGAGTGCGCTGAGCAGCCAGCTCACCTGTGGTTGGGCTTTAGTTGTGTAAGAATAAGAAGCTAGTGTTTCGGGAAGTCCTCTGGACACTGTGCTCCATCTTTTCTATTTCTCCTCTTTCCTTCTTCATCTGTTTTAGAAAAGACCATGTACTGAAACATGGAGCAATAAAGTAAATCTTCCCATTTGTAAATCAGGGGAGCTCAGGAGAGCAGAGTATCCCCAATCTAGGTGCGGTCATGGCAATTGAAATCTGGACGGGAGCCATCGGCTCAGTCCCAAATTTCGATAAGCCTGACTCCTCGCTCAATCTCTAAGACACGCCCTCCGCCCCTCCCGCTCCAATTTTGCAGCCAGTCCAAGGGGCCCTATCTTCAAAGCCTTTTTAGACAACGGTCCCTCATCACTGTCCATACTGTTGGCGCTCTGGCCCAAGCCCCTTCGGCCCTAATTCCTGCCCTGCCTGGTCCCCAGCTTGGGGCCCACCCGTCCAGCTGCCAGAGGGAGCTCCTTCAGATGGACACCGGGCCATCTCAGCCCTTGCTCCCCCTCTCCAACTCTCCCATATCAGTCAAGATAAAAGCCCCAAATCTTTAAAACCGCCTCCAGGACTGCCCTTGATCGACATCCCACCAGCTTCCCGGCTTGGCTTCTTTCGCCTTTCACCTTCACTCGCGTGGCACCAGCCCCACTGGCTTCCAGCTTTCTGCCACGTGTGTTCCACTCCGGGCCTTTGCAAGTACTGCTTCCCGGGAACTCTCTGCCGCAGACGACTCAGGCTCACCCTGTGATCGCTTGCCGTAAGAGATCCACGCCCCACTTTGCCCTTTCCTTGATTTATCGCTGGGCAACATATTATATATTCCTATCGAGTGCTTTTTTGCTTATTGGCTGGCATCTTCTTAATTAAAATGTAAACTCTATGAAGGAGGGGAGTTTGTTATGTTCACAATTGTCTTTCTGGAACTTATAAATAAAAATAAGTTGATTAAATGTTTACTAAGTGACTAATAACTAATTCATTGATATTTGTTCAGTGAAAGTTCCCAGGGCATAAAGAATCAATTTGTCCATTTTATCCCTAACTGCCTTATAGTATGGTTTCCTCTCAGGAAACATAAATTTGGCTTAATAATTAACATTCTAATTTTTAAGTGTAATACTCATTTTTAAAAAAAATATGACTTCCTTTTTTACTTTCCTTATGTTACTTCTGCATCAAAGTTTGAGGAGAATCAGCTTGTTTCTACCAAATGCAGTTGACCCTCGAACAACACATGTTTGAACGGTGTGGGTCCATGTACACAGGGATATTTTTTCCCCCCAAAATGCAGTACCGAACTATAAATGTATTTTCTCTTCCTTATGATTTTCTTAATAACATTTTCTGCCAATTTACTTTATTGTAAGAATACAGTGTAGAATATATAAATATACAAAATAGGTGTTAATCATGTTAATTGACTATTTCTGTTATCAGTAAGTCTTCCAGTCAACAGTATGCTATCAGTACTTAAGTTCTGGGGAGAGTCAAAAGTTTTGACAGGGTGGGGGTGGGGGGGCTGGTGTCCCAGCTCCTGTGCCATTCAGGACTCAACTATAGATAGAGACACTTGTGCTTAGATGGAAATGCATGGGTTTTTATTACATTAAGAGCTCTTGCATCTCAGACTTCAAAAACTAGCCTTTCTCAGAATGGCAGGGTATTCAGAATGCAGAGTTCTGGGCTGGCAGCCTGGTGGGGGGGCAAAGCATTGACTTTATAGTCTCACTACAGAGCTTTAAATCCAAGTCTGTTTTAATCACACACTCTGTGACCTTGAGGAAGTGGCTCGATCTCTCTGTGCTTCAGTTTCTACTTTTGGAACCCAGAGCAGGTCATGATGACATTAATTATATAATCCCACAAATTTGAATTGAGAATTAAATGAAAGAATACTTGAACAGTATTTGGAACCCGGCCTAACATACAAAAAATGTTTGTTTAAAAAACAGAAACCTAACAGAGCATTTCCTTTTTCTATCTCGGGGACTATGAGTAAGTATTTCCCATCAAACTGGGCCTCAACTTCCCTACTTATAAACTAGAGGGGTATAGGAAAGATTGGATTATTTCTAATCCTGATTTTATCCACTTTAACATTTGAAGTCTAAGGTGAGGTTGTGTGAGAGCCAGGAAGACAGATTTTGTGCTTCTATTTTAATTTAACTTTTACATTACTTCTGCCCAGGCCTTGAGGTTCCAATGGATTATCCTGATTTCAAATCCAAAGTCTGGCAGGCTCTTCTGTTTCCCCTGCAGTTTTTTTTTTTTTTTTCCTGAAATGCAGAGCCGATGCCTAGTGAGCATTCCCAGAAGTACCTGAGGAGCTGGGCTGAGTGGGCCACAGTATCTCAGGGCCTGGGGGACCCCTTTGCTGTTGGAGCTCCTGGCATTGCTGGGGTACATCTGGGGACACTGGATCACCAGAACTATGTGTGGGGGTTGGGGTGGCCAAGGGTGAGAGGGTGGCATGCGCCTCAGAAGGACTTGCCAGAAGTCGTTCCAGAAGTCCCCAGTGACCCCACCCAGCAAATCTCCAGGGCAGTGATTGGCAATCCTGACCTCCGAATGGTGTGAATGAAAACTACACCCAAAGTGCTGTGCTCACTGGGCTCCATGACCTTCTCAGAAAAACTTCCTACAAAAGCCTTCTCATTCAAAGTGTGGTAATGAGTGGAGTGCCTGGGTGGCTCAGTCCCTTAGGCATCTGCCTTCTGCTTGGGTCATGGTCCTAGGGTCCTGGGATTGAGTCCCATAGGGCTGTCTGCTCAGCAGGGAGTCTGCTCCTCCCTCTCCCTCTGTGCTCTCTCTTGTGGGCGCACCCTCTCCCCCATGCGCTCTCTTTCAAATAAATAAATAAAATCTTAAAAATAAAAAAAAGTGACAGTGTATTGATTGTCCCCCCCTACCGTGAAGAAAAGGGAGTTGTGCCTCTAACTCATATGCCCCTAGGCAAGAACCTAACTTCCTACTCTGGCTTACCAAAGCCCACTAATTCTCAAAGCCTGGAACAAGATGCCTATCTGTAAGGCTTGCCTTATAGAGCTGGTTTTTCCTAGTCAGATCATTTGTTTGTTCATTTCCTCCATGCCTCATTCACAGAAATAAAAGGATCTTTGTCATTCTATACTGACTGTGACGTGTGTGGCCTTTCAAAGCTGGATGCCGTTCCAGTGGCAGGGACCGGGGCCAGCAGGCTGTGCCAGGCTCTCCTCATCATTACCCCCGATGCCAATGTCCCATCCTGTGTGAGCTAAGGCATGAGGACCCCAGGGAGAGGCTCCAGAAGACATTGTTGCTAATGGCTGTCATACTACCAGGAGAACAGAGGGAATGTGGGCCAGTGCTGAACCACCTGAAATTCTCAGCAACTTACTACCAGACACTTTTTAAAATCACCCCCAGATACATCCCTAGAGCAAATCCAAAGGCCGGTGAGCTTTTCCAATCATCAGTGGGTTTAATAGTCCTGACCTTGCATTTTCCAAGAGTTACCCCAAAGGTGATTAACTCCACTGATTTCCCTGAAAAAAAAAAAAAAGGTAAAAAATGAGGCTGGTAGAAAAGGTGAAGAGCTCCTGGCATACAGTACCCACTCAGTGAATGCTTGTTGGGCAGATGAGTGGATGAATGGCATAGTCATAAGATCGCTACGACGGAAGAGTGGACACCTACACTGGATCCTGGGTTCTAATCGCAGTTCTGCTTCTGTCTAGGGAGGCATAGCTTCTGGAAAAATCGCTCACTGCAACAGAATTCCAGTTTCTCGTCTGCCCTCAAGTAAGAGAACACCTTAAATCTAAAAGTTGTTTGTGTATTCGTCCGTTCCACAAACATTTGTGCGGGGTGTGCTTCTTCTAGACTGGGGCAATAAGGAGTTGAAGGAGCTCCCTGCCTTCGAGGTGGGTAGGTTGTGGTGTCTCCAGGGGAACCGGCTTCCAAAGCAGAAGCCCACATACCACAGGGGCAGAAAGGACTGGAGCACACACGCACTTGGCACAGGACACAGGTGCCAAACAACCAACTGGAATGCATTCCACTGTTCTCATCAGAGAGCTGTTCCTCACAGACCATGGCCCTGTTGCAAAGCACAGTGAAATGAGAGTCATCCCACTGGCTACCTTTTCTTGGAAAAGTGCCCTTTAATTTACGAACCCTGACCTGTTCCTAAACCACTGGACCCCTACTCAGAACTAACGTTCTCTTGAACATTTTTGAAATTGTATATCATGGAGATAGAAATACAACCTACAGAGACAGAATGTTGAATGCTATTTTTGTACCTGGTTTTGTCCACTTCAGTTATCAAAATCTTTACTTTAATAGTTAAGTAGGACAGTGGTGTTTCAGAGCCGTCACAGATCAGTGTGTGAGGAGCTGATTGTTAAATATTCAGGGATTTTGTAGCCCGGTTTAAATCGTTGGCAACTTCAAATTGGCCCTAGTGGGAGTATTTACCTCTCAGAAATCAGCAAACAGTATAAATCAGAGCTTTCTTTTCTTTTCCTTTTCTTTTCTTTCTTTCTTTTTTTTTTTTTTCTGGAGAGCTGGTTTACCAGCCTACTACTGGTGTAGGTACTAGTTAAAAGAACTTACCCAGTTCACAACAACTGCATAGGGAAGAGTGGAAGCAATGCATGATAATACAGAATACCAATCATTCCCAAATTTAGCCTTCCCAAACTTCACATTTTGCCCTAATTGTACATAACGTATATCAACATACTTACTATTTTCTAATTTAAAGATATTTTTTAGGGACGCCTGGGTGGCGCAGTTGGTTGGACGACTGCCTCCGGCTCAGGGCGTGATCCTGGAGTCCCGGGATCGAGTCCCACATCAGGCTCCCAGCTCCATGGGGAGTCTGCTTCGCTCTCTGACCTTCTCTTTGCTCATGCTCTCTCACTGTCTCTCTCTCTCTCTCAAATAAATAAATAAAATCTTAAAAAAAAAAAAAGCTATTTTTTAGATTTATTTTTAAAGGATTTTTTCTTATTGTTTTAAGTAAAAATAAAACAAAACAACAGCAACAAAAAAACCCCAAAACCAGTATCTCTGTTCTAATTGTAGTGAATGAATAACATTCAGATAATCTCGTATAAAAATAAAAGGCAATAATCTCATTTGTATACATATACCACCTAAAATCATCCCACACACCACCAGAGGCATAGACAATGAAAAATAAAACTATAAAATGAGTTCTTATTATAGTCTCTAGTGTCTTTTTTCTAAGGAATGGTCATTGCAAAGGTTACGGTACATACATTATGTATATCACATATATGTTATGTACATATAGTCATATATACATTAATACAAGTGCATTAATTATAGATAGGAACTCATTTAATCACTGTAAAAAAATTCTCTGAATAAAGTACTGTCTTACTCCGGTGTTACAAGTAAGGAAGCTGAACGTGCAGAGTTTAAATAACTTGCCCAAACTTAGTGGCAAAGCCAGGATGAAGCGCAGGCAACAGAGCTTTTGTGCTTCTGCTCTTCACGTAGTGGCCATACTCAGTAACTTCCGTTAAAACTAAAAATAGGTATAATACAAGGATTGCACAGTAATCCTGAATCTTGGAAGACCTAAAAAAACCATCCCACAAAAATAAAAGCAATATAATTAAGTCACATATTTATGATTTAGGCTATTTTAGGTTTGCTAGCAAAAAGTCATGCATGTCCACTAGTAGGTATGTTACGGAAAGTGAGATTGAAAAGGGGAGAAGAAGTTCTATTCTTTCTCCTGCCAGAGTAAAGAATTACAGGACAGCGAAATGAAAGTGAAGCAGAGCTAAGTTTTATTCAAGTGCACTCCAAGGAAGGAACAGGCCAGTCAAGAGAGACAAGGTCCCTGGGAACCCTGGGCTGTGGGCTTACATCAGTTTTTTTTCTTTTGGGTGGGTCCTAGGGTCTCAACGTTTGAGTGACAGGCCTGGATGATATAATAATTAGCCAACTAGGTATGTGGTTTCCCAGGATGTAGTCAAAATACATGCAGGGCGTAGGGACCACAATTTTATTTCTCCTCTAGGCCCATAGGTCAAATAACAAGCTGCCGCTTTCTGCACAAGTGCAACATGTGCAACAAACTGAATCCTTCCTCCCCTGGGAGGCTGTAACCACAGACCCAAGGCTAGATGGCTGGCACAGGGAGGTCCCGGGCGAGGTCCCCAGTCGCACTCTCCCTCGGGACATCTGAGGTCCATCCTCGGGTCCGCCACACCCAGCCTCCTGCCTACGAGTAAGTGGTAGAATAAACTAAGTTGTACTTATAGCATAGAATTTATGCAGGCTTTGAAAAATAAATTCAAAGTAGGCCAGACAATGTGGAGGGATTTCCATGGGGTATCACCGAATAAGGAAAGGAAGACATAGACAAAAACTGTACAGAGATCCCAGTTTTATAGGACACACGTGCAAAGTATTCTTTCCCTGTGAGCTGTACGTGGTGCCAGCTTTGAAAGTGTCTGCCCCGTTGGGAGCTGGGCAGCAAGCCGCTGAGTTTGAACGCGATTTCACGTCATTTTGCATTTGTACTTGCTCTGTGAATAATCGTTGCATTTTTATCTGTTCATTAATCACTCCTTTTTGATTGGCAAGAGTTCTGGTTTTTCTTTTCTTTTCTTTTCTTTTTTCTTTCTTTCTTTTTTTTTTTTTTTCCCCACGTACAGCCTCTACTCTCCCTCTTCCAACAAATCTCTTGTTTGCCTTTAGACTTTGTTACAAAAGTTTTGGATTTTCATATAGCCCCACGTGTTTATCTTCTTTTTAAAAAGCTTTTGTTTGTTTTCAGTCTCGGGTTAAAAGCAGGGAAAAGGAAAACCAAATAGACACAAATAAAACCTTGGCTGGAGGGAGCCTCTCTTTTGTAACAAGACCAGGAATCTAAAAATTAATCCCCCTTCTGTGCATTACCCTGATACTCACTGTAAAACACCATTAAATCCCCTTCCCAAGCAGGAGAGGTGACATCACTATTTAGACATTTTATGCCCCAGGTGTGTGCTGTGAACTTTCATTGCAGTCTATGGAACAGCCTGTGCCATCCCTGGACAAACTTCCAAATAAAAGTGTGAGAAAAGAAGGTGGTAGGTTGAGTTACATTAGCATATTGATGGGATAGCACTCCTTGCACTTTATTATCCTAATTAGATGGGTATTAAGTTATATTTAAAGCTTAAATCTTCATTATATCCTATTACTATTGTGGATTTTTAAAAATCCAACATGGCTTTGAATCAAGGTAGATTCTTAATTTGGCTTCCCTGCCTATTATTTTGTCGGCTTGCCAGATTCTTCTCACTTTTTGAACTCAGTGCTGTATTTAATGGGCTCATCTACCATATAGTTAATTCAATGTTTTTTATGAAGATCCTCTGGGGGATCTTTTTATGAAGCAATGGGAAGATTACGGGTTCTATGGCTCTCCTCTGCTTTTGCCATCTCCAGTGCACTCCCCTGCAAATTTGTCTCCCTCCAAATATCCCTAGACAAACAAACGCCCAAGCTTGAAGCTATGGATTCATCTGACTCTTCTCCCCTTTACCCCAACCATGTAGGAGCAAATACAGTCTAAGGAGACCTATGTTCCAGTTGGCTCCTCTCTTCTCTTCTTTGGTCAAGCTCTTCCAGGTTTAGCCTCAGCTTCCTGGGCCATCATAATAGCATCAGAGTTCAGCCAATTCTCCATTCCAGTCTCCACCTGCTGCCAGAGCTGGCCCTCTAGAGAACACACATTTTGCCATTCCTCTTTGAAGAACCTTGAGATGCTTGGAGGATAAAATGCAAATTCCTTGGTGTGGTCCCCATATGTTAACCTCATCTGAACCCAACTTACCTAAACAACTTACCCTCATTGACTGTCCCATAGACAAGTAGAACTACCTGATATGATGAGTGTAGATGAAGATGTGAAACAGAGCCAGTTCACTCCCATGATGATTTCTTAATGGAGCTGCTCTTGCTTTTTCTTCTGCCGGGAATGTCCTTTCCTTTTTCTCTGGGAGATTGAATTACAGTGGGTATTTAAAGCACAAGTCAGGTGTCCCCTCCTCTCTGAAGCTTTCCTAATACCCTAGTGAAAATGAAGCCCCCCTCCTTTGGTGCTCCTTGATCATTTCTAATTCCCTTGTGCTAGCTTTTGTGTTGTACCTTGGTGAGTTGAAGTTTTGTTTTCACTCAACCAATTGCACGTCTTTGAAGGCGGAGCCAACATCATGCTCATGTCTGCAGATTTTGCCAATAGCACAATTGAGTGTAGGTGTTCCTCAATACAAGTATGTTGAAGGGAGGAGAGAGAAGGATAGAGAGAGGAGAGAAGAAATGTAAGGAAGGAAATATGTTTAACCTTAAACAAATACCTTCTGGGTATTTGTTTGCTTCTTGCTTGCTCACTTTGTTTTACTTCTTGTTTATCTTCTTATTTATTTAAATTGATAAATTAAATTGATAAAATAAGCCAACTAACTGTGAATCTTCAAGTTTTGCTTACTGTGAGGATTTTTAAAGTGGCTTGCATTGTATCATAGATAGAGTTCTATATGTAAATGTAAAAGTAAAAGACTACTTATCATTATTTTCATCATTAATCACATGATCATTTCTATTTTTCTGACTTCCAGTTCTGATTCTAATGCATACTAAGAGAAAAGAAGGGCACTTGCAAAGAATCTTGAGTTAACATAGTCTGTGATTATTTTGCTGTACCTCAGGAAATTGATCAGGAAATTGATCCCTAACCCTTCTCCTCAATCCCCTACTCAGCAAACAGGGAAAGAAGAAAAGGCAATGAAGCTGGCACTTTTGACAGGGCACACAGTGGAATAGGCAGAAGCCAGACAGGAGGTTTTGTGCAGCAAAGCCCAATAGCTAATACTAATGAGATTCCTAAAGAAGATAGCCAGAATTATAAATATTTAGGGCAATGCTGAGAACCACCTGGACTAAGAGAGTTAATCAGAAATTGGACCTCCAGAGGTTTGCCCATCTCCCAGCTAAGCATTCCAGCACCTGATCAGGTGACTTCAGTTGCTGATGGGTGACAACTTAATTTACAAGAAGGCCGAGCAACAGCAAATCTGAAAATAAACCAAATATACACTTTATAAGGAAAAGGAAATGTGATTCTTAACTCCATTGCATAGTTTCCCTGAAGCTTTACCAACCTTATAATTAGATGATAGCTAAACTGGATGAAGCGTTCATATTAAATATTATGAGAAATTTATTGGAGATTGTGCTATATATCCTATTTATATTTCTGGTCTAACTTGTCTATCTTATATTAGTAGAGAATATGTATGCATGTATGTGTATAAGTACTTTAGAATTTCCATTAGGAATTATTTCTGATGTCTTAAAAAAAAAAAAGATTAACCTTGCTGGCACCTAGTATAATTTATTTTAAAAATGAAATTCCTACCACTGCAAAGGTTTTAATGGGTAGGCTTTTTTGGTATCCCTCCAGAAATCTCCCTGCCTGAGGCTGCAGTTTTCCTGAAAGACTCCCTCCCTGCAGATTCTAGTGGAAGCTCGCCTGCACAACAGCTGTGAAATCAGACCAGTTCTTCCCAATAGAATCACTCTCACACAA
Organism: Neogale vison; assembly: GCF_020171115.1. Taxonomy (NCBI): domain Eukaryota; kingdom Metazoa; phylum Chordata; class Mammalia; order Carnivora; family Mustelidae; genus Neogale; species Neogale vison. Next base: position 122,075,723 of record NC_058097.1, on the reverse strand, counting down.
AAGATGGGACTCACAACTACCTGAGCATTTTGCATAGTCTGAAATAACTTGGCTTTTTAATAGCATGAGCCTTTGCACACCTTTCCTGCCTACCCTCCCTGGGCAACCAAGAGGCATTTTGCTTTTCTAGGAAGACAGATGAGCATCAGCCTCCACGTTAAGGATAGCCTAGTGCATTTCAGTTCTCTGAGATACGATTTTAGCAAACTGTTTGATATTGACTTTTCTGAGAAATTGTGATTCTAGCAATCCTACTTCCTCCTTTACACCAAACTAAGAAAACTCTTCTGGGGTTTCCAAAAACAAAAAGTACGATCTGGTTCACATGGGCACTTGAAGGGTAGAAGGTGAAGGCATGAAGTTGGGAGTTCCTCACATTTATCTAGCACTTTCTGTCTCACAGAGAGGGTACCTTGTTCTTTTAGCCTCATCAGGACTGCCCCAGTGTTTCCTAACAGGTTCAGAGAGGGTTCTTCTAAGAATGTCAGGACAGAGCTGGTGACAAGACTTCCACATCATCTAACACTGAGAGTGCACAGTTCCCTCTATTTCTGTACCTATAGACACTGTCTGCTTGGGATGCTAAGCCTTCTGTTCTATCCCCAGTTCTGCCTTACAATCTTCTTTTTGTTTGTCCTGTAAAATGGTTCATGTTCAAACCCAGCATGTCTTAAATGATCTCTACAAAGAGTCTTCCACTGTAGCCCACTCTCCAGAAACATGTTTTATTGAACATCCTTGACGTGTCTTTGGTAAGGAATTTCCTTTTCCAATAATCTGTTAGGAATAAGCATGAGAGTACGTAATTTCCTAAATCAGCCTGATTGGGTCACTAGAGTGTCCATGGGTTCTTTACTCAAAGGACAAAGGCTTTCCTTATTTCCAGTAGAGCTCCAGTAGTATGGTGCAGGAAGCCTGTGCTCCTCCTGCTCAGTACGGTATTGTGTTAGCAGGTGCAGCAGAGATGAGAAGTGGGAAGAGAGTAATTGTAGGACCGGCAATCGTGTTGAATTCTAGATGTCCATTGCTAATGATAGTCATAGTAATTAAATTAAAGAAGAGCTGTCAACGACAGTTCTTTCTTTGCTCTTTAAAAAATGTTTTCTTTCCTTTCAGGTGTCTTATTTATGAGCTTGAAAAAATGCTAATTAAGGAAATTTCTCTTGATTTGGTCCTTAGTAAATACTGTATTCTTTCAGTCTAATGGAGATAAGACTAGGGTGATTTTTTTGCTTACTCTTCATTTACTGTCACAATGAACTATGTTAAAAATTGCATTTTCCAAAAGAGTTTTTGTTTGATTTCCTTGTCCTTTTCTTCCTTCTTTCTTCCTTCTCTCCCCTCTACTTCCTTTCCTTTCCTTTCTTCTTTTCTACTTTTACTGATTGAAAACTTATTTCACCCAAATCCTGGATTGATAGTTTGGGTGAAATAGAATTATAGGTCATTGTTCAAAAAATAGTGTAAACCTTTTCCTTTCTAAAGTTAACAGTTTATCGAATAATGAATGACTTAAGTGTAGAAGAGGATACAAATTATAAATGTTAAGCTTAAAGAAAAATTTAAAAGACGGACATATCTTTATTATTACTTAAGAGGGAATTGAGGTTACATGAATGTGTTTACTATATTTTGAGCACCTATTATGTATAGAAAGAACTTGTGCTGTACAAAGATACTCTTTAGGCTGAGTTTTGTGACTTGGTTGATTCCTTCATTGCCTCTGACCAGGGAGTTGGGTCTCTGGGGGTTATTAAATGGTATCTCCCAAGCCCAGGGTTGGTAATCTGAACTGTGTTGCTTCTTCTTGGCTAAGTCCTGGCCTAGCTTCTCCCCATAGTCCATTTTCTCTTCATCACACTTCTGACAAGTCTTGTTCAGACTGTTGGACTGCCTTCTGGCATTGTTATGTGGAAAAATTAATAAGCACAGCCATAAAGTGCTTTGACATTCTAAAGTGCTATAGAACTGCTTAATGATGATAGAGTTACCATAGAGCTGTCTGGTTCCAATCACATCTTCAGAGGGAGTCTAGATTGAATTGACAGCTTTGGTAGGTGAAGTTTAAAATATATGAACTGTCAAAAAGATCAGAAATGGGTGGTGACATTGTCAGGTTTCCCTCCTTTGCCTTTGTCTGGGTTGCCTCAACCCTATTGTAAAACACCTCTTCTAGAGCAGGGAATGCATCAGAAAGTCTGTTCAGGAGTCAAATGGGGATGGGTCGATAGCTCTTCCTGATGTGGCTTTGCTTGCATAGACTCCAGGTGGTTTTGAGAAAGGATCATTGATTTTATGTGCCCAAACAACGCTACAGTGTTAGGTAGTGAAATTCTGCCATTTTCCCAAAACACATTCACATCCAGGGAGATGACACATACAGCAATATAGCACCTTTATTCTATAATTTCTCTCGAATTCTAAAGACCTTCACCTTCACTCCCCTTCGGTAGTCCCCCTCAGTAGTCCACTCTACTGGCTGCTGCCTGAGATTGGAAACTTCTTGAAATAAATTTCATTCTCTGATGTCATTCCTTCTTTTTTTTTTTAATATTTTATTTATTTATTTGACACAAGTAGGCAGAGAGAGACGGAGACACAGACTCCCCACTGAGCAGAGAGCCTGATGCGGGACTCAATCCCAGGACCCTTAGATCATGACCTGAGCAGAAGACTTAACCCACATAACCCACTGAGCCACCCAGGAGCCCCAGTGTCATTCCTTCTTATCTGGTCCTTGATCTTCTATCATATCTACAACTCTTTTCTCGCATCTAAAAGTCCTCTGATTATTCCCTTTTGTCCAAGTCTGTCAGTTTCCTCTTGGTTCCACCTAACCTCTTTATCCATCTTAGAACACACTTCCTGCCACCTTTTCCATTTGCCACAAGTGCCTCAAAGAACCTCATTGCTGAGCCCCCACCTCATCCTAACTGCTTTACATCCAGGATCCCAAACACTGCTACAGGGAAATTATTTAGCTGTGTAGACTGGTATCCTGACAAAGTTATGGCTGGAGGCTAAGCTGTGCTCTTGGCATTTCTTGGTACTTCTCTACCTTGACTATTTTGAATATACCACTCTCTTTCAGCTTCCTACACATTTTTTTTCCCCACTCTGAACAGACAACCTTGCCCCAAGTTCACCTGATAAAGTAATCATGTATCCCTTCTCCCAAATTTTGTACCTGTCTCCCATTTATAAATTTATCTGCATCCTTATACCTACTGCTTTCTTCCTTTCCATCTCCGCCAACGAGGGGGCACTCGTCCTGTTTACAGGTAAGCCTTATTTCATGTGAACCCCACTAATTAGTGAACCCATATGCTCTATTTTATTTTCAGAATCATCTATTTAGTCATTATCTTAAAAACAAAGCAAAACAGTACAGTGAAGTCTCTCCCATTATTGCAAAAATCTGCCTCAACTATACTCTTCTTGCTCTTTCACTGGTTGAAAGTGAAACCTACGTTCCTTTCTGTTTCCTCACCTCCTGGAAACTCCTCAAACCAAGGAGTTTAACTTTATTATGTCCTTGTCTGCTCCCATTCCTTTCACCAAAGCCAGAATGGTCTTCCAATCCCCAAGCTCATACTCACCTGATTTTAGTCTCTCTGGCATTGATACTATCAACTATTCCTTCTCTTTTCTCTTCAAAACTCCATCTCCTGTGAGACTCCTATGATGCTATTTGCAAAAGATTGTACATTTCTGTAATTATTTGATAAATATTCATACCCCGAATTGTAGTATATACTCTGTAGAGGGAAAAATCATGTCTTTCTTTTTTTTTTTTTTTAAGATTTTTATTTATTTATTTGATAGAGAGAGATCACAAGTAGGCAGAGAGGCAGGCAGAGAGAGGAGGAAGGGAAGCAGGCTCCCCGCTGAGCAGAGAGCCCGATGTGGGGCTCGATCCCAGGACCCCGAGATCTTGACCTGAGCTGAAGGCAGAGGCTTAAACCACTGAGCCACCCACGCGCCCCAAAATCATGTCTTTCTTGATGCACACTTTAAACCTACTGCGTAGCATACATATTAGATTTACATATTAGCATACAATTAGATTTGATTGATTGGATGGAATATGGAATGCCATTCTTTCTCCTAGTTTCCCTTACTTTCTTGGGCTCTCCTTTTTGATTTCCTTCCTAGCATACTCTACTTGTTGGTGGTTCTCAGGGTATCACTCAACCTCTCCTGTCTCCTTCCTGATGTTCTGCTTAGACAACCTATTCTGTGGCCATGGCTTCAAGTGCTCACTCCCTCCTGAGCTTTTAGCTTTATATAGCTGCCTTCCTATTGGATGTTTCCTTTGAATTTCCATAGATACATTAACTTCATCTCCACCAAACTTGATATCTACATCTCCCTCTATTTTCATTCCAGTCTTATATTATAGTCCAGATCATGGCTGTTGACACAATGGGCAATGCCACAGACCAAGAGGGCTGGCCATCGCTTTAGATGACTACCTGTTCTTGTCCTTCATGTCACTACTATCACTGCTACTACTACTACCGTCACACTTGGCAATTCTACCTACGTAACAGATTTCTAATTTGTCCTTTCCTCACCATCCCCAGTGCTGTATTTATTTTCATTGTTAAAGTTTCTTGGTTGGAAGATAGTTTCCTAGCTGGTCTCCAAACTTGGTATTGTCCATCAATTTTCTGTAATGCTATCAAATGTCTTTTTTTCTATAATAAAATTATAATTCCATAACTCCTTGCTTTGAAAGATTGAAAAAAAAAAAAATAAGTCCCTTCTGAGTTCTTGCTATGAAAGATACAAAACACTTGACAGAATTCAAGTCCAGCATAAATTTCCCTCCACCTGAATCTATGCCCTGTCCTCATCCTGCCGGGACGGCTGCAGGCCTTCATGCATTTTCATACTTCCCTTCTTTGCCTGAAGTATGCTCACTACTGCCTGGAAAATTTCTTTTGCTTCATAATTTGCTTCATGAACCTCATCACCTCAGGAAAGACTTTTCTGAAGGAGCATATATTAAGAGCTCTCCTTTGTACTTCCATAGATTCCTTCCTCTCTTCTAGTTTAGTGATAATCACATTATTCTCTACATAACCTATATTTACTTCTTTGTCCTTCTATTAGACTGTGAAGAATTTGAAGGCAGAGACCACCTCTGATGTGGTACCCCCTAAGCCCAACATACGTAGCGTCCATCATACACTAAGAGTTGAATAAATCTACATTAAATGAGTTATGAACTCTTCATATTTATGACTTTAGTGTGAAATAATTGGGCCATTTTATGATCAAGCCTCTTAATTTGGGGGGCAAAACTGCAGTTGTTTGGGGCAAAAGAAAGAAAGCATAGGCTACCATTGTTAAGCTGTGGGAAGGGTGTGTTGGAAATTCTATTACACTGGCATCAAGAAGGTTTTAATTCAGAAACTCTAGGACTCTTCTTCTTCTTTCCCAGGACCTATAAGCTGCACTGGGGGCTCATGTGGTCTTCTTTGATATTAATGGCCAAAGTATAATTTCCAGATAACTTCCCTTACTATTCAGGCTTTGGTAGGCTTCGACCTGCCTTCTCCAACAGCCAGCTGGTATGTGTTTAGAGAACTGAAACCCATTTTAATACTGCTTTAAGAAAATCGGCTGTGCCTGAAAGTACCTAAGAACTACCCCTAAAAATTTTTGAACTATCCAAGAGTTTGCACATACCTACGTTTAATCTTTCTCAGTCATGCAGACAGTTGAGAACTGGCTATGATTCAAGTGACACATTGTTCTGCACAGCCCCATACTCCAGAGAACTAGATGAGGGGTGTGAACTGAAGATCGGACCACAATGTATCAGTAAGCCACTTCTTATATAATGGTAGACTTCCTTTAACATCAACTAAGTAAAATCATGAAGAAAATGCACATATGGGGAAGTTCCTCACATCCTCACGAGTTACTGCAGGAACACAGAGTGCCCAAGCAGTGGGACTCTGATTGCCCATTGCCTGACAGGTTGCAGGGTCTCGGGGAAGCACTTACCTCTTGGACAACATCGCAGTCTATATTTACCTGTTCTAGGCCTCTTGCATTCAGGGACACACTCGCTCTTTTGATCAGTTAACGCATTGGTCGTGATCTTGTTGGTGGTTAAATACAAATAGCCAACATTTCTGAGTGCTTGGCAAATACACAGAGCATTGCATACATGATCTCATTCCATCTAACCTCAGCCCTTTCAGGCATGTCCATGCATTGTTATTTCTGCTTTTTCAAATGGAGAAATTGAGATATAAAAGATTAAGTAACCTAAGGGCACTCCACTGCTAAATGGCAAGCTGGAACTCCAAGCCTAGCAGCCCGATTCCCAAGTATGTCTTTACCCTCAGATGCTGTGTGCATCCTACCTGTGTCCTCTGAATTCCTATTGCCAGCATCTGGATGTCTCCACCTAAATATGAAGACCACCCTTTCACTGCTGGAGCCCACTCTCTCACCAGGAGGCAGGTCAGAAGGGCTGGGAGGTAATGTGCCCCCACCTGCCTCCCAGAGCAGTCGTCCCCCGAGAATGGTAGCTGTTGGTGTGTGCATGTCGCTATGGCTCTGCCCTGCCTTCAGTGGGATAACTGAAATGGGGGTTTTACACTGGCCCTCAAATTCCCCATATGAGCTGAAGCCCAAAGAGCTGACAGTAGTTGCCTTCCTTTCCTTGTCTCAAGGTCCTGCTCCCTGACAGGTGTTTTCCTTTACCTCCCGAATAAACAATCTGTCCTTACAACCTCATCTCAGCATCTGCTTCTAGAAGAATCCAAACCAAAGCAAATGACTTGCTGTGTTAACCACTCCCAGGTCCCCTGCGAGGACTTTCAGTGCCCTAAATAGAGCAAAGCAGAGACTGACCAGGGACTTTGAAGCCTGTGGGAGTGTCTGGCTTCTCTGTCTATCAAGAGCCCTGGCTCTGCCTTTCTCTGCCTCTCAACATTATCTGCTTTTCTCCCTTTCTCAAAGCAGATGTCTGGTCCCTCTATAGGGCCTCCTCACCTTGCTGTGAACGCATTTGCAATAACCCACTGCACCTCACTCCACTGCACCTGGAAGGATGACTGGTTCTCACCTCTTGTCCCCTGGATCCGGTTAGTTGGTGGCTGGTTATTGCAACAAATGTAACTGCAGAAAGTGGCAAATCAGCTCTGCTCTGCTCGGGACAGCTCTCCTGGAAGCCCAGCCCACACATTTCCAGGAACGGCTGACTCTCTCTATCCCCACAGCAGAAACCCTACTCAGTTCACCTCATTTAGCATAGTGACTGAGCACCTCTGGGTTTCAGGCCCAGTACTAGTCACTCTTTCAGGCTTGTACCACGTGTTAGAAAACAGTTACGCTTAATAATGCATTGTTTGCCCTGAGCCCCCGGCTCCTGAAACTTTTTAGTTGATTCTAGAATTTCACAAGAATCTCCCTGCTCCAAGCAATCCCCTAGAGCAAGCAAACACAAGATGCTCTTCTCACTCCCCTGTTCTGGGAAACAGAGTGTCCAGGGACAAATAAAGACCAAGACGGAAGAAAGTGGAAGCGATAGAGCGAAACTTGATTGTGATTGTACGGTGGGATTTTGTTGGACTTTTTTGTTTTACTTTAAAAAAAAAAAAAAGTATCCTTACTTCTTTTCAATCTGGAACTTAGGAAAAACCCAAATATCTATGGTCACTTTAAGCTTGAGCAAAAAAGATGAAAACAAACAAAAAAATAGAGCAATCACAAATGTGAGAATGACATTTCCTCTCCAAAATTGATAGATCAGCTTCTCAGCTATGCTCAGCTGGTATTTACTGTATCTAGAAAGGAATTATGTACAACCTGAAGTAAGAACACTCTTACAAGCAGACTGTGTTCCCTCCAAAAGTCATATTGAAGCCCAAAGCTATAATGCCTCAGAATGTGACTGAATTTAGATATAGGACTTGTAAGGAGGTGGGTAAGTGAAAACAAGATTTTAGATAGGCCTCATCTAACCTAACTGATGTTCTTGTAAGAAGAGGGAGAAACATGAGGGACACACACGCAGGAAAGACTGTGTGAGGCCACAGGGAGAAGGCGGCCATGCTCAAGCCAATGAGAGAAGCTTCCGAAGAAAACAAAACTTTGTCTGGACTTCTAGCTTCCAGAACGGTAAGGAAATGAATCTCTGTTGTTTAAGTCACTCAGTCTACGGTATTTTATTATGGCAGGCCCCAGCAAAATAATATAAATCCTCGATTGTGAATCAGGGCACCTGCCTTAGAATCACTGCTGTGTCATCTAATTCACTCTTTGATCTTTAGAATATCGCTTTGTCTCTCACACGCTCAGCTTCTCTATCTGATAATGTAATCATTTTATTCTCTAAAGCTTGGCTAAATGACATATTTACAAAATGTATGTGAAGGTACCTACCCAGCACATAGAGTTTCCACATGGGTGCTTACTACATATTTGGTGATTTATTTCCTGGGTGTCGGAGGAGGAGACAGGATCCAAATTTTTTTTACAACTTAGCTGCCACGTAAGTCACAAACATTTATGAGGGCTAACTAAAATATATGGCTTATGTGTGAACGTGGTGATAAATAGATCTTAAAAGATTACAAGAAAGGATGCTGGTGTATGATGTTCTCTGGGTACCAGCAGAAGACTTTCTGAAGATGAACCCTGACCTAGACCCCATATGATAGGTAGGATTGGAGAAGAGTGTGGAAATGTGTGCTAAGCTGGTGGCAGGCAGCAAGGAGTTGTGCAGGGCAGAGTGTGTCCTGTGTTGGTGTCCCATAGGAGAAGAAGGTTTGCTCCTGAAGGCCAGGGGGGAATGCCAGGCTCTTCTTCTCTTTGGACACTGGGAAAAGTGTGCACAGAAGACAGTCTTACATTGGGAAGAAAGTTGTTCTTATGCTCTCTATGACTTCCTTTGACTCCAAGATTCCCTAATATGGCTGAAAAGTTAGTGAGGATTAGTTTGATACATTGATAGACTTTACCATTGGGTAATTGGAAGCAAGTAAAGACTTTTTGTATTATGATATGATCTGTGATGATAAAATGTGCTCTAGCAATTCATCTGACAATGCTCTGAAAACATCTGCAAAGGGGACTGGTCAGCAACACAGCAGAGGTCTTGCCTCTGGCTCTACCACTTACTAGCTGTGTGACCTTAGGAATGTGATTTCATTCATTTATTTCCTTTTTTTTTAATTATGTTATGTTAGTCACCATACAGTACACCATTAGTTTTTGATGCAGTGTTCCAAGATTCATCGTTTAAGCATCACATCCAGCGCTCCATGCAATATGTGCCCTCCCTAATACCCACCACCAGGCTCACCCAACTCCCTACCCCCTCCCCCCCCAAACCCTCAGTTTGTTTCTCAGAGTCCACAGTCTCTTATGGTTCATCTCCTCCTCTGATTTTCCCCAATTCACTTTTCCTTTCCTTCTCCTAATGTCCTCCATGTTATTCCTTATGCTCCACAAGAAAGTGAAACCATATAATTGACTCTCTCTGCTTGACTTATTTCACTCAGCATAATCTCCTCCAGTCTTGTACATGTTGATACACTACTGATGGCTGAGTAATATTTCATTATATATATGGACCACATCTTCTTTCTCCAACCATCTGTTAAAGGGCATCTCTGCTCTTTCCACAGTTTGGCTATTGTGGATATTGCTGCTATGAACATGTCAATGCATATGGCCCTTCTTTTCACTACGTCTGTATCTTTCGGGTAAATACTCGGTAGTACAATTGCCAGGCCATTTATTTTCATGCATGCATATGACTCCTTGGGGAATAATTGAGTATATGTTTTCCATCTTTTAGGCACACTGCTGAACAATGAGGAAGTGGTATTGATTACATCTAACCAACACCTAATGTTAGTGACAGAGAAAGTATTGAAGAATATATAGGTTAAAGGAAGCATAAAACTAGTCTTTAGCGTTCAAGCAAGTGATACCAAGGCTTCCCAGGAAAAGGACGTCAGATGGGTCCTGATTTTTCTCCTTAAAAACAAAAAGTAGGGAGGGTATTTTGCCTGTGTACTTCATCAGTTTCCCAAGACCAAATAAGATAAATGTATGGGAAAGGTTTAGAAGTTTTAAATGCAAAATAAATATAGGATATTATCCCTTAAAGAAAGAATTGGCAGATCTTTGTGGCTGATTGCATATAAAGAAATGGTAAAGACATAAGGAAATGCAGGCTATGGTTTTCAACCTGGAAAAATGAAAGGCTTAGGATATTTTCAAATTCTTTAAAACTAAGTTTAATGGTTTAAGAAGAAACACTGTTGGCTGAGAAGGGAGCGGCCATGAGAGTGATGTTGACTTTTGAAGTGATCTATGAATACGATATATGCAGCTGAGACAGGTAGGGCTCAGCTAGATGAAAAAGGGATTATCAATATAAAGGAGAGGTCTGGGAGTAAGGTCAGTGTTAAGATAAAAAAATGCAAAAGAGCTTTCCTTATCTGGATTTTAAAAAAGAATTCTAGGGCCCTGGAATTGTGTATCTCCAAGGTGAAGGCAGGTGGGCTGGATGCTGGTTACCCTGGTCTGTAATGGGTACTTTTGGCTGCAGAATGAATCCCTGAGGGGGCTGGGGGAAAGGACAGAGAGGCCATTAACACTGATGCCTGGGTTAGTGGACCAACAGATAAGGATTTGTAATCTACTAGCTGAAGAATTGTGGGTGAGAAGAAAGCAATTGATTGAGCCTTCGGGAAAGCCCACACTTGGAGGGCAGGAATTAAAAACAGTTGAGGAACGATGAATAAAGCATTATGGATAGATTTCCTTAGTGTGAGACAGGGTGCACGCAAGTCTGGTTTTCTGCCCTGCTCAAAGGGTGAGGGTATTCAGTGTATTCTGGGCAAGACTCATTTACAGGAAGAAAAAAAGCATGGAAGACGGAGCATTTATAGGGAAAGGCACGGCTTCTTGCGAGGGCTGTGCGGCGCTCACATCTAATGTTTTTGTTGGAGCCAATTCCAATTATTTAATGTTTGAATCTAATCATTTCCTTGATTTAGCAAATCAAAGATTTTTTTCCCCCTTTCAAGGGCAAAATACCTTCATTTTATTTTCTTCTCCATAATTAAGTAATTTCTTAATTAGTAATGTTCAACTTATCCAATCTGAAATGACACATTTTATTCCTTTTTATAAAAGCTTTGCGAACTCCCGCCCAGCCCCCGCCTGGTGGCGGAGTGCTTGTCACTCCTGTGCTCTTTTGTGTCCCTGCGCTCTGTCTCCCCGCTTCGCTCACTTTCTCACTCGGTGAGAGATTAGGCATCTCCAGCAGTTCTTCCTGAGCAGTGGGGAATCCAGCTGTGTCATCTCACAGTCTGACTTCCTGGTGGCTTTAATTAGCATAAAGGAATTTCTCCTCAGAGGGGATGTCACACTGTGGCTTTGCGCCTGGTGGGCAACCCTACTTTTTGGTCTTTCACACTTGGCAGGCAGGGGGTGGGGCGTCTACTGGAGAGGCCCTGAGTGGCCTTGGCTTTGGCATTCCTCAAGGCCTTGAAGTACTTCACACCTGAGGCTGGGCTGAAGCCAGGATGCAGGGAGTGGAGCTCGGAGTCTGCCCCCTTTCTATTTCAGCAGGCTTTCTCCCTCTGCTTGATTAAGCACAGCGTCAGATGTCACTTCCCTCATGTCAGCCCGCTGTAGGCTGCAGGAGATGGTAGGGGTCCAAGCAAAGGCTGGTCTGGATTGGACCGAACACCGTATTTAAGTCAGGCTGTCTCATGGGCCACCAAGGCTAACAATTTGTGACAGACACCTCCACCAACAGCTCGGTCAATCAGCGAGCACTTCCTGAGTGCTTGGTGTGTGCTCTGCTCTGTGAAAACCTCGCAGGGAAAGCAGAGAGAGCACCGAGGAAGAAATTGGTTAGTTTTCAGAGTCCTTTTCTGTGTAAGTGTAAATTGAGCCCTCTGACGTGACTTTACCTGAGAGCCGGCTGGGTGCAAGGAGGGATCTCTCCAGCGGATGGCTGCTGCTCTTCCCTGACCCAGACCGCGTGCCACTCTCTCCGTCCCCGGCCTCTGTCAGGCCTGGTAGCAAGGAAGATAATGATCCAGCACCCCAATGAGGCACAATTAATGTTAAAGTAATAGAACAATAATGCCTGCCTGTGATGGGGACTTTGAAATCTCCAGATGAAAGGCCCATAGAAATACAGAAGTACTGGCTATTATTAGCATTTATGTAGCACATTTCATCTTCAAAGCACTTTGCAAATATTAACTAATGAACATGAAATACTGTCTTTTCTCTCCCCTCGAGGACAGCAAGGGGGAGCCTCTGATGAGTTTCCGCTTAAATGGAAACACTGCTTCGTGGTGTAGAGGCAGAGGATACGCCTTTCAGTAGGCATCTTCAGGCTGTTTGGGGAGGGCTGCTCTGACCATCCACGGAAAGGAGCTGCGAGCCTGCCCTTTCCCCATGGGTGGCCAGGGAACTGGAGCATGGACCAGTGCTGCCCAGTAGAAGTATAATGTGAGATACATGTGTGATTCCAATTTTTCTAAAGTAAATAGGTGAAATTGGTCTTAGTAAGTTATTTAACACGATATACCCACAATATTATAATTTTAACAACATGAATTTACTAATGATAGCTTACTTTTTTTTTTTTTTTGGTACTATCTTTGCAATCAGAGTGTATTTTACACTGAGAGCACATCTCAGGGTGCACTAGCCGTCATTCTCATGCCCAGTTGCCACCTGTGGATAGTGGCTACTGTATAGGACAGCACAGAACTAGACTGTCTTTGAGAAGAAAAGTCCAGAATGCCCTGGCGGTGTCATCCAGGGCTATAAGTCACACAGCAGAGTGGGACCCTGGTCAAGTATGGGCCATAATCAGACAAGCTCCAGATGCCCTCCTGATTCAGAAACCAACTAGCTGTGTGATATTGGACTTATTATTTAACCCATTTGGACTTCTGCATGTATAACCTTGGAGTGCTTCTACATCCATTGTCACAGGTTTTATGAGGATTAAATGGGATTATTTTTGTAAACCACTTAGAGAAGTGACTAGCATGTGATAACAATGCAATGAACAGTAGCTATTGTCTTCTGAACAGAGGGAGCTCCTATTTCAAGTCCCTGACTCTATCCCATTCTCCACTAGTATCAAACGCATCCCAGTTCTGACTCTGCATTTGGCTGGGCTTTGGCAAAGGGGTAGACAGATGCATTCTCCCAGCCTCAACCCATGTGCGATCTGTGTTCTCACATGGATATACACTCACAGCTTTGTGCGGCCAGGACAAGGAGCCCTTGTAGGGTCACATGATTCAAAGAGAGGAAAGATAAAGGGGGCCAGGATCTGAAGGTTATTTCTGCAAGTGTCTTGGTGCCTCCAATGCCTTTCTACTGTCTCTCCTTTAACAAGAAACACTAGCACCTCCGTAACTCTTGCCCACCTTTAGCCTGACCGCCCTGCTCGTGTGATGCATTTCAAACACATCAGAAAGTCTTGCTTCTCCTTGCCTTTGTCCATCACATTCCTTCCATCTAGAGCAGTTCTTCCACCTTGACTCACGGATCTTGTGCTAAGTTTAATCCTGGCACTTGGAACCTGTCATTGCACTTACGTGTTCATGATACAGCCAGCGTGCACGGCTTCTCCATAAATGGTCACCAAATCTTTGCTAAGTCAGAGAAGGGTGCTGCCAGGGGCACCTGGGCCAGCCCCCAACACGCACGCATATCGTGGGTGCTCTGCGTGGTCTCCACTTGAAGCTCAGGGCTGCCCAATGTTATTTACACCAACAATTCCTTCAATTTAAATCATTTTAAAATAAGAAGCAGCAACGGAAATATAAGTCGTCCTGTTTCTGAACGTGTCGCTTCAAGAGACATCTTTTCAGCAAGAAGTTTTCATACTCTAAAGCATTTCCAAAAGCTTCTCAACTTGGGAAGTGGCTCTCCTACCAGCAGCCCTTGATACTCTAATACGGCATAGGCCTTATTGCAGGTCTCCCATTCCCCGAGAAGGAGATGGGTGCTCAGCTACTTCTGGTCTGAGCTGCTAACTGAACGTAGACTCCCCCGCTGCTCAGTCCATAAACTGAACGGCCATAGCATGCAGTCATCCTTGAGGGAGGAGTTTGTCCCAGGTCCCTCATGGGGGTCGTTATTTGTTTAGGGTCACCAGCAGTGGTTTTGTAGGAGCTGTTGAGCCAGGGTTCAGTTTCCTAATAGGATGACCTCTCCCGGCATAGACAAGCAGCTGTGCGCCCTGTGTTCTGACTTCCGCTGCATCCCGCCAAGCAGCTTGGGTGCGGTGCTGACAGCTCACTCTGCCCTCCTGTCTGAGCTGAGGTTTGATTTTTTTCCTGGGTGCTTTATCCTTCCCCTCCCTTCTCCTCTTTTTCCTTTTTTGCCTTTTATTTCCCTGCCTTTGTTCTGGTCTCCTCCCCACTACTCCATGTAAATGTTGGGTACTAGGGTTACATAAATAATCAACTACCTCTTAGGAGAGGGAAAGGGAATAACAGGAATTCATTTTCCTGCGATCAGCTGGCCCAAGCTCAGGTACTACGGAGATTTCTTTGCCTCCAGGAATTTCCTCTGGGGGCGTCTTTGGAGCAGAACACAAAAGCACAAAACACAACTGACCAATTGTGCAGAACTGTTTGTAGGGAAAGATAGTGCAGTTGGGTGGGGAAGGGAATTCTTTGTGACCCCTGAGGTGGCCAGCTAAAGCCACAGAGCCCCTGAAGCATGAAATTTGATTACTCTTATCTTGGTGCACAGCTCCTGATAACTGCTATCAGTCGTTCAATTATCCAGCAAACTTCTACAGGTCTATAGCAGCAGGTAATATGGCATTAGGGTGGAAAGCTCCACCTTTCCCACGTGGTACCTCTGAAATGGCCGCAGACCATCCACACCATGGAAATGGGCTCGCCAGGGATGACTTGGTGCTTCGCTTGTACTCCCAAGTGTTTCTATCAAACGATTGCTTTATTCTGCTTTTACTATTTTGTTGATTCCCTCCTCGGATCAGGTATTTTAAGAGTGGCTTGAAGAGATTCCAAGGTGATTAAGGAGCTTGGAAAATGAAAACTTCCCCCCCCCCCCAAATAAAAGAAAAAAAGGCTAAAGAACTAAGCATTATTTAATGTGGAAGAGGGAGGCTGAGGGTGATTTTCTATCTTCAAATGTGCAGACAGGCCCCCAAGTTGGCTGCTTAGAACTGAATCCTGAAGCCAAAATAAGAGGAGTGGAGCGGTCACACAGTGCAGCAGACACGTGCTGGGCTGGACAGTTGGGAGAAGCAGTCCCAGCCCTGTCCCTTCTATTAGAAGTTGTCTGTGTGGCATTGGATATGTCCCTTAGCTTTCGGGGCTTCCCACTCGATGGCCTGCTTCATTCCCTGTGTTTTTCATGATTCTATGAGTCATTAGGTTAAAATAGTGGTTAGATTGAAAAACGGCAAGTTTTCGCTGGCTGATAGAGTACTGCCTAGAAACAGAAGAACCTGCTAAGTAATCTTTTCGAGGGGTTTTTATGGCAATTTTCAAAGATTTTTGTTAGTTATTTTAAAACTGGAACCTGGGGTATTTTTGCAGAAATTGAGAAACTGGACTCTTTCAAAGAAGAGCTGAGTCTGAGAACAGCCATCAACTTCCACTAAGACAGACAAAAACCCAACAATTCTGATCTCTGCTGTCAAAACAGTATTCCTGGGGTCTTGTACACAGGGATGGTCTAGCTGGGGATTTTGTCCCTCTCCAGGTTAACGCTGGTAGCAGTTCAGCGGTGCAATCATTTAAATTATCCGGCACTTGGGAGGACCTGGAGAGCAGGAGACCAGCTGCCTTGGTTGCTCTGAGATTTGTTTAATGTGACCGGGCCAGTGATCTGGGCAGGGAACACCCCCTGGGCCATCTGGGTTTTATCTGCAGGGGAGGAAAAACTTCTTTTCCCCTCTCAGGTTCTATAACTAGGACCTATGACTTGAGCTGACAAGATACAGTTCACTAGGAGAAAAACATACAAATTTTATGATGCTAATATTTTTGTGTGACACTGGGGGCTTCAGAGAAAGAAGCTGTTAGACACCGGGGGCTTAAAGACCACTTCGACCAAGAGTGATACATTGTGGACACATGACAAGACTAAGTAAAGAAGGGTTTGGGAGGGGAATTGTAAATCGGAAAGTGCCTAGAAAAGACCCAGGGAAACTAATGAAAGAAATCAGAGTTATTTTCGCCTGGTCTGTTTGTACAGATCCATTTTGGTGCTGACTCCCAGTCTTTGGTGATAAGAATATTCTTCTCTTCCTGGTACAGGGACATTTTCTACTGGGAAATTTCATGTCCTGCTTTTAGGTAGAAGAGGGGAGAGCCAAGAGCTCTCTGAGCACCTGCTGTTTCTCAAGCGCCTTCAGCCCAAAATAATCAATATGACAAAGAGGTATATTTTGGGGTAGCATGTTCTGAACCCCTTCACATGCTTCCTGCAAAGGACGGTGCGGCAGCTGGGAAATGCAGCTGCGTCTTTACCCCCTGTGACCCTTCTCTCTGGTCCAAAAGGAAGTTCAGCACCTTTTTGGGCCCATAATTTCTCTGGATATATTTCCACAAAAGTTGCTGTTAATCTTTATAAAAGAAGCTCATCTGCTACACAGTCCAGTGTGGGACAGCCCGTGGTTACCTGCAAGATCGGGCTAAGAGGAGCCCCAAAGAGTGGCCCCAGCGCCCAGGTGCCGTGACCGTGGAAGCAGGTGTTGTTTGGCAGAAGTCAACAACACTCCTGACACAATGCCAACTACAAAGACAGTCTATCCTCATTAACTGCAAATGCCTTGCTCATAAACCTGTCAGCGCCGGGCTCTAATGTCTGTACTTTTAATGATGCATTTGATTAGAAGGTAATTTTATTCACTTGGTGGCAGTCAGACCTGTTTGGTTGAGGGTCTCTTTCCCCTGTTCTTACTCCACCTTCCCTCTCCTGTTCTAAACATTTATAAAATTGTGATGTTTGAAACTATCTGGTAAGTAAATAAATAACTCTACAAAGCAGTGTCACAATATCTCCTCAACACCGGCCTCTGTGTGTGTGTGTGTGTGTGTGTGTGTGTGTGCGTGCGTTTGCTGTGTTTCCCCATTACCTAATGGGGAAAAGTGAAGTGTGATTTTTCTAATTTCCCATAGGGACCTATCCCAGGAACCTCTTCTTTTCCAGCCTAGTATTCTCTTCACTTCAAGTTCAAATAATTGACATGACTTCATAGTGCATCACATTTTACAAATTGATTCCATGTTCTTTTATTTCATTTACCTCTTCCAATAAACCCATGAGATATTTGTGCCTCTGAAGAAGGAAAAGCAAGTCAGAGATAATATCATCTATCTCAGGGACCCAGTCAGGAAATCAGGAATTCAACGACGATCCCGGTTTAAATCCCAGGCTTTCTCTACCATACCATAGGCTTCTTTCTGAAGAAGGGCTTTCTCTTTTTTCATTGAAAATGAAACCTGGGGCTGACCCGCACAGGCAATTGTTGCTAGAGGACACCGAGAGCAAGCGTGGCTGGGCACAATCAAGATTCTGGACCTCCTGGATCCCATTTCTTGCTGTGGAAACCTAAGGTCATGTTGAAGATGAGTAAAGGTAAACCTCAGGGTAAATCCAGGAGCCCACGTGAACTGAGCTTTGCTTCTCTCCCACATCTCGTCCTTCCTGTACTTCCTGATGGTGCTGGTACTTGAGTCCACTCCCCTGTCCCCACTTCTCTGGTCCTTGCATGTGCTCTACATGTATCAGCTCACTTAATCTACATGTAATGGAGGCACAGTATGACCCCCCTGAAGAAATCTGCTCGCAAGGTCATCTCCCCCAAGGCTTCAGAGCAGGGGAGCAGAGGGGCTGTTAATGTGACTTCATTGCCTAAGGTCTCCATTGGGACTTAAGTGAATCAGCATATTTCTAGCAGGGATCTGACGTGCTTTACCCTGAGTTAGGTGGTATGAGTGGCACCATAGGAGAAATAATACACAATTTTTAATTTGGGATCCCAGAAGGAGAGCACTTCTCTAAATTATCATTTAGTGTCTGTATGTCAAGGCAGCATACATTTTCACCTAGGATTCTCTAAACACAGAGGCCTGAGTGTGATGCTCTCTGCTAACTCTCATCCCTTCTTCAGTAATTGAAGGTCGTAAAGGTTAAGTGGCTTTGATTCCTGTGTTGATTGGTGGTTGGTGGCAGTGCAGGGATTTGAGCCCAGGTTTTGGTCCCAGGCGCCAACCCTCACCCCACTTTATTGCACCTCCAGTCTGCATGGATCAAGGGGCGAAAGGGGAGAAGAGCCTCCTCTACCTATCTCCTTGGAGCTTTAATTTTTATTCTCAATTGTTTCAAGCCTAGCTGCTCTTTAGGTGGTTGATTATACTTCTATGAAATCTCCATTTGAAGGAAAATTGTATCATGTGTTAGAACAGCGAAGAGGAGAACTCATGACCTTGCATTGCTTTGTGTTATGTCGCCTTCCCTGATACTCTCTTGTGCAGCTAGCAGGGAGTTTGACACATTGAGTCAGACAGCCCCTTATTATTAAATCTGTTTGCAAATGTGTGGAAAGTGCCCTGCACACCCACCCTCGTTATGAGTGGTGGCAGGTCGTGGATATGAATCACAGTCTCCTAGAAGCACTTGCCTTCTTCCTTTCCTTAAATCAGATTGTCAACATTTCAGAAACAGTAATGGTAATAATGCTGGGCTGTCCAAGCCACTGAGCAGCAGCAGCATGCAGCATGGGGGCACACCCCTTGGAAGAGGGGGACAGCTAGGTAAAAAAGTTCCGCCCTTCAGTGAAACCGTCTACAACTCACCCCAGATGTGCTAAGATAGGGTGACTGTGTGCATACCATCTACTTTTAGGATGCCCTTGATTGTGTGGAATTAATTAACTCAGTCATGATTGCCAAACATTCTAGAAATGCAAAGTGCTGGATAGGGGTTTGTTAAAAGTAATAATCTTATAAACTAAGCAGGTTTGAGGTGATGGGTGCCCAGGGAAAGAACCCTTGGGAAAGCCTTTTGCTCCAGCTCTGGTTCAAAGTCTGTGCTTTGTTCCTTAGATCAGCATCCCTCCTTCTGAGTCTACAGTAGGTCAAGAGAGGGAGAGGAGGGGAAAGGAAGGAGGTAGGGCAGTTGACTCCTCTCCATTGTCTACATCTCAGGTGGGGATGCTACTTGGCATTCATCCAACTGCCACGTCTCCCTGCCGCCACTACACCAGGAGGGGGATTTTCTTCTCCACTTGATTTGGAAAATTATGGTTTCTATACTTCTGCTAAAATCCATGCAATTCTTCCTTCATTCAGAAAATCTCCGCAAGCAGCTGACTGTGGACTGAGCCATCCTTAAGGCCCTAGAAATATGGTGGTCAGAACTGCACATCAGATGCATTGGGAGACATTTTTCTAATCCTAGGAATTGATCGTTTTCCCCCAATCTGGATAAAAATCGCAGCGGGGCATTTAATGGAATATCTAATATAATCAAAGCACTGCCTTAGGCACTCAAGTGAGAATACCTGCATGTAGTAGGGTTTAGTAGGTGAGGAAATCATATTCACACTTCC
Source organism: Neogale vison (assembly GCF_020171115.1). Taxonomy (NCBI): domain Eukaryota; kingdom Metazoa; phylum Chordata; class Mammalia; order Carnivora; family Mustelidae; genus Neogale; species Neogale vison. The sequence continues at coordinate 122,056,099 of NC_058097.1, read as the reverse complement.
ATACTGTGAAACTGACCAGGCAATAAATACACCTTAACCACACTCCGTAAAGGGCTTAAGGGATTTATTAAAAAGGATTGAGAGTTGTAGATGGGTTGGTCTGGGAAGGCTTCATGGAAGAGGTGTGGACAGGGGAAATACTTGGGAGGTGCTGTCAACTTCTATTCTACATCTCCTGTGCTTGGGTTTAGAACAGCCCTCTGATAATGAATACATTTTAATTGAGTGCTGAGCATCTTGTCCTTGCCCCAGGCCACCTGGTGACAGCAACTTTAACAAAAGCAAAGCAATTAAATAGACCCAGTCGGCTTCTTGGCTTGTCCTTTGCTGTCCCTTTAATGCCCTGGACCTGCTTCTCAACCGGGCCACTCCAAACCCAGCCCCTAGATGAAGTCTCCTCCTAGCTTTCTGGATTTTTTCTTGTAAGGAGAAATCTGGAGATGAGGTGCAAAAACTTACTGAGAATTATGGGGTGCCATTGGGACACTCTGGTTTTAAATTGAGACCTCAGCACATAAAAAGTCTGCTGCAAATGCAGAAGTTTGGCTTCAGAAATTAAGGGCTGTCACTTTAAACTGATTTCCTCTTCCTGGGTCTGCTCTCCTGGCCCCAGCCTAAGGCAGAGTAGAAGGGATATTTTAAAGTGACAGGTTTAAACAGCCTCCATGTGTGCGGTGCAATCATTTTTCACACGAAGCCTCCTGGGCTCGTGCTGAGGGGCCCTGCAGGATCCAATCTCCCTCTATAAATTCGTGGGAAGCCCCATGCTGCCTGGCAGCAAGAGCGTGGGGGAGGGGCTGCCTAAGGCAGGGTAAGGGAGCCAGCAGCAAGACAGGAGGCCTGAAGGAAGGGAAGCTCCACAGGGCACTGTAGTCTCTGGCCTTCTTGCACACCTCAGAGAGCAGGGCTGAGCACCAGGGGGCAGCTCAGGGCTGGCCCAACAGAGGTACGGGGTGGACTTCAGAATGAATTTCAAAATCGTGTCTGAGAGTCTATTTCCATGAGGTATAGTGGAACGAGAACTGGAATTTGAAGCAGAAAGCTTAGAATCTAGCCCTGTTTTGTTAAGCACTTGTGCTGTGTTTACCTTCAAGTTCTACCTTTCCAAACCTCATCTTCTGGATCCCTCTGGAGGGCTTGTTTCACCTGGACACTGGGGGTCAGGGAGTGGGGCGACACCTGCCATGCTCTCCTCAACCGGACAGTGGACCTAAAAGTATTCTGTAAAGTGCAGCCCTGGACGCGTGAATGGCCTTTATTGCACCCCCACAGCAGTGCCCATGGAACTGGATGTCAGCAGTGCCCATGGAACTGGCATATGTGCCTAATTTGCTGTTCTCACTGCACAGCAGTGAAATGCCAGCCTCTCCTTAGCACTTCCTCAGAGGCATTACTAGAATTAATGAATGGGATTTCTCCCACCCCGAGGGCAAAGGTCTCCTAATAAGGTCGAGAGCCTCAGCTAAGAAGTGCCATAACCCCAGCCCCAGCTCTCTAGGCAGAGTCCCCAGGGTCCTGGACTTGGCCATTGCCCTCTGGGCAGGAATGGACACTGAGCATGTTGTCCTCTAGGTCAGAGTCTGACCCATCGTCCCTTTGCTCGTGGCCACAAGCCCCAACTCCCGACCCCAAGAAGCCTTAAATGGAGAGAGTAAGTCCAGTTCTGGTTTGCCGGATCCCGACGTAGCTGTGCCTGCTTCTGCTGTAGTGAGAAGAAAGCTGTCTGGGATAGGCAGGTGGCTCCTGGCCACTGTCTGGCTCTGCTCCACAGATGCCCTCCATGCTGGTGGGCTGCAGAATTTCCAGACAAAGCCACAGGGAACCTAATCTAACAGGTGGGGAAAGGAAGAACTGCCTTTTTTATTTCCCTTGCTTTAAAATTCTGTGATTTTTCTGAGCAATTCTTAGCTTGCTGGCTGAGCTTCGCCGCCACCGATATATTTAAACTTTCGGTATTAAAGATCTCAGAAGCCTCTCCCAGGAAATTACCTCCCCAGTTCAAGTAAGCCAGGTGCCCTCTTGAGACGCGTGGGATTCGTGTCCCCAGCAAAAACCTCTCTCTTTTCAAACTGGGAGATGGCAGTGCAGGGGCCTATTACTGGAAATAGATGCATTTATGAATTTCAACATCCTATTAGCGGTGATGATCTGACAAAATCACGAGAATGGAGATATTTGGGTGTACAGCTGACAGATGATTTATGGGCTCAGATATCACGAGGATGTAGAGTGTGTCTGTAAAGAAGTCCTTCAGGAGATGGTGCGGGCGCAGCCTGGGCACAGGGGATGCAGGGTTCCCAGCGTTATGACACGGGGCTGCCTTGGAGTTCACGGGGCCCTTCAGGACATTCGTAACTGCGATGCTCAGGCAATGACAACGGAGGGGTGTGCAAGTGTGGGAAGGGAGGGGCAGCGTGTGGGGACAGCACTCGTCACTCTCGCTTACATGCCAGTCTCCTTGAAGCAGGTTTGAGCTGACACAGGCAGATCAGCCAAGGTAAATTTCTTTTCCTCAGATGTAATAATTTAACTGGAATTGATGAAATGAAATATATTTTCGAATCACTATCTCGCCCGGTGAGATTGGATCATGACAAGAATATATGGAGTTATGAATGTCTAAATGTGGCCGCCAAGGGACTCTTTCTCCCGATGTCCATTGGACAGGGGCCCTGCTATTATTAATTGTCCGTTTTGCACTCCCTGTGTTGACTGTTTATCCAACACATTCTCCCTCCCTTTTCCCCCAGAGCAGAGAGTTACCTGGATCTTTATTGGCTTTTATGCCCTCTCAAGCTCCATCCATAAAAGAAAAATTGAATTGGTCCCATTAGCTTGATTTTAGTAGCCATGGAGAAGGTAATGGATTCCAGGCCTGCTTGCCATTTAATTTAGATGTTAAAATCTCGCATATGATTGACCTAGATACATCACTGCTGCTGCCTTAGAGATTTGGAAGTGCATGGGAGGGGGTACCGGCAGCCCTTGTAGGTCATCAGTGACCCCATTTGTGAAATATCTAGCTAATTAAACAAAGATGGTCACCAAATTGAATCCCTTCAGGGATAAAGGAAAGAGGTCGGGAAGAGAATTGGTCATAGCTGGTTCTCTTCATCTCAACCAGCACCATTTGAAGTAGATAAAAAGAAGTGTGCTTTGTCCTGGTGGGAACAGAGCAAACCATCCCTCTCCCCCAACCAACTCACACACAGATTGCAAGGTTTTAGAACCATGGTCCACGGCTCCATGAGGACAAGAACCGTGCCTGGCGGGTTCCCTGCCATACCCACAGGGTGTCTCCCTGTGCCTGATTGGGGTGGGAGTGGGAGCAGGCTGGAGGGAGCAGTGGTGTGGAGGTTTACGACCCATTTGTTGAAGGAACCATAGGGTTTAGATAATTTGGGCTACATCCAACCTACCTGTACCTCAGCTTAATCGCCTACACGTAGAGGGTGCTCTATAGCCAACCTGGAAGTTTTAAAAACCCCAGCTTTACCACTTACGTGCTGTGAAAGCTGCTACAAGTCACTCAGCCTCTCTGTATAGTTTCCTCATCTATAAAATGTCGTTCCTAATGATACATACCGCATAGGGCTTTT